>NC_080540.1:217063799-217663799 GCF_028640845.1 Ahaetulla prasina | reverse complement strand
CTATATACAAATTTACATATCTCCTAATTCCTTATATATCGAGTATATACTAAATGACTACTACCCCTACAACAGTTTTGATTTTCTTCTTGTATACATTTGGTTGAAAGAGATTTAACTTTTAAAATCCAGATTGACTCTAGAAAGGGCACAACAAAGATGATTAGACTGGAGGCTAAAACATGAAGAACAGCTGCAGGAACTGGGTATGTTGAGTTTAATGAAAAGAAGGACTAGGGGAGACATGATAGCAGTGTTCCAATATCTTACGGGTTGCCACAAAGAAGAGGGAGTCAAGCTGTTCTCCAAAGCACCTGAGGGCAGGACAAGAAGCAATGGGTGGAAACTGACAGTTAGAACAATTAATCAGTGGAACAGCTTGCCTCCAAGTTGTGAATGCTTCAACACTGGAAGTTTTTAAAAAGATGTTGGATAACCATTTGTCTGAAGTGGTGTAGGGTTTTCTGCCTAAGCAGGGGATTGGACTAGAAGACCTCCAAGGTCCCTTCCAACTCTGTTATTCTAAATGGAAAAAAAAAGATATTAAGTTTTAACTATGTCTTATAATAGCCTACCATATGCCACTGCTTCCTTTGATCTTCCTTGAATCCTAGTGTACTTCAGATATGAGAACCGGATTTGGAGAAAAGTATTTACAATAGTAACGGAATATGCTACAAATTAGATCTACTCTATCCCACGATTTTACATGAGATACAGGAATAAAAAAATGTAGCTGCTCTGGCATATTTAATTTACACCTAAAATCATAGAATGTTAAAACAGTTAGAAGACTCTTCAAAAATAGTTAACTTTGAATGCCTATCTAGTAAAGGAATCATTCGTAATATTTCAGTACCTTGACAAATGGCTCTTCATCGTCTGTTTAAACATTTTCTGTGAAAGAATATCTACTTCCTCTTGAAGTAGTCTTCTTTTTTCCATGACTAGACATATTCAATACCTCCAATATTTCCTCATCAGCTGTTCCTTCCATCTTGGCCTCTGGACCTTCTGTACTCCCGTTTGTCAATATCCTTCCCGAAATGTACTGCCCTGTATTGGATGCCATATTTTAGTGGTCGCATGACCAACATGGAAAGAAAGAATGAAAGACCTTATGTGAGGTATAAAGTGTCTGCTCAGTGCAGACATTTGCATTGTACAAAATGGTGGTATCACACATGGGTTTTATATTTTTTGAGGTAACAAGAATCACATGTACACTGCTTTGTTATCGTAAATTATTCCTTACTATTCCATTTAGACCAGGCTTGAATTTTACAAATTTTAAGACTGAGTGATCACCACCAATTTTCTTATAAGACATGGAGATGAAAATCAAAAAGTAGGACTTCACTTAACTTTCAGCAGGATGTTCTGTCATCGTAGATGAGAGATGCTGGCAGGGCAATGTTTGAAGCTCTTCAGTTTCTTCCTTCTCCAGCTGCTTCCCCTTCTTGGAGTGGAGAGCTAAGAATGACAAAAGTCCATTATGGGCCACCTAAACTAATCTATTATCTCAGGTGCAATGGATATCTCCTACCATATCAGGAACTATTTTTTTTGACATTCCCCTCAAGAATGTCAAAAAAACCCACCCTTTGGGTCCTGTTGGCTTAATAACATGCTACTACTAAAACCTGTGATGCAAAAAAATGCCCTTCAGCTAACTTCTCTCTTTTTCACAACCAGATTTCTATATTTCTAATTTTAGAAAAATGTTAATAGGATAATTACATAGATTGGCCATATTAGTTGCTGAACCATTACATTTATCCCCTGATAATCTTATATATTCTTCCCATGGCCATCCCTATAATAGATTCATTTCTATTTTTCTCCTTGGCGAAAGGCTATTACCACCACAGGAAAACTCATCTGAATCTACTTTCAAATAGTCACAATGGTAGAAGCAAGGGGTGAATTTTACTTGTATGGAGAATAAATAGCCAGGCTGATGTGGAACCCTACCATGCCAACCAAAATACCGTATTTAGAGGTGGCCTGGAGCCATTCAAAATGCTACATGAAGAAATTAGGAATGACTCAAAAGAACATGCATTTTCTTTACAAACTACCTAACCGCCATTTTAAGGTCCATTTTTGATAGCAGTTACAACAAAGGCAGTACTAATAATTTCTGTAATGGCCCCCAATGATTTACAGAAATACCTCAAATGAGCAAAAGGCGCTTCTTTCCTACTTGAGCACAGAACGCGAAATTTTCAATCAGCAAAAAACAGGATGAACATTTTCATGTCTAATGCAACATGAAATCCAGAATCATTCACCGAAACTAGAAAAAACCCCAATTTTAAAAATTAATGAATTAAATTTGTACACTGCTTGACTCCCAATGCATCTGAGTAGTTTGCAACATGAAACACACAAGGGGAAAAAATAACAATAAATACAAAGCAGCAAAAAGATGGCAAAACTGGGCAACACAAAAACCATACAAATGCTAATCAGAAGGAGCTTCACCCAACCTAGGTAAAAGCCTGGGTGAAGAGTTAGGTCTTCAAGGCTCTGAAATGTTACTTTCAGAGTAATATTTCAGGTACATTCCACCTGGATCTCAGGTAGAACCTCATTCGAGAAGGTGGGTTCTGCAACAGAGAAGGTGAGCTCTGAGATCCTAATAATAGATGGCATTGTTTAATCAAAGGAACCTGGACTACACTAAAAATATTGGATTGAATTGTCTGGGCACATAGAATGGGAAATAGATGGCTTCCCAAATAATCAGGCTCCAAGCCATGCTGTGAAACCTAGTCTGTGCCACTGTGTTCAAGTTGATGGAAGTGAATTTGCTCTCAAAATCTATTTTAAAAAAATAATTTTAGGGAAATGTTCATAAATGAAATTATAGTGCTCTTGCCTTTATGTAGTTACAATGTAAATGTTGTACCTTGATGAACGTATCTTTTCTTTTATGTACACTGAGAGCATATGCACCAAGACAAATTCCTTGTGTGTCCAATCACACTTGGCCAATAAAATTCTATTCTATTCTATTCAAATGGCTAGGAGCTATGTGTGAATGAGTTGTCATTTATTGAACAATCATCTCTCCAGAGATCTGCCGTTTCCTGACTTCTCACATTTCAGTTAACTCTCAGGGGAAAGCATTGTGAGGGAATCTCTCCCATGGGGGATTTTAAGCAGCAGTGAGCCTGAAAGAGGAGTCCTGCCTGAGAAAGGGTTGGAGAGTCTCTGAAGACCTCTAGAGCAGGGGTCTCCAACCTTGGTCCCTTTAAGACTTGTGGACTTCAACTCCCAGTTGCTGGCTGAGGGACTCTGGGAGTTGAAGTCCACAAGTCTTAAAGGAACCAAGGTTGGAGACCCCTGTTCTAGACAACCTGTTCTTCCAATTTTCCTGCCCACATCTTTGTTGGAAGTCTCACAAGGCTTTGCACTAACAAAAATAGGATAGGAATGTCCCCACCAGATTGGCTCCATCACTCCAGTGTGTTGCCTTACACAAAATGCATGTTTAGATGGATGTTTAGCCCGCCAGCTGTACAGAGACAAATCCTTTACATTTATCCCAGCATGTGGAAGGGGGAAAATACAATGAAATGGTAAATCAATGCTGCCAAGAAAAATGCATGGATTCAGTCACCAGGAGTTCAGCTCAATATAAGACCATATTTACTGTTTCAGTTAGCAGAGCGATGTTGCCACTGAGTCAGTGTTTCTCTATTGTTGCTGTGCTTAATAATCACTACTGAAACACCCTTTCTTCATGTTGACTTCTCCTTTATAAAGATAGTCTACACAGATCCACAGCACACAGCAATGCTGAAGCATTTTGAGACAAGGAAGAGATCAATCCAAATGACTCATCACTTCCAAAATAGATGGCTTGTATGATGATATGATGGCATGTTTGGAAAATTTAATTTGTACTTTCACCTCTGCTTAAAGCAAAAGACTGAAAGTCTCCAATAAATGTCAACAGTTTTCAGTGTCGCAAATTCAACCGCCTACAATTATTCTTTCATCCCAAAAGCCATGATTCAGAAAGGCTGAGCAGAGGTAAAAAATATAAGCATTCACTTATCACATCAGGCGATCAGTGGTGGGTTGCTACTGGTTCGCCCCGGTTCAGGCGAACAGTTAGCAGCGGTGGTGGGAGGCTCTGCCCACCCACCTGGACACTTCTGCACATGTGCAGAAGCGTTGCGTACATGTGCAAGCGCACACATGCCCACAAGCAAACCGGTAGCGACAGATTTTGAAACCCACCCCTGATTCACATATTTCAAGAATCAGGACTCTCTGTTGAACCTAGGGTTCCCACTGAAAATTGAATGTGGAGTCCCAAATGCTTTTTCCTAAAGTCAACTGGAGTTTCTTGTTTTGTTTTTTTCTTTGAAAACATTTCACTTCTCAGTCAAGAAGCTTCCTCAGTTCAGTTTAGTTCAGAACTGAAGAAACTTCTTGGATGAGAAGTGAACTGTTTTCAAAGAGAAAAAAAAAACACCAAGACAGTCCAGTTGCATTTTGGAAGAGCACTTTTGGGAAAATCAGGACCTGGATGATTGAAAATCTCCATAGACATGTACTGTATTGAGAATTTTTTTTCCTAACTAGTGTGTATAGTAGTCGGTGTGTTGGTCTAGGACTAAGACATCTGAGATTCATATCTGCTCTTAACCACAGAAGTTCACCAGATGATTTTGAGTCAATTAGTTTCTCTCCAAACAACCTTCCTTACAGGTTTGTTGTTATGGGGAAATGAATGGAGGAAGGAGTGCTATGGATGCTACTTTTCATTCCTGAGGGAGAATAGAATACAAATGAAATGAATAAATAAATACTGATTCTTACTGTGATGACTTTTTTTTTTTAACCAGAGTAGATCATGGATCATCTAGATGCTTTGGGGAGGGGAAAGTCAGTTAATGAGATGCTTTCATTAGATGCAAAAACTAATATTTTGGAACCTCTTCTGTAAGGTGAGAAGTTTTTTTTTAAAAAAAATATGTATGCCAGAAAGAAAAGATTCGCTGCAGGTATATTCATTACTGTAATAATATGATGTGGCTTGTTCTCTGAGTTTGTTGTTTAGTTTCCGAACATTTCATCACCAGGCTAGGTAACATCATTAGCAGAACTTCGGTTGAAGGTTCAACTGAAGTTCTGCTGATGATGATACGTAGCCTGGTGACTAAATGTTTGGAAACTAAAAAACTAGCATGAAGAACCACCACCAACATTTACTATCCAAACTACAAATATTTTCCACCATTTCTAATAACATGACCACATTTAACTAAAAAAAGTACTGACAATTGGATGGGAGCCAGAATGTATGAATCTGAACCAACACTGGAGAATTGTAGCTGTGATACTGGAAGAATCTGGAATTGCTGTTTTTTTAAGAGCTTAATACTGATTAAGGATAGCATATGGTTACTCTGCTGACTTGAGGAAGTATTACATGGTTGCTGACCATCTCTGTTTTCTCTTATTTTTGGCTGAAAATTTTGGAGGAGGGCCAGCATTTCTTCATTTGTAAAAAGTATTTTCCTCACCAGAAGGCTACAAAGCAATGCATGGCCTACTGAAACGGTGTCTTCAAAATGCTATAGTTCAAATATAATCTGTCTGGGGTCTGGGAGACACTGGAAAACCAACGCAAGATGTCAACCAATTATACAAAACACTGAATGATGTAGAGCAATATAAACACTGCTCTTCGGTCTTGCAGGCAGAGCCTGAAGTAGCACATAGTTGTGAGGTTGGAAAATTTAGGGCATGTCCAATTTTTCAACTTTCGATTTCCAAACATTAGGGATGCTCAAAAGTTGTGCCATGCCTTGGGGATTTGTAAAGATACTTTGGTTGCTTTAATATAATTTAGATGTGCTTGGTTAAGTAACTTCAAATATATCATAACTTTTTAACATTTTGTTTGTCTGTGAGAGGCCTCCTATACACACACAGTGTCTGTGTGTGTCTGTGTCTTTATAGGAGGCAGGAATACATACAGTGTATGTATGTATATGTACGTCACAGGTGGGTTTCAGCAGGTTCTGACCAGTTCTGGAGAATTGGTAGCGGAAATTCTGACTGGCTCCACCCCCATCTATTCGCTGCCTCCCAAGTCCCAGCTGATTGGGAGGAAATGGGGATTTTGCAATAACCTTCCCCTGGATTGGGGAGGGAATGGAGATTTTAAAGTATCCTTCCCCTGCCATGCCCACCAAGCCATGCCCACCAAGCCATGCCATGCCCACCAAGCCACACCTACAGAACTGGTAGTAAAAAAATTTGAAACCCATCACTGATGTATGTGTGTATTCTAAATTTTAACTCAACATTTTAACTGTAACATTTTAATGTCTTATATACTTTTTATATTTCAATGTTTTATTGTCCCCCTTCAAATGATATGGGTAGTTTAGAAATAGAATAAAATAGAATAACAGAGTTGGAAGGGACCTTGGAGGCCTTCTAGTCCAATCCCCTGCTTAGGCAGGAAACCCTACACCACTTCAGACAAATGGTTATCCAACATCTTCTCAAAAACATCTGGTGTTGGAACATTCACAACTTCTGGAGGCAAGTTGTTCCACTGATTAATTGTTCTAACTCTCAGGAAGTTTCTCCTTATTCTAAGTTGCTTTTCTCCTTGATTAGTTTCCACCCATTGCTTCTTGTCCTGCCCTCAGGTGCTTTGGAGGACAGCTTGACTCCCTCTTCTTTCTGGCAGCCCCTGAGTGTGATATATAAACAGTGATACTGTATATAAATGTGATATATAAACAAACAGGTAATTGTTTATATGCCCTCCTCAATTTTTCCTCCTATTTTTGGGGCGTTGTGCTATATACAGAGAAGGCCACCTGATTCTTCTTCAGCTGCCACTTCCAAAGAGAATTTGTCACAGTCAAAATGACCCGCATTCACATACCTTGTTATTCTCCACTGTTGAACTAAACTGCCTTATCCTCCCCACTTACCTCCCCGCCCCCTGCCATGCAATGTCATTCCTAGTGTTGAAATACCCTTTGCCTGCCAGTCTGGACAATTTTTGCATGTGAAATGAGAAGCACCATCTTGCGCCTAACCTCAGGCACCAAAACTATTTGAGTAGCATTGTGCACAGAGGGAGAGAAAGAGAGGGAGGGAGGGAGGGAGATAGAGATAGAAGAAGATGTTATGCTTTGCAGTAAAGTTAGATTTTTTTCCCCATTAACCAATAACAAAGGGAATAAGGGAATATTAACTAAATCATCTGTCATCATTGACTGGCAAGATAATGATTCTGTGTTAGTAAAGAGAGAGACATAAATGATGTGTTGTGAAATAATAATCTAAAATTGTTTAACAGGTAGGTAAAAATGGCACTAATGTCTAATGCAACAAACCTAATGTGACAGGAAAGTAAATGTTAGCATTGGTGTTTTTGTGAGCAGTTTTAAAAGTTCGCTCTTTCCCCACAGGCCACTCTCAAAGCAACTGGCATGCTGCTTTGACCATATTACCGTTTTCAATTCTACCTGTTGTAACCAGTGGTGGGATTCAAATAATTTAACAACTGGTTCTCTGCCCTAATGATTTCTTCCAACAACCAGTTCACCAAACTGCTCAGAAAGTTAACAACCGGTTCTCCCGAAGTGGTGCGAACTGGCTGAATCCCACCACTGGTTGTAACCATTACTGCCTGTCACTCACCCCATTGCTTACCACTGGCCAGTTCTTCACTAGTAATTTGTTGTGTCTTCTAGCATCATCCAATATTGTTAAAATGAGGACAAGCTTCTCCTAACAAAGTTAGATGATATTAGATTTTATTTATTTGTCTATATTTCATGTTTCTAGACCACCCACCTCCCTCAAGGAGGGACTCAGGGCAGTGTACAATATAATCAACTGTTGGAAGAAATATCCTTCTGGGTTCAGTTCCAAGTGGGAAAAAAGACACTGGATTCATGGAAGTTGCTTGGAAAGGTTTACTGATGAACAGGATCACAGGGCTTCCTGAGCTCCCGAGTAGAAAAAGGGCAGAGATGCTGAGGGTGCCTTGGTTTTATGCCCTCTGTTGGACTTTGAATTTGAGCTTGTATTCTGATTGGTTGTCAGACTCCCATGGGGTCATGCAGGGGCAACTCTGTAGGCTGTGTTTGAGTCCAAGTTTGCTTGAGCCTTGCTGGGCGATGCAATCTCCCCAGGTGCCATGTGGTGAGTTCTGTTGCTAGATGGGTAGAGGGCTAATCCTACCTTTGTTATGTAGAATGGATTGGCTCAGGCATTAATGGCCCATTAACAAAGGTGGGGGGAGGTTGAGTTTCTGCCTCCCTTTAAAGGGGAATATTCTGCCCTTTTAATATTTCCTAAAATATTTCATTTTTCTAGGAGAGGGGTGGGCACTAATTTCCTACACAACATAGAACACAGCATGCAAAGTTAACATTAGAGTATAAAAATAATTTAAGATTTTACAGATATTAAAATTATGAAGTTATAAAATTTCAAAGAAAGAAAAAAAATCCAAGATGGCCATTTAACATTGGAGGGAGGGATTTAATGGTGCCAGCCAACTCCCTGATTTCATGGACCTTTGTGCACACGCAAGGCTGCAAATACAAGTTTTGACCCTTTTATAGAAATCCAGGTGAGTGGGGGTGGGGGCTGCCTTAACTGGGGGAAGGATATTCCGTAATGAAAGGGCGGTGATAAAGCTCTCTTCCTAGATCCTGTCAGTTGAAATTCTGCACCATTGAATACAAGACCAGAGAGAGAAGTGAAAAGATCTGGGTCTTATGCAATAGCAGCAAATTATGATTTACTTTATATTTACTTTATTTTCCAAACAGGTATGTGGAAATGTCCTTAATCTACGGCTACATGAAATATTGATTTATCTTTCCTCTAGAACCAGTTCATGAACTGAAAATGATCTCATGTTGGTGATCCAAGATTATGAATTTACCATAGGTTTGAACTCTCTTTCTAATCTCAAAGAGGAGACATTTTTGCTGACATCAAGCTAAAAAAAAATCCCACAATACTTCACACAGTGGTAAAATCAAAGTTTTGTTATATAATTCAAAGTCATATTCGCATTTGTATCGAAGTGATTGTTTAAACAGTAAATTAATAAATTAATGGATATTAAAATGTGACAAAACTGGGACAAATCCAAATTATATCAGTAAGTATCTGCTTACCCATTTTTACCTTTCCAGCATTACAAGTTAGGCAGGCAACCTTTTAAAAACATTTTATGGGGTAGCCAATAGATTTAAAAAAATGAATTAATCTCACATTAAGATCATAAGAGATATATGTCTTATTCTTTAAAATCCTTAGCGATTCATTTGTTACTTTATTTTAGAAACTACAAAACATTTAGAACAAGGCTGTCAAACTCATAGCTTGGATGCGTCATGCACTAGGCAGGCCCACATCCGGTTTAGTGAAGGAGAAAAAAACAAACCGATACGTCACGTGACGCCACCATGATGACATGAGTTTGATACCCCTGATTTGGAAGGCTAAGGAAAGGCTAAGGATAAAACTGGGAAAGTATATTAAGAAGCAAGCATATGGTCTGGGAAGCAAGGACAGTATAAGATAAATCTTTAAAAGTATAATGTTTTTAGAAATAGCTTATGTTCAAAGAGTACCTCTGTATTGTATTGATAAGCCATTGCTTTTGTAGTTCTATCCCATTACTTTGTAGAAACTACCTCACATATGGGCTCATTAAACACAGAATTACTCTGTTCTATCCAATAGCTTATTATTATTAGTGTACAGCATCATTACATTATCCAGGAGACCACAATGCTATTGCAGAGTAGTAGTTTGTAGTAGTAGTTTAGCTGCCAATTTACCACCTCTGTTGTAGGACATGCTCACATGCTTTCACACCATCAGAAAGATGGCAGATCTTTCTGTAGTATCATCTTAATCCCCCTCCATTCCCCAGAGCCATCTTGTAAACGGGCACTGCAAGGGGAAAGGTTCAGAGCCAGCAGGAATCTGACTGCCTGAACAAAACCCCAACTTGTCTCCCAACCAAAGTGGTACCTATTTATCTATTTGTTTGTATAGAACATGCTTTTGAATTGTTAGGTGGGCAGAAGCTGAGGTGAGTGGTGGGAACTCATTCCAACATGTGATGCTAGGACTCGAACCACTAAAGCAGAGATCATCTCCAGTGTCATTAAACCATTGAGTCACCTGCCTCTGTCCAATAGCTGATCATATCAGTATCCTAACTCTGAATAAAGTGGATGTATGTTTTATGTTTGCTTTGTCACCTCTGCTACTGGAAAAAAGAACGTGTGCTTCAGTGAAAGGATGTGGCTGATTTCTATTATTAAAGAAGCCAATGGAAAAAATTGTTCTCCAAAATTCATTTAATCGTAATCATTAACATGCTCATTTTTAAAATTGTATTTCATTAACAATTTATAAATAAGTCCCAAAAGATGTGAGTTATATATTATAATCACTTTTTTTTTTCAAATTCTGACAAGTGTCTAAGTATTCAGCCTTTTATTTTTTATCATTTGGACTATGCTGCTTATATGAAGATGCTGAAATCAATGAGACGATTCTGACTATTACAGAGAAAGTCTCAAAAGAGTTCGTCTTTGTTTTAAGTCTTGCAATCTATACAAATTATTATCTATCTACTTATTAATAGTTTCTGTATATTCACCTTCATGAAAATATTTAGTACTGAAGTGAGGAATAATACATAAGATTAACTTTTCCACTTGTGTTTATCCCATACTTTTGACACACTATTTACGATATTTTCTTATAGGTAATGCATTTCTGTTCATTCCAGCCAAAGATATTTATTTTTTATTTATTTATTTATTTTATCAAGCATATATAAGATTACAGATATAAGTATAAACATGCAAACCATCTGGGTCAACAGAATTATCCAAGCCATAAATGATACAATCCAATTTGCAATTCAAGTTGGACATTTGACTTGATAATATCATATAAAATTTGGTACGGCTAACCCACATCATTCTCTCATTGGGATTGGCAAATAAACTTCACAGGCCAGCATTCAGGATAAACAAATAATAAAACAAAACACTGGAAAAGAAAGTTAGTTTGTTTGTTTTACCTAGTAGTCTTCTGTGAACTGCTTCAGCTTTCTCTAACCTACAATAACAGAACTTTTGGTTAAAATCATAACCTTCTTCGCTTTTCATCCAATTGTTTTCAGCTGCTGAGACAAATATTGAATATGGTTCCATGTTATGGAATCTTGTGATAATGGAACTGAGGTTTTGAACCAAATGGAAACAGAAACGCATATAAGCTTGTTTATTTTTTTTTATTTACAGAACTTATAAGGCTGTATCTGCAGAACTAACCCTGAATGAACTTCATAAGTCAATATAAAAGTCCAACAAGGAACCCAAGTTAGCTTTGGATGAGTTCTAAAACCAGCCCAGGGTGGGAATGACATAGGGTGGGCATTTTATTTGTTCCCTTGGATCAATTGTTGATCTTTTTACAGCATGTTTGTTCTGTTTTTCATCTGTGAACCTGCCCTGTTTGATTTTTTTTCTTTCTTTCAGGAGGATAGAAATTCTTGGTAAAAGGCAGTCCTGCCGACAATCAGGCCTGCAATCAGTTCCTCTTCCCATCCCTTCCTCTTTTCAACATGTGACATTGAGCAATTCAGGTTTATACTCTGACTGGAGTGATCTTAATCTCGTATGCAATTTTTCAATTATTTGTGCAAGTAACTACATCCTTCATTATTTGTGCAAGCAACTTCATCCTGGAGAGATTTGCTCACTTTCAAAGCAGCTGCCCCATCTGTTGCAAGTTGTTTTATCAGAGTATTCAAGCTGAGTTATTCGTGTTTTTCATGTGATTTGATCGCCAGGCTTTTTAGCTCTGCCATTTTTTGATGTAAAATACCTAACCTCTGATTTAAACCCTCCATTTTTCAATTACTCACTAAAGGTTTTATCTGCATCCATTCAGACATTCTAACCATCTATATAGCATGAGAAATATATTTTTCAAGTGATGATAAGCTCACTTTAGTTCTCCCCCAACCCCCTTCAGATTATGGACTGGGATTCAGCTGAGTTGGTTGGGCTGTGAGAGTGATGGTTGCTCTGCTCTTTTGTTGAGTAAAGCTTTTGTTTTCCCTGTGTTCTTAATTTTGGCCTTGTGCTAAATCAAATGCAAGACATCACTGGCCAATAAAAGAATCAAACAAGCAATGTAGGAGTTAAGAGATAAAGAGATTTCTACTGAGCTCAGCGGATGATCCAAGTCATAAATTTAATACTTTTCATGCCAGCTGGAAGCATTCGTTTCAATGCTCACTTTGACATCTCACTATCATTTCTGTACAATCTCTAAAGTGCTCCTTTTAGCACTTCCTCACTTCAGTTTCAATTTAAATCATTTAAACATGTTCATTTTTAATTCTTTTCAGTTTCCTGAAGGCTCCTTGTTTAGCCCTCTTTCCCCAGTCTCAAAATATGTCCTTATTTTCATCAAAATTGTTCAGTGTTTTCAATGCCTTCTTTAATTCTTTCTCCAGCTGACTACATTCTTTGTATGTAGATATTTCTTATCTTTCTCTCATTTTCTCAACGTGCACACAATATAGTATCTTCCATTCATCCACATCCTCATTTTTTGCATTTTTATCATTTTTATTCATTTTCCTTAGCTGTGGCATCTTTCATTTTATCACTCTAGCAAGGATTCTTTTACATATATACATACCATTAACATAATTTCCCACATGCCTGGGGTAGGCTGCAACATAGGTTTCTTTCATTCTCTTCCATGCAGCTTCCACAATTGTTTACATCCATTTATATTTATTCTGTTTGCAAATTTCCTTATAATACTTTTTCATATGGATTCCTACTTACTCTTGTAATTTTTCCTATTTTCACTCTATTTCAGTAGTTCTCAACCTTGTGGTCCTCAGGACTCTGGGAATAGGGGTGAAATGCTATAGGTTCGGACCGGTTCGGCTGAACCAGTAGCGATGGAGGTGGGTGGTTCGGAGAACCAGTAGCAACCGCAGCCCAAGGCTCCACCGACCCTCCCGGTCATTGTTACCAGGAAGTAACCTGTTTTTTACCCTTTGCGCATGCGCAGAGGGTCCGCCCGCATGCGATGTGTATACTTCTGAACTGGTAGGGAAGGTAAGTAGATTTCACGCCTGCCTGGAAGGCTGTGATGTCGTCACAGGGGGTCTACCAAGGCTTGAAGAAATGTTATGATTTAAATCCTGAGTTAAGTCTTGGGGGTGCATGGCCATGGTTTGTGGCCACAAAAGTATTTAAAGGGAGTTTATGGTGAAGAAATGGTTGAGAACCACTGCTCTATTTTCTTTTTCTTTTCTTTCAGATCTATTTTCTTCCTAAAATCCATTTTAGACATTATCAAATAATGGTCTGTTCAATAGGATCACACAGCTCAAGGTTTTCCATTATCTGCAGAGACCCGTCTCTTATCCATGTCATAGGAAAGTCAGCAAGAAGAAGCAGGAAGTCTCTATTTGAAGATATTTCAGAGGATGAATTAGTTCTGTAAGTCTATTAATTCAGTTTTCTGCCATATATGTAATTCTTTCTTCTTGAACCCAGTCTTATTGATGAAAGACACTATGATAATCTTGTTTGGAAGCATTATTTTTAGTCTGAAACAGTGGTTAAAGGCTAACATAGGAATTCAAGGTGATATACCTATTGCTCTTTGTGAAGAAAGTTGGGCTAAGAAAATTAACTGGCTCAAAGTCTACCTAGTGACATTCTGTTTGTAAGGATAAATTTGAACCTGCATATCCCCAATACTAGTCCAATCCACTAACTACTACACTACACATTTAAAATACTATCATTTAAATAACATTACAATACAACTCCATTACAAAAGGAGGGACTGGTCCAGGGGTGGAATGCTCCCGGATCGGACTGGATTACACGATCCGGTAGCGATCGTGGCCAGTAGTTCAGCGATCCGGTAGCAATGGTGGAGCGAAGGTCCGCCACCCGCCCGGGTGTCATTACTTCCTGGTTTTAAACAGGAAGTAATGTGTTTTTTACCTTCTGCACCTGTGCAGGTTTGCAAGTGCATGTGACATGCACAGGTTTGCACGTGCAAAGCAAGCGCATGCATGCAGCACATGCACTTCCAGACTGGTAAGGAAGGTAAGTAGATTTCACCCCTGGAGTGATCAGGTCACATATTTCAGTGCCCTTTGGTTCAATGTGCTCTTCCTGTGATATTTATTGATAAGTAACATCTAGGTCCATATTGTCCATGTTCTTATTTTAAATTAGATTTGGACTAGGGAGTCTTCAAATGAGAGCATGCCTACAAAGGACTATCCTTGGTAAGGTATGCTATGTACATTACGATTAGATCATTTTCCATAGGGTGATTGACTTATGTGGTGTCAAATCAGCCTTAAGTCTTAGCAACCATCTTCCTGGGACTGTCTGTCCCCATCTTGGTATATTGGAATTGGAGAAGATTGGGTGAGAATGTACAGTAGAATGCCAGATTTTTCCCCTCAGGTTAAAAGTAGTAATATCTATTTATAATTGGACTTTTCCCAATACAGGAAAAAAAAACTGGACAAAACTATGCAGATGAATTGCATCAGGCTACTCCCTAATAAGCACATGTGGAAAGACCAGGAGGTACTCGAATAAGGTTGTCCTTAGCACTTGGCCAATAGACAAGCTTTTAGGGATACCAGAATGAGAGTTAAGATAAAACAGGCAATCAGAGATGCTTGTACCCTTGGAGTAAGATTGCAGCATAAGGTGCTACAATCCTTTGGACCAACTGAGGTATGGTCCATTTCTCTGAAAGACCCTCCAGCAACAGAACAAGCATATGTCTGAGTAATAGTTATCTAATGTTTCTCTCTGTACTTTAAATCTTATAGTATCTTAATCTTAAGTCTAAACTTCTATTGCATTGGTGCGCTTCTTGGTTGTCGTTATTGCCCAAATCCTGAAAGAACTTTGGCTCAAAAGGTCTTCCTGTGGTGCAACCATGGCCACTCAGTGGTGCTCTAACTGTGTCCATCCAACTTATTGCTCTAGTTTTCTTTTCTTCCACTTTTCCCAGCATGTATATTATTGAGAATATACATAAAGTGACTGTCAAGCAATATACATGTGCAAGAGAAACAGAGCATAAGGATGGAGGTATTCCCAGAGATGGAGGTATTTATGATTGCACATTGTAAGTGCAATAAAAATGAAGTCACTTGAAACACTACCAAGTGGCAATAATATATCATGAAGATAAGGCCCTCTGAGAAATACAATCCCTCACCAATACAAATTAACAATATGAGAGATCCTTGGTGCTCTTTGAGCTTGGTTGTTTTCTTGCAGGTGTTTCATTACCCAAACTGGGTAACATCATCAGTGCTAACATTATCACTGATGATGTTACCTAGTTTGGTAATGAAATGCTTACAAGAAAACAACCAAGCTCAGAGAGCACCAAGGACCCCTCATTTCAATCCTGAGCTACAAATATTCTTATTTCAATTGACGATCTAGAATTGACCAGCTTGCCATCAACAGTGCTAAGGACGAGGAAAAAAAATAGGGTGACTGGCAGCAGATTCTGGCTGTTTTATGACATTTTATGGAAGACTAAGGGAAGTAAACAGTGTGGGAAAGAGGATGATCCAGTGTTATCAACCAGGACAAAGACTTGGGTAAAAGACTAGGATGCCAGCATTCATTTCAATGGAGCTGCATCTCTGTCCAAGGCCTTCCCATTTCACACTTCCTTGTGATTCTCAGGTTTTCTTCCTATTAATTCATTTTAAAAAGTCTTTCCCTGATAAACGAGTTTCTTTAATTACTAGCCATTTTGGCAAACAGAAGAAGAGACTTGCCTCACTGACGAAAAGAGGATGGAAGGGGGAAGAGAAGATTAAACTTTTGCTCCTGACTTCAAAACAGCCAGATGGTTTTGTTTTGCTTTTTAAAAGAAGAGCTACAGATAGTACAGAATAAACCAAGGAGGGGGATGACTCTATCTATCTATCTATCCATCCATCTATCATCTATCTATCTATCTATCTATCTATCTATCTATCTATCTATCTATCTATCTATCCATCCATCCATCCATCCATCCATCCATCCATCCATCCATCCATCCATCCATCCATCTATCTATCTATCTATCTATCTATCTATCTATCTTCTATCTATCTGTCTGTGTCTATCTATCTATCTATCTATCTATCTATCTATCTATCTATCTATCTATCTATCTATCTATCATCTATCTATCATCTATCTATTGATATATAGATATAAATAAAGTCAAGGGGGGAACACAGCTAGGTTTCTTGGTTGTTTTGGGATCCTTTCTGGGGCAGTGAGGAAATTCTTGAAGAAATGCTTCAGTGCTACCAGGTTTGTGAGGAAAGGGTGAGCAATGATTTTGTATGCATTTCTGGGGTATGAAAGGGGCTTCTGGAACAGCTCCTCGCACGGAGCTTTGTAAATTATTAATGTGCCTTATGTCGCTCTATATTATGGAAATCAACCTAGCTCTGCTTGCTTTTTCATTAAAATAGTAAATAGTGTTTTAAAAAAAAACAGAAAAGGAGAATCAAGGAAGTTAAGAAAAAGAAGGGAAGGGGAGAGAGAGAGAGAGAGAAAGAGAAATGTTCTCCCCTTTAAGACAGATAAAAAGTGTTGGTAGGCAATGTTAGTGGCCTAATGTTCCATCATTTCACTGGTAGTGATTTAAAAGATCCAAAGTACTATGTAGAGTGATGAATTATGCATGTTTCATTTATTAGCTTGGGTGACCCTGTGAACAGCTAAGCTTGACAAAAAAATGAAGACCAATTTTTTTTTTTGTTCTTATTCTTTTTTCCCCCTCTGGGTACAAATATTGGTTGGATTGTACGTGTGCTCAGAAGTCTCCCCCACCCACATTTATGCTAAGGTCAGTTTCATCTCATCTCATCTCATTTTTGCACATACTGTGCTGCTGGGAAAGGTTTCCCCGAAGGTTTGGAAATTCCAGATAAATTTAGAGCCTGTGTCCTTGTTAGGATCAGCACACTAAGATTCTCTGTTTTTATCCTGTAACCTTGCTCCCCTTACAAATAGACATGTGAAGTACATAGGGGGGGGGGGGGAAAGGCAAATGAGGTAATCCTCAATTTACAACCATTTGTTCTTCGAAGTTACAACCGCATTGAAAAAAAGTGACTGATGACCATTTTTCACACTCACAGCTGTTGCAGCCCCAGTTCAAATGATCAAAATTTGGACGCTTGGCAACTGGCATGTATTTAGGAGAGTTGTGATATCCCGGGGTCAAGTAATCACCTTTTGCGACCTTCTAACAAGCAAAATCAATGGGGAAGCCAGGTTCACTTAATAAAGGTGTTGCCAACATGACAACTGCAGTGTTCACTTAACAGCTGGGGCAAGAAAGATCGCAAAATGGAGCAACACTCATTCAATTCATTCTGCTTAGCAACAGAAATTTGGCTTCAACTGTGGTCATAAGTTGAGGACTTCCTTACACACATGGACAGGTCGATTTATAAAGTTTAAAATCCTGCTTTCTCAGTCTTGGCCAGCTCCCAATACAGCGGCCTACTATATCAATACCAATTACTGAAACAATATAATTCCAACCTGAAGAAATAGCATGCCCACCCTCCAAAATAGCATGATTGCATTTATCTCAGTTTTTTTTATTTCTTTTTGTCACAACAGTATACACAAACAATTGTCATAGATAAAACAACATATCTTGAAGAAAATATATATATATATATATAAGTAAAAAAATATGCATCAACTATATTAATTTGATATAATGAAGGGAACAATAGGACAGGAACGGTAGGCACTATTGTGCTCTTATGCATGCCCCTTATAGTCCTCTTAGGAATAGAGTGAGGTCAATAGTAGACAGTTTTTGGTTGAAGATTTTGAAGATTTTGGTTGAAGACAGTTGCCATATTAGACCACCAGTCTAGACCCAGATTGTTGGGGGCAATATGCTGACTCTTTAAAGTGCTTAGACAGAGCTGTAAAGCACTGTGAAGCAGTATATAAGTCTAAGGGCGATTGCTATTGCTATTCTAGCAGTTAAAGTACATTCCAGTAACCAACTGCCCACAATGCCTACAAAAAAACCCAAAAAAACCCAACAACAAACAACAACAAAAAAACCCTCTAGGTTTTCATCAGTTTAAAGTCCTTGTATTCCCATGACTGTTCTAAACCCAAACCTTCCTGAATTCCGTTTACCTTTATCTGGTTCCAATTTAGTGCTTCCAATTTAGTGCTGCGCTTTAGTTGACTAGATCAGGGGTCCCCAACCTTTCAGACCTTAGGGACCACTAAATTCATAATTTTAAATCCTGTGGACCACTAATATGATCTGCTTAATGACTGGGTGAGTGGATGTGGCTAGGTGGTCATGTGACTGGGTTGGCATGACAAACTTGATGTCACTCACGTCGAGGTGTGCCTTGCTGGCCTCTACTCGCCCCTTCCCTCCCAGCCACTCCTCGCCTCTCCACCCGGGCTCCTTAAGGTCCCAACAGGAAGCAGTTGTTGGAGCTAAGCAGCCACCATGAGAAAGAGTTGGCAAAACAGCTGGCTCAGTTCAAATTGGATCTGACTGAGAAGAAGGCTCAGCAGAAGCACCTCACTGAGGACTACGAGCACAGGCTTTCCAAGCAGAGGGAAGACCTGTGGGAGTGCAAGGCCAGGTACTAGTGCCTGGAGGCTCAGTGGGCTGAGATGGTCAGCCAGTTCCAGGCCATGATGTAGTCCCACTGGAACAAGGCCTTCCGGCTCTTCACCACCAGCAGCTCTTCCCTCCAGCAGCTCTTCCCTCCAGCCTTCACCCAAAAACCCACACCAGGAGGCTGAAGCAGACCCCAACCCACACAAAAAGACCTCTGCAGCAACACAAGCACTCATTGCAAGTATCCAGTCCAGGGGGCATAGTTTGAGGACCCCTGATTTAGTGCAATATAAAAAATGCAAATAATTTTTCTGGGGACCACCAAAATTTTCTTACGGACCACCAGTGGTCCGCGGAGCACCAGTTGGTGACCACTGCTCTATAAGAAAGGAGAAAAAAGGTTTAGCTTATGAGGGTGAAGATTCATTCTCTGAGCTTGTGGGTTGGTTTCTGAACATTTCATTACCAGACTAGGTAATATCTTCAGTTAGGGGATGTCAGTGTTTTGTTTATAAGGGCTTCAGGTGTGGGCATGTCAAGTGAGGGTCTTGTGATGGCTCAAGTGTGAGTCATCAGTGAGTCTTGCGATGGGTTTTGTGATGAGGAAGATACATCAGGTGAAGATCATTGGGAGGTGAAACCAACCCACAAGCTTGGAGAATGAGCTTCACTCTCATCCTACACCCGAGCTACAGATATTTGCCACTATTGCACACCTATTTTAGCTACACTTGGCCCCGATCAGCCCAGCCAGCCTAGCACTAAGTTCCTTGATGATGCTGATTTGAAACCTTCAGCACATGGTTTTCCTTCCATTTGTCTAATTCCTGATATTATATGTTACTTGGATACATTTTGAATGACCGCTCTTCTATAAACCAGATCAACTGCAGGATTAAAGTTCATTCGAACTTGGTATACCGTGTCTAACGTTATTCTCTTTGTGTATTTAAATGAGAGAAAACAGGTTACGGTCAGTAAAGTGGCAAGCCCAGTTTCTCAAAGTTAGCTGCAGATTCTTGAAATGACAATAAATAATGCATATCAGTATGACAGTTAATTTAAAAGGCATCAGAGGGCTTGAAAAGAAAAGAGAAAGATCATGCAATAGCTATCAGGGTCAAAATAGGGCTCTTATTAATTTAACTCTGTGTATAATAGTAAACTGAGTGATAATCTTTATAGTTTTGCCATTTTTTTCTTTTTTCCATTGATACAATTATGCGAATGGGTAAAGCTGCTGCTGGTTTTAAGTACACCACCACTTAGAAATAGTAGACTACTATAATGCTAACCAGATAGGCAGGAGATAGTATAATCTTTGCCTGATACCATGATTGTAGCTATTCTCAGTTTAATTATAAGGGAAAGGAGAATTACTCATTTGAATAATTGTTTTATCTTTACTTTTCCTGCAGCATCAGAGCCTAGATCTAAAATTCCAAAGTTTTCTTTGATTTAACTTTTTATTAGGTTATAAGATAAAATAAGATACAAAATACGAAAGTAAATCAGAAAGCAGTGGGGAGGAAGTGAGGGAAGAAAAGTGAGGGAGGATAAGAGAAACAGAAAAAGAAACATTGACTTTTCTCGGTTGCAGTAAAATAAGCCACTAACATCAAATCACAACTTTTTGTTTTTTCATAATAATATGAACAAGCCATTTCTATAAAGATCTAGCAATCTAATCGGTAAAACCCAAAATCAAAGTTTTGTTCTTTTCCACTTCAAGTCCAAAGTTCAGAAGCGGTCTCCATGTGGAAATAAAAATACTTATATTCTTTTTTTTTTAATCAAAATAGTCAATTTTGCCATTTCAGCCAACTCCATCAACTTCTGCAACCATTCGTCCATGTTAGGAATCGAAGTGTCCTCCCATTTTTTATGGATAAAATTCCAAAGTTTTAAATTAAACCCCAAGCGTGCATTTTAGCAAATGTTATAATCCAGTGGTGTATTTATTCCTTGTGTGATTAATCCATTTCCAAGCATAGGGAATCACATGCTTCAATGCTCCAGAACTGGGAGATGGTGATAGAATTTTGCCTTTATTACTTTGGGGGGTTTTTTCCTGCCCTTTCCTTGGTAGCATAAATTGATGGATCACTATTTATTCCACATATTAGGATTACCAACATTCTGGATCAGGGGTCCCCAACCTTTTGGACCTCATGTCTGAAATTTAATTCATAATTTAATCCATAATTTTCATTTAATTCATAATTTGAAATTCTGTGGACCACTAATATGATCTGCTTAATGACCGGCTGGGTGGGTGTGGCTAGGTGGTCATGTGACTGGGTTGGCATGACAAAGTTGATGTCACTCACGTCGAGGGGTGCCTCGCTGGCCTCGAATCACCCCTCCCCTCACAGCCACTCCTCGCCTCTCTGCCCGGGCTCCTTAGGATCCCAACAGGAAGCAGTTGTTGGAGCTAAGCAGCCACCATGAGAAAGAGTTGGCAAAACAGCTGGCTCAGTTCAAATTGGATCTGACCGAGAAGGAGGCTCAGCAGAAGCACCTCACTGGGGACTACGAGCACAGGCTTTCCAAGCAGAGGGAAGACCTGTGGGAGTGCAAGGCCAGGTACTAGTGCCTGGAGGCTCAGTGGGCTGAGATGGTCAGCAGTTCCAGGCCATGATGCAGTCCCACTGGAACAAGGCCTTCCGGCTCTTTGCCACCAGCGGCTCTTCCCTCCAGCCTTCGCCCAAAGACTCACATCAGGAGGCTGAAGCAGACCCCAACCCACATAAAAAAACCCTGAAAAGGGAGACTCTCTGCAGGAACACAAGCACTCATTGCAAGTATCCAGTCTAGGGGGCGTAGTTTGAGGATCCCTGATTTAAGTGCAATATAAAAAATGCAAATAATTTTTCTGGGGACCACCAAAATTTTCTTGCGGACCACCAGTGGTCCACGGACCACCAGTTGTTGACCACTGTTCTGGATGGTAAGTGGTGGAATTACCAAGCAGCTATCTCAAAGCAGAAAGGCAGAGCCTGGGGCTGTATACCAAGTTCTGGGACAGGTCTGATTCCTTCAGTCTTCACCCTAAAGCTCAGCCCTCTGATTACAAACTGAATTCCAGAATGGCTCCAATCCAAGAATTAGGCCAGGCTGAAACCACAGTCATCTAGTCATGTCTGAGTTACCACTTTGCTGGACACTTTGTTATGAAACATAGATCCCATTCAGTTGAGATACACTGATGATGTCAGGATCAAACAGGGTGGTTGGGAAAAGGGGAAATGAACTGCCTGCCTCTCTATTATTGGATTATTTTTTTAATGAATAAAATCTAAAATTGGATAAAATTTAAAAAGGAAGAAAATCGACTGGTTTGAGCTGTTATGCTGGAGAAGACTCCTGAGTAGTCTTTGGATAACAAAAGTGGCCAACAAACAAATATTTGAGCACATAACACCAGACAAGTCACTGGAAGAGGAAAAAAAATCACAAAACTATGGGTCACTTACTTTGGTCATGTCATGCAGGGGAAATTCACTAGAGAATCGCAATAGCAATAGCACTTAGACTTTATATAACCGCTTCACAGTGCTTTTACAGCCCTCTATAAGCAGTTTACAGAGTACACATATTGCCCCCAACAATCTGGGTTCTCATTTTACTGACCTCAGAAGGATGGAAGGCTGAATCAACCTTGAGCCTGGTTAGATTTGAACTGCCAAAATGCAGGCAGTCAGCAGAAGTAGCCTGCAGTACTGCACAGTAACCACTGTGCCACCTCAGCTCTTCTGCAGTTGAAAACAATTGTTTGGAAGAGGTAGTGGTAAAAGGAAACCAGGCCACCAAAGAACACAATAGCTGGATACCATCAAAGCTGACACCAGCCAGAGCATAGAGAAACTCAAAGAATTAGTGCAAGATTAGAAGATGTGGAGTCACAGAATTGCCAAGAGTCAGGCACAACTGAATAGGTAACCTCATCATCATTAAATGGATAAGAAAAGCTTTATTTAGGGTATTTATTTTGCAGTAAACATCTACATCTAAATGTGTGCAAATATTTACGTGGAGTCTTTAAAAATGCAAATTGCAGTAATTGGGAATACAAATATACAACAGGTTGTCCACCTATGCCACCCCATCTTCTGCTCAGAGTTTTCCAGTTTTCACTCAAGTTGCTCTTTGGCTAGTGATGAGAATATATTGGACAGCCTAGCAGACAGCAACTACAAGACAGGATTCAGATGAATAAAATAACAACAAGGGGAAAAAATGATATAACTAACCCAGTTTAGAGTCTCTGGCAACTTTTAAGTAAGAATGAAAGTTTCAGGAGATCTGAGCTCAGACAGCATGTATAGTTTAGTAAGATCATAAGAGAATTAAGTTCTAGAAAACTTGGGAATAGACTTATGTCTGCAGATCTCTCTTGCTATATAAATGAACTTCAGCCACATTAAAAATCTCTAGGTGGTAACCTGGAGGTGTGACACTCACCTCTCACTTGGAAAGTTGAAAGTTCAATGCTAGGCAGCGATAGATGTTTATCAGGGCGCAAAGAGAATATGTCTGCTGTGAACTCTGCATAGGCATCAGGAAGGGCAGCCAGCCAGTAAATGATCAGCTCCATTCATTCGCCCCAACTCCACCCTAAATAAAGGGATTAAAGGATTGTAAAAAGAAAAAAAATATTTCCAGATAGGACATAACAAGACCAGTTACTTGTCAGATAAAATAGCAGAGAATCTAAACAATTAGAATAAATCAAATGTACGATAAGATAAATAGTAACAAGAAAGACATGATAGATAAGCTTTTCTACACAGTAGATGATTCCTGTTTGGAACCCCCTTCTGTCTCTTTCTTCCTCTTTTTCCTTCCTAATGTCTCATATGTTCAATATCAAATCGACAAAGCATTCAAAGGAAATATCTTTTCAGCTGTCACAGTGTTAAACAAGCTTTTTTTTCTTCCTGAAAGCATCAGAAATGTGACCGAGAGAGAGTTCGCATTTCCAAAAGTAGTAACTGCCTTTTCAGCTGAAAGAGAATTGCCTTCTGTCAGCAATAATGTCACCTCAAATATCTTTTGCAAAGCAACTCGGTTGCTGTGACATTTATAATTTATTCATCCCGTGACAGAACAATCTACAACTTCTTCAGTTCCATCTTGGATATGCCATTAGCTTTAAAATGTATACATAAGGCAACTGGCCCCCTTTGTTAAAAGTTTAACAGAGATGCTCTTGCAAGATTAAAACAAGCAAAATAACTTTTGATATGACAAAATCTAAATATGGAGGCCATGTCCATTGGCATATTGATCCTTAAATAATTACAGTAATTTTCCTCTTCGTTTCCCTCCCTTTTAGTATAAATCTGTGTATCACACTTTTTTGAAAAAGAACACTTTTACTAAGAAGAACAAATCAGCTGGTTATGTTAGCCAAATAGTGCATTATCAACCAGGATAATTAATTAAATTCATATTAATTGTTTTATGACAAATTTGCTATTGCAAAAAGTTATCATCTTATATGATTAAAAAAGTAGAGTTTTGCATGGGTCTCTCTCTCTCTCTCTGTGTCCATATCATTATTGTTGCCCCAGTAAAAGTGAAACAGTGATAGTAGAAGGATTGGACTGATGATAAAAGGCAGTATTATTGGGAAGAATCACTGAGAGTCCATTACTTTGGGCAGCTAAATCTTCTTCTTCGATGATGATGATGCTTTGATTCCATTCGCTGTTCTCCATTGAGTGCAAAATATTGGCTACTCATACATTCAGGCACACAATCTGCAATGAGGGATTTTAACATTATAAGACATCAGAGTCTTTTCTGTAGCAAACTCACCACAAAGTTTAATGTACAAATTGGACAGTAGATTTGGGTGATGGATATGATGCAAAAAGAAAACAGTATAAAAGATGATACCCTGTTTCCCCGAAAATAAGACATCACCTGATAATAAGCCCAATCGGGCTTTTGAGTGCATGCACTAAAATAAGCTCCCCCACCCCCCCGAAAATCAGCCCTCCCTGAAAATATTTAACGCATGCACAGCGGGTCCCTGCCATTTCCTCTGGTTAGGGTTAGGGAGGCAGAGCTGGAAATCAGGTAAGACGGCAAGAGGAGCCCCATCTTGTTCCACATGCCCCAAAATAATAAGACCTCCCCAAAAATAAGGCCAAGCGCATATTTTGGGGTTCAAAAAATATAAGACAGGGTTTTATTTTTGGGGAAACATGGTAATATTGTCAAAAAAATTATCCCATTATAAAAGTATAACAAATACACAAGTCATTGTTTTTTTTATGAAACCCCAAAAGATTTGCCTGTTTTATGAAACCCTAAAGCACCTGTTTGCTATATGAACACAGGACATCCTGTCTGATAGCTGGATCTTTTTCTGAAGATCTCAGGGATATGATCTTTTTTCCCTTCTCCAAAAGTTGGCGTACCTCAAAGGGTAGCTCCATTCCTCATTTGATGTTTGCAGAGTTTCAAAGATTGTTAGTGGAAATTCAATTAATGAAGTCTGACATCTACTTTAATTCCAACTGTCTAATTTATCCACTCCCATAGACTTATTTCACATTCTCATACTTCCCTGACCACGTAAACCATTGCTGTGTAACTGAGGTCTCCAAAAATCTGAAGGACCTGTTGGTCCCCAAAACTTTGACTATGTTCTCCAAGTCCTCAAAGATTTATTATGGAATTCTTGTGGTTGGATGGAGAAAATTATTATGTGCATGACTGGAGAGGAATACTATTTAGATTTAATTTTAAATCTAAAGCAGACCAAATTAACTTTTGCCCCGGCTCATGCCTTGGACAACATTCCAAGACCTTGGCATAGAAAAAAGCTGTATGCTCTTGATAGCTGTAGCAAGTTTAGCACAACAACGTCAATAAATCACCCGTTTTGTCTGTCTGTGTTTAATGCGCTATATTGGAAAAATCATTTGTTCTTATCACAAACACTCCTTCTTCTGAGGATACTTATTCCTAGCTTATAGTCTTAGTAGATCACGTTTTGTACTTTGATTAGTGATCCATTGTAGAATTCGCAACGTTCCTTTGAGCTTTCTTTGGACTGGAAGACTTTCAATGGTATATGGCAACTTTGCGGATTAAAAGCCAAGGCTAAAGACAACGGGGTGTGTATTATGTTTATATATATAATGCTCTGGGACCTTGTGTGAAGGGCGCCATATAAGTATATGGATTGGCTGAGTAATTCTGTTTGACTTCATCTGGCTGTTAATCCTGCATGCCTGTAGTGATAAACCCAGAAAATCCCTGATAATCCTATATAGTATTCAGACAGGGCTGGCAACAGCTATAAATACATATCAAACTGTCAAATACCATTATCATTTAGACAACTCTGCAGCCCTTCAAAATTACATTAGAATATCCAGGCTTGACTTAACAGACCCATTCCCCTCCCTTTTTATTTTTTCTTCCCTCCCCCTCTTAATAATAGGGAAATGCAAACTGCTTAGGTTGTGAACATAATAATGTATGTTTACAGTACGCCCAGCCGTGCTGCTACAGAATCTTGTTTATTCCAGCTCGGCTTCCATATGACTTACAGGCAAGAGAGCAGTTGAAATTCTGCAGATAAGCAAATAATTCTTGGCATTTTTCAAAACTAAAGGATTCCACTGCCAAAAGGGCTTCTGTTTACCAGGCAAAACAAATGTTGTTCCAATTGCATTTTTTTTTAAAAAATAAAAAAAATAAAGGACATCTTAAATATAACCTTTCAGAAGAAGGCTGGTGCGGCTTTAAAAGTTTAATTAGATGTATAACAAAAACGACAAAAGGATTCCCCCGCCTTCCCTCAATTGCTTTACAATTTGAGCTTGGATAATAAATAATAGTTTAGTCCCTGCTGTGTTCTGCAGCAACACTGCATTGCACAAAATTATAATTACCGCTAAATGGGAAATCCTTAGAAGAGGATGTAAAACCCAGCTCCCTTTGTGTCCTATTAAAGCCACCATCTTGATGGTGGGCGAGTGGAAGAGAGTGTCTTGCAATATGTAGTAGTTCTTTTTTTTTTCTTAATTAATGAATCCACTATATAATTTTAAAATAATTCCATAAGGCCAGTGGAGTTTTATCAATATTAGATTGGTATGAGAAACTTTGTAAAACCGCCCGAGCACATAAACTATCACATTGGAAGGATTACGTAGATTCATCTGGGGTACTAATTGGGAGGTCAGCTTTGGTTTAACATACTTGCACTTGACAAGCTACAGTTTTATCACATTAGCAACACAGAGTTGCTTTGTTTCTCTACAACCTGAGTATACATGCATGGATGACTTCCCAGGTGCCTGAGGACAATTCACTTATATATTTATCAGATACCATTTGTAGACTTTCACTGTTTGACATAAGGTAACGAAGCCCGTGCTTCCCACTGAACACATTAAAAATTTGAGAGAAGCAAGGCAGCTCAGCACACATGCAGCAAACAATAGCTGGTCCTTCACTCCTTAAACATCAAAGATGCTGATTACCTAGAACTAGAATTGAACAGATGTTTTCTTTAAAAAAAAATTTTAATTTGCAGGCAGATAAATTATAAGGAAAGGGCTGCTCATGAAGTTTTCGCTTGGAACGGAGTTAAAAACTGGTAAAT
This sequence comes from Ahaetulla prasina, assembly GCF_028640845.1. NCBI lineage: Eukaryota > Metazoa > Chordata > Lepidosauria > Squamata > Colubridae > Ahaetulla > Ahaetulla prasina. The sequence continues at coordinate 217,636,417 of NC_080540.1, read as the reverse complement.
CAAGGAACATACAGAGCCCTGGAAAGATTTATTTATTTATTTATTTACATTGTTGATTGATTGATTGATTGATTGATTTCCCACTTTATTATTTTTAGAAATAACTCAAGATGGCAAACATATAGAACTCTCAGCCTTCCAAGTGGGAGGCAAGCATCTTTGATACCAGGCCACTGCGTCACTCAGCCGCTTTCCACTTCTAAAAAATAAAACAATAAAACTTGGCTCCTACCTACTCTTGAGTAAAGAACTTAATTCTTCAGCGTTCCGTACTACAGAGACTCTCAAGTGAAGTATTAATACTACCTTATAATGCTTGGTAAGGCCACACTTGGAATATTGCATTCAGTTTTGGTTGCCACGATGTAAAAAGAAGTGGAGACTCTAGAAAGAGTGCAGAGAAGAGCAACAAAGATGATTAGGGGACTGGAGGCTAAAACATATGAAGAACAGTTGCAAGAACTGGGTATGTCAAGTTTGATGAAAAGAAGGACTAGGGGAGACATGATAGCAGTGTTCCATTATCTCAGGGTTACCACAAAGAAGAGGGAGTCAAACTATTTTCCAAAGCACCTGAAGGCAGGACAAGAAGCAATGGGTGCAATAATCAAGGAGCAATAATCAAAGAGAGAAGTAACTTACAACTAAGTAGAAATTTCCTGACAGAACAATTAATGGGTGGAACAACTTGCCTCCAGAAGTTGTGAATGCTCCAACACTGGAAGTTTTTAAGAAGATGTTGGATAACCATTTGTCTGAAGTGGTGTAGGGTTTCCTGCCTAAGCAGGGGGTTGGACTAGAAGACCTCCAAGGTCCCTTCCAACTCTGTTATTCTATTCTAAAATATTGTTGATATTAAACAAAAGAGAAAGAAAAAAGAGAAAAGATATACTGTGTGCCATTTGCATCCATGCCATATACAAAGTGTCTCGAACTACCATCAAAAGCAAAAAGCAACCAAAAAATGCAGTATTAAATATAACATCCGCAAAACCGATTGGTGCTAAGATATATAAATTAACAAATGAATGAGGTGACTATTACTTATATTATATTAACTGAGGCTGGGACAGTAAAAAGGAAGAAATATATTAATTTAAGTGAAATTTAAGTGAAGATTTTTGAAAAGGAAAAAAGAAAGAGGTAAGGGAGGGGAAAGGAGTGAAGGAAAAGAGAGCGAAAAAGTGAGAGGGGAGAGAGAAAGAGACAGAGAAAGAGAAAGAGAGAGAGAGAGAGAGAGAGAGAGAGAGAGAGAGAGAATACAATTGTAAAAGAAACTGCAATTTGTAATGTTTCCCTATTGCCAAGGACATTCAGATATAACAAGCAAAGTATAATTAAGAATCAGAGATAAAGATACTTAACAGCCTGGCTACAAGAAAGCACAGTAGCAAAACATCAGAGGGTTTTTTTAATCCTCCTCCTTCAACTAGAACTTAACATGATTAGATATTTTTCAGGCTCCACATTCTTATGAAATGATGTATGAATACTATTTGATCATTTCACAACAAAGACATTTGGAAGCCTGATGAATATTGAAGATTTTTATCTTGAGCCATATTTCTCAACATGTTGAACATCTTCCCATGGTGTTGAACTTCTATGGAGTAATCTTGGTGGGGGGTAGTGGGGAATGAGACTCATTTTTAAACCCTGAATTCAATCACATGACTGGCTTCTGTAAAATTTTATTATGACAAATTTAAGGAACCACACAGCGAATGGCCAAGGTTTATCAGTTGCTTGAAAAGGAGAAGCTGATATGTGATGACTTCCCTCAGCTCTTATTCTTGAGACAAAGTCAATTCATCTCAAGTTGGGGCTTCCATAATGAAAACAGATTGGCCTTTCTCAGTGTTTCCCGCCCCCCCAAATTTCAATCAAATAAAAATTGGCCAAGTAAGAATGAGATTCCAGCGATGTTACACTATACTGAAGAAACTTAGCCATCTTTAATAAATCAATTATAAATATGTCTACTGACATGCCATGATCTTCCAATGGAGATATTTTGTTCTCAGCGTTATCCAATGTTGTTTTATAGAATTAATGCCCTCTTTAACAGTGTTTGTACTCTCTCTTTTAAGAAGTGTGAACTTTGACTGCCAGAATTCCCCAACCAACTTTCCCATACAAGCTAACAAATTGTGGGAGTTGACGTTCCCACATGTTGAAATTGCCAAGTTTGAGAAACACTGATCTATATTATGGCCAAGATTAACTGGAGGAAATACATCTTGGATTTAAAATTCATTGGACACATTTGCAGAAGGAATTAATAGTAGATGGCACAGCTCAGTGATTTAAAAAAAATGATTTCCAGTAGACATTAACAGTGCCTGAATGAGACTATGAGATCAAATTGCAGGTGCCACTAGCACTGTTCCCATACCATTTCCAATAAGATTTGGCCTTGTACTTATTTTGATATGTTAGATGACAGGTAAAAAGAGTCCCCCATACTGGATATGAAACATATTTATCTACTTTGGAGCTAAAATATCTGTCAGGCATTAAAGACCAGGACCACTTGTAAAGAATTAAACAGATTTAGTGCTTATGTCTATGCACAGGAATATTTTCAACTAAAGGTTACTACCTGCTATAACTGAGATAAGGGTCAATGGAATTCATGGTGGTTTGGACTTAGTATGTTTGTGGCTACATAGGGATTCTTGGCTGATCCCTCTTTTGACTCCCTTCCCAGGTTTTGCCAATCTTTCTCCTACAATACTCCACACCAGTATGGGAATTCTTTTCCAATCAAAAAAGGCACTAGGTAGATCAATAATGCCATATAAGGTAGCTTCCCATGTGTCTGAGCATCAATGTGTACATACATGTGTTCCGTTATTATTAAATGTAACCATGCCAATAAATCAGTGCAGCATAGGATTCTCTTATTTCTATTGGTATAATCTCCATTATCTCACATTTCAATTTTACTCTGAATTTTACATCTCTGTAGCCTTATTTGTTCCACAATTTCTAAGAACCAACACAATTATCATAATTTGAATAATGAATAACACCCAACTGAACATTACTTATAGTAACTGCAACAGGCATACATTTATTATCTGATTTTATTTTGAAGCTTCGCAAGAAAACAAAACAAAATGATAAAGTGTGATCTGTCCCAATAGCCTTAAGCTTCACTGTTGAACCTTCTTCTCACAGCAGGCTATTTATCTGCTGCATTTATTTTAAATATAGCTTTTGTTTTATTTGCAACTAACATACTGTCATAGCTCTAAGTACATCTGACATATTTACTCCTCTAGCAACAAGAACATTTAAATGTTATGCATGAAAAGATGATACCACTGCATTAGCTTTGAAACAATCATCTGATGACTGTTGGCTCTTGTTTTACATATTTTATGTGAAGCTACTGCTGGTGGGGCATGGGTGAAGGAAGAGCTAAAGGATTAATAGCCAACAGATTACAGTAATTTTTTTCCCCAGAGAAATAGGGCACTTTCACATCTACTTTCTAATTACTCAGAAGCAACTTGAAATTGATCTGTGGTCATCTTAGCTGCTACCAACTTTGAAACAATGCAACATTAAAGCTAACTAATATTGTTTGCTTGAGTGATGAACTAGAAAATGATATATACGCACAGAGAGAATAGCAACCTCATACCCAGCATGGTTTTATTTCATGTTGTATATATTTGATTTTCATCATTTCTCAAAAGATATTTGTTTACTTGTTGAGGAAGTGGAATACCATATTTCTCATTTGAAACATTTGCATGTTGGGAAGATCTTCTGGTTGGTGATGAGGTAGAAGAAGAGGCTGAATTGACCCAAAGAACTGGAAACTGGGGTGACAAGATATCACACATCAACAGACTGGTTGCATATTTCTTAATGTGCAATATCTTCTACAGAGATATATTACTCCCACTACCAGATCTTCAAATCTGGAAGTTTTATGTTTATTTTTGGACAGCACTTTGTGTAGCAGTGAGAAAAATGTGATATAAACTCAACCAATGATGCAATGTTTAGAAATAAAAACAAGATACCATTTATTGCCCAACTTAGAATGGTTGGCTAAAGAGTTGCTCTTGATTAAATGTTTCAACTCGGATACAGGTCTGTACTCTTTTATATAAAACAATTGACTTTGTGAAAATATGTTGAGATCAGATTTGCTGAGGGATAATTTAAATTAATTTTTGGAGTTTATTCATATAGCAATAGCAGCTACCTGGCTCCCAATAACTTAATTAATCTAGATTCCTTTTCTGATATTGGCTCTAATTTTCTTTTAGGTGAAGTTACTGTTACTGGAACCAGTCATGCTGATAGTTTTGTGATATACTTGGGAAAAGACCAAAGTATCCTTTAGACATGTTGTTTCCTATTTTCCTTTCTACTAGTTGACTGAATTCTCTTCATTTTATCCCCTAGCTTCAACACAATAACCATGGGTCTCTTCCTGTTGTGCTCTCCACAATCAATTCCTATTTCTAAAACTTTTCCAAGCTGTAAACTAGGAACCACCTACATGTCGTCCTCCCTCAGTTTTTGGCATTTGCTTAATTGTAAGAAGCTGGTGGCCAGTTTATTTATTTATTTATTTATTTGTTTGTTTGTTTGTTTGTTTAAATTTATTTATTTATTTATTTTGTCACACAGTATATAGAAGCATAAGCATGAAATAATTATACAATATATAAGCATATATATGAGTATGAGTATGTAATAACTATATTAATTGGATATAATGAAAGGAAACAATAGGACAGGAACAGTAGGCACGTTTGTGCTCTTATGCATGCCCCTTACAGACCTCTTAGGAATGGGGTGAGGTCAATGGTAGATAGTTTTTGGTTGAAGCTTTGGGGATTTTGGGAAGAGACCACAGAGTCAAGTAGTGTATTCCAAGCATTAACAACTCTTGTTACTGAAGTCATATTTTCTGCAATCAAGATTGGAGCAGTTAACATTAAGCTTAAATCTCTTGTGTGCTCATGTATTGTTGCAATTGAAGCTGAAGTAGTCTTTGACAGGAAGGACATTGTAATAGATGATTCTATGAGTTAAACTCAGGTCATGTTGAAGGTGGCGTAGTTCTAAATTTTCTAAACCCAGGATTTCAAGTCTGGTGGCATAAGGTATTTTGTTTTATTTGGAGGAGTGGAGAACTCTTCTTGTAAAATATTTCTGGACACGTTCAATTGTATTGATGTCAGAAATGTGGTATGGGTTCCAAACAGTCGAGCTGTATTCAAGAATTGGTCTAGCAAATGTTTTATATGCTCTGGTTAGTAGTGTGTTTTTGCAGAAGAAGCTACGCAAGATTAGGTTTACAACTTTTAAGGCCTTTTTTGTGATGTAGTTGCAGTGGGCTTTGGCACTTAGATCATTTGATATGAAGACTCCAACAGGGTCGGGGTCATCAGAATCACCATATGGAGATTGAAGTGATGGTTAATCCTTCCGTTTATCTTCTTTATTTATGGTTTTTCGATGCACCTTTCCTATAAAGCAACCTTTTGGGCACCAGGGACCAGTTCCAGGTAGAAAGGTTTTCCCATGGATGGAAGGGTGTGGTTTTGTGTGCTGCCTGTATCTCGAGGATGGGACTTCACTTGTTTGCATGGACCAGTTGCTGGCATGTTGGCGACCCCTGCTGTAAAACACACTAAAAAAAAAAATCACTCATGCCAAATAACTTTAATAAGCAAAATAAAATACTGTGACATAAGAAAAAGGTTATTTGAAAAATAGCTAACAGTTAAATTAAATGGTTTATTTATTTAACTATTTTAAATAGATAAAGGATAGTTAAATTTGATATATGTGTAGATATAGGCAATATTATTTTCTTTGCCCCCCTATGGAAGGTGAAATTTGGACTTTGAAGGTGCAGTAGATAAACAATACTGGTCTTTTGAGAGAAAAGTGATGTTGGATAAAACTCTTGAGAATACCACAGATAGCCAAAAGAAGAAACAAATAACTTGTAGAACAGATCAACCTACAGTGCTCACTCAAAGTGCAAATGTCCAGGTTCATATTATCATATTTTGGATGCAGTATTTGAACCCCTATTTATAGGGCGTCTATAATCTATAATGCTGGGGAAAGTGGAAGGAAAAGATAGGAAAGAAGAAGATGATCAGAAGCAACATAGATGGACTCAGTTACAACAATATTGGGCGCATTGTTGGAAGACGGAAGTCCAGTTTGGAGATCAATAAAAACGTGAACTGGATCACAGATAGAAAGAGAGAAGAGGGAATAAGAGCAATATTCTAGCTTGGCTACGAATTCTAGCATAAAGGCTACGAAATCTAGCATAGTCTACTGAATAAACCTCAATTAGGTGAACTATCAATAAAGGAGAATATTTGTAGCTCAGGTTGATAAATGAGGGGTTAGGGTTAGGTTCTCTAAAATTGGTTGTTTTCTTGCAGGCATTTCATTACCCAATCATCAATGTTGGTGAACTGTAGGTAGACTGTATTATGTTTACCTATGAACACGTAAACCATTTTATGGCTTAATGTGATGTCAAAACAGTCTGTAAGTGGAAATATTGATAGCATACAAATATAGTTATTTCACAATGCTCAAAACGTGAGACAAGTGTCTGAACTGAATCATGATGCTTCCAGTGGCTTTTTAAAACAATTCACTGTTTTAGAAGCCAAAGTTACCAACTCCCACGTCAGTAGCCTGTAATTATAGCACTGCTGCTATTAGAATCTCTGTTTTGCACTTGCTGGGATACCCAACGTTCCTGCAAAACACAGAATTGAAAATGTATGTGCTGAACTTATAAACCTTATACATACAGGCCAGTGGTGGGTTTTTATCGGTTCACCCCAGTTCGGGCAAACTGGTAGCGGCGGCAGTAGGAGGCTCTGCCCACCCGCTCGGACGTCATCACGGACGCTCTGCGCAGGCACAGAAGGTTCTGCGCATGCACAGAAGCGCTGCGCATGAGTGAAGCAAGTGCATGCACGTGCGTGCTCACAATTCCAAACCAGTAGTGAAGGTAAGGGAAAACCACTAGTGATACAGGCCCATCATGATATTCTCTTTTTGAAATAAGCAACCTTATTCAAAGGGCAGAAACACAGCAAAGCTACCAAACGAAAGAAATGAAAAGCATGAGATTAAAAGAAAAGAAAAGGAAATATTGCTAAATCTACTTTGTACCAACATTACTCACTACATCTCTCAAATCTTTCTCTCGCTCATCCTTGCTTCTAGCATGTGTCCAAATAATGATTCATATATTGGCATTTGATTCTTTAAACTTCTCACCTCCAACACCAATTCCATCCAGCCATTTTTTAGATATCTTATCTCCTTCCTTTTGGCTTATTTGCTCTTTCTTCATGTATTTTGTCATTCCTCTGTACACCATCAAACCACCTGAATATATTACTAGCATACTAGGCAGTCACTTTTATTTTCAATTTGTTGATCATTGTTCATTCTTGGTCCTCTGACGACTTCTTTCATGATCAACATTTCTTAACTACCATTTTCTTGGCAAGGTTTTGAAACTGGCTTGCCATTGGCTGTTTCCTATGACAAGGTCACCCAGATGGTTTCATGACTAAGGTAGTAAAAAACTCATAGGTTCCTGATTTTCAGGCTGGTACTTTAACCAGTACACCAAATTGGCTGTGATGTTAAGAAACAAAAATAAAAGTAATAATTTTATTACCATGCAATAAACAGTCTTATCTCATCTTTTTCTCAATGACTTGTTGGAAAACAAAGAATTAATCTGCACATCCCCTGTATCGCCTAGATTTTATTTATTCTTACTGATCACAACACTGCCTAACACTTCCCAGAAGTATGTATGAATGCATGAATAGATTGACATTTAAGGCCTACCTTCAAAACTGAGGGTTTTGTTACACATAAAATAATCACCATTCTCATTCATTCTTAGGTCTCTAAATGGCCCAACCACTTTATCATACACTTCTTAAGCAATTAAAAAAAAATTGGCATGGCATCTGTGAACCCAGATATCATGGATCATAAACCACGATTTATGGTTTAACATGCTGTTTTAATCCACAAACTAGCTAAGCAAAGCATGGCTTATTGCAATATGTGAACCAGTCATAGAGTGAAAATTGTCTTTGCATATTTGCTGCTCCTGGAGGACAGGAGTAGGTGTAACAGACTTAGATGACAAGAATATCTGAACCCTTGCTAGTTGTATGCACGAAGAAAATCAGAATAAAAAAAAAATCACCCAAGTCGCTACATTCCCACATCCCTATTTAATTCCCAAAAGTGTTTCAAAAGCCTTTTAACATTTGCCTTTCTACTCAAATAAAATTTAACTTATGAGACAGGATCTCATCTTGCAGACGCTGGCATTTCCTGAAGTGGTAACACCTTCAAAGATGCCGTTGTGGGAATGACAGTCTCTTCAATTCGAACAGAAAGCCCAATGAAAGCTATAGCTGTCTTTCAGCACTACAGGCAGGCCTTACGGCCGACAGATCTTCACACACATTGTTTTCGTGATTATTTTCTAAGAGGCTGGAAGTCATTGGTGACATGACAAAAGCAAGAGAGAAGAAAAAATCTTCCATTGCTAATTTTCACCTCTGTGAATTTCAGAACGGATAAATATTTTTTCCCCCAATGCTTTGCCAAAGGCACAGAAACTGTACTTTGTTTATTATTGGGAGATGGGGAGTTATTTTTCTAAGAAGTAATGAATAAATACCATTATTAAAGTTGCTTAAATCGTGTTTGTCTCTTTAAGATTGATTTTAGTGACTTCCCACCCAAATGAATGCATGGAATCTGAAAACTTACTCAAGTATCTGCCATTGTTCTTGGATATCCACAATCTGCCCATTGTGATACTTTTTGTTCTGTTTTGTTTGTTACAATACAAAGCATTCTAACACAGACATAGACACCTGTGTCCTCTGAGGAACTGAATTCTATATAATTTTTTCCCCTTCCTATTTGATATTCACTAAGGTTCTCTCGTTTACATCACTCCCTTTGTTTGTGACGTGGGTTGCCTTTAAGATTGGCAGAAAGACGACAAAGAAAACATTATAGGCTTCATACTCAGGTTCTGATTGTCCCCCAGTTACTGGGAAAGGATGATGGGTCCTTGATCTGACACAGCAAGTTGTCTGTACTGATTTCCTGAAGTTTTGTATCCCAAAGGTATCTGTGCAGATTTTAGCAATGCATTCTGTACTTGGAAATATCTAAATTCTTCCCCTCAACCATTCTGTCAGTGCTGTTTCTTGCGTTATTTATTAAGTATCACTACCAAGATTGTTGGTTCTATTGAACAAGACTAATATCCTGAGGCCAGGTTCTCTGAAAATTGTAATTTCTTGAGTCAAGATTTCAGAAATTCCAGGAAATAGGACTAGGAGCTCCAACAGCTAAGACACTGCTGCCACAGCGGCATTCAAGGATCCTGTCAAGGCCCCAGAATTCTTTATTGCTGTTACTTCTGGGACAGTGTTTTTCAACTGGCTGGGGAATTCTGGGAGTTGAAGTCCACATATCCTAAAATGACCAAGATTGAGAAACTGTCCTAGGAAAATGCTGTATGGGTTTATGGTAGGGAGGATGTTTATGTTCACAAAATCAGGAATATATACATTACCAAGAAAGGAAAATATTTGTAACTCAAGGTTGAAATGAGGGCTCCTTGGTGCTCTCTAAGCCTGGTTGTTTTCTTGCAGAAGTTTCATTCCCCAAACAAGGTAACATCACTAGCACTGATGATGTTACCTAGATTGGTATTGAAACATCTGTAAGAAAACAACAAAACTTAGAAAGCACCAAGGACCCCTCAATGTATACATTGTTTTCCTATTATGCCCTAAATATGGATTTTGTGGTATGGTTTTTATGGTTTATATTGGTTTTTATTGTTGTATTGCTTTGCTGCTTTATTCTGAGCAAGTCCTTGTTTTCAAAAGTATGAGAACAACACAGAGTCATATATTGAGATGAGTGGCTATGTAAACTAGACTAATAGATAAATAAACAAATGAAGTCCTGGCCCTGAAATTACCTTTTCTTGTTGATTTGACTGTTCTCTCAGAGTTGCAGGGAAAAAAATACTTGATGTACCAAAAGACTGAGGCATTTTTAGTGGACAGTCAAGCATGGAGCTTTCTCCATTCAAACACCAACCATCAATCAACATTCAGATATTTTTAAGCATTCCATTTAAGCTGTCAGCTGGCTGGAGCTGTTGAAATTACATGTGGTGGGGGAAAAAGAGAGAAGAACAAACCTCAGGAGGACCAGCCCAGATTCTCAAGATGTGAGAAGCATGAAAATGACTCCTGAACTGATTTAAATCATTGAATTTGTTCAAAAAGTTGATCCAATTCATTATTTGAATCTTTCCCTGAATTAGGTTGATCTGATTTGACTTTCTTAATACATTGAGGTGGGGGATGCTTCTGAGATGGGCTATCTAGCTTGGTTACTCTAGGGCAGAGGTGTCAAATTTGTGTCATCACAAATCATGTGACATATTAGGACTTTTTCCCCCTTCACTAAACCAGGCGGGGCCAGGGCCAGCACATGATGCATCCGGCCCCCAGGCTGTGAGTTTGACACCCCTGCCCTAGAGAATAAGCTAAGAATTTCAGGGCTTTTTTAGTCTTCCTGAAGGTGTTTGATGTCATTTACCATGATATTCTCCTAGACAGGCAGTCAGAGTTGAGATGTAGGTGCCCTGAATTACAGTGGTTCCACTCCTACTTAGATGACTGTTCCAAAAAGCCATTCATTCTAAGGTACTATTCTTCTTCTCAGTTGGGTTATGGAGTCCCTTAGGACTCCATTTCCTCCCACCCCCATGTGTTATGGAGTCCATACATATGTGGTATCGAGTCCCATCAATATGTAGATGATGCCCAGGTTTACCTGGTCTTTCTTTCTAACACAAATGAGAGCGTTGCATCCTGAGCAAGTCCTTGAGTGGGTTAATAGAATGGATGAGGGCCAATAAATTGAGACTCTATTCAGACAAGAGAGAGATGCTTCTGTCCAATTAATGGCATCCTATCTTTCCTAGAAAGTTTGCCCTTATCCTAAAGTAGCAGGTTTGCAGTTTGCAGATGCTCCTAAATCCATCACTGTCATGAAAGTTCAGATGACTTTAGTAGCCTGGGATGCCTTTTGTCAGCTTTGGTTAATTTATCAATTTACCTGGACTTTTACCGGTGTCACAGTGATTATTCATAACAGTGGTGGGATTCAATTTTTTTTACTACTGGTTCTGTGGGCATGGCTTGGTGGGCATGGCAGGGGAAGGATACTGTAAAATCTCCATTCCCTCCGCACTCCAGGGGAAGATTACTGCAGAATCTCCATTTCTTCCCAATCAGCTGGGACTCGGGAGGCAGAGAATATATGGGGGCCAGTCAGAGACCATGCCCTCCGAACTACTCAAAATTTCTGCTACCGGTTCTCCAGAACTGGTCAGAACCTGCTGAATACCACCTCTGATTCATACTCTAGTGACCACCTAGCTTGATTTTTGCAATGTGTTGCAGGTGGGCTGCCTTCGAAAACATCCTGGAAATGTCAGTTCACTTAAAGTGGAGAAGTTAGACTGCTCATTGAGACTGGCTGATATGATGCCAGTTTCACCATCTGCATTGGCTGTCAGTCCATTTCTGGACCTAATTCAAAATGCTGTTTTTAACCTTTAAATGGCTTAGGATAAGGTTTCCTTTTTTCATCGGTATCTGACCCAAACCTAAGATCATCAAATTAGGTCCTCCACCAGTTCTCATCACACAAGAAGGTGAGATGAAAAAAATGAGAGAAAGAACTTTTTTCTTTTGTTCTTCGGAGAGGTTCTACTCATGTCCAGACAAGCATCATTTCAATGCCAGCTAAAGGTCTTTGTATTTTCTCAGATTTTTAAACTGGCTTTTTAAATGAGTTTTAATTGTGCCTTAACTTGTATTGTTGTATTCTCTGAATGGCTACCCTGCAGCTAGTCTAGTTTGTATTGTATTTTTATTTGGCATTTTATTATGTGTGGGGTTTGGGGTGGGGCTGTTTGTTTTTATTGTATTGCATTTTAAACTGCACAGAGGGCTTCAACAACTGGGTAGGTTTTTTTTTTTCAAAATTAATATTGAATAAAATAAAAATGGAATTACCCAGACCTGTTTGAAAGCATTAGATCCATCGGTCTGATCTGACTTGATTCCAGAGGTTATATTCAGTAGGTTCTGAGCAGTTCTGGAGAACTGGTAGCGGAAATTTTGAGTAGTTCGGAGAACCGGTAAATACCACTTCTGACTGGCCCCGCCCACATCTATTCTTTGCCCCCCGAGTCCCAGCTGATTGGGAAGAAATGGAGATTTTGCAGTACCCTTCCCCTAGAGTGGGATGGGAATGGAGATTTTATAGTATCCTTCCCCTGCCACACCCACCAAGCCATGCCCACCAAGCCATACCATGCCCACCAAGCCACGCCCATAGAACCAGTAGTAAAAAAATTTGAATCCCACCATTGCTTGATTCTGTTGCGCAGAACCAGTTATAATAGAAGTGTGCTTTTGGCGTGCACATTCACAATAATCCTTTCCAAGAATATGGATCCTTTGACAAAGTATAGATAGTCCTCCACTTATGACTTCAGCCCAAAATTTCTGTTGCTAAATGAAACATTAATTAAGTTTTGCCTCATTTACAACTTTTCTTGCTGTGTTTCCTTCTGTTGTTAAGTTAGTAACATAGTTGTTAAGTGAATGTGGTTTCCCCATTGACGTTGCTTGTCAGATCTTTGCAAAAGCTGATCACATAACATAACATAACATAACATAACATAACATAACATCAGAGTTGGAAGGGACCTTGGAGGCCTTCTAGTCCAACCCCCTGCCCAGGCAGGAAACCCTACACCATCTCAGTCAGATGGTTATCCAACATTTTCTTAAAAATTTCCAGTGTTGGAGCATTCACAACTTCTGAAGGCAAGTCGTTCCACTTATTAATTGTTCTAACTGTCAGGAAATTTCTCCTTAGTTCTAAGTTGCTTCTTTCTTTGATCAGTTTCCACCCATTGCTTCTTGTTCTACCCTCAGGTGCTTTGGAGAACAGCCCGACTCCCTCTTCTTTGTGGCAGCCCCTGAGATATTGGAACACAGCTATCATGTCTCCCCTAGTCCTTCTTTTTGTTAAACTAGACATGCCCAGTTCCTGCAACTGTTCTTCATATGTTTTATCCTCCAGTCCCCTAATCATCTTTGTTGCTCTTCTCTGCACTCTTTCTAGAGTCTCAACATCTTTTTTACATCGTGGCGACCAAAACTGGATGCAATATTCCAAGTGTGGCCTTACCAAGGCATTATAAAGTGGTACTAGCACTTCACGTGATCTTGATTCTATCCCTCTGTTTATGCAGCCCAGAACGGTGTTGGCTTTTTTAACAGCTGCTGCACACTGCTGGCTCATATCTAGATGGTTATCCACTAGGACTCCAAGATCCCTCTCACTACTATTGAGCAAGGTACCACATATACGGTACTGGTGCATTTTGTTTTTTTGGCCTAAATGTAGAACCTTACTTTTTTCACTGTTGAATTTCATTTTGTTAGATAGCGCCCAATGTTCAAGTCTGTCAAGATCTTTCTGTAACTTGAGCCTATCTTCTGGAGTGTTGGCTATTCCTGCCAGCTTGGTGTCATCTGCAAATTTGATGAGTTCCCCATCTATCCCCTCGTCCAAGTCATTGATGAAGATGTTGAAGAGTACTGGGCCTAAAACAGAGCCTTGGGGTACTCCACTGCATACTTCCCTCCATGTGGATGTAGTTCCGTTGAGGACTACACATGACCCCGGGACACTGCAACCGTCATAAGTACATGCCAGTTGCCAAGCATCTGAATTTTGATCACGGGACCATGGGGATGCTGCAACAGTTGTAACTTGAAAAACGGTCATTAGTCACTTTTTTCAGTGCCGTTGTAACTTTGAATGGTCACTAAATGGACTGCTGTAAATCAAGGACTACCTGTATAGCACAACTTTGGAAGACTTCATTCGTGAGTTTGCCCGGCCTTGACCCACAAGAATTGAGCCATCTACAATTTGGAAGGAAAGCTGAGAGAAATTTGCTTGTAATATCCTTACAGAGCTAATGCCTAAAACATGTCAGCTATTCCCTCAGCTGCTGCAGATTTTATCTTTTTCATCTTCTTCTAACTTCTTCTGGCCAATGATGCAATTACGTGTTTTAGAATCTGTGCAATGGCTTTATAGTTTCTGTCTGCTTTTAGATAGTCATGTGTATCATTACTTCAGCTGTGAAGCGCAGAGCTAGCATCTGCCTTTCCATTTCATGCTTTTCCATGTGTTTCTATTTTCCTCTAAGGTCAAAACAAGCAGCCAAACACACTGAGATTTTAAGAAGAGGAAATAGTATTCTGTGCATGTATAGCTCTGAATATTAACTTTACTGAACACCAAAACATCCTTGGGGCTACCAGAATTAAATGGAGTTTGCTTCTGTTGCCTGAAGAGAAGCTACTCGGGAATAAACATCATTTTGTCATGAAGCAGAATATACTTTTTAGAAATACATAGATTAAGTAGAAGTACATAATCATATTCACGTCAGTTTGGTTAATTTAATTTAGAAAATTTCAAAAACAACAACAACAAACATATGGAAGAAAAGAGAATTGCAGGGAGAGCTTCAGGCATAATTGTGTAGAGCAGTGTTTCTCAAACTCTGTAATTTTAAGATGGGTGGACTTCAACTTCCAGAATTGCCCAGCTAGCTGGCTGGGAACATCTGGGAATTGAAGTCTTCCCATCTTAAAGTTGCTGGGGTTGAGAAACATTGGTATAGAATATGGCTGTCCAACCTTAAAGACTTGTGGACTTCAACTTCCAGAATTCCTCAGCTTGCAATGCTGGCTGGCTCGGGAATTCTAGCGGTTGAAATCCACAAGTCTTAAAGTTGCCAAAATTGGAGGACACCTCTGGTGTAGATTCTAAGGCCAGACTGGATGTAGTTCTCATTGGTTGACTTTGGGAAATTGTTTGGGATTCCATGGGTTGCAGACCTTTGACGCTGGTTGACAAATCCAGCCTGAGATTGACTAAAAAGTCCTTCTTGGGACAATAAAGAGAAGATAGGCAGAGGAAGGAGTCAATAGTGGGTGAGGATTATCAAGGTGGAATTTTTCTTATATAACATCAATAGGTTTGATTATCTGACGGAAAGGAAACATAGAAAAAGGGTATTTCTATTAAGTATAACGGTTCTGAACAAAACCTATATTAAGAATCAAGTTAACTCTGAGGTCAGAGAAGAAGGAAAAAAGAGTTTTCTTTCCCCCATATACACATAAAGAAATATTTGATGTACTTTAGTTTTAGGGACAAAATGAACAACCAAGTTTCCTGAAGTTTAAAGATCCTAAATTTGCCCAGTGGGAAGACGAGCTGAAAGACAATATTGGACAATAATCTGACTGAAAAATAAACTAGAACATAATTCATCACTTTTTGCCACTATCAGTTCTGCTGCCTTTGGCTTTGCTGTCCCTCAGATAAAATGGCTGGGAGTTTAATAGTGAGACTAATTTTTCATCCAAGATAAATGTGCGGCGAGAGACAGGCTCTTCCTCAAGGTGAATGCCAGGTTTCACAGTTAATATCTCAATGTCCAGCATGGTCCATAAGAAAGGAATGCCAGCCAAGATGCAGTATATTTTGCAGGGGTTAAGAGTAACTCTATTTGGCACTTAACTCTGCAGTCCATCTGACCATCCCTGCAGAACTGGACAGGAGTGAGTGACAGCCTCGACTGAAAGACAACTGCTCACTAAAAGCCGCTTTGGAACATCATTTATTTTTTATTTTATTTATTTTTGTCACAACGTTATATATAAACACATATAATGAGAGAAAACAATAGGACAGGAACAGTAGGCACTTTTGTGCGCTTATGCACGCCCCTTATAGTCCTCTTAGGAATGGGGTGAGGCCAGTGGTAGACAGTTTTTGGTTAAAGCTTTTGGGAGTTTGAGAAGAGACCACAGAGTCAGGTAGTGTGTTCCAAGCATTAACAACTCTGTTACAAAAGTCATATTTTCTACAATCAAGATTGAAGCGGTTAACATTAAGTTTGAATCTATTGTTTGCTCTTGTATTATTGTGATTGAAGCTGAAGTAGTCTTTAACAGGAAGGACTTTGCAATAGATGATTCTCTGTGTTAAACACAGGTCACGTCTGAGTCGGCGGAGTTCTAAATTTTCTAATCCCAGGATTTCAAGTCTGGAGGTATAAGGTATTTTGTTGTTGACAGATGAGTGGAGGACTCTTCTTGTAAAATATTTCTGGACTCGTTCAATTGTATTAATGTCAGAGATCATAGCTGAGAAGGGATTAGAACCTGAGACTTCCTATATCACTTTTCCTTTTTGTTAGTAGCTACGCCAGATTGCCCAATCTGATGTTCTTCGGATTGGTTGGATTACACAGCCTCACGTAATTTCCACCCACTGCTAGCTGGAAAATATGGAGGCATAGTTCAGTGCATCTGGAACGCACTGAATTGGGAAATTTGGCCCTTTAAGATACTGGTGTAATTTGAATATATGTAATTTGAATGGTCAGCCATTTGAGCATCCAGCTGTCGTACCGAATTAGGATACAACAGAAATCTAGCATAGAGTAACGTAATGGTTATAGTGTTGGACCTCAGCCAGAGAAGTTCAGATACAAATCGTCATTGGGACTATGGCATTCGCTGGCTGACTTTGGATCAGTTCTTTTCTCTCTCGGCTCACTAATTTCAGTGTGATGTTGTGGGTAAAAAATATGAGAGATCTTCACGGATCTAGAAAACAGGATATAAAAGTAAAGCAATTTTAAAAATGGGATAAGGAAGTGATGCAATGTATCTCCCTCTGCCTGAATTATTATTGTCTCTTCAGCAGCCCAATCAGGATGCCACTGAGATATTATTAAGGTGTTAAGAAGCTCAAACAGAGCTGCAGTTTCTCCACTTTCTTTTATCTTATCTTTTTTCTTTTCTTTTCGAACTGATATCCAGCATTGCATTTCCTCCTGCACACTTACATGCCTAGGTCCCCCATTGGCCTGAATTGGGTTTTCATTTGGATTGGAATATAAGGCAGCATTGTTGTAAACCCCAAGATTCTGCCAAGCATGGCCCCCTTTCTTAAATCAAGCAAGCGAACAGACAGGTCGGTGAATAATGTTGATTTTAGATAATGTTAACTCTCAGAGCTTCCTTCTAAAAATAGAATTGTGGAGTTCTCGGTGCTCCTTGAGCTGGGTGGTTTGTTTGAGGACGTTTTATTACCCATCCAGATAACATCTTCAGTGCTGCAAGGGAGTGGAGTTTGCTCTCCCTTCTACTTTGCATTCCGATTTTTAGTTCTCTAAGTTTGCCCTTCTAGCATTGAAGATGTTATTACCGAGTCAAGTAACAAAATGTCTGCAAGCAAACAACCAAGCTCAAAGAGCATCAAGAACGTCACAGTTCAATCCTGAGCTACATATGGGCTCTTCTATTAATAGTATGAATGCTCTGTTAGTCACATCTCCTCCCTTCCCCTGCCTTTAGCAGAGTACTCAATATTCCCTGGAGAAGGGGAAGGATGACTAGATCGCTATAAACCTGCACTGTGTGCTCATAGCCACTCACCTGCATTCTTAATACAATACATAAATTCCAACTTATTTCACGAGAAAACAAATGAATGCATGTCTTGTAAAGGGGATTCAGGTGAGCTCTAAGTAAACACACTATTTAAGGGAACATAACCTGTAGAACGGAATTAATAAGCCTCACTGGATAAGACTCCTAACCTGATTTAACTCTTGACATTGTGTGTCTTTACAAACCTCTCAGGCAGTACAGTTCTGAACAAATGCTTGGGACATTTAGTGCACACATTTTAATATTTCATAACCAAAGGTAGCCAACATGGTGTCCTCCTGATATTTGGGGTACACTTCATACTGCGGTTTTTGTTTTTTGTTTGGTCTTTGTATGTGGTGACTCATAGTGCAAAATGTCTGGAAAGCAGATGTTTTAAAGCAAGTTAGAGGAATTTTGTGCGCCCCCCAGATGTTGATCTCAGTATTCCTCATTATTTGCTAGCTTGGATAAGATGACTGAAAATTCTAGGTCAGCCATAATTGGTCATAGGTCACAGATTCTCCACCCCTACTCTAAGAACGTAACATCTGCTATAAGTGAGGGCTGAAGATATTCTGCTTACGGATGCTGCTAGAGAATAAGAAGACAACTGTAATTGGAAAGATGAACTACAAAACAATTTTATTGTTGATCCAGAAGATAATTGGATCCCATCTTGGAGACTTGCATAAGCAAGCATAAACAAAATTATTATCCTTATCAACATCATTATATTTTTATCTAATTCAAGAAAACAACCAAGCTTAGAGAATACCAAGAACCCTTCCTTTTATCTTATCTTTTTAATATATATTTTTAAATTCACACACACAGTATATGTATGCATGTATGTATGCATGTACGTATAGTATTCTGACCTAGGCTTCCTGAGTCAGTAAAACACACGGGTAGTCCCAAAAGCCTCTTACTGCAACGACTGTGAATTCTGTTCATTCACAGATGAGTCCCAAATAGTTGTAAAGAGTCCTTCGGGATAAGGCTGATAATCACCCACCTTTATCTCCCTTGACACGCTGCCAAAGACCTAATTCAAACTAATTCGGCAAAGTCACACCGAGTCCAGAATCAAACAGAACTTCAGAATTTAAATTGAACAGAATTAACAACGTTGCTTCCTGCAAAGGCCCACATGCCTTTGCTCCTCTTTTAAGTCTTATGGGAGGGGCCAATCATCTTCAAGCCTTACTCCCGAGTCATCCCTTTTGCTTTAACTGTTCTTGCCTTCTGGCAGCTCTGCGCATGCGCACACTGGGAACAGGCTCCCCATTTTCCTCTGCCTTGCTGAGGTCCGACTCTGGAGGCTCCAGAGGCAGCACGAGATGGCCCTTTCTCTGTCTCCGACACAGAACCCTCATCCAAGCCTTCCCCAGACTCCAGGACTGACCCATTTTCCTCCCCAACCTCCACAATGTCCAACTCTGCTGCCAGCTCCGCAGGCCGCTGGAGGACTGCAACGGATAGATAGATAGATAGATAGATAGATAGATAGATAGATAGATAGATAGATAGATAGATAGATAGATAGATGGATGAGGGAAGGAGGGATGGAGGATAAGGATAGGGATAGTTATTGAATTATATATCATATATCATGTATTTTCGTCAGTTCAAGGCAGTAAACTTGTTTGATATATGCCTTGAAATACTCCTGTGTTATTTGAAATCTACTTTGCTTTTGCTTAAAATATTGAATGAACTGCCAAGTTCAGTTCAAGACTAGGCTGTTTGGTGTTAAAAGTGTGATAGGACTTGGAACCAAATACTTGGAACCAAGAACCAAGTACGAAAATAAAACTTCCCCCTTATCGCTCTTACTTTATGATGATTGTTTTTTCATGACCCCCTCAAAAAATTTAATTGCCATTTCAGACTCCCACCATTTTATGCCCTTCCAACCCAGTGGCCTTTATTAGAGCTGGAGTATTAACTGAGAGCCAAAATGAAGGCTTCCTGGGATTTCTACAATATGGACTTTGTGTTCTACAAGATGATCAAGTTATAAAGTCCAATTTGCAGAGACTATAATAGTGGTTGATTCAGATTTGAACAACTTAGTAAATGTCAAATTTTAGTTAAAATGAAATATGCAATTTAGTTTCACAGCTGGTGCATATGCACATTTCCTTGGTGAGCTTTTTGGTTTAGTATGTCATGCAAACTCATCCGATATGGTCTTATTCTTAAATAAATAAGTCCTTCGAACTTAACGAGTGTTCATTTCTGACTGAACACATGCAGTATCACATATTCTTTATATTAAGTCAATTGTACTATTTTTCTTAGGTTGTCTCCTTCCTCCTCTCAAAAAAATGGTATAGATCTGCTTTTGAATAGAGCAATGCCTTTGTTTCCTCATTTCCCCTTAGTTGTTGTCGCAAAAGGAACATTGTGAATAAGCAGAAAAGTCACCCCAGTGAATAAAATCTTATGTGTGTAGACTTTCCTTATGGGCTAGGGCTAGGGCTAGGGCTAAGGCTAAGGCTAGGGTTAGGCTAGGGCTAGGGTTAGGCTAGGGCTAGGGCTAGGCTAGGGCTAGGCTAGGGCTAGGGCTAGGGTTGGTGTTAGGGTTAGGTTTAGGGTTAGGCCCTAACTCTAGCCCTAGCCCAAGCCCTAGCCCTAGCCCTAGTCCTAGTCCTATAACTAGCCCTATAACTAGCCCTAACCCTAACCCTAACCCTCACTGTTAGTGTTAGTGTTAGGATAGATATAGTGATAGTAATAGGGATAGGGGTTAGGGTTAGGGTTAGGGTTAGGGATAGGGTTAGGGTTAGGGATAGGATTAGGGATATGATTAGGGATAGGGATAGGGTTATTCAACGGAAATGGCGGTTGCCCTTTAGATAAAATGAAATGCTGGAAGAAATGCTTTTCCCAAAAAGATGCATGGGCCATCTACTGTCATGGAATTATTGGCTTGCATAGTAAGCAAGTGAGTACATAGTCATTGAGGTTGTCATTTTGATGTCATAAAAGTCAAGAAGCAGACTATAAACAAAACAGACTATCACTTTTTTTCCCAAAAAATGGTACCTTATCTCCAAAATGGGTAGCTTTGTGGAGGATGAACATCCTGACAAGGTATTTGATTTAGAGTACAGTAGAATAAAGTTGTTGGAAGGAACTTTGAAAGTCTTCTAGTTCAACCCCCTGCTGAAGCAGGGGACCCCATAGCCATGATGATGAACCTATGGCACGCGTGCCCAAAATGGCATGCAGAGCCGTGTCGCCTGGCTCGCGCAGCATCGCTCATTCCTCTTCCTGGTTTCTGGTGCACCTTTTTGCATGCGGCAGTGCTGTAAACTAGAAGAGCTGGTCTTTTCTATGTGAGCTTGCACGCCGGCCAGCTTATCGTCGCAAGCGCATGCATGGCAGAAACCAGAAAGTTTATTTTCAGGAGCGTGCATGCGCCATTGGCAGCTCCTCTTCCGGGTTGTGGCCCAGGCGAATGCGCACACGCATGCGCAAAGCACCCATGCTTCCCTTTTTGGCACTTGGTGCCGAAAAAGTTTGCCATCACTGCCCTATAGCATTCTGAACAAATATCTCCGCAATCTATTCTTTAAAAACCTCCACTGATGGACCACAGCTTCTGGAGGCAAGCCGTTCCACTGATTGAGTGTTCTCCCTTTTGCTTACGATGATTCACGTCCCGACTACTCATGGTGCTACATCCTTACAACAAACTTTCTCTAGTGTGTTACATGCTCCCTGCATCTCTGAACACCATTCTGTAAGAGAACATGGCTTAGGTGTTCTAAAAAGGATCTTAGTCCATCAAAACAAATTTTGTAGGTTCCAATGTTGGTTTGACATTCAACAAAATATTTTGCCGGTGATCACTTCAGCTAGATTGGTGTGGTTTTTTTTTTAATCTAGTCACCCAATTATGTTTTCTCTAATATTTCTCTGCTTTCACTACAATTCAACAGTCACCGTTTTCTGCTACTTTTGATATCTGCGTACTCTGTTTAATGCAGCCCCGTAAAGTGCATTTTAAAAAGGCAGGAATGCTTAGAACTGCTTTATTATCATCACAATAGCATTAATCGAATCAGCTTTTAAGTAAGTCAATTATCCTTTCTACAGATTAGTCCTAAATATTAATTTAATTATGTAGCTTAAATATTGTCATATTTTACCGGGGAAATGTGCCTATTGAATTTTAATTTGTTTGATTATATGTATATTTTTAACATTCCCTTTCTAATGTTTTCCATTAGGGCTTCTCCCCGCCCCCCCCCCCCCCCCAACAATCAATTCTCCACATTTTCACATTAATTTAAACGAACTTGTCATTTCACAGTCTTGAGGCTCTGTACGGGTGTGTTTGTACGCTCTTACATATTCATCCCCTACTAGTTTGATTTCCTTCGTTTTGTATTTGGCCTCTGACAAGGACAATATTGTGAACATTGAGGCATGGCACCGATTTCAAAAGGTTGCCAAAACAAAAGCCCTTTTAACATAAAGCTTTTGCATTTTTTTTCCAGATCGGTGCCATTTCTTATTATTCACACAATGCTGTCCTTTTCAAGAAACTAAGCCAGGTTTCTTTCAACCACTCAAAATCTCAGACCAGACAACAACCAGTTGTGATAAGATGCTCGACCGCAGTAGGATTTTTATAGTTCCGATCTGGTAGCTCTAACTTTAAAAACATTTTAAACATTTATTGTTACTTTCTAGATTGATATATAGCAATAGCACTTAGACTTATATACCACTTCACAGTGCTTTGCAGTCCTCTCTAAGCAGTTTACAGAGTCAGCATAGAGATAGCCCTCGATTTACATCAATTCATTTTAACGACCGTTCAAAGTTACAACGGCACTGGAAAAAAATGACTTATGACCGTTTTTCACACTTACAACTGTTGCAGTGATCAAAATTCAGATGCTTGGCAGCTGGTTCATATTTCTGATGACTCATGTGATCAGCTTTTGCGACCTTCTGACAAGCAAAGTCAACAACCATGTTACTAAATTATTCACTTAACAACTGTGGCAACAAAAGTCGTAAAATGGGGCAAACTCACTTAACAAATGTTTCACTTAGCAACATAAATTTGGGCTCAATTGTGGTTCTAATACAAAGACTGTATTGCCCCCAACAATTTGAGTCCTCATTTTACTGACCTCGGAAGGATGGAAGGCTGAGTTAAGCTTGAGCTGGTCAGAATTGAAGGAATCGAACTTTTGCGCTCAAAAGCTCGATTGGGCTTATTATCAGGGGATGTCTTATTTGGGGGGAAACAGGGTTTTTGTAGCTGAGAATATTTGGTTCTGAATATTTGTAGCTGAGAAAATCCAGGATATACCGCTTGTATTCTAATATGCAGCAATGCATGTCCAAAGCAGGTTAGTATTACAAATAAAAAAAAACTATTTTAATTGTTATGTTGTAGAATGGGCCAAGGGCTGGAACAAACTAATCATTAGCATTTGTCATGACTATCATCATCTACAAAAATATCTGTGTAACACTTATTTTGAAAATTCTTCACTATTTAAGACAGTAAAAATAATGTAAGATAAAGGCAGAATAAAGGCACAGTAAAAAAAGATAATAATCTTTATAATTATATAAAGACTTCTAACTTCTCAAATATAATTTGGACAAAAGCCCAAATATGGGGCGAGATTAACAACCAAGGGAATACCCCATCTGGCCTTGCCTCTTCTGATACAAAGCTCTTTCAATGGTTGTACAGGTGCAGTTGAGATCTCCAACATGCTGAAGGTTTTATGCAGGGGCTTCCTTTGAAATCACAGTGGTAAACATCTGTAGATATCAACAATGAGGTGGCAACAGAGGGATATGATCTCCCTCGTTTTTCCACCCTTCAGTGTCTG
Source organism: Ahaetulla prasina (assembly GCF_028640845.1). Taxonomy (NCBI): domain Eukaryota; kingdom Metazoa; phylum Chordata; class Lepidosauria; order Squamata; family Colubridae; genus Ahaetulla; species Ahaetulla prasina. The sequence goes on along the minus strand of NC_080540.1, from coordinate 217,612,839 downwards.
CCATGGTCTAATTCAAAAAGAGAGCAAAACCTGTGAGAAATAAAACACCACTCAGATCTTTTCTAGAAGTCTATGTGTCAGTTCGAGTGGGCCACATTCTGCTGTATTCTATAATCTCTTTCTATAAATAAAAGTCTTCAAAAATTCATGCTCTAGTTCTGTTCTCTCTGTGTGTCTCCCTTCCCTCTTCCATCTCTCTTTCTCTCTCTCTCTCTCCCCCCCCCCCTGTGAAAGAATATTACCTTCCTCTACTGAACTTCATGTGCTGATTTTTGTTATTCAAGCCCCCTTTTACCATTTTTTGGAGGGAAAGGCACTAAAAATTCCCAAGAATTCTAAAGCCAAGCAGACAGCTTCATTCCTTATAAATAAAAACAAGGAGCAATACTGTTTACCTGAGAAACAAGGAAACATGAATATCTGTGGAGTGTTATATTTTATGCATTTTTAAATGGCATATCAAGCCTCAGTTTTTCTTTGAAATAGGCACCTCTGTTTGCGGCCTTCCAACTCAAGGCAGACTTATGTTTTCTTCAGGTGTAGATTTTATTCTTCAATTCCATATTTACTGATTTCCTCCAGTCAACCTCCATTAGCTCAACATCTTTTGAAACTTTTTTTTTCTGAACATCGAGGGCAGGGCTAGATGTTTGCAGCGTCACATTGTCGTCACAAGATGTATCACGACTTTTCCCCCCCTTCACTAAACCGGGAGTGGGTGTGGCCAGCACCTGATGCATCCGGCCCATGGGCTGCGAGTTTCACACTCCTGATCTAGGGCACTGATATCAAGTTATTCACATTTGGATATGACACCAAGTGAGGGCTTTAATTGATCAAGTTCAGGGAAGAATAATTTCCATTTAATAATTTAATTTTTATTTAGAATGTAGAATGAATTAGATTTTTTTTTTATTGGCCAAGTGTGATTGGACACACAAGGAATTTGTCTTGGTGCATATGCTCTCTGTGTTCATAAAAGAAAAGATACGTTCATCAAGGTACAACACTTACAACACTTAATGATAGTCATAGGGTAAAAATTTAACACTTAATGATACAACACTTAATGATAGTCATAGGGTACAAATAAGCAATCAGGAAACAATATCAATATAAATTGTAAGGATACAAGCAACAAAGTTACAGTCATACAGTCATAAGTGGAAGGAGATGGGTGATGGGAATGATGAGAAGATTAATAGTAGTGCAGATTTAGTATTTAGATTTAATATTAAATAAATAATATGTTTACTTAATAATTATATTTAATAATTTAATTAAACCCCATCTTTATTATTTTTATAAATAATTCAAGGCAGCTAACATAACTAATATACCTCCCTCCTTCCATTGTCTCCACAACAACAACCTTGTGAGGTAAGTTGGGCTGAGAGAGAGTGTGTGACTGGCTTCAAAGTCACCCAGTTGACTTCCATGGCTAAGGTGGGACTAGAAGTCACAGTCTCCTGCTTTCTAGCTTGGTGACTGACTTTCTCCACTCTTTCCTTTGTTGAAAGAAGGTGCTATTATTTTCCAAGCTATGAGTTAGGAAATGATAATGCATTCACACTGTAATTTCCTACATCAGGAAGTGTTTGTTCTTGCCAAAAACAGTCTGTATTTTCTGTAGTTTTTAATCAAAACTGCATTTCCTCCGCATTTTAATGTAATGTAACAACTTATTTGATTCTGCCTCATTGATCCTTTTTTTAGTCATACAAAATGAGGCAGATCCAGCTAAGATTAATCAACAGGCTCAAATATTTGGCTGGTTATTCTGGAAGGCACTTAGATTAGGGAAAGCTGATATACTGACATCTTTCTCAAGAGGTTATGCACATAAAGTCTAATGGGGGTATAAAGGACAGGCCAGGGTTGCCAGTCAATCAGAAAAAAAGCTGGGCTGACTGTTTTACTTCCAATGAAACAAGAGACAATATTATTAAGTCTTAGATCTACACACATTCATACTAACACTTGTGCCTGCACAGCCATTTTTTGTTTAGTTATATATTTCAAATGAACAGATAGCTATCAATTTGGGTTGGGTTACCAGACAAATTCCAAATTCCAAATTCTGGAAGCTAAAGTCCACAGGTCTTAACGTTGCCAAGGTTAGACATCCATAACCTGGACTGAGCCAGATCTTGCTAAATCTTCCTTAGATCTCTGTTTCATCTAAGTTTTTAAGATTATACAGTTTTGTCCAGTGGTGAAATGTAAAATTTGTTCCTACCGGTTCTGGGGGGTAATGTGATTGGGTGGACGTGGCCAACTTTTTTTTTTTACTTTCAAAAGCATTTTTTCTACAACCTCTTTGGCCGAAGAGGTTGTAGAAAAAATGCTTTTAAAAGGCTCTGATGATCCCAGCTGAACCGTGCAATCATCAGAGGCTTTTTTTTTCTTTTAAAAGCATTTTTTTGGCCAAAGAAAAAATGCTTTTAAAAGTAAAAAAAAAACCAACTCTGATGATTGCGCAGCTCAGCTGGGCATGGTGGAGGGCAGGGATTTTTGCTACCGGTTCTCCGAACCACCCGGCACCATCGCTACTAGACTGGGAGATCCAGTCTGAACTGGGAGCATTTCATCCCTGGTTTTGTGTAATGCACCAACAAAGACCACTGTTCTTCATTTTTAAAATATATCATTAGCTTCTCTCTAATTTTGCTTTTACAGACAGAACATTACAACCTGGACCATCCTGAGAATTAGGATATTTTATTTCAATTTTATTTGTTGAAGAGGCTTTGTCTTTGTGCAAACTAAGTAGGAATCTATGAGTAAACATTATGGAAACAAAACAATATAAGCCTCATCTTATACGGTATATGATGGCTCCTTCTCATAATTTATAAGCTTGTGATAAAAGGCTTGTGCCTTTAAAGCACATGGCCCTCCAAAACTGTGAATGTTTTCCCTGGCAGAGGGTTGCAGGAGGCTGTCCCAGCCGAAAACAGAAATTGGGAGCCCATTTTCGCTGGCAGAGACACTGGGGGCCGGTCCTTCGCTGTTTCCAGGGCGGCCCCACTCCCCCATGCCGGATCCGGCCCTCTAAGCTCTAAGCACCCCACTCCCCCATGCCAGATCCGGCCCCGCGGGCCTTGAGCTTGACACCCCTGCTTTAAAGTATCTTGGATGGTTTCAGTGGACAGCAAGAACAAACAAGGATGGCAATCCAAATTTCAAACCATCAAAGGGAACTGGGGTTATTTCACAAGCAGAAAGTTTTTCTTTTGTCCATTAAAAGGAGCATGTTTAGATTGCAGGAGGAAAAAACCAGGTGAAATCCCGCCACTCAGATAATGTTAAGACTAAAGTGTTTCAGCAGAAATCCTGAACCTGGTTCTATGCAAGTCTTCCCAGCTTTCTGTACCCCCTCTAGCTATCTTGCCAGCTTTGGCCCTGGCTCATTCTTCTAGTTCCTCCGAGTCCCTCATCCTGGCAGTTTGAAAACAAAACTCACCTTTTCCTTTGATCAGCCTGAGAGTGACATAAATTTTCATTGGTGCTCTGTTTCTTATTTTTCCCCAGCTGACTTTTTTCCTGACAGTGGGTAAATTTCATTTTTAAAAGCTATTACTAGTCCTATCGGTAAAACAAGGTGAGAAGGAGGTTACATTTCTGTCAGGCTTGGACTATTATAAATAGACTCCAAGGCTACGGAGTGTTTCCCTGCAAACAAACCTAGTTATCCAACATTACATTCCCTGTTAGTTTGTTATTACAGAAATACGCTGAACAGTTGCAGCCAAAAAATGGTGCATTGCTTCTCTCAAGTTAGTTCACACAGGCCTTTTTCCTCATGATCCCACACAACAATAAGTCTGGGACACAATTTGTTTCTGGCTCAGAGGTGGTTCATTATAAATTCAAATCTTCTGGCTGCAAATGCTGGGATTCCATGGAGTCATTTTTTACATCAACTGGAGATTACATTACATTACATTATATTAGATTAGATTACATTACATTAGATTAGATTAATAGAGTTGGAAGGGACCTTGTAGGTCATCTAGTCCAACTTCCTGCCTGAGCAGGAGACCTTACACCATTTCCGACAAATGGCAGTTCAATCTCTTCCTGAAAGCCTCCAGTGATGAAGCTCCCACAACTTCCGAAGCCAAGCTGTTCCATTGGTTGATTGTTCTCACTGTCAGAAAAATTCTCCTTATTTCTAGGTTGAATCTCTCCTTGATCAGTTCCCATCCATTATTCCTTGTTTGGCCTTCAGGTGCCTTGGAAAAATAGCTTGACCCCCCTACTCTCTGTGGCAGCCCCTCAAATATTGGAACACCACTATCATGTCTACCCTGGTCCTTCTGTTTACTAGACTAGCCACGCCCAGTTCCTGTAACCGTTCTTCATATGTTTTAGTCTCCAGTCCCCTAATCATCTGGTTACTCTTCTCTGCACTTTTTCTAGAGTCTCAAAATCTTTTTTATAGAGTGGTGACCAAGATGATGGTTAGATTTTTTAAAAAATTCTTTCAAGTCACTGTTGATTCTCGTAACTGCCTAGACCAGGGGTGTCCAACCTTGGCCACTCTAAGATTTGTGGACTTCAACTTCCAAAATTCCCCATTACCTGGGTGGGGAATTCTGGGAGTTGAAGTCCACAAGTCTTAAAGTGGCCAAGATCAGACAGCCTGGCCTAAACTATATATCTCTCTCTCGGTAGCAAACATACCCAATTCTATCCAATATTGCATCCTAATTCCTTTAGTTTCCTTCCTCCCAGAGCTACTGAACTGTTGTACTTCCATGGTATATTCTACCACTCTTAGGCATATGCAGCTGAGTTAATTTTCCAGATATTTACTGCCTTTTTATTTGGGGTATTAATTGTTTTTGCTGAAAAATCAAGTGCATCATATCCAGACTGAAGGAAAAGCTGAATGCTATTTTTGTACTCACAGGCTGGTCAGCCAGAGGGTGATCTAGCTGGTACATCTGGAGTTCTTGGTGGCTGCAAGTAGAAGTATCAAGAATTGACCTGAGGTTTTATGGAGCAAAGCTGAAGTCTCCAAATCGATGTTTTGAACCTATGATCTATAGTTTTACACTGAGACATTTGCATACAGGGACACAAGCAGTTTTATTTTTATGCTTTTAGTCAAGATACTTATACTTTGCTTTCTGCTTCTAAATGTAGAGTTTTAAAGTAGGTATTATAAACTTTTTTGACAAAAGAACAAATCACAGAGAATCTGGAGACATGGAATCCTAATGAATGAGTAGGAGAATGGATGAGCCAGCATTTTATAAGATAAAGAATTATTTTGTGGGGCCCTTGGGGCTCTCTGATATTGGTTGTTTTCTTGAAGACATTTCATTACCTGACTATATAACATCATCAGTAGTAGAAGGAGTGATGTTTTCATTCTGTTTATATACAGACTGCCAATGCTCATAGGAGTGTTCTTAGTGTTTAGACTGTTGTTTAGGTCCCATGTTTAGGCTGTTGTTTACTGATTGATTGTCTGAGTTTCTAGTTCCTTAACTGGTATATTGTTTACTGCTTGAATTATTTTATTATTATTCTTTAGCACAGAATCGGTAATTATTTTTAGGAGACGGATGAGGCTTCCAAGTACAGGCAGTCCTTGTCTTACAACCAGGGGTGAAATCCAGCAGGTTCTGACAGATTCTGGAGAACCGGTAGCAGAAATTTTGAGTAGTTCAGAGAACCAGTAATACAAATTTCGAGTACTTCATAGAACTGGCAAATACCACCTCTGGCTAGCCCCAGACGTGGGGTGGGGATGGAGATGTTGCAATATCCTTCCCCCAGGAGTGGGGAGGGAATGAGGTTGTTTCAGTATCCTTCTCCTGGAGTAGGGTGGGAATGGAGATTTTGCAGTATCCTTCCCCTGCCACGCCCCCAAGCCACACACCCCAAGCCACACCATGCCCCCCAAGCCACGCCCACAGAACCGGTAGTAAAAAAAATTGGATTCCACCACTGCTTACAACCATTCATTTAGTGATCAATCAAAGTTACAGCGGCATTGCAAAAAAGTGATGTACAACTGGTTCTTGCATTTTTGACCATTGCAGCATCCCCACAGTCACGTGATCAAAAGTTGGTGTGTGGCAATCAGCCTATATTTACAATGGTTGCAGCATGCCAGTGTCATGTGATTGCCATCTGCAATCTTCCCAGCCGTGTTTTGCCAAGCAAAGTGAATGGCGGAAGCCAGATTCCTTTAACAACTGTGTGGTTCACTTAACAACTGCATTGATTTGGTTAATAACTGTGACCAAAAAAAAAGTTTATAAAATTTGACGTGACTTGCTTAATGCTTGGTTAGCAATGGAAATTCTGGTCCCAATGGCCGTAAGTCAAGAACTACTTGTGTAAAAAACAAATTGTGTGTGTGTGTGTGTGTGTGTGTGTGTGTGTGTGTGTGTGTGTGCATCAGAATTGAACTGTTGGGTTCTTGGTATTTTCTAAATTTGGTTGTTCTGTGGATGTTTTATTCCATGCTAGATAAAAGCATCAGCACATTGGGAGGATGGAGTTAGCAGACTGCTTATATATTGGCTTGTCCTGCCAATCTTTGTTGGGGTTTATTCTTTGACTTAGGGGTGAAATTCAAAATTTTTCCCTACTGGTTCTGTGGGTGTGGCTTGGTGGGCATGGCAGGGGAAGGATATTGCAAAATCTCCATTCCCACCTCACTCTGAGGCCAGCCAGAAGTGGTATTTGCCAGTTCTCCAAACTACTCAAAATGTCCACTACCGGTTCTCCAGAACCTGTTAGAACCTGCTGGATTTCACCCCTGCTTTGACTCTTTAACTGGTGAAGTTCCTGTTCATCTGGGTATTAGCTGCTAGGAAGAATGTATTCTGGGATGTTTATTTCTTTCTTTCACTGTTGGTTGTGTCTTTTAAAGGACACAAAGACGAGATTTATTTCTGTGTATCTGTTGATGACTACTTCGTCTGAATGCCAGGACTTCCCTAATGTTTGTGGAATTGGCTTGGTCCAGAATGTCAACACTTTTCCTAATTGTGACTGAATTTTTATATCTGTTGAGAGCTTTTCTTAATCCAACTTTTTAAACTTTAATTTACTTTTTCTATTTTTTTTTTCTAAAATTCCTTAAGCTCTCAACACAAGCTATTTCACAAAGAACAAACCAATAACATTTTTTTTAAAAATCCACATATCTTTTATTTTATTTGAAAGAGCAAACTGGGCTCCACTTTTGAATCGGCAGTCTATTCACTTTGAAGAAGAAGCAAACTGTTATGTATTCTTGTCTGTACCTTTAAATATTTGAGCGGGAAATCAGCACGTTGCTGATTGGACGAAGCCACCAGTAGAACTGTATAAAAGGAGAGGTTTTTCCCCCAGCCTGTTGCTGGGTTCACCCTATATTAAAGAGCTGTTGTCACTACCCTGGTCTCCAGCCTCGTTACTTCCAGAACTTAACACTGGCGACGAGGATGGGATCTCGAGGCTAAGGAGAACCAGAACCGAGCTGAAGCACGATAGACCCGAACCCAGCAAACACAGGGCAGATAAGCGGAGATGGCCAGTTACACTCCGCCCGCACCGTTTGACCCGGCTAAAGAGAAATGGGGAACGTATATGACCCGTTTCGAAAGCTTTCTAGAAGCCAACGAACTGCAAGGAGTTCCAGATAACCGGAAAAGGGCTTATTTCTTAAGTCACTGCGGTCCGGAGGTCATTGATATCGCGGAAGCCCTGGCAGAGCCAACGCCGCTACAATCGGTGTCGTGGCCAACTCTACAGACTTTACTAAGGAACCACTTCGCCAACGCCGTCCAAATACGTGAGGCGGTTTGAATTGGAGAGCGAAGGCAGATGGAGGCGAATCCATCGGTGACTACATGGCCGCCTAAGAAAAGCGCCCAAGGACTGTGGATACCGCGACCCAGACGAGGTGCTCCTCGAGCAACTCATCCGAGGTCCGAGACATCCGCTTGCGGCGACGGCTGCTAGCAAAGAGCAACCTGACGCTGGCCAACGCCTGGACGAAGCCAGAGCACATGAAATGTCCACCCAAGCGGCGGAGACACTGCAAAGCCGGTCCCACTTAAGGCAAGCGAAGACAACCCCAGTGCACCAGGAGGAGGTTCAGACCGAATCCGACGGTGAAGATGAGGAAGGGTCTGCAGAACCGAGAAACGCGACAAAGGGGACCGAGACGAATGCGGAAGCTGCGGTGGTCAACACCAGCGCCAACGCTGCAAGTTTAAGGACGCGACATGTCGGCGGTGCGGAAAGAAGGGCACCTAGCTCAAGTTTGTCGAGCGCCCAACCTTCCCGCCGAAAATTCAAATCGGCCAATCAGAGCGGAATCGGCAAGGCGACCCGCGATTGGCTCAAACAAAAAGGCGCGATTCAAACTAAACGACTGTGGTCATAGGCCGCGCCTCACCAGTGGAGAAGAAGATCTTCACCAAACCAAAATAGAGAGTACGGTGCCGGCTCGGTAGACACGGGATCAGCGATCACCATCATGTCCTGGGACACTTTGGCGAAGTCACTGCCGTCAGTCGCGAAGCGCCACCTGCAAGCACAACGGCTGCGAATCCATGACTACCAGGGGAATCACATCCCTGTTCGAGGGACCACCTCCGTCCGAGTCGAGTACGGACCATACAAGAAGACCCTGCCCATCACGATCGTCGAAGGGACCCTGCCCAGTCTGTTGGGACTAGACTGGTTTCGTGCCCTGGGCATGGGAGTGACTGGCATCTACAGAAGTGGCTGTAACCTGAAAGACATTCTCTTTAACGAGTTCAAGATGTCTTCAAGGACTGCCTGGGCAAGTACAAGGGGACCCCTATTTCATTCAACTTAGACCCCCAGGTAGCTCCCATTAGGCTTAAGGCGAGGAGAGTCCCTTTTGCCCTAAAACCAAAAATCGATAAGGAGCTTGATAAGCTCATAAATCAGGGGATTTTGGTGCCAGTCGATCACGCAAAGTGGGAGACGCCAATCGTCACCCCAATAAAACCAGACGGGTCAATTAGAATTTGCGCTGACTACAAGGCGACGCTTAACAAAGCCTTACAGAAAAGCGCTTACCCGGGTCCCGTGGTGCAACACTTACTGCACTCTCTGGGGCGAGGCAAGTCTTTGCAAAGTTAGACTTGGCCCAAGCCTACCAACAACTGCCCGTGAGCGCCCGCGAAGCCCAAACGATTGTAACGCACAGGGGGGCCTTCAAGTGCACCCGATTGCAATTTGGGGTGAGTGTGGCACCAGGGCTGTTCCAAAACCTAATGGAACGACTTCTGCAGGGGCTCCCAGGGGTAGTTCCCTACTTCGATGATGTCCTAATTTCAGGGGAAAACATAGAGGAATTGGGGGAGCGTTTAAGAAAGGTTTTGGGCATTTTCCGGACAGCCGGATTAAAAGTCAAGGTAAACAAATGCCAGATAGGGGTCGAATCCGTCGAATTCTTGGGCTACCGGATAGACAAGAAAGGAATTCACCCTACTGAGAGCAAGGTCAAGGCAATTAGAGAGGCTCCAGCGCCCAAAAACAAAGCAGAGCTGCAGGCATTCCTGGGGTTAGTAAATTTTTACGCGGTCTTTTTAAAGAACAAAGCGACCGTTGCCGAACCGCTGCATAGACTTTTAGGAAAAAATACTGTTTGGTCTTGGGGAAAGTCGGAAAATAGGGCTTTTGAAGCAGTAAAGAACCTGCTCTCAAGTAATAGCCTGCTCATCCAATATCACAACTCATTGCCACTAGTGCTGGTTTGCGATGCCTCCCCTTATGGGGTGGGGGCTGTACTCAGCCATAGACTTCCAAACGGCACAGAAGCCCCTATAGCTTTTTACTCTAGAACGATGTCCTCCCCAGAGAGGAATTACAGCCAATTAGATAAAGAAGCACTAGCCATTGTGTCAGGGGTTAAAAAATTCCACGAATATGTCTTTGGGCGGGATTTTGAAATCGTGACTGACCACAGACCGCTACTAGGGATACTGGCTGGCGACCGCCCAACGCCTGTGGCACTTTCGCCACGCTTGACCCGATGGACTATTTTCTTAGCCGCTATTCGCATAAGCTGCATCATTGGCCAGGAAAGAAGTGGGGCATGCAGACGTTAAGCAGATGCCCACTGCCAGGGGCCATCAAGACCCCACGCCGGGACGCCTATCCTGCTTATTGACTCTTGACTCTGGCCCAGTCACGCCTAAGGAAGTGGCTCGGGCATCATACCGACATTATGTTAAGGACTGTACTGGTTGGGTACAGAGGGTGGCCGCTGCTACCGGGCGAACGCTTTAAGGAGTTTGTTAAAAAAAGGGATGAGCTCTCGGCTCAAGGGGGGTGCCTGTTATGGGGTGATCGGGTGGTAATCCCCGATAAATTAAGGGAAAAGGTACTGGACCTCCTCCACGAGGGCCACCCAGGGATCGTCCGAATGAAGAGGCTAGCAAGAAGCTATGTGTGGTGGCCACTCATGGATTCAGAGATTGCTGAGAGGGTAGGGAAATGCCAGGCTTGCCAAGAGTCCAGACCCCTACCTCCAACGGCCCCAGTCAGGGAATGGGAAAAACCCCAAGGGCCCTGGTCAAGAATACACATTGATTTTGCTGGCCCTTTCCATGGCCAAACTTTCCTAGTGGTTGTCGACGCATTCTCTAAATGGTTAGAGATCATACTCATGAAATCCACTACGGCCGAGGCAGTAATCGCAGCCCTGCGCCACTTATTTGCAACCCACGGGTTGCCTGACACTCTGGTGTCCGACAACGGGCCGCAATTCACAGCAGCCCAGTTCGAAGAATACTTGGCAGAGGAGGGCATCCGACATGCCCTCTCTGCGCCTTTCCACCTTGCGTCGAATGGCCTTGCAGAGCGTTCCGTCCGGAGCGCTAAGGAGGCATTGTCCAGGCTCAAACCAGGGGACTGGCAAACAAAGATAGACTTCTTTCTGGCCGTTCAGCACAGAACCCCAAGCACGGCTACCGGCAGAAGCCCAGCCGAATTACTGATGGGACGGAAACTCCGGTGCCCACTTGACCGCTTGAGTCCCCATTACACACCAGAGGGTTACAAGGGGGAAATAGACAAAACAAGGGAATTAGATATAGGCGACCGAGTGTGGGCCCGCAACTACGGGGACGGCCCAAGTTGGCTCGCGGGGCAAATAATAAAAACAACTGGCCCAAAGTCGTACTTGGTCGAATTACAAGATAACAGAGTATGGAGGCGTCACATAGATCAGATAAGGAGACGAATAACTGAACAAATTAAGCCACAGGAAACAAATTATGACCCCTCCTTATTTGAACCCACAGCTGACCATGACCCGGGGGAGGCGCAAGACTTAGCTGAGGTCCCGGAGATCCAGCGACGCCATCAGGTTCCCGAGGGAAACGACAGGAAAATTACAGTAATCCAGGGCCGGATGGCCAAGAAAAGAATCTGCAATAATCCAGGGCCCGATGGCTCAGAGAAGGAGCTGGGAGGAGAAAACAGACCCTCCGAACAGCTCAAAACACCACCCAGAACTGAACCGCGCAGGTCTGAAAGAACTAGGAGACGCCCAGGTTATTTGCGTGACTACGTCGAAAAATAACATGTAAATAAAATGTAAATAGAGGCAAAGTGTTTTCTGGGAGGGGAGGAGTGTTATGTATTCTTGTCTGTACCTTTAAATATTTGAGCGGGAAATCAGCACGTTGCTGATTGGACGAAGCCACCAGTAGAACTGTATAAAAGGAGAGGTTTTTCCCCAGCCTGTTGCTGGGTTCACCCTATATTAAAGAGCTGTTGTCACTACCCTGGTCTCCAGCCTCGTTACTTCCAGAACTTAACACAAACCTGCTTCTTAATGATCAAATAATTGATCTGGAGAAAGCTGAGTAGAAGTAGGCTTGGTTAGTTCTTGGATGGAAACCATCAAGAAATCCTTGAACTGTAGACCAGGAAATTGGAAAAAGAACACTCTAGAAATAGGCAATGGCAGATTGGTTACATATAGGCAAACTGCATGAATACATAGACATCGGAATCCAGTTTTGACTATAAGAAGTCCTTCTCAAGGAAGTCTTTACTTTTAGCATTGGGAAAGTAATTTAGCAGCAAGCTCCAGAGGACCTGATTAGATCAGATTGAGCACGCAGATGACTAATCCCATCTACTTTTAGATGGAAGTCCAGGAGAGCCAGATGATTAAATCTCTGAGTAAATTCAGCTCTCTCCCTCTCTTGAAATAAATAGCCGGTGTGGAGTTACTTTAATACTTTTGTTATTAGAAAAATCTTGGGGGGGAAACAGCATGGTAGTGCAGAAAGAACACACACAGAGAGATGCACACAAACCACACAGATACAACAACCTTAAGTCCCCTCCATATGATTGTAGAAAGCATTCCAGGATACAGGAAAGAAAGTCCAATGCACAGAAAGTCTGGATAATTAGACACTATTAGAGATTTTGTTTAGCACATTTATGTGGATGTGCTTAAAGTCTTCCCTGAATCCTTACAAAGATACTTTCCCCAAAGTTCAGTCTTTCTTATTTTTATTTATTTATTTATTTGTCAAACACAACAATATATATAAGTATAAGCATGAAATAACCATACGAATTAGATACAACCAAGGAAAACATTAGGACAGGAACGGTAGGCACGCTGGTGCTCTTATGCACGCCCCTTACAGAACTCTTAGGAATGGGGTGAGGTCAACAATGGGTTTTAAGGGGTTTTTATTATTTATACTATTTTAAATTTGGGGCAATAGAATAAGTTTTTTAATTGTTTTTTAATCTGTATTTATATGTATTTTAACTGCCTGTGAACCGCCCTGAGTCCTTAGGGAGATAGGGCGGTATATAAATTTGAAAAATAAATAAATAAATAAATAAACAGTAGATAGTTTGTGGTTAAAGCTTTGGGGATTTTGGGAAGAGACCACAGAGTCAGGTAGTGCATTCCATGCATTAACAACTCTGTTACTGAAGTCATATTTTCTACAATCAAGATTGGAGCGGTTCACATTAAGTTTAAATCTATTGTGTGCTCGTGTATTGTTGCGGTTGAAGCTGAAGTAGTCTTCGACAGGAAGGACATTGTAGCAGATGATTTTATGAGTTATACTTCATTTTGACTGGGTTGACCATTGCTCCTCTCTTTATAGAAGCTTCCTTAATTCTTTTCTCTAAACCAGAGGTCTCCAACCTTGGCAACTTTTAGACTTTTGGACTTCAACTCCCAGAGTTCCTCAGCCAGCTGGCTGAGGAACTCTGGGAGTTGAAGTCCACAAATCTTAAAGTTGCCAAGGTTCAAGACCCCTGCTCTAAACCTATCCCCACCTGTATTTTCTCTTTGGTTTTCTATGTCTTAATAAACTAAATGCTATTCAAAACAGACATTTGGTGCCAATTTATGTATCCTGCTAACTTGTCTCAGAAAGCCAATTCAAGACTAAGTAATGGACTTTAGTTGCTGTTTTATTTCCCAGATGACAGAAAAAGCAGCATTTTTATTCTTTTAGCCATGTTCTTATAACCTTGGTTGAGATGAGAAAAAGAAAATGGCAGCAGTGAATATTAGTAAAGGAGGAACATCACTCTGAGCTATCTTGGTAAGGTGGGGCACATTTGATGATGACAATGTGATTCTTTTATTATTATTAGGCTCCTCCTGTTCCTCTGCCTCACTACTATTAGTCTCTGGAAGCTCTGGAGTCTGCACCTCACTTCCCGATGGCCCTGGCCTCACCTCAGCCTCATTGCTGTCTGACTCCGTTGCCAGCACCATAGGCTACTGATGGACCACAACATATATACCACTTCATAGTGCTTTTACAGCCCTCTCTAAGTGGTTTACAGAGTCAGCATATTGCCCCCAACAATCTGGGTCTTCATTTTACCCACCTCAGAAGGATGGAAGGCTGAGTCAATCTTGAGCCTGGTGAGATTCGAACTGCCAAATTGCAGGCAGCAGAAGTAGCCTGAAGTACTACATTCTAACCACTGTGCCACCTCGGCTATAGAGCCTGGTGACATGGTTAAAGTGCAGTATTGCAGGCAATTGTGATTGTCTATGTATTGTAAGGAGTTTTCACTATGTTTTCTGACTGTTATGTAGTGTCCATGGATGTGATCTGTTACTTTTCGGCCTGTCTGTCTTACATAGTGGCTGTTACAGTTCTTACACTGTATGTTGTAAAATAGATGCCTTCTGGGTTTTTTATTTTTGGATTGGGTTTTAGGTTTATTTCATTTGTTTAGGATTAAGATTTAGTTAGTTTGTGTGTTACCTTGATGCTTGATGTGGTTGTTCCTGATACATTTTTGATGTATGGTAGTATCTTTTCCATAGCTTGGGTTGGCTTTGCTCTAGTGGGTTGAGCGGTCAGGCATTTTGTGATATCGTGGGTCAAAAGATGCCTTTAAAACTTGTAAAACATCTACGCGATCAAGAGAATCTCAGCAGAGGTATGTAATTGGTGACTGGAAAGAGTAAACTCTTTACTTTCATTTGTGATTATGAATGAGACATTTGAAGTTCACATCAAATAACGTGTATTGCAAGGTTGTGAATATTTTGTCATTGTTTAGTTCAGGGGTAGTCAACCTTTTTATACCTACCGCCCACTTTTGTATTTCTGTTAGTAGTAAAATTTTCTAACTGCCCATCGGTTCCACAGTAATGGTGATTTATAAAGTGTATCGTTATCTGTGCATGCCTCTTGGGCATCGTGGATTGGGTTTGGGTGGGGCGCTGGCTACCAGCTCTGCTTGTCTGTTACAGCTGGGTGGTGTGGGGGGAGATGCATGAGCTATTCTGGGACGAGGCTCTTTTGTTTGCGCCATTTAGTTTCACTTAGGTAATGTGAACTAAACTTATGTGCAGGCGATACAAATAGTATATTTTCAGAAATTTAAATTGTCACAGAAAATTTTATGAAAACCTAGTGAAAATGTTTTTAAATAATGCTATGAATTTTTTTTTAAAAGTCAAATTAAAAAAAAGGGAAGTGCTTCAGTATCGGACAAAACCCCTACCGCCCACCATGAAAGCTGGAATGCCCACTAGTGGGCGGTAGGGACCAGGTTGACTACCACTGGTCTAGTTTATCCTCATTCTGAATAATTGGCATGCTGTTATTGGTGGTGCGATGGATATAATGCAATATCGTAGGCAAACACAATAGTCCACATTCTGCAGTTCAATCCTAATGGGGGTCAAGGTTGACTCAGCCTTCCAATCTGAACACCCAGATTGTTGGGGGGAAATATGCAAATCATGCTTCCATATGATAAACCGTCCAGAGAGTGCTGCAAAGCACTATGGAGCAATATATACAGACAGGAGGTTGTATATAGGAGCCTCATGGTGTGACTGGAACAATCTGGAACTGAACATACTCAAAATCATAGAAATGGTGGTAGATTTTAGGAGAAACCCTTCCATACTTCCACCTCTCACAATACTAGACAACACAGTATCAACAGTATAAACCTCCAAATTTCTAGGTTCTACCATATTGCAAGATCTAAAATGGACAGCTAACATCAAAAACCTCATCAAGGACAACAAAGAATGTTCTTTCTGTGCCAACTCAGAAAGCTCAAACTGCCCAAGGAGCTGCTGATCCAGTTCTACAGAGGAATTATTGAGTCTGTCATCTGAACCTCTATAACTGTCTGGTTTGGTTCTGCAACCCAACAAGACAGACACAGACTTCAGAGGATAATTAGAACTGCAGAAAAAACAATTGCTACCAACCTGCCTTCCATTGAGGACCTGTATATTGCACGAATCAAAAAGAGGGCTGTGAAAATATTTACAGATCCCTCACATCCTGGAGATAAACTGTTTCAACTCCTACCCTCAAAACGATGCTATAGAGCACTGCATACCAGAACAACTAGACACAAGAACAATTTTTTCCTGAATGCCATCACTCTGCTAAACAAATAATTCCCTCAACACTGTCAAACTATTTACTAAATCTGCACTACTATTAATCTTCTCATCGTTCCCCTTACCCATCTCCTTCCACTTATGACTGTAACTTTGTTGCTTGTATTCTTACAATTTATACTGTAATTGATTGTTTCCTGATTGCTTAATTGTAGCCTATGACTATCATTAAGTGTTGTATCATTAAGTGTTAAATTTGTACCCTATGACTATCATTAAGTGTTGTAAGTGTTGTACCTTGATGAAAGTATCTTTTATGTACACTGAGAGCATATGCACCGAGACAAATTCCTTGTGTGTCCAATCACACTTGGCCAATAAAAAATTCTATTCTATTCTATTCTATTCTATTCTATTCTATTCTATTCTATTCTATTCTATTCTATACAAACCTAAGTGCTATTGCTACTGCTATTGTTTTGGAATTAAAAAAAGTAGAGAAAAGACATCACAAAGAACAGACAAGAGAGGTGGCACACGAGGCATCACCCCAGTTCAGCTCCACTGCGCATGCGTGCATACCTCCTGCTGACCAGCTGGTCTTTGGGTCTCTTCTGAAATGAGTGGGGGACATGCGGGGGGGGTGCATGCACAGGGCATGTGAGAGGGGCTGTATATACACATGCGTGGGACATGTGGAGGGGACTGCACGAGCACTACATTTTGGGGGTTCAGGCATGTGCATGCATTTATGTACGTACACACGTGCTTTGGGCACTCGGTCCGGAAAAGGTTATCCATCACTGCTTTAGACCAAGCAAGTACTAATCCGTCTGAATTCCATGTGTTCAATTGTGGCAGCTGTTTATTCGTTTATTTATTTATGGTCTAAGACCAAGTCACAAAATTTAAAATACATCACACCATTAATATTTACATACAAATAACGTAGACATGTATAAGGGGGAAATCCAATAAAAGTAACAATTCATCGGAGGCACCAAAAGTTCTCTAGATGCTAAGGCTTGTAGAGATAATGTAGACAAACATTTTGCTATTTTGCTTCGAAACACCTGGCTAAGGTCTTTTAGTAAAAATACCACAATCTGCTCTTCGTGAGTGGAGCTTATCTCACTTGGAGAGGGTGGTATAAACTGACCTGCACATCAACAACATGTCTTATATGCAAGACTAAATTCTGGATTGATTGGCAGGCATACTCATAAACAAGTAATCTTCTGTATGTCAAAATCAGCCAAAGCGGTGCATTGCCAGCTATTTAAAACGTGCACAATGATCCTAGAGAAAGAACTGGAATGCTAGGGTTGCAATCCTCATTATAAATGCTAAACTCTCACCAGCAGTGAGAAGTGGAATGGGGGGCAATATGTATTATTATTGTTTTATTTCCTCCATTAATTAGAATCGTGGTTTTATGAATACCTTATAACAGCTGTCCTGACAACGTATTTCCATTTTGTTTATTTCTGAAGCAAAGTAAGCCAAAGTTTAAGAAATTCCATTTTTTTCCCCATGAAGCCCTATCATGTATAAGCCATCCAGATAACAATACTCATCTGCAAATGCCAAAAAGTTAATTATTGAAATATTTTTCAGTTTGTTTTAATGTGATGTCAAAAAAATAATAATAGAAGTTATTGGAGTGCAACGGAAGCTCTGAAATGAAAATGGAAGAAAATGTCGGCTCTATTAATATTTTCAATGAGATTTTAAAAATAAAAATAAAAAAATGCTCATTTTTTTTAAAATGCTTCCCAATCAAACCACATCTATAATCGTGTCCCAATTGAGTTCCTGCCCTCCTCATTTTTCTTGATTTAAATATTTTAGTGAGTTTAATTACCGCTACAAATGACTGAACAAATCATAAATGTCAACAGAGGGATTAAAAACAACAAAAGATCTTGTCCAATTTTTCTATAAAATTATACAAACACGAACTAGTCAACGGCAAACACCTTTAAAGTTCAGTTGTTTCCATGGAAGAAATGTATCTGTAACTTTTTTTTTTTGGAATAAAGTTTTTTTATTTATAAACAAACAAACATTTAGTACATCAGTCATTTCTTCCATGTGACAACCTGGTGTTTTCTTCCTGGCTTTTCAATGTAGTCTGTTACAGTTTTTTCCACCAATTCAGTATTCTAATTATACCATTTTCTTATATATTTATCAATTTACTTATTCTTATCTTTTTTCCAACCAATGGTAAAATTGATCCCATATCTTAAAATATTCTGAATCCTCTCTTTCTTTGATCTTCGAAGTTAGTCTATTCATTTCTGCACAATCTATTTTATTTTATTTTTTGATAACTTCTTCCAGGGGTGTTTTCGCTATTTTCCAGTTTTGTGCAAAGACAATTCTTGCTGCTGTTATTACATGTATAATCAAGTAAATATTTTCTTTACTAATTTTCTCAGGGAGAATACCCAATAAGAACAGCTCCAGTTTTAAATCAATATGTTGTTGGGTCATTTCTTCTAACCATGTCTTTATTTTATTCCAGTAATTTTTAGCTTCTGGGCATGTCCACCACATATGAAAATAAGATCCCAGGAACTGGTGACATGACGCCTCATATATCCCCATAAAACAGCATTCCAAGTTATTTCCAATGGAGTATACCCACTTATGGAATGGCTACACCAAAAATGACTGCATTAACAAGGGGGTAGAGCCAGACTCTTGTGATACATTTCATGAGTTCATTTAGTACCACTTTATAATTCCTTGGTAAGACCACACTTGGAATAGCGCATCCAGTTTTGGTTGCCACAATTTTTTAAAAAAAGATGCTGAAGCTTTAGAAAAAGTGCAGAGAAGAGCAACACAGATGATTAGGGGACTGATTAGGGGATTTATTATATAAATTTATTATATAATAATATATTTATTATATATAATATATTAAATATAATATATTTAAATAAATAAATATATAAATATATATATAAATAAATAAATAAATAAATATATAAATAAATATATATTTATATATATATATATATATATATATATATATAAAATATATTTAAATATATTTAAATATAATATATTAAATATATATATATAAATATAAATATATATATATAAATATAAATATATATATTAAATATAATATATTTATTATATAATAATATATATTTATTATATAAGTTCGCAGATGACACAACAGTGATTGGTCTCATTCGAGACAATGACGAATCCGCATATAGACGAGAGGTCGAACGACTAGCCTTGTGGTGCAACCAAAACAATCTGGAACTGAAACCGTAGAAATGGTGGTAGATTTTAGGAAAAACCCTTCCATACTTCCACCTCTCACAATACTTGACAACACAGTATCAACAGTAGAAACCTTCAAATTTCTGGGTTCTATCATATCGCAAGATCTCAAATGGACAGCTAACATCAAAAACATCATTAAAAAAGGACAACAAAGAATGTTCTTTCTGCGCCAACTCAGTAAGCTCAAACTGCCCAAGGAGCTGCTGATCCAGTTCTACAGAGGAATTATTGAGTCTGTCATTTGCACCTCTATAACTGTCTGGTTTGGTTCTGCAACCCAACAAGAAAAACACAGACTTCAGAGGATAATTAGAACTGCAGAAAAAATAATTGCTACCAACTTGCCTTCCATTGAGGACCTGTATACTGCACGAATCAAGAAGAGAGCCGTGAAAATATTTGCAGATCCCTCGCATCCTGGACATAAACTGTTTCAACTCCTACCCTCAAAACGACGCTATAGAGCACTGCACACCAGAACAACTAGACACAAGAACAGTTTTTTCCTGAAGGCCATCACTCTGCTAAACAAATAATTCCATCAACACTGTCAGACTATTTACTGAATCTGCACTACTATTAATCGTTTCATAGTTCCCATCACCAATCTCTTTCCACTTATGACTGTATGACTATAACTTGTTGCTGGCAATCCTTATGATTTATATTGATATATTGATCATCAATTGTGTTGTAAATGTTGTACCTTGATGAACGTATCTTTTCTTTTATGTACACTGAGAGCATATGCACCAAGACAAATTCCTTGTGTGTCCAATCACACTTGGCCAATAAAAATTCTATTCTATTCTATTCTATTCTATAAATAAATAAATAAATAAATAACGGTTATATAAATAAATAATGGTTGCTGGAATTAGGTATGTCTAATTAAATGAAAAGAAGGACTGGGGGTGACATAATAGAAGTGTTCCAATAGCTCAGGATTAGCTATTGAAGAGGGAGTCAACCTATTAATCAAAGCATCTGAAGGCAGGACAAGAAACAATTAATGGAAACTAAACACAGAAAGAAGCAACCTAGAATTAAGAACAATTTTCCTGACATTTAGAACAATTAATCAATTGAATGGCTCACTCCAGAATTTGTAGATGCTCCAACACTAGAAATTTTTTTCAGAAGAGATTGGACACATTTGCTTGAAATGGTATAGTGTTTCCTATTTCAGCAGGGGGGGTGGACTAGAAGAATTGCAAGGTCCCTTCCAATTCTGTTATTCTGTTATTTTAAAAAAGATCCAATATGAGATTTAAATAAACTGTTGGAGCAGATTGAGAGAACTCTGAGATACAAACAGAAAATTAGGCCATGAGGGAGACGACTTCCGGTGTCCAGAGGCAACGGTCGTCTGGAGGCTTCTCCTGCCCCCAGCGCCCGAATCCGGCCGCCGCCGAGGCCCCCAGGGGCCAGGTGTTCCGAAAAGGACACCTGCCGCACGGACGGCTCGCCAGGGGTCTCCCAGCCGACATACAGGACTGGGGACCGATGCTGGCGCGGCCCTAGGCTCGGCGGTGTTTGGAGGCCACGGGCCACGGCCATTCCTTTGGTCGTCGCCTGGGCCGCTGTGCCCGGTGACACCGGGGCTTTGGATTTATAACTGCAGCAGCCTGGTGGTGAACAGGGAACGGAGAAGAATTGAGGAATGGAGAAGGGAAGGGGATATCGGTAAACGCGAGTGGAGTGCTCCGGAGTGCGGGGGTTTTTCTCCTGCGGCTGGAAGGAGCACGAGTCATTCTGGAGAGAGGAGAACTTAAAATAAGAAGATTACCGGTTTTGTGGAGCTCTGGAGAGAAGAGGTGATGGAGAAATTTAGGAGGGAGGGTTTGAGGCCCCTCCTCTGGGGAACAGTGGTGGCGCCCACCTTCCCCCTTCACTATGAGAATTTTGATGACATCACTTCCCTTCGGCTTCCTGGTTGACTAACTGTACTCTGGACTCGTTGCTCCTGTGAGTGCCCCCTGGTGGATCCGGAGGAAATTACAAGGATACTGTGCTTGCCTGAGGATTTTGAATTTTTTTTTTAAATGGCAAAAGGTCAGAGACCAACTGCTGGAGAGATGGAGAGAATTCTGGAAAAGTTATCCAATATGGACAAGAAACTGGATGATTTGCAAAGAGGCCAAACGGAAATAAGAGCAGAAATTGTGACTATCCAAAAGGATTTAAAGGATACTCAACAAGTCTCAGCAGAAAACAAGCAGAAAGTGGAAGGTCTGAGGGTGAGATGCGGCAGTGCAGAAAAGAGAGGAGACGACAGGCAATGCTGTGCTTGACTACAGATGGATAAAATGTCTTATTTCCTTAGGTTTCAAAATTTGGAAGAAGTGGACCAAGAAGATTTGAGAGATGTTGTGACTAAATTGTTGGGAGAATTTCTTGGGAGAGGTGTTGATTTTATGAATCGGGATGTGGATCGAGTTTATAGAGTTAATTCACAATATGCACGCACACATGCAGTTCCCAGAGAGGTTCATGTCAAATTTGTGAGAAGAGAGACGAGAGATGAAATTCTTAGAAAACATAGGAGTGGGGCACTGACTTACAGGGGCAGGGAGATAGCCATTCTGAGGCAGATTCCCAGACAGGTACGTGAAATGAGAAAGAAATATTACTTTTTGTCAAGCAAATTGTACCAGAAGGGAGTAGGCTTCAGATGGCTGATCCCAGAGGGATTGATGATTTTCCGGGAGGGCATTATGAAAAAAATTAGTACAATTGCGGAGGCTACGGCCTACGTGGAGGAACACAAAGCCCTCCTGGAATCAGAGGACCCAGGAATTGAAGAAGGGGAGGTTATAGACCATGGGGCGGAGGCGGCTGCCGCTGTTGCGGCCCTGGAGTTGGGTCAGGCTGAACCCAGAGTTCTGAGATCCAAAACTAGGAAGTGATAAAGATATTTGGTATTGTGTTGGTTTTCCTTATTCTCTTTTGTACGATATTCTGTTTATTCTTGACCCTTCTTTATTGCGTATGTAAGATTTGTAAACTTATCTACTTCGTGTCACCTGCTTGCCATATGGCTGTTGTATGTGTTAAAAAATTTGAGTAAAATTCTTATCTTGAATAAGAAAAATGAAAATTTACCATACCTGATATGTATTTGTATAAACCTTTTTTGACCAATAAAAACTTTTTGAACAAAAAAAAAAAAAAAAAGAAAATTAGGCCATGTAATGTTGATTGTGGGAACCGGACAGCTTGCTACAGTCAACTTGCTGTAGCCAACTCACCATGGCCAACTTGCCATGGAACAACTTGCCATGGCCAATTCACTATGGGACAATTTAACCATTCTATTTAATTATTTACAAAAAAATAAAAAAATATTTTAATTTTTGCCATTCGCATTTCATTCTGGCCCTCCTTTTGCAATCTTTCTTTAATTATTTTATTCCGCCATTTCTTTGATATTAGTGCAACTCTTGTCCTGCAGAGAGTTGGCCGTGGTGAGTTGGCTGTGGTGAATTGACCATGGCAAATTGTCATAGATCCGTTGGCTGCATCCCCATGGAGAGCTTACTTCATTTGGAAGACAGTTCTAAAAAAGAATGCAGGAAAAAATATTTTCCTGATTTTTTTTTTAAAAAATGTGTTCATTTAATCTGCTGAAAGAATTGTGCTCCAGAAATTCTTTTCTATAGAATTTCAGGTCAATTCTGATGGTGGAATAAGGTGCCTATGCCTATTTATTTATGAAGGTGGCCAAGAAGAATTAGTGTATATTCTGCATTTCAGTGTACAACCACCCCTCTATGTCCATCAGCCTATGAGTCAAAAAGCATCTCATTGAGGGTTTTTCTTCCATTGGGAACTGATTTCCAATGACAGAGAATACGTGTATCTATTATCTATATTTTATGGAATCAGATACTAACTTGGCCTTTCTTCGCTCAAAGTGGGTTGGCCATCTATGACACTGTTAAATTTTTCAAGGCATACATTTTAATCATAATGTATATTATTATTGCTACTAGACATACATATATTTGTATAGTTTTATTGCTTTTACCCTTGCAAGCTGCTCAGAATTATGTGAAAAAATGTGTAACTTCCATATATGAAAACTGCTGAAAAAAAACAATCACATTGGGACCAAATCACACATTTCCCAATCATCATAGAGTAACTGCTTACAGTTGCCCAACTACGCATTTTTCAATTTTTTTCCTGAAGCATTGGAAGAATAAGCTAAGCCAAAGAAATTTCCTTATTGCTTAACAAGATCCCATATCAATTATACCCAGTATAATATCATAATGCACTTGCAAGCTTGAACAAATGGCAAGAAGAATTTTATAATACATCTATAAGAAGTTTTATTTCTGAAGGGAGTTAAAATCAAGCTTTCTACAAAAGGCTAAAGTTATCACACTTCACTTCAAAGGCTTCATCTACCATTCAAAACAGGGGAAAGAAGATTACCAGAATGTACCTCAGGTTCTTTGAACTAATGGCCTCTCTAGTCTACTTAGCATTTCATTAAAATAATATTATATTATACCTTCTGTAATTGATCCTACAAAACAGTAGAGCTGAACAGAAAGAAGTAACATTAAGAAGGAATTAATAATATCTCAGCACCACCCTAGTACAGAATTTCTCTTTGAAGCATGAGCTTTATAGATGGATGGAAGGGAGGAAGGAAGGAAGGAAGGAAGGAGGAAGGGAGGGAAGGAGGGAGTGAGAGAGTGAAAGAAGAAGAAAATAAGTAAAACAACAGTGATACAAAAAGTTATAAATTTCTAAGGCAGTCTACGATTCAATTAAACCTACCCACATTTTAGCTAGGAGTGTGCAAGCAAGCAAGAAAACAGAATTAAATAATGTAATCTTGAGAAGAACAACAGCATTTTAAATTCCTGTATGCAATATTTCTGTCCAAAATGACATTTGTACCGGAAAAATATATAGTTTTAGGAAAAACAATGTTCAATTAGATAATAAATCATGATTGAATTCAACTGAATTTAATATTTCCTTGCAGGGCATTTCAAAGGCCATTGTTTTTAGCTGAGACACTTTTTCGTAATTCTAAATCAGGGGTGTCCAAACTTGGTCCCTTTAAGACTTGTGGACTTCAACTCCCAGAGTTCCTCAGCCAGCTTTGCTGGCTGAGGGACTCTGGGAGTTGAAGTCCACAAGTCTTAAAGGGACCAAGTTTGGACACCCCTGTTCTAAATGCTACTGATACAATAAAAACATTTTCCCACAGCGTTTCACAATATGAAATGCAATGGCTAACAATACAAGCACTGCTGTTGAAAGAACTAGAAGCGTTGAACTCATAATATTTATCTATTAGTTCCTCAACACTTGAGATCAGGAAATTTTGGGAAATACTTTCTCTTCTACGCCTCAAAGAAAGTATTTTTCTTTGTGTTACAATTTCTGGATTTTCATTGATTCCATCCAAGAAGGAAGTGTCTTCTGCCACGGTGGTTGCTCTCTGACCTATGGACTGTTTATCTCCATGAAAGATAGAGAAAAGATTTAACTAGGTGTGTGACTGTTCTCTATCACGCTTGATATATTACTGAAAGCTCTATTTTCCAGTTCATATTTATAAACCAGTAAAGCGGTGGCTTGGTGGCTAAGACACTGATCTTGGTGATCAAAAGGTTGGCAGTTCAGCGGTTCAAATCCCTAGTGCCGTGTAACGGGGTGAGCTCCCGTTACTTGTCTCAGCTTCTGCCAATCTAGTAGTTCGAAAGCACGTAAAAAATGCAAGTAGAAAAATAGTTTCTTTGGTGGGAAGGTAACAGCGTTCCGTGCACCTTTGATGTTTAATCATGACCACGGAGGTGTTTTCAGACAGCGCTGGCTCTTCGGCTTTGAAATGGAGATGAGCACCGCCACCTAGAGTCGGGAACGACTAGCACATATGTGCAAGGGGAACCTTTACCTTTAAATTGAATTGTATCCAAGCTTTGTTTTTTTCTTATTTTTTATTTATTTTATTTATTTTATTAGATTTATAAACCGCCCTTCTCCCGAAGGACTCAGGTCGGTGTACAGCCAAAGTAAAAAGAAACAATATACAGTTAAAATACAATTAAAAAGCTTATTATACAGTGTGGCCGAAATTAAAATAATTAAGAATCTAAAAACCCCCAATTAAAACCAGAGAGAAATTTAGAATTTAAAACTACAATTTAAGAAAGCCCCGCACGAACAAACAGATATGTTTTCAGTTCGCGGCGAAAAGTCCGAAGGTCAGGTATTTGGCGTAAACCAGGCGGGAGTTCATTCCAAAGAGTGGGAGCCCCCACAGAGAAGGATCTTCCTCTGGGGGCCGCCAGCCGACATTGTCTGGCGGACGGCACCCTGAGAAGGCCCTCTCTGTGCGAGCGTACGGGTCGGTGGGAGGCATGAGGTAACAGAAGGCGGTCCCGTAAGTACCCAGGTCCCAAGCCATGGAGTGCTTTAAAGGTGGTTACCAGAACCTTGAAATGCACCCGAAAGGCAACAGGAAGCCAGTGCAGTCTGCGCAGGAGAGGTGTCACATGGGAGCTACGTGTGACTCCCTCTATCACCCGCATTCTGGACCAACTGAAGCCTCCGAGTGCATCTCAAGGGGAGCCCCATGTAGAGAGCATTGCAATAATCCAGGCGGGAGGTGACAAGAGCGTGAGTGACTGTGCATAGGGCATCCCGATCAAGGAAGGGGCGCAACTGGCGAACCAGGCGAACCTGGTGAAAGGCTCTCCTGGAGACGGCCGCCAAATGATCTTCAAACGACAGCCGTGCATCCAGGAGAACACCCAAGTTGCGCACTCCCTCCTTTGGGGCCAATAACTCGCCCCCAACAGTCAGCTGCGGCTGCAGCTGACTGTATCGGGGTGCCGGCATCCACAGCCACTCCGTCTTGGAGGGATTGAGCTTGAGCCTGTTCCTCCCCATCCAGACCCGTACGGCTTCCAAACACTGGGACAGCACTTCGACAGCTTCGTTGGGGTGGCCCGGGGTGGAAAAGTACAGCTGAGTATCATCAGCGTACAGTTGATATCTCACCCCAAAGCCACTGATGATCTCACCCAACGGCTTCATATAGATGTTGAACAGGAGGGGCGAGAGAATCGACCCCTGCGGCACCCCACAAGTGAGGTGTCTCGCGGTCGACCTCTGCCCCCCTGTCAACACCGTCTGCGACCGGTCGGAGAGATAGGAGGAGAACCACCGATAAACGGTGCCTCCCACTCCCAACCCCTCCAACTGGCGCAGCAGGATACCATGGTCGATGGTATTGAAAGCCGCTGAGAGGTCTAATAGGACCAGGGCAGAGGAATAACCCCTGTCTTTGGCCCTCCAGAGATCATCCACCAACGCGACCAAAGCTGTCTCCGTGCCGTATCCGGGTCGGAAACCGGACTGGCATGGGTCTAGATAGACGGCTTCATCCAGGTACTGGGGTAGCTGGCGTGCCACAGCACTCTCTACAACCTTCGCAGTGAAGCGAAGGTTGGAGACCGGACGGTAATTACCTAAAATAGCTGGGTCCAGGGAAGGCTTCTTGAGGAGGGGTCTCACCACTGCCTCCTTCAAGGCAGCAGGGAAAACTCCCTCCAGCAAAGAAGCGTTAGTAATCCCCTGGAGCCAGCCTCGTGTCACTTCCCGGGAGGCCAGTACCAACCAGGAAGGGCACGGGTCCAGTAAACATATCGTAGTATGCAGCCTCCCCAGCAACTTGTCCACGTCCTCGAGAGTCACAGGATCAAACTCATCCCAAATAACCTCCACAAGACGCGACTCCGCCCTCCCACCTGGATCATCCCAATTTCGGTCCAAGCCGTCCCGGAGCTGAACGATTTTGTCGTATAGATAACCACTAAACTCCTCTGCACGGCCCTTCATCGGGTCATCCCGCACCTCCTGATGCAGGAGGGAGCGGGCCACCCGAAACAGGGCGGCCGGGCGGTTATCTGCCGACGCAATGAGGGTGGAAGCGTAGGAACGCCTCGCCTCCCTCATTGCCACTAGGTAGGTCCTAGAATAGGATCTAACTAGTGTTCGGTCAGCTTCTGACCGGCTGGCCCTCCAGACACTCTCTAGGCGTCTTCTCCGGCGTTTCATCTCCCTCAGCCCCTTGGAGAACCAAGGGGCCGGGCGAGACCTATGCCGGGTCAGAGGCCGCAAGGGCACGACACGGTCCAAAGCTCCAGCTGCGGCCCGTTCCCAGGCCGCAACTAGCTCTCCAGCCGTGCCGTGGGCCAGATCCTCAGGAAACGGCCCAAGCTCCATCAGGAACCTCTCCGGGTCCATCAGGCGCCTGGGACGGAACAAGTACAGTTAATTATAATAAAATATGCTTTAAGTGCATACATCCCACCTTAATGGAATATGCAGCAAAGTACTTTTAAGAGAAATAGACGTTCATTCCAACCCTGTCATGCTATATTCTAGGTTCTAATAGAGTGGAAGGAACCTTGGAGGTCTTTTAGTCCAAACCCCTGCTCAAGCAGGAAAGCTTAGAGCATTTGAGACAGGTGGCTATCCAGTCTCTTCTTAAAGAATCAGGGCACCACAACATCTAAAGGCATGGCATTCTACTGGTGAATTGGGAATTCCTCACCATTAGGAAGTTTCTCCTTAATTCCAGGTTGCTTCTCTTCTTGATTAGTTTCCATCCATTGTTTCTTGTTTTGCTTTCTGGTGCTTTGGAAAATAACTTGACCCCTTCATTTTTGTGGTAGCCCCTAAAAAGCTATTATGTCACTCTGAGTCCTTCTTTTCATTAAACAACACATAGCCAATTCCTGCAACTGTTCTTTATAAGTTTTAGCCTCCAGGCCTCTAATCATCCTTATTGCTCTTCTCTGAACTCTTCCCAATGTCTCAACATATTTTTGTATTGTGGTGACCAAAACTGGATGCACTACTCCAAGTGTGGTCTTACTAAGGCTTTGTAAATGGCTGTCCAGTCTCAGAAATTGATATTGTTGTTGGATAAACATCCTGCTGATGAAAAAAGCTCAACAGAAGCCAGCAAAAGCCCTCTTCTGATAGTTGAATAGGACAAGCGCAATTTGGTCTTTTCCTTTGCCTCTTTACACATTTCTAAAATACGTTTTGGGAAGCAAAAACCAGGTCTTCTTTTCTTTGTTGTCAATAGATTTGTGAGCAAAATGCTATCTGGGAATACTTTCATCAGAGGAATAAAACCTTGAATCTATACCAGAGTGATCGTTGTAGAAATATGAAAGGATGCCTTGGACTTTAATCATCATCTGATATTTCGCTTTGAATAGCTTTCCCCAACCACCTATTTCCAAGGTTTCTGATGTACGTGCACGTTGAGCACACATTTGCAGGATCTTATCTATTCTATTCTACGAGAGCTTAAAGAAAATCTAATACTTCAAAAAGCCAAAGGCAAAGCTTAGAAAAGTAATAGTTTATTTATTGCAGAAGAACTACAATGACTTGAGAACATACATTGGGGGGATTTGAATCATAAATAAGCTGAGAATGCTACACTGTCAGGGGAATTGGAATCAAACCTAGACTGCAATAAACATGAAGATGCAATATGGTGGTACGATTCTGTGAAAATAACATTGGTATTTATTAAGACTTTTACTAGAAAAGATGGCGGAAAGGAAGGCTAGAGGTGTCCTCAAATGCTGAACTGGAACAGGTCCAGCTGGAAAGGATACAGGACGAAAATCAGATAAAAGCCTCAGGAGGATTTCCAGAGGTGAAAACTTGAAAAGGAGATTAATGTGTTTGTCAATCAATTAGAAGAAACAGGAGATTGTAGGAAAGCAAGCCTGTCCTTTTTTTTTTTGGCTTAGGTGTGATGGATGTTGGCTTAGTTTCTTCTGAAGACAGATAGGAAAAATGAGGGGTGTGTGCGTGGATAGGCTTTTATTCCTTCATCAGGGAATTAATTTAGCAAATTAAAAGAAAGCGAAGCTCATTTCGAGGTGGCCTGTCTGAATTTGTGAAATCTTTGCTAAAGTATCAGATGGGTACAAAGGGAGGGGGGGGAAACGGTTCCTGGGATGACAAAGAGGAAAAATAAGGAGATTCTACCAGAAGATCTGTCTCTTAGAGTTTATGCCAAACAATAGCACTTTGCTGCACTGATCAGATTTAGCAATATCAGCACAATGTAAAAGACTCCGACACTAGAATCACAAATTATTCCAAGGCTTCGATATTTACCGTATTTTTTGATGTATAAGACGCTTCGGACTATAAGACGCCCCTACCTTTTTTGGTGAGGAAAACAAGAAAAAGAAATCTGCCTCTGCCTCCCAGCAATTTTGCCTCATTGCAGCAAACAACAAACAGCCTGCTTTCCTTTCATTTTCATTTTCAGCATAGCTTGATTAGCACAAGAAAAAAAACAACTGCTCCCAGCAATTTACCTCCTTGCAGCAAGCAGCAGAGGCCCACGCAGCAATAGGGATTGGCAATCCCTGCAGCTTGAAACAGCCAGAGTTGGGAGGCCGATCCAAGGAACAATCAACTTGTGCTAATTAGGCTGTGCTGAAGCTGAAATAGCTGTTTCTTCTTGCTGCTTGCTGCAAGGAGGTAAATTGCTGGGAGGCAGAGGCCATAGGGTGGGGGCAGTGGGTGGGTGGGGCTACATTTGGTATATAAGACGCACCCAAATTTTCACCCCCTTTTAGCGGGGAAAAAGATGGGTCTTATACTCCGAAAAATATGGTAGTCTCTTTCGAACTGAATATGAGAAAAATAAGAAAAGCATGGAAAGTGTGTATTCATAAATACAGTATACTATATACATGTATTCAGTAAAACTAATTTACTGTATCATTCTCTTTGGCTTAAATAGGAGGATCAAAATCAATATAAAGATTACTTGGCAACTGTTTTATGCTTCTTACCTTTAAATTGGAGTTCCTAAAAGTGGTCACTCCTAAGGGCTGATGGGTCAATAAATGCGTGCAGGTCAAAAGAGGGTCAGTAAAAGTTTGTAAAGGTCATTAAGTGGTTATCAAATGATAGAAAGTCGATAGGGTTTAATTTATCTTTTAGGGTGTCTGTAGAGCTCCACAGAGCGGTGCCTCAGTAGCTAAGACGTTGAGCTTGTCGATTGAAAGGTCGGCAGTTCAGTGGTTC
This sequence comes from Ahaetulla prasina, assembly GCF_028640845.1. Taxonomy (NCBI): domain Eukaryota; kingdom Metazoa; phylum Chordata; class Lepidosauria; order Squamata; family Colubridae; genus Ahaetulla; species Ahaetulla prasina. Next base: position 217,582,541 of record NC_080540.1, on the reverse strand, counting down.
AAATCCCTAGTGCCACATAATGGGGTGAGCTCCCGGTACTTGTCCCAGCTTCTGCCAACCTAGCAGTTCGAAAGCATGTAAAAAATGCAAGTAGAAAAATAGGGACCACAGTGTTTCATGTGCCTTTGGCATTTAGTCATGCCAGCCACATGACCACGGAGACATCTTCGGACAGTGCTGGATCTTTGGCTTTGAAATGGAGATGAGCACCTCCCCCTAGAGTTGGGAATGACTAGCACATATGGGTGAGGGGAACCTTTCCCTTTACCTTTTAGAGCTCCACACCGGTCCCTAGCTCTAAGATGAAGTGGCTAATGGTGACAGCATTACCCAGGTACTTAAGGCTGCTCCCATTGGTGGTTGACCATCCAACCACCAATGAGAACAGTCTTGAATTGTCTCTAGTATGGTTCATTGCACAGTCAGCCAGATATTCAAACTTCAGTCCGCTATGGGGAATATTTTTTTGTCTTTCTTATTGACAATTGTTAAGTCTGGGTGTTATGAGACAGGTGCCTGTCAGAATTCTAAAGTCTTAGAGCACTTTAGCTTTTGTTTTGTTTTGTATTACTTTCTCTATTTTATGGGCCCACCAGTTCTTGCTTGCAGGCAAATGGCATTTCATGCAGGTTTTCCAATGCACCATTGTTGCTGCTTTGTCGTACCGTTGTCTGTGGCCAATCTGTGCAATCTTCTTGCATCAGCTAATCAGGTGGTCTACTCCAGTGGCAAAATTCAACTGGTTCTATAAAAATAATATAAAAATAAAAATAAAAATAAAAATAAAAAATCAAATCAAATCAAATCAAATAATACAATACAATACAATACAATACAATACAATACAATACAATACAATACAATACAATACAATACAATACAATACAATAAATAAAATAAAATAAATGAAATAATGAAATGAAATGAAATGAAATGAAATGAAATAATGAAATAGAGCTTTGTAAGTACTAATGGCTTACTTATTTCCTTCAACATCAATGACATAGTAAGTCAGGGTTATCTGGAACAATCCACACTAGCAGATGTTTGGATGTGATTGAAGGTTTGAGAATAATTGCAACCCAGTGAACAGTCTTGGCTGCCTAGCACATTTCTGACAAGCAAATGGCATTTTTCAGTCAGGATGCTTAATTTTGGGATTGTACATTTCCGGTTTCCCTCAGTTTCCCTGAAGCTAGATTTCTGAAATCTCTTCGCTCTTTTATGCCTTTTTTTCCCCTCATAAGAAAATGCAACATTTCTACTGGATGCAACTATAACAACCTTTCTGTCTAAGAAGCAGGTCTGACAAACACCTCATCCTACTCTCTGTGCAAGAAGATTGACGTGTGTTATGACCGGCATCGTAGCAAGTTCATTTTTAAACTCTGCAGAGATTTTAAGAGGTTGACAAGGGTGGAATTATTTACTCTGAGATAGAAGAAGATCCCATCTGATTTCTGTTCCATGTGAGAAAAGAAGAGAAAATTGGTTCCATTTAACTGCTTCCTTTTGGGAGCAAATTTTAAAATCCAGCAAATGTTAATGGTACTTGAGATCAGAGTTTGTCAGATGAAATCCTGGAGTTTTCAAGAATTTAATTCATCTTCTAAAAGCTGAGATGAGCTCTATCTTGTTTAGCTTTTATGAAACCTAGCAGGCATGGCTAGGTAAGGTTCCCTGGTACAGGTAGTCCTCGATTTACGACCACAACTGAGCCCAACATTTCTGTTGCTGACTGAAACATTTGTTAAGTGAGTTTTGCCCCATTTTACGACCTTCCTTGCCACCGTTGTTAAGTGACTCACTGTTGTAGTTATGTTGTGCCTCGTCCGCTTTCCCCACAGCCGGGCCCGTCTTATCTGCTTCTGAATGCTGAGGAATGTCCTAGCATGCCTCCCGGCCCCAGCCCTGGCTCCATGCCCAGACAGGCCGAGGAGGAAGAAGTGCCTCCAGCCCCCAGCTCTGGCTCCATGCCCAGGCAAACGGAGCAACTAGACCCCTCCCCCTCCCCCACAGCATGTGAGCCTGAGGAAGTTCAATTACCAACAGCTGCAGACTGGAGTGACCCTCGCTTCAGGAGAATTGATAGGCGGCGGCAACAGAAGGAAGGGAGGGGCAGGCCTGGATAAGTGCTGAGTCATGGAGCCACACCCCATGGCCTATATAAAGGATCTGCTTTCTGGCATTCTCTGAGTCAGGTAAAGTCTACCTTATCTTGCTGAAGTCACTTTCTGGTCTCCTGCCTGCCTTGAGAACTTTGCTAGGACTTTGGCAGAGCTGCAGAGGCACGCCTGATTCGGATTTCCCTGACCCGGCCGTCAGTGGAGGAGTGGGACACGACAAGTTATTAAATTAGTCAGATTGTTGTTGAGTGACTTTGCTCACTGGAAGGTTGCAAAGGGGATCACGTGATCCCCCCCCCCCCGGGGCACTGCAACTGTCATAAATACGAGAATGGCCAATGGTCTGAATTTTGATCACATGGCCATGCTACAACAGTCATAAGTGTGAAAACTGGCCATAGGTCACTTTTTTTCAGTGCTGTAACATTGAACAGTCACTAAACGAACTGTTGTAAGTCGAGGGCTATCTGTACTTCTGATATCACATGTAGCCACGCAACAATGCACAGTTACTATGGCTTTCCAGGAAGCCCTTGGAAAGAAACTTCTACTCTTCAGAGAGTGAACAACCTGAGCACTGTCTCTTTCCACTTATGACTGCATGACTGCAACTTTGTTGCTTGTATCTTTACGATTGATATTGAGATTGATTGTTTCCTGATTGCTTATTTATACCCTATGACTATCAATACGTGTTGTACCTTATGATTCTTGATGAACATATCTTTTCTTTTATGTACACTGAGAACATATGCACCAAGAAAAATTCCTTGTGTGTCCAATCACACTTGGCTAACAAAAAATTCTATTCTATTCTATTCTGTTCTGTTCTGTTCTGTTTTATTCTATGAGGTATAATAGCAACTCAACTATAATAGCCAGCACAAACACAACTGTCTAAGGCAGGGGTCTCCAACTTTGGTAACTTTAAGCCTGGAGGACTTCAACTCCCAGAATTCTCCAGCCATATTTGCTGGCTGGGGAATTCTGGGAGTTGAAGTCCACCAGGCTTAAAGTTGCCAAGGTTGGAGACCCCTGGTCTAAGGTGCTAGAGGCTAGCGGGAGATGTTGTTTAGGGACTCTGCTTCAGCCATGCACAAAGCATTATTTCCCATTTGTGTGGAAGAGAAGGGGCTGGATTAAAGCTACACTATATAGGGAGGACCCAGTTAGGTCTTCTGTACAGAGTAATGAAGATGATCTGAAAGGAAATACAGGTATAATCCTCGACTTACAACACTTCATTTAGTGACCATTCAAAGTTGCAAGGGCAGTGAAAAAAAGTGACTTATGACCATTGTTCACATGACCATTGCAGCATCCCCATGGTCATGTGATCAAATTTCAAATGCTTGGCAACTGATTCGTATTTATGATAGTTGCCACCCTCATGTGATCCCTTTTCCCACCGAAAATGGAGCTCGTGAGTGTTCTGACCTTAGAACATAATGACGGAGGCAAAGCGGGTCAACCATTAATTCAACTTTATTAATCATTAACTTTTAACAGTGGTTTGCTCATACGCAAACATCGGGAGAGCGGAGCAGCTTCCTCAGCCCTGACAGCTCTTTTATAGTAGAGCTGTTAGCGGCTCGGCCAATCAGCAGTCTTCTAAGTCCCACCAGTCGGTTACCGTGCCAGCGGACCAATCAGCTGCAACTGCTTGTCACATGGCCGCCAGCCACTGTATACAACAGTGATAGTCACCCGTGGTCCTCCCAAGCTCTGCTTTTGCTGGCAGAGGCACTGTGAGCCGGTCCTTCACAGTTTCCAGGGTGGCTCCTTGGGCCAGGTCTAAGCACCCAGCAGGCTGGATCCGGCCCCCAGGCCTTGAGTTTGATACCCCTGTTCTAGGTCATTCTAGCTCCTGATCTGTTGAGAGTCACCATCACCTTAGTTCTTATCTTAACTTTCATAGGAATCCAAATCTTTTCTATTTTGAAATCCCCCAAGTGGGTACAGTCCTCAAAATGCCTGAACCCTCTCCCCCCCAACTCAACCCCCAAATACAGGCTATGGCTCTCACCCCACTTCTTGAATCTCAAAGAAAGATTTAGTCCTTAAAGCAAATTCAGTCGTGCGGCATTGATTTAGAAGGTTAAAAACCCAGTTGTGGAGTTTGCTTTTCCTGATCAGATGAATATAAGGGGTAGGCTGGGACTGGCCACATATACATTAGATCAGGGGTCTCCAACCTTGGCAACTTTAAGCCTGGAGGACTTCAACTCCCAGAATTCCCCAGCCAGCTTTGCTGGCTGGGGTATGCTGGGAGTTGAAGTCCTCTAGGCTTAAAGTTGCCAAGGTTGGAGACCCCTGCATTAGTTAGCCCTATGCTCTTTATCGGAGACTCCTGACTGACTTGTTAGATATTACAACTTGCTGGAGCACCGCCTATTGATGTTTCCCCATATCCTTTTTTTACCTTGTTTAGTTTAAAAGCAGGGAATAACGATCTTGTTGAAAAGTCACACAATGGAGCACCTCCTGGCCAGGCTGACAATTCAAGTAATCAGCCACTCATCTGTAAATTGCAGTGATTTCCAGATGACTCATCAGAACAGTCACCTCTGGCTTATCCCACCTCAGAAATCAAAGATCTGAGGACAGGCAGCCGCTCACATACACACATAAATGGCGCAGCTTTCTTTTAAGACTACGGGGCTTAATAGGTTTGGAAAGAAAAGAGAAATCTTTATATTCATGCTTCAAGGGTGTGAAAAAGATTACAACTATTTTTAGACGAGCCTCGCGGATGAGCCGAGTAGTATAAAAGCTCTGGCGAGAACAGGCTTCTAAGACTGAAAGAAAACTGGGCTTTGTTTGTTTGTTGAAATGAACCTGCTTCGCTATCGTTGCTTTCAGCTTTTCAGAATCGTTTTCTGTGCTAATAATGCCTCGCAAAAACTTCTTCCAAATGGCCCCAAACGAGCAGCACGTTTTAAGCTAGAAATATCCAACATGTAATGACTGCCAACTGCCTGTTTAAAATTAAATAGTTTGGTGCAGATATATTGTGCCAGAGAAGGCACAAATATCTCTCTTGGACTGAGCTGGACACTTGATAAATACCTACATGGACCCAACCATGTATGTCTATGGAGATTCTCAGTCATCCAGGTCATGGTTGTACCAAAGATGCTTTTTTCAAGAGGTAGCTGGTGTTGTGTCTTGCCCGCCCTCAGAGCAGCCGGGGCCTTCTTACCTGCTCCCGAACACTGAGGAATGTATGCCTCCCGGCCCAAGTCCTGGCTCCATGCCCACACAAACTGCAGAAGAAGGAGCATCTCCCGGCCCCAGCCCTGACTCCATGCCCAGGCAAACGGAGCAGCTAGACCCCTCCCCCTCCTCCACAGCATGTGAGCCTGAGGAGGGTTTATTCCCAACAGCTGCTGATTGGTGTGACCCTCGCATCAGAAGGCTGGATAGGCGGAGGCAACAGAAGGAAGGGAGGGGCAGGCCTTAATGAGTGCTGAGTCATGGAGCCACACCCCATGGCCTATATAAAGGATCTGCTTTCTGGCAGTCTCTGAGTCAGGCAAAAGTCGAACTTATCTTGCTGAAGTCACTTACTGGTCTCCTGCCTGCTCTGAGGACTTTGCTAGGACTTTGGGCAGAGCTGCAGAGGCAAGCCTGATTCGGATTTCCCTGACCCGGCCGTCAGCGGAGGAGTGGGACACGACAGCTGGACTTTCTGGTTTTTCTTTGAAGACGTTTCGCTTCTCATCCAAGAAACTTCTTGAGCGAAAGAAAAACCAGAAAGTCCAGTTGCCTCTTGAAAAAGCACCTTTGGGACATCCAACCATGTAGTTTTCCTGACTGCAATATATAAGATAGACTTCAACATCTGGATTACAACTTGCAGTTTGCTGGTGTTTGCCTTCTCAATAATAACCAGTTCTGATTCTACTTTTCAAGATCAATCTAAATATGCTAGGTCAGGGGTCTGCAAACTTGGCTCTTTTAAGACTTGAGGATTTCAACTCCCAGAGCTTTGCTGGCTGAGGAACTCTGGGAATTGAAGTCCACAAGTCTTAAAAGAGCCAAGTTTGCAGACCCCTGTGCTAGGTCAATTATAATAGGAACCCTGTAATTTCAGGATCCCTGGGATAGGGAAGCTGCCGGCGCTTGTACTCGAAGAGTGATCATTTCCAAACCTTCATTTATTGTTACTCAAAAGAGTATGCAACCTTCTTCAGGTTGAGAACCATCTTGAGGGCCATGCTAAACAAAGGGAGGTAGGCGCAGACAAAAGAGTAGGTGGAGATAAAGCAAAAAAAAACCCGATTTCATTAATAGGAATTTAAATTCAATCAATGAAATATAATTGGATGGCAACCTCTTGTGTGTTAAATGATGTTTGTCCTATGGCACAGCAAAAGAAATTACGGTGGGGGAGAGCTTTGGTGAATTGCGTGCATTCAGAGATGGGTTTCACAGAATTTTGCCACCAGTTCGCCACACACTGAAAATGTGAGCGTGCGCCTTCTGCGCATGTGCCCAGCCTTCCGCACATGCGCTTTGCTTGTGCACATGCACTTTGCTTGTGCACTCACATGCACACGGCTTAGAAAATGTGGCTAAATAGGACGGCATAGCGCCGGGGCCAGTGGTGGGATTCAGCCAGTTCGCACCACTTCGGGAGAACCAGTTGTTAACTTTCTGAGCAGTTTGGCAAACTGGTTGTTGGAAGAAATCATTAGGGCAGAGAACCGGTTGTTAAATTACTTGAATCCCACCACTGGCTGGGACCTATTCTTTCCAAAGTAGCTTTTATACTACTCAGCTCATCCGCGAGGCTCGTCTAAAAATAGTTGTAATCTTTTTCACACCCTTGAAGCATGAATATAAAGTTTTCTCTTTTCTTTCCAAACCTATTAAGCCCCGTAGTCTTAAAAGGCACGCCCGCAGGTCGCCACTACCGATACTATCAGTTCACCCGAACCAGTCTGAATCGGCTGAATACCACCACTGCATGCATCCCAGAAAACCGGTAATATGGGGAAATGATAGTATCAGCTGATGAAGAAAAATGGTGGGGAGTAATACAGAGCAACCAAGGACTGTATATAAATCTCAAGTGGTCACACAACCTCTTTCTATCTATTTATATGTACAGCCTATTCACAGCATTAGATAAAGTTTACTAATAATGACGGGACTTCCAGTTACTTGAGAATTTATAAAAGATTTGTGGAGCTGTTATTGGAGACAGTGGTATTTTATTCCTTGAGTTAGCACTACATAATTGGGGTCGGATATTTCAGTGTTCCTTGAATGAATTTTATGAATGAATGCCTTCCATTGAGGATAATGCACGAAACAAAAAGAGGGCTGTGAAAATATTTACAGACCCATCGCATCCTGGACATAAACTGTTTCAATTCCTACCCTCAAAATGATGCTATAGAGCAGTGGTTCTCAACCTTTATAGCGCTGCGACCCCTTTAATACAATTCCCCACGATGTGGCGACCCCTTTAATACAATTCCCCACAATGTGGCGACCCCAACCGTAAAATTATTTTCGTTTTGAATTTATCGCGCCTGAAGCCGTATTGGCTAGCGATCTGAACTGCTTGGGATTGCCTTGAGGACGGAGGCATTAAAGCGGAGACTCCTCCCCTATTAAGTTTATCGCGCCTGAAGCCAGATTAGGCTAGCGATTGGGAGTGATTGCAGCTGGCTTGAGAGGGAGACATCAGAGCAAAGATTTTCTCTCTTTTTTAATTCATCGCACTTGAAGCCGAATTCAGCTAGCGATTTGAAGAGCCTTCAGCTGGCATGTGGAGTCAACCATTGGAGCGCGATTCTTCGACTCGCAAGTATAGTTACCATATTTCCAATTGTGTTAGGCGCACCCTGGCAAATCGTCATTCGACTCCCAACAGGGTCGCTACCCACAAGTTGAGAATCGCTGCTATAGAGCACTGCACATCAGAACAACTACAGGTAGACACAAGAACAGTTTTTTCCCAAATGCCATCACTCTGCTAAACAAATAATTCCCTCAACACTGTCAAACTATTTACTAAATCTGCGCTACTATTAATCTTCTCATCATTCCCATAACCCATCTCCTTCCACTTTTTACTGTAACTTTGTTGCTTATATCCTTACAATTTATACTGTTATTGATTGTTTCCTGATTGCTTATTTGTAGCCTTAAGTATTGTATCATTAAATGTTAAATTTTTACCCTATGACTATCATTAAGTGTTGTAAGTGTTGTACCTTGATGAAGGTATCTTTTCTTTTATGTACAATGAGAGCATATGCACCAAGACAAATTCCTTGTGTGTCCAATCACACTTGGCCAATAAAAAATTCTATTCTATTCTATTCTATTCTATTCTATTCTATTCTATTCTATTCTATTCTATTCTATTCTATTCTATTGCTCTGTTGTGACTAGTAGGTGAGTTTCTGAGGCTCAGATGTGGTTGTACCTTCTACAGTCCCATTTTGCTACAGGAACAAAAGCAGCTTGTACACATTGAAAACAAAACAAAATTAAGATTGAACAAATTTTGAGACAATTAATAACCAGGCACACACTTAATGGGCTATTTTATTTATTTTATTTTATTATTTTATTGACATTGGAAGTTACCTGGTGGAAACCTTTTCCTAGAAGCAAAGGAATGCATTTATATTCTGGACTGGATGGTCAAAAATCATTGTAATAAAAAGATTAAATAAATAATTTTGGGGAAAAAAAGTGATTCAGTAAGAAGAATCTATGAGGATTGATTAAAGAGTTTGCATACTAACATACATATTGAACAAACAATAATATCATCAAAATGTACAATGTTAAGCATTAATTGTATGGGTAGAATTTAATTCAGATGTTGAAAAGGTATATATCTTCCCTTCCCTTTCCCCAGCTTTTGAGGAATAGTTTGCCATATGGACAATGTTTGCATATTAAAAAGAATTGTTCTAGTGATGAGGATTTTCAGAATCATTTGAGTTTACAACTTAATTAGAGGAAGGTGCCTATTCCAATATGTGTTTAGCAATTGTTGGGACAGATTGGAAGTCTGGTTTGTTTAAGGAAAGATCTGGGGAAAAGACATCATGCTTTTCTGGTCATTATGGCAAACTTTAAAATACTCCATAAAACAGTGCATTGTGAAATAGCAGCATATTGTCTCACATTTGCAAGAACATGAACTAATACTTTTTGCATTAGAGAAGAACATTAGATGTTGGGGATCAGTTTATACATTCTGATACACATTCAACTGACTAATAGTTATGTTCTATATTATCTCATAAATATGGGCATTGATAGAGATAGATGATGATATAGATAGATGATAGATAGATAGATGGATGGATAGATAGATAGATAGATAGATAGATAGATAGATAGATGATGGATGATGGATGGATGGATAGAAAGATAGAGAGATGATGGATAGATAGATAGATAGATAGATAGATAGATAGATAGATAGATAGATAGATAGATAGATAGATAGATAGATAGATAGATAGATGATAGATAGATAGATAGATAGGCAGGCAGGCAGACAGACAGACAGACAGACAATGAATGAATGGATGGATGGATGGATGAGTAGATGAGAAAGAGAAAGAGAGGGAGGGAAGGAAGGATCTTCAGAGTACTAAAAACAACAAATCTGGCTTCACATAAAAATATCCATTGAAGCATTACAGAAAATATCATGTATATCACCATGTACATGTTTTACTATATGTAGTAAAACATCCAGAAAAAATAAAAATAAATAAGCATTCTTCCAAAACGTTTTTACCTCCTAGGATCTATCATCCTAGTACTTGGTAGTCTTCTATCTAAGTGCTATCCAAATATGACCTTGCTATGTTTTTCAGGGTAGCCATGGTCTAGCCAAGACAAGACAATATTTGTAGCTCAGGATTGAACCATGGAGACTTTGATGCTTTTTGAGCTTGATGCTTACTTGCAAACATTTTATTACCCAAGTAAAATCATCAGTGAAAATATGTGTGCAGTTTGCTACCTCTTTATATACAGTAGCTTTGCCTTCCAATATGGAGTGTGTGTGGTTTTCTTCTTACTAGTTTTTGATTAAATTATTGTTTTCTGTTTGTTGGTTTGCCAGGTGTTAATCCCTGCTTATCTAGCTGTTGGCTACTGCAAAGAATGGGTCCTTTTCTTTCCTTCTTAGCTTTTAAAATTGTCTCTTTTCAATGGTGCATAAATATGGTTTATTTTATGTCTCTATTGATTCCTGATTTGTCTAAGTACCAAGCTTCCAGGAACTCCCTAGCATATTTGGATTTAGTTTGGTCTAGGATGCTTAGAGTTTGCTAGTGAAATTGTGGTTTAGTCTGGTGATGATAATCTGATTCTTGCAGAATATTAGGGGAGACCTACTTGGGTTTCAGATTCAAATTTTACTACCAATGAGACAACTTGTTATAGAGCCCTGGTGGCACATGTTTGAAGTGCGGTATTGCAATAAATTGTGTTTGACTCTCTGTGTTGTAAGATTTCACTGTGTGAAAACTGCTACTTGGTGTTCATGGATGCAATCTGCTAGTTTTCTGCTTGTCAGTCCTATGTAGTGGCTGCTCTAGTCCTTACATTATATGTTGTAGATGTCTTATGTTTTTTATTCTTAGGGTACTCAGTTTTTTGTTTATTTAAGATGTTTGGGAGGGATTTAGTTAATTTGTGTGCTATTTCGATATTATGTGGAAACAAACAGTCTATTGTTTGTTTCTGATATGTTTTTGATGAATAGTAGAGTTATCTTTTTATAGCTTGTGTCAGTTGGGTTGTATAGTCAGACACTTTTTTATAAAATGTCATCGGTCAAAAGGTGTCTTTAAAACATCTATGATATTGAAAGAATCTCACCAGAGGTAGATAAGTAGTGACTGGAAAGAGTGGACTTTTCACTTCCATTTGAGACTGTGAATGAAACATTTGGGTTCGGAATGTTCACATCAAGTGATGTTCTGTCCTCCTTCACCTCTGTCCGAGTGATGGCTTAATTAGCCGGCACTATCAGCTCTGGCAGCAGAATAGTGAGTGTCTGCCAAGTGTGTCTGTTATCTCCCTCGACACTGATGAGTCACCCAGGAACAAATTTCAGTTAATTAGTTGATTTGCCTGCTACGAAGAGGCACAGCAGTTCTTGCTGCCTTTATATACTGTAGGGTATGGTTCCATGACTCAGCACTTCCTAGGCCTGCCCCACCCTGCTTCTGTTGTTCCCTCCACTCCTGCCTACAAAACCTAGGGTCCAACCAAGCCTGATTGCCATCAGCTGGGTCTGAAGGCGTGGCCTGGGGGGGGAAGAGTCAGGGGACGGAGGCCTCATTATCTCTTCCACCTGGCCTGCCTCTGGCTCCTGGAGTTGAGCCAGGGAAGCCAGTGCTCCCGAGGTAAGTCCTGACAGCCCTTCCCCCTCACTTTCCAAGTCACTTTCTGGCAGGAGGCCCAGCTCGGGGGGCGCAGACACAACAGGTGAAGTGAATTGTATTCAAGCAAGATCTGTAAAAAGCTTTGTCATCATCTAGTTCAGGGGTGTCAAAATCGCAGCCCGTGGACCAGATGCATCATGGCCTGGCCATGCCTACCCCCGGTTTAGCGAAGGGGGAAAAAGTTGTGATACGTCACATGACAACAACACGTCATCGCGAGTTGGACACCCCTGATTCTGAATATGTTACATGCTGCTATTGTCTTTAAGTCATGAAACTGTTTGCATGGTTCTAAATCATAAGGAGCCATAGCTTATGAATAAAAAGCATGTACTTTCAGATGTAGAATTTGAATATGTGAAATATAGTTGCTGTGCAGGTGCTGATCAAGGAAAGATCAAACGACAGCAAAGGACTTTTCTGTCTTTGAAACATCTTCAAAAGGAAAATGTTTTGTTGCAATTTTTGAACACAACAGAATTTTGTATATACAAAGAATGCTATATATGTTCAGAGGCACTTTGCTGCCGTTTATACACTGTAAACATTTATTTTCTGGCAATTTGTGCTCGGTTTTGTAGATATGCTTTGACATTTGGAGACACTAAGGCTATGATGGCAAACCTGTGACATGCGTGCCAGAAGTGGCACACAGAGCATCTCTCCAGGCACGCCAGCCATCACCCCTTGTTCTTCTGGGTTCCAAAGCACCCATGCGCACCAGCCAGTCTTCACGCATGTGGGAAGGCTGGGAACTGGAATACCAGGTGACCGATGTGCAGGCGCACACCAGAAACTGGAAGCTCAGCTTCTGCACGCCATGGAATTGCTCTGCGCACCCCCTGTTTTGGCACTCGGTGCCACAAAGGTTCACCAACACTGCAGTAGGGTATTCATCGAGTTTAGGAATCAACATTTTGTCTCATTTTTATCTCATCAAAGATGAGGAAGCTTTGAAAACAGTGTGTGTGTGTGTGTGTGTGTGTGTGTGTGTGTGTGTGTGTGTGTAAAACATATTGTCTTAAATCAGATTTGTTCAGTTTATTCAGAGTTGTCTGAATTCACAAAACATGCTGAAAAAAATAGGTCATGGTTTATAATCATTGATGAAACAATATAAGCCACAAAGAAGAACATCCGTATAGCATGTTGTTTGAAGACCAATGCCTCTAAAAGGCTTATTATGGATGAACCATCACCATTTGCAATCAGAAGATTTGGAAAAAGGCTTCATTCCCTTAATATATTACTTCTGGGTTATAAGCTTTATATGATTGTGCATTTAGGCCTCTAAAAATATTGTTTCTGAACTTAACAGTCTATCATGTTGTATATTCACACAATGACACAAGAAAAATCACAATGATTTTTCTTCTGGTTTGCTTAGTATTTTTCAAATCATATGGCACATTAAATTCTCTAGATAATTAGTCTCTCATATTGCTTCAGGGAAGAACATGCAACTCAGCTCTCACAATGGAAGATACACACATATATTTGTTATTAATCAAGGCAAAAATCCATAGTATTCTACAATTTGGTTGTACATGTGTCAGAATCACACAGATATCCATAACGTGCACATTCAAAGAGCATTCTTCCCTGTACAAATTATTTTGTAGCAACTGCAGTTGTTGTTTTTTACATGTAATATGAAAGAAACCCAAGGAAATACAGAAAACCACTTTAGATGTGTCAAGAGTTTATCCTGTTTTAGGGGTCATATTTCATTTACCTACTATAATTACTTTGTGAATCTCAGGATTCTACTTTATTCATTATTTAAGCTGCCTTAAGATAATAAGATGTAACTTTGTTGCTTGCACCCTTATGATTTCTATCAGTGGTCATCAACCAGTGGTCTGGTCCATGAGAAAATTTTGGTGATCTGCAGAAAAATTATTTGCATTTTTTATATTGCACTAAATACTATTTATCTTTTTATCTATTTATCTTTTTAAAAAAATCATATATGTGGTCCTCGGGATTTAAAATTATGAATTTAGTGGTCCCTGAGGTCCGAAAGGTTGGTGACCCCCGATTTATTTATCAATACTGATATTGATTGTTTCCTGATTGCTTAATTGTACCCTATGACTATCATTAAGTGTTGTAAGTGTTGTACCTTGATGAAGGTATCTTTTCTTTTATGTACACTGAGAGCATATGCACTGAGACAAATTCCTTGTGTGTCCAATCACACCTGGCCAATAAAAAATTCTATTCTATTCTAAATACAAGAAGTTCATTTTAAGTGGAATGGATGTGATTAAGTTTGGAAATGTAAGTCAGAAATATTAAAAATGGCTCCAAGTGTGCATGGCCTATTGTGAACAAGGGGTTCCTTTAACAACTGCCACCTCCACTTAAAGACTGCTGCATTCACTTAATGACCATTGTAAGAAAAAAGTGATGAAAAAATGGTCTTGTGACGATCTGTTTAATAGCCAGCATGTCTTACAACCGTAATTCAGACTCAATTATGGTCGTAAGTCGAGGACTACCAGCAAGCAGTTCCAGGAGGCATTTGACTTTAGTACACTTTGTTACTGCAAGCTTTTACTATATACACTTTCTGCAAATTATCCTGATCCTCCTTGCTGATCTGATTGGAACAGTCGTGGTATTTAGCCGGTTTGAACAGTTCAGGCGAATCGGTAGTGGCGACCTGTGGGTGGGCCCGGGTGGACCCGCCCGGGCCTGGCCTCCCACCCCAGTACTATGCCATCCTATTTAGCTACATTTTCTCAGCCGCGCGCATGCATGCAAGCTGCGTGCGTGAGCAAAGTGCATGCACACACTCACATTTTCGGTGTGCAGTGAACCAGTGGTAAAATTATGTGAAACCCACCTCTGGATCTGAACCTAATCCAGTTTGTCCAAAGCAGGGATGTCCAACTCGCCAGATGCGTCACGCGCTGGCCACACCCCTCCCCATTTTAGCGAAGGGGGAGAAAGTTGCAATATGTCACGTGATGACAATGTGTCATCATGAGTTTGACACCCCTGGTCTAAAGAAAGCCTGGTGCCTAATCAAACAATAAAAATGGCTTAATACAGCCTAAATTTGAATATGACCTTTTTGCAGCCACGTAACACTGCTGATCAGGAGTGCTATTCAGAAGGTTCTGACAGGTTCTGGAGAACCGGTAGTGGAAATTTTGAGTAGTTCAGAAAACTGGAAAATACCACCTCTGGCTGGCCCCAGAGTGGGGTGGGAATGGGGATTTTGCAATATTCTTCCCCTGCCACGCCCACCAAGCCACCCCTACCAAGCCACAGCCACAGAACCGGTAGTAAAAAAAAATGAATTTCACCACTGCTACTGATTCGTTTAGTGCAGTGGTTTCCAACCTTGACAACTTTAAGACTGGTGGACTTCAACTTCAAGTTGAAGTCCACAAGTCTTAAAGTTGCCAAGGTTGGAGATCCCTGATTTAGAGCATATGTATTACCCAAGACATTTTTCAATGCAAGTATTAGCAATCCAAGTTTTCTTCATCTATTTGTTTTCACCCAATATCCTTATTTACACCCCGTGCTTCACAAACGGGATAACGTTGCAGTAAAACAGGCTTAGGACAATCTGTCTTGGCAAAGCAAGAAATGAAAAATAGGCACTTCACTCCAGGAAGATATAGTGATCACTTAGGACCATGGTTGTAGAGCGAATGAGCCCTGTTTTGTTGATCTGAACTGACTGGGCCATTCCTTTTCTTCCTGGATCCTCCTGACATAAGAAGCAGAGTCAGCTCTCAAGTCTGCCAAAGAACCACCCAACCAAAGCCAGTCAAAATCACAATGCTAACCTCATGGAGGAGTGGGGGGGGGGTGGGGGGAGAAACTGGGGAGAAAAAGGGAGAGATGATGATTTAGAGAACGGCATCTAAAAGGTCAATCTTCTCTAAGTTAGAAATGATGGCAGAGATGGCCGTGCAGACTTAACCAAGATTTGAAGCAAGAAGATTTATCTGTCACTTTATCCATCAGGCTCAGGTTGCCTTAGAGAAGCTGAGCAATTTATTCTGTATTCGTTCATTTATCTTTGCATCATTCACCGTTTCTATTTAGCAGAGGCCTTTGGTGGGCATATTGGAATATTTAAATATCCGATGACTACATCATCCAGAGAGCCAGTTTGGAATAATGGTTAAGGCACCAGGCTGGGAACCAGAAGACTGGGAGTTCTGGTCCCACCTTAGACTCAAAGTCAGTTGGGTGAATTTTGGCCACTCATTCCCTCTCATCCCTATAAAGCAGGCATGAAAACCACTTCTGAAAATCTTGCCAAGAAAACTGACAGGGGTCAAAATTGATTTGAAGACAAACACACACACACATACACCGATGTTGCAAAAATAGGAAATGCTTGTCTCTCCACTTGTCACAGTCCATTTCTCACCCAAGTATAATAAATGAGCTTCAGTATGCCTGAGAAGAAGCAGGGAAACTAGAGTAGGAAACAGTCAAATGGAGAATCAATTGACCCTTAAAGAATTGTTATCTTAATTTAAATTTAATCTAAAACTTTTAGGAAGTTATAATCCCCCTTAATGTCAGGCATGAAAGATCAGGTCCACATGTGAAGGTCCAAATAAGCTGATTTATTGTTAAATAACAGCCAATGACATTCAAGAGGGTTTGGACATAGTTCACTGGTGGCTATGTAGGGATTCTAGACTGATCCCTCTTTTAACCCCACCCCCAAGTTCTACCAACCACTCCTACTTTCATACTTAATGATATACCATATTGGCGCATATGCAGATACGAAAGATTTATTTTTTTAAAAAAATACAGTATGGATCTTTGCCTCCATCTTGATGTATGACTGGAGCCCAGGTGGCAAAACAAAACAAAAAACACAACAACCAAGATGTGCCTCTCGTGACATAACAACCGTGGTCAAAAGCATGCATGATGTGCACAAATAACAATATAACTAAGACATTCAGCCCCCAGACAATCCAAAACAGTAGCTTTTTCTTCTGCATTTGTATGATGCTGATTGGCCCGAAGTCCAATAATAGAATTCTGTAATAAGAAAAAAAAAAGTTATCAAATCCACAAAGCAAACCAAATCTTTAAAAATTAAAACAGTAGCAGCAGCTGGAGCTTCCTTTCATGCAAGCAGCAAAGACAGCTGTTGTGCCTTCTCTATCTGAACCACGTAGTTGGTTGGCCTGGCCAGTCAGGTTGCTTGTATATGTATGCATGCTTCTTTATTTAATTATGTAATCAATTTGTACGACAGTCTGCCTTGCAGATTGTGATTCTGGGCAGCTAACATAGGGTTAAAACTCAAAGCAAAAGAAAAACTGTAGCAAGATAGACAACAACAATAACACAACCAAAGGTTTCTACAGAGGAATTATTGAGTCTGTCATCTGCATCTCTATAACTGTCTGGTTTGGTTCTTCAACCCAACAAGAAAGACAGAGACTTCAGAGGATAATTAGAACTGCAGAAAAAACAATTGCTACCAACCTGCCTTCCACTGAGGACCTGTATACTGCATGAGTCAAAAAGAAGGCCGTGAAAATATTTACAGATCCCTCACATCCTGGACATAAACTGTTTCAACTCCTACCCTCAAAACGACGCTACAGAGCACTGCACACCAGAACAACTAGACACAAGAACAGTTTCTTCCTGAATGCCATCACTCTGCTAAACAAATAATTCCCTCAACATTATTAAACTATTTACTAAATCTGCACTACTATTAATATTCTCAACATTTCCACCACCCATCTCCTTCCACTTATGACTGTATGACTGTAACTTTGTTGCTTGTATCCTTACGATTTATATTGATATTGATAGTTTCCTGATTGCTTATTTGTACCCTATGAGCGTATCTTTTCTTTTATGTACACTGACAGCATAGGCACCAAGACAAATTCCTTGTGTGTCCAATCACACTTGGCCAATAAAAAAATTCTATCTATTCTATTCTAACCAAAGCCAAAGTACATACTATTGATATTGCAACTATTTTGTTAGGTTAATGTGTTATTAAATGTATATGCCACCCATCTCACTGTCCAATGCAACTCTGTCCAACTATCCATTAGGCATGTTTCAGGGTTAAGAGTTAAGATGGTGATCACAATGATGCAATTAAGGCTCTTGGCGAGTTTTCAAGATCTTATGGAAAGCCATAAGAATGTCAAAGGGAAACAAGTTCCAAAAGTCAGGCACTGTGATGAAGAAGGCACTTCTCCACCAAATGGCACTGGTCACAGAAGACACCAGACCACGGCCATTCTTTAGTTTTCATAGGACGAGCAGAAAAAAATTGGAGACAGTCCCACAAGTCATGTGCCGTGAAGGATTTTATAAGTGGCAACCAGTATCTTCGATTGTCCTTGAAGTCCACTTGAAGATTACAGTACCAAGATGTGACCATAATTATCCATGCTGCTTCTTTCTGGACCAATTATAGCTTTTGGATAGTCTTCAAAGATCTCCATCTAGAACACATTGCAGTAATCCAAGCAAGAGGGACCAAGAAGTGTGAGTCAGTTGTATGAGATTATGCAAACAGGAAGCAAGATTCCACAATAGGGGTATAACTAAGCTATATTGAAATAGGCCAGGTGAACAAAAGCATGCCAGTCTGATTCTGTTTTTCTTCCCCTCCCTCTTGTGAATAGTGGGGAGTCAGCCTGAGTGTGTTCTTAATATTGCTTTCTTTGTTTTTGTTCTGATCCAGGAATGGGCACAGCTGGCACAAGATAAATTACAACAAAGGCCCTCCTGGTCACATCTGCTCTTCAAGCAGGAGTCCATTCAGAATGAAAGATGGAAGTTCCAGATGCAGAAGGCCCTAAAACCTACAGCTATTCAGACTTGTTAGACTCAAACTCCTTTTAATGACTCTGTACTACCTATTTTTGGGGTAGAATCGGTGATGGAGCTGAAGCATTTACTGACTGGATGCCCTTCCTGACCCCTATATGCAGTTCACAATAGATTTTTTTTTATCTTTGTGCCCTAGAAAGAAATGTCTGCTGATACCTAGCATTGAACTCTCAACCTTCTGAGTGGGAGGTGAGCGTCTTTACCACTAGGCCACCAAACTGCTCTTCGTTTTGTTAGACTTGAACTAAAGCTTATTATTCTCCATTCGTGCCTTCCTGACACTGGGAAACAGCATCTCTTGGTCAGCCTGGGATTGTCGTGTCCCACTCCTCCGCTGACGGCCGGGTCAGGGAAATCCGAATCAGGCTTGCCTCTGCAGCTCTGCCCAAAGTCCTAGCAAAGTCCTCAGAGCAGGCAGGAGACCAGTAAGTGACTTCAGCAAGTTAAGTTCGACTTTGCCTGACTCAGAGACTGCCAGAAAGCAGATCCTTTATATAGGCCATGGGGTAATCATTAAGGCCTGCCCCTCCCTTCCTTCTGTTGCCTCCGCCTATCCAGTCTTCTGATGCGAGGGTCACTCCAATCAGCAGCTGTTGGAAGTAAACTTTCCTCAGGCTCACATGCTGTGGAGGAGGGGGAGGGGTCTAGCTGCTCCGTTTGCCTGGGCATGGAGCCAGGGCTGGGGCCGGGGGATGCTCCCTCCTCTGCAGCCTGCTTGGGCATGGAGCCAGGGCTGGGACCGGGAGGTGCCCCCTCCTCTGCAGCTTGTCTGGGCATGGAGCCAGGACTGGGGCCGGGAGGCATACATTCCTCCGTGTTCGGGAGCAGATAAGCAGACTCCGGGTGCGGTGAGAGCGGACAAGACACAACAGGGATAGACATGTATAACTTAGTCTCAGCAGCATACTGATACCCATGCTAGTGGATGATTTGCTTTATGTAACTATTCCATAGGAGTAGACAGAGTATGAGACCCGGAAAAATCCCACAAAGTAGAAATCTAGTACTAAATCCCTTACATCCTACGAACACCACTAAAACAGCAACCAGGGCTAGGAGGAAAGCCACCAAAAATCCATGTTTTCCAATCTCAACCCACAAAGTCAGACTAGAAAAAAAAATCTGTGAGCAACTGTGGTGTCACATGTCCCGGTTTTCTTGTACAAATGGAGTAGCCACAAATAGCAGTTACTTAATCACCCACTCTGGTTGAGGAAAAATCCTGCTAACATATCTCCCAATAAATTTGGAAAATAGCCAAGACACTCTTACTAGACTCTATTCTTACTCTATACACACAGGGGTATAGAGTAAGAATAAAGGAAAATATTTGTAGTTCAGGGTTGAAATGAGGGGTCATTGGTGGTCTCTGAGCTTTCTTGTTGTCTTGCAGACGTTTCATTACCCAAACTAGGTAATATCATCAGTGCCAGTGATCAGTGCACTGATGATGTTACCTAGTTTGGGTAATGAAATGCCTACAAGAAAACAAGCAAGCTCAGAGAGCACCGAGGACCCCTTATATAGTAAGATTTTTTAAAAAAAAAACAACTTCTTTTTTGCATAGAAATGGGTAGTCCATTTAAAAGAAGGAAACCATCTTTATCAGCACTCAGGAATTTACACAACTCTGCCTGTGAAAGGATCGGGTGGCATGAGAATTTATTTTTATTTATTTTATTTATTTATTTTCATGAAGCATTTATTAAATAACAGATATAAGTATAAACCAGTGGTGGGTTGCTACCGGTTTGCACCGGATTGGGCAGTAGACAGTCTACGATAAAAGTTTTGGGGGTTTGGGGAAGAAACCATAGAGTCAGGAAGTTCATTCCAGGCATTAACAACTCTGTTACTGAAGTCGTATTTTCTGCAATCAAGTTTGGCACAGTTTACCATAAGTTTGTATCTATTATGTGTTATTATTATTGCATTATGTGCTATTAACAATATTAGCATTAGCAAGAACAAAGAGTGACAAGGGGAGCTATTAGGCGTAAGGAGATGGAGGAACGACTTCAAAGACAGGAACGGGATTCTACTACTGAAGCTGTGGGAGGAGCCAAGCCGAAGAGTGAGGGTCTTCAGCTAATTGCTCAGAAGCTTCAAGAGGCCAGAGATGGCAAATAAATTTTTGACATGGAATGTTAATGGTTTAAATTCAGCACAGAAAAGAAGAAAAATATTCCATTATTTGAAACAATTTAAAAATGATGTGATATGTTTGCAAGAGACACATATAAAATTATCAGATCAGAAATATTTGATTAATTTGAAATTAGGTAAACATTTTGTTTCTTCTGCTCCGAATAAGAAAAATGGTATAGTTATATATTTGAAGAAAAATATATCAAGTAAATTAATTGAAACGGACATTCAAGGAAGATATATTGCTATTGAATTGATTTTAGAAGGAAAAAAGACACTTGTGATTGGCATATATGCACCTAATCAACAACAAGAAAAATTTTATAAACTGTTACATGAAAAATTGACTTTTTGGGACTATAAAACATTTATTATATTAGGGGATTGGAATGGTGTAATGGACATTAGAAGAGATAAAAGAACTCTTTCTAAGAAAATTCCTATGCATGCAAAATTGCCTAAATCTTTTTTTGATTTGATGGAAGATTTTGAGTTGAAAGATATATGGAGAAGGCAGAATTTTGATGATAGAGATTATACTTATTTTTCGGATAGGCATCAATCTTTTTCACGTATTGATTTTATATTAATTACCAATGACTTGCTTTCTAGGGTTAGGAAAACAAAGATATTTCCAAGGTGTTTAACTGATCATAGTCCGGTATGGATGGAGTTGCAATATGAAGGTGGAAGAAGATCATGGAGAATAAATGAAAATTTGTTTAGATATGAGGATAATGTAAATCAATGTAAAAAACAAATGAAAGAATTTTTTGATTATAATTTGGGAAAGGGAACTTCGATAGAAATGGTGTGGGACGCGAGCAAGGCCTTTATGAGAGGAAATTTGATATATATTAATAGTAGACAGAGGAGAAAACTACAAAAACAGCGTAGGGATTTAGAAGAGGAAATTCAGAGGAAACAACAATTATTGGTATATAATCCACATGATTTAAAAACTACTGAAGCGATAAAGATATTACAGAGTCAATTTAATATGTTAATGGCAGATCAGGTGGCAACCAATATACAATATGCTAAACATAATACTTTTTGTAATGCCAATAAATCAGGGAGGTGGTTGGCTTATATGTTAAGGAAAAGACAGAAAGCACGTACTATTGAAGGAATTGAATACAAGGGTAAAGTGCGATTTCAACAGGATAAAATTAAAAAAGCTTTCTTGGAATATTATACAAATTTATATGCCAGAGATACAATATTGAATATGGATATTGATAAATATTTGAAAGAATATAAGGTTAAAGGTTTAACTAATGAACAAAGGGAAGAGTTGAATCGGCCTATAACTTCTGAGGAAATTATTTTGGTAATAAAGCAATTAAAAATAGGAAATCCCAGGCACAGATGGACTTACAGCAATATATTATAAAAGTTACAGGATGAGATAGTTGGTCCACTTATGGAGTTATTTAATCAGATATTGATGGGAGGAGGAGTACCACCATCATGGAGGACTACTTTTATTTCATTGATACCAAAAGAGGATCAGGATTGTACTAAGCCTGGGAATTATAGACCGATTTCACTCTTGAATAATGATTATAAGATTTTGCAAAAATAATGGCAAATAGGTTAATGGAAATTGTACAACAAAGGATTCACACTGACCAGTCTGGTTTTATAAAAGGGAGACAAATGAGGAATAATGTTAGGCAGATAGTGAATTTATTGGAATATTTGGAAAAGAAAAATCAGATTCCGCAGCGTTTATATTCTTGGATGCAGAGAAAGCTTTTGATCGTTTGCATTGGGAATTTTATTTAAATTAACAGACAAAATGCAATTTGGAAATGGTTTTACGAATACTTAGGGCAATTTATGGAGAGCAAACAGCTCAGATAATAATTAATGGTAGTTTGACAGATAGTTTTAAAATTGCGAAAGGAACAAGGCAAGGGTGTCCTTTATCACCTTTATTGTTTATTTTATCTTTGGAACCTTTATTGGATAAGATAAGAGAGTTAAGGGAGATAGAGGGTATTAGAATTAGAAGATATGAATATAAAGTTAGAGCATTTGCAGATGATTTGGTTGTTATGTTGACTCAGCCTATAAATTCGAGTGTATATTTGTTGGAAGTAATTAATCAATATGGAAGGGTCTCAGGGTTTAAAGTGAATCAAAATAAAACAAAAGTGTTAACCAAAAATATGATTAAGAACCAGAAAGAAAAACTAGAGGAAATAACAGGATTTGAAATTGTAAAAAAGGTTAAATATTTAGGAGTCTTTCTTACTTCATCAAATGGAAAATTGTATAAGAATAATTATGATGTGTTATGGAAAAAAATTCAGAAGGAAATGAATACTTGGAAAAATTACAATTATCTTTGTTAGGAGAATAGCAGCTATAAAATGAATGTTTTGCCTAAATTCTTGTTCTTGTTTCAGATGATACCAATAATTAAGAAAGATAAAAATTTGGATGAATGGCAGATTGGAATTAATAAATTTATATGGGAAGGAAAAAGCGAGAGTCAAAATGAAAATAATGCAAGATACACGGAAAGAGGAGGATTAAAGATGCCTAATTTAAAACTGTATTATGAAGCAGTTGTTCTTTCGGTAATAAGTGATTGGTTTAATTTGACGGAGGAAAGGATTTTGAATATAGAAGGTTATGATTTATTATATGGTTGGCATGCATATTTATTGTATGATAAAAAAGTAGATAAAGCTTTTAAGAATCATGTGTTGAGAATTTCTCTTCTGCGTGTCTGGAAAAATATTATTATAAGTTAAATTACAAAATTCCTATATGGGTATGTCCTCGCACGCAGTAGAGAATATAAATATAGAACAGGAACAAGAAATGATTACTTATAAAGATCTTTTATACAATGAGAGGAAATTTACAACTAAAATCTTTGGATACATTAAAAGAAGAAGGGAGGAATTATACTTGGTTTCAATATGGACAGTTAAAGGCTAGATGGAAAGAAGATCAGAAAATTGGTATCATTCAAAATGAAGAAAATCTGGTTAAACAAATTAGAAATCAAACTCAGGGGCATATAAAGAGATTGTATACTGTGTTGATAGAAATAGATTCTGAAAGAGATTTAATAAAGGATTGTATGATAAAATGGGCACAGAATATTCAAGAACCAATAATGTTGGAAACATGGGAAAAATTTGTTAGAAATGTTAAATTTACAAGAGCAGAATTTAAGGAAATATTTTTATAAGATGTTTTATAGATGGCATTTAGATCCTAAGAAATTATCATGTATGTATCCAGATATGCAAGCGAAATGTTGGAGATGTAATTGTGATGATGCTACATATTTTCATGTATGGTGGACTTGTAAGAAAATTAAGTCTTTCTGGATAAGAATCTGGTGGATTATGCAGAATGTTCTGAAGAAGAAGATAAAGTTCCTACCGCAATTTTTCCTTTTGGGAATAACAACGGACTGTACAGTGATTGAGACTAAGTTGATTTTGAACTTAATAACAGCAGCACGACTGTTGATTGGACAATATTGGAAGAAAAAAGAATTACCCACAATAGAAGAATGGATATTGAAAGTTTCCAATTTGGCTGAGATGGCTAAAATCTCAGCCTTCTTGAAAGACAGTACTCAAGAAAAATATTTAAATGAATGGAAGAACTGGATTGATTATATTCAAAATAGATATCAGATTAAGAAATTTCGGATTGCTTTTGAATGAAGGATGTTATTTTTGATTTTAATGGAAGAAGTCAGGTTATGTGAGAGAGAAAGATTATAATTGTGTTAGATTTTAAAATTTTAATGTATGACTGTTTTGTTTAAGGAACTATACCTTGTGTTTGCTCCGGGAAGTCCGGGGGGGGTGGAGGGGGGTTTAGGAGGGAGGGGGGGAGGGGGAAAAATTTAATTGTTGTAAAACTTTTTCAATTAAAAAAAAACAAACAATATTAGCATTATGTGCTATTAACAATATTATTATTGTTGTGGTTGAAGCTAAAGTATTCATTGACAGGTAGGACATTGTAGCAGATAATTTTATGTGTTACTCTTAGGTCGAACTGAAGACGGCAAAGTTCTAAGTTGTCTAAACCCAAAATTTCAAGTCAGGTGGCACAAGGTATTCTGTTATGAGCAGAGGAGTCTAGGACTCTTCTCGTGAAATATCTCTGGATTCTCTCAATTGTATTAATGTCTGATATTCCAGACAGATGAGCTGTACTCAAGAATTGGTCTTGAAATTTCTGTTCCTTGCTCGTCTGACCCCTTGACTGATTGAGAGAGGGAAGGAGGGAAGGAGGGAAGGAGGGAGAGACAGAGACAGAGACAGAGAGACAGAGACAGAGAGGGAATAGTCTGTGTACTCAGTGGTTCTCTATGACTATAGATATCCCTTTGGTTTGTAGGGAAATTTTGAAAGGTCGAAGTAATATCCTGTGAATGTTGTGATTTTGTTTTGTTTCTGATCACCAGATTACTTGCTTTGGTCTATGACTATAAATTAATACACTTGACAGCGATCTACTATTTTTGGACATTCTACAGTGTTCTCACTGGGTCAATAAAGATGAACTAGTCTTTCGGAGCATCGCTATTTTTTCTTGCCATTAATTTCTCTTCCATTTCTGTACACTTCTGTAAAATGTTAGTTCTTCTCATTACTGCTGTTGCTCCTGACCCCCCACCCCTTCTTCTTCTTCTTCTTTTTTTAAATGAACTTATCAGAACAGGGCACTCATTTAAAATTTAATAAGCAGATTAATTCTAGCAATTTGAATTCTAGCAGATTCAAATATGTGTTGTCCTGCATCACTATTCAATAAACCATGGCTTATGACTTAGTATGTTCTGCAGAATAATTAAATGTATCCATGCAAACTTAGTCACTGAATTTGGTAGACATTCTGGTCAATTCTGTTAGATGCAACTAAAATGGCTAAAGAATCAAGAAGTGAATGTATTTACATTTATCATGAGAAAATGAATCTGTAGAAAAATCAATCAATCAGAATAGAATTGGAAGGGACCTTGGAGGTCTTCAAGTCCAACCCCCTGCTCAAGCAGGAGATCCTATATGATTTCAGACATGTGGCTGTCCAGTCTCTTCTTTAAAACCTCCAATGATGGAGCACTCACTTCTGGTGGCAAGCTGTTCCACTGGTTAATTGTCCTCAGGAAGTTTCTCCTTAATTCCAGGTTGCTTCTCTCATTGACGAGTTCCCATCCATTGTTTCATGCCCTGCCTTCTGTTGCTTTGGAAGATAAATTGAGCCCCCCTCCTCTTTGTGGCAGTCCCTCAAATACTGGAATACTGCTACCTTGTAAAAACCGAGTCCCAAATCTTGCAACCATTCTTCATGTTTTAGTCTCCAGGCCTTTAACCTTCTTAGTTGCTCTTCTTTGCATTTTTTCCAAAGTCTCAACTTCAGACAAGACACATCCAAGGAAACACCAGGTCCTGTCTTGGAAAACCTCACTCCTATCCTAACAGGGGCTAAACCTGTATCAGTTACTAGCATTAGTTTCAAGGTGGCTTGCCTCATAGATGTGACCATGCGCTCTGACTGCTATAAATGGCATCTCAAATCAAGTCCTTCCTGTCATTACTCACTGTGAAATGCTTCCATGGCTCTCCTATGTGGTCCTACCATGCAGTGCCCCAAAGACCAAGAATATCCCATTCTGCTAAACCACCCATAGAAGTAGTGATGGCTCCAAAGCCACCAGCTCAGTGAACAACCATAAATTACCAGAGGAGAGTGTGGAACTGCCTATGTTCAGGTCAATGTGTAGCAGTAGTCAACCCACCATGGATGAAAGGCTGCCGAAGCTGATGGAGTTGGCAGCAATGGCTAAATTGATCCTTTTGATTAAAGAAAATCATACAAGTACTTTTGTTGCTATGTGGAGACCGCTTCTGAACTTTGTGCTTGAGGTGGGGAAAAAATGAAACATTGATTTTGGGTTTCACCAATTAGATTAATAGTTGTTAATAGAAATGGCTAGTTTATATTACCATGAAAAAGCAAAAAGTTGTGGTTTGATGTTAATGCTTTATTTTACTATAACAGAGGGAGCTGGAAGTCAACACTTTTTTCTCCTTTTTCCCAGTCCTTCCTCACTTCTCTTTCCCCTCTTTCCCCCCATTGTCTTCCTATTTACTTGTGTACTTTGTAACTTATAACCTAATAACATTTTTAAAAAAAAAAAAATGAATAGTGCTGCCATCCACTGACAGGCAACCTATGGTGGAAGATCAAGCTCCCACAATGGGAGTTTTGCTGCAACCAGCAAAACAACTGCACCCATTCTCCATGAGGGGAAACAATAGTGTTTAACTACATTAGTCAATTCAACCCCCCAATGCACCTCAATATTATCAGGCACATAGATAATATCTCCTTCAACTCTTCCCTTCACAAAACCCTAATGTTTTAACAGCAGTGATCCAGATGTTAGTGGCCTTGGGAAATGTGCTTTTCGTTGGATGATGTATACTGTCACACCTTGGTACCTGATTGCTTTGAAACTCATCGAATTTGGCACTTGACACATTTTGACCTGTACATTTTGTCCCAATGTTTGTGGTACTCAACGTGCAAGCTAGAACTTGTCAGTGTCAGTTGCCTTAGTCTGTAGAGATTCTCAGTCATGCAGGTCATGGTTGTCCCAAAGGTGCTTTTTTCAAGAGGGAACTGGACTTTCTGTTTTTTTCTTTGAAGACGTTTCGCTTCTCATCCAAGAAGCTTCTTTAGCTCTGACAGGATAGTGGGGAATGGAAGGATTTCTATTCCTTGCATACAGCTGGTCATTTACATCCTTTTAGAAGGTCGTTGAAGTACTTAGAGGTTTATCTGTGTCTTCAGGGTCACTTGAGTAGAGCTCCTGGTTCCTGTAGTCTGCAATTTTTTTCTCTGGAAATCCTTGTAACTCGCTACCTTTTCCAGCCAAAACGAAGGGTCACACATTAGTCACCTGGTAGCTTTTACCTCATGCATATTCCCCTGTGGTCTTATTTTAGCCTCTGTGGTCATTTTGTGTATTTTTGCACTTTTCCCCCCCTCATCATGGGTCTTTGGCTTGGGAATGCATTATATTTATTTACATTATTCCTTATGAGAAAATCTGTATTTTCTCCATTCTAAATACCACTGTATTTATAATCTCGGAGGGTGAACAGGGACTTAATTTCATGTAGTTAGTAGAGAACGAGAGAAATCATTGGTTTTCTGAAGAATAAGCTTGTGAGAAGATGTTTTCTTCTCACCTGCACTTCTCATGAACAGTTCTTGCTAGTCCCCGAGGCATTATTTCACCAGATTCATGCTTGCTAGGCAGAAATGTTAACAGAGCTGCCATGTTAACATAGACTCTGTTAAGAAGATCAAGTCTCATTGTAGAAATACAGTAGAAAATAGCAGAGCAATAATGTTCTTTTTCGGGGGGGGGGGGAATCATAGATTATACCGGGCGGTGATACAAGCTGGTAGAATGGTCCATAAAAGCAAAAAGTTCTCAAATTGCCCCAAAAGAAAGTCCTTTAACTTCAGTAACATTTACAGTTCAGGAGAATTCAGAAAGCATCCCATGCCCTTATTCAAATAAGAGATTTAGGGTAGTGACTCACTGTGGTATATTAAGTAACAATTAAATTGGATGTGGTTTGATCTGGCTGGTGAGGATGATCCCCCCTTCAGATTGAGAGTTAAAGGTGTCATCATTTATTTTATTTATTTATTTTGTCACAACAGTATATATAAGCATAAGCATGAAAATAACTATATAATATATAAGCATATATATATAAGCATAAGTATGTAACAACTATATTAACTGGATATAATGAAAGGAAACAATAGGACAGGAACGGTAGGCACGTTTGTGCTCTTATGCATGCCCCTTACAGACCTCTTAGGAATGGGGTGAGGTCAGTAGTAGACAGTTTTTGGTTAAAGCTTTGGGGATTTTGAGAAGAGACCACAGAGTCAGGTAGTGTGTTCCAAGTATTAATAACTCTGTTACAGAAGTCATATTTTCTTCAATCAAGATTGAAACGGTTAATATTAAGTTTAAATCTATTGTTTGCCCTTGTATTGTTGTGATTGAAGCTGAAGTAGTCTTTAACAGGAAGGACATTGCAATAGATGATTCTGTGAGTTAAACACAGGTCCTGTCGAAAGCGGCGGAGTTCTAAGTTTTCTAAACCCAAGATTTCAAGTCTGGTGGCATAAGGTATTTTGCTGTATTCAGAGGAGTGGAGAATCATCATACTATTTGAATTTGTGATTTGAGATTTGAAGGCAGCAAGATTAAAGTCAAACTGATTTAAGCTTCTATTCAATTATATAACATTTCTTACAGGTTGCAACAGGAAAGCCACTAAGTACCTGAAATTAGTTCAATTTGGGTCAGAATGGGATGAAAATAGCTGAGGTGGGAGGCTTTTCAGAGGACATAAAGTTTCCGGTGGATGCTTTCACAGGTTCACAGCAATAAATGTTCAAAATATTTCCTCTACATCTCTTTTAAGATAGACACAGCAGGGATGAGGAAGGGACTGAATAGGATCCAAATTCTCCAACAAAAGCCAGTAGGAAAAAAAAGTGTGCTGAACAGTGCTGAAATACAGAAAATGACCTACACCTACATAAATGTTTTTTTTTTGTTAAAAAGAACTGTTTTTTAAAAAAATAAACTGTTCAATAGGACAGGCATGTTGCCATAGATGTCTTGGGGGCTCAACTAAATGATAGTGAATTTAGTGGCTTATAAATTCAAAACCTAATCAGAGACAAAGCTAAAGATTTCCCACGTCCAGTCATGTCTGACTCTAGAGCGTGGTGTTCATATCTGTTTCTTAGCTGAGAGAGCCAGCGTTGTCCAAAGACATTTCTGTGGCATTGTGACCGGCATGATTATACACCAAGGCACACAGAACCTTCCCACCAAAGTGATATCTACATGCATTTGCCTGCTTTCAAACTGCTAGGTGGCAGGATCTGGGCCAGGTAACGGGGACTCACCCTGTTGCTCACTGCTCTTGAATGCAGACTTCCAGCTCTCCAACTGACAAGCTCAACATCTTTAACCACATGCCCCAATCAGAGACAAAACATCTGGCAAATAATTAGTTCCTGTGCCATTAAGGAGTTTGTATGTCATAAGCAGCACATTGAATCACAGCCAGAAGTAAATGTTGTGACCTAGGGCCAAGTAGTTATTACTAGACACAAGCAGTGCTAAACAAACATATTTTATTAGAACAGCTGAGAATTACTTCATTCTCAGCTTAGTCCAAATTAATTCCAAAACAAAGTCCTTCAGAAAAAGTCCTTCAGCCTTATCACAAACCTTTGTCTTCTTTGGCACCCTGCCAAAGGCTTTTCTTGGCAAGTACCTCACGAAGTTCAGAAACAGTGGACACCGACACGAAACAATTTTAGCAAAGTTGCTTTCCTACAAAGAGCCCAAGAGCTGTTGTTGCTCTTTTAAGCCTTATGGGAGGGCCAATCATATCCTGGCCTTACTCCGGAGTCGTCCTTTTTGCTTTAGCTGCTCTTGCTTTCTGGCAGCTCTTCACATGCATGCACTAGAAACAGGCTCCTCCTGTTCCTCTGCCTCTCTGCTGTCCACCTCTGCAGGCTCCAGAGTCTGCACATAACTCCCAGATGGCCCTCGCCCCATCTCAGCCTCTGATTCAGAGCCCTTGTCCGGGCCTTCCCCTGACTCCAAGACTGACTCATTGTCCTCCCCAGCCTCCTCACTGCCCAACTCCGCTGCCAGCTCTGCAGGCTGCTGGCGGACCACAACAGTAAAGTGATGATCAGTATAACTTGGAGAGTAGCAAGTTACATGGGCACAGCAAAGTATACCCACAATTATTTGCATTGTTGTGTTCTGGACTGCTGCCGCTTCTGAGTTGTCTCCAAGTGCAGCCCCATGTAGAACACATTGCAGTAATCCAGATGACTGATAACTAAAGCATTCGCTTTGCTATTTCACTCTCCCCGGCAGCTATTTGATCTTCCCTTAGAACCAAAACAAATTTCCAAACAAAAATAATTTAATTATTAATTCACTGGCTACATGTGAAAAGAGAGGTAAATTCCAGGTTTACAGTACATTTTTTTTTCATTCTTTTTCCCCTTACAGAGAAAGTAAACTGTTAATTTCATCCAATGCACATCAGCCTAGCTGTGTGATCAGTAAAGCTTTTCAGAAATGACAATATAATTAACACTCCAGATGACATTGGCTCATTGCACCTCTGATCAGAATATGCATTTCAACCATTATTGCATGAACAGTATTATCAGATCATCCAAGTGGAAGTTAGCCACTCCACTGTAGAAATTAATTTTTCAGTAATACAAGCGCAGGAACTTTCATGCAAAGCCACTACCAAGTGAGCCAATCAGGATTATGAATCAAGTGGAAAACATAAATACAGCCATGAATTCATCATTTCACTTGCAAATGAGTGAGATGTCTCTCAATATTCATCTCTTGTGTTACCTGGCTCATTTCAATTGAAAAAGTCAAACTGCCATCTAACTAGCTTTTAAGAATAGATTTGCTAACCATTTCACTAGTAGTCCTCGACTTACAATAGTCCATTTAGTAACCGTTCAAAGTTACAACAGCACTGAAAAAAAGTGGCAGCATCCCTGTGGTCACATGATCAAAATTCAAATGCTTGGCAGCTGATTCATCTTTATGATGGTTGCAGTGACTTGTGGGGTCGCGTGATCAAGTTCTGCGACCTTCTGACAAGCAAAGTCAATGGGGAAACCCAATTCACTTAACAACCGTGTTATTAACTTGCATCGATTCAGTTAACAACTGTGGCAAGAAAGGTCGTAAAATGGGGCAAACTTAATGTTTCACTTAGCAACAGAAATTTTGGGCTCAATTGTTGAGGACAACCTCGACTTACGAGGTAAATCGGTAAAATTGCCTTCCATTGAGGACCTGTATACTGCACAAATCAAGAAGAGGGCCGTGAAAATATTTACAGATCCCTCACATCCAGGACATAAACTGTTTCAACTCCTACCCTCAAAACGACGCTATAGAGCACTGCACACCAGAACAACTAGACACAAAAACAGTTTTTTCCCGAAGGCCATCACTCTGCTAAACAAATAATTCTCTCAACACTGTCAAACTATTTACTAAATCTGCACTACTATTAATCTTCTCATAGTTCCCATCACCAATCTCTTTCCACTTATGACTGTATGACTGTAACTTTGTTGCTGGCAATCCTTATGATTTATATTGATATATTGACCATCAATTGTGTTGTAAATGTTGTACCTTGATGAACGTATCTTTTCTTTTATGTACACTGAGAGCATACGCACCAAGACAAATTCCTTGTGTGTCCAATCACACTTGGCCAATAAAAAATTCTATTCTATTCTATTCTAAACTTGGTAACAGTGGGTTACCTCTGTTAGGGCAACAAAGACCAACCTCAGTTTTCCTTCACAGATATCTTTATTTATTTTTATTTATTTATTTTTGTCACAATAGTATATATAAGCTTAAGCATGAAAATAAACTATATAATATATAAGCATATATATAAGCATAAGTATGTAATAACTATATTAATTGGATATAATGAAAGGAAACAATAGGACAGGAACGGTAGGCACGTTTGTGCTCTTATGCACACCCCTTACAGACCTCTTAGGAATGGGGTGAGGTCAATAGTAGACAGTTTTTGGTTAAAGCTTTGGGGATTTTGAGAAGAGACCACAGAGTCAAGTAGTGTGTTCCAAGTATTAATAACTCTGTTACAGAAGTCATATTTTCTGCAGTCAAGATTGAAATGGTTAATATTAAGTTTAAATCTATTGTGTGCTTGTGTATTGTTGTGATTGAAGCTGAAGTAGTCTTCAACAGGAAGGACATTGTAACAGATGATTCTATGAGTTATACTCAGGTCATGCTGAAGGTGGCGGAGTTCTAAATTTTCTAAACCCAGGATTTCAAGTCTGGTGGCATAAGGTATTTTGTTGTGATCAGAGGAGTGGAGAACTCTTCTTGTAAAACTCTTCTTGTAAAAATATCACCTTCCGTATATAAATGAGGTATCGTTTACTTTTGCAAAAGATAAATTCCGTCCTTTTACAATGGAATGGAGTTACACTGATTTGAATTCTACCTCTAGAGACAGAGAAAAACAGAGCAAATAGATAGAGCAGGGAATACTTCTGAAACTTGTTAGTCATTCTAATATAAAGAAGATAGCAGAGATAACAGATGTCTTTTCCCCACTTTTTTTTTTTAAACTCTCTACAACCAGAATAGGGAACAATGCAGTGGTGAAATGTAAAATTTGTTACTACCGGTTCTGTGGGCGTGGCTTGGTGGTGGTGGGATAATGTGACTGGGTGGGCGTGGCCAACATTTTTTTTTTTAACTTTTAAAAGCATTTTTTGTACAACCTCTTCAGACTCTGGAATATTGTAGCATCTTCATGTATAAAAGACTCCATCCAGCTCAGAACTATTATATGAATTGTTTAACTATTAACAGATTATTTAACTATTAGCGGATCCTAATAAGGATTAGGGCAACACTCACTGGTGTTTCAATAATCTGAAATCCTCTTAATTTCAACATGGAATTTTAACAGGCTCATTATGTCTACTCAGAAATAAGTCCATCTCTTTTTGGTAGGGCTATCTCATAAGTATGTATGCTTCATTTAAAAGATCTTAAAGACATTGATAGGCAGTTATATCAAAGTAAACATAAAGTAAACTCTCGAATACAGTTCATCTATCTGGAATCCACATTGCATATCGGACATTTTTTTTAAATTTGAATTTATATCCCGCCCTTCTCCGAAGACTCAGGGTGGCTTACACTGTGTTAAGCAATAGTCTTCATCCATTTGTATATTATATACAAAGTCAACTTTTTATTGCCCCCAACAATCTGGGTCCTCATTTTACCTACCTTATAAAGGATGGAAGGCTGAGTCAACCTTGGGCCTGGTGGGACTTGAACTTGAAGTAATTGCAAGCAGCTGTGTTAATAACAGACAGACTTCGTCTGCTGAGCCACCAGAGGCCCAGAGACATTAATACAGTTGAGCGTGTCCAGAAATATTTCACAAGAAGAGTCCTCCACTCCTCTGCTCGCAACAAAATACCAGACTTGAAATTCGGGGTTTAGAAAATTTAGAACTAAGCCGCCTTCGGTATGACCTAAGCATAGCTCATAAAATCATCTGCTACAATGTCCTACCTGTCGATGACTACTTCAGCTTCAACCACAACGATACACGAGCGCACAATAGATAAAAACTTAAAGTGAACCGCTCCAAACTCGATTGCAGAAAATATGACTTCAGTAACAGAGTTGTTAATGCCTGGAATGCACTACTAGACTCTGCGGTCTCATCCTAAAATCCCCAAAATCTTTAACCTGCCAGTGAATAGCGCAGGCTGGTAAAGCCTGTTATTAAGAACACAAAGCCTGCAATTACTGCAGGTTCAAGCCCGGCCCAAGGTTGACTCAGCCTTCCATCCTTTATAAGGCAGGTAAAATGAGGACCCAGATTGTTGGGGGGGCAATAAGTTGACTTTGTAAAAATATACAAATAGAATGAGACTATTGCCTTATACACTGTAAGCCGCCCTGAGTCTTCGGAGAAGGGTGGGGTATAAATGTAAACAAAACAAAAAACAAAAAAAAACCTAAGACTGTCTACTGTTGACCTCACCCCATTCCTAAGAGGTCTGTAAGGGGCGTGCACAGTGGTGGGATTCAAATGATTTAACAACTGGTTCTCTGCCCTAATGATTTCTTCCAACAACCAGTTCACCAAACTGCTCAAAAAGTTAACAACCGGTTCTCCCGAAGTGGTGCAAACTGGCTGAATCCCACCACTGGGCGTGCATAAGCACACCAGCGTGCCTATTATCCCTTGTCCTAATGTTCCCTCTAATTATATTCCCTTTATGTATTCAATTCATGCTTATACTTATATATTTTATCTAATATGTACTTGACAAAACTAACTAACTAACTAACTAACTAACTAACTAAATAAATAAATAAATAAATAAATAAATAAATAAATATCTAAGATTGTTCAGTTAAATAATTTTAAGTTTGGCTCCATGAACATATTTTAGATTTATTGCATCCTTGCTGCTAAACTTTGGGTGGTCATTAGATGACAGCAAAAAGATTGAGTAGTTTTCAGGATTTTTGCAGATGAGATACGATGGACCTGGCTTATTTTAAATTACATGGCTCTTTTCTACCAATTTTATTTGAACAGCCACTTGATGAAATAAGTGAAGTAGAACAAAGGCATCTGACCCAAAGTCCCTCTGTCAGATTGATGGCTGTGTGTTGATTTTTTATTTAGGATTTACTAATATTTCCCTGATACGAGTCTGCAAATTTCTCCTGTGGTGCCTGCCCTTTAGAAAAAGGGGTCTCCAACCTTGGCAACTTTAAGACCTGTGGACTTCAATTTGAGAGTCGTGGTTTTAAATAGCACCAAACCATTCCTTTTACCATACTTAAATGTGTTTTGTTTTCTCACATCACTGTTTGAGATATTAATCAGTAAGAAATGCAGATCATCTGGTCTCTGAATCAATCATCTATCTTAACACAGTGAATATGAATAAAGATTGACTGCTTTCAGCATTCTGGAAAAAAAAATCTACGCACTGTATTGAATCCCAGGGCAAAATAATGAAGGAGGGGGTCAAGAATAAGGCAGCCTTTTCTGCTTCTTTGGTTATTTTATTTAGGTTAAATAATTTCCATATAACATGAACTTCTGAGCCCATGCTTGTTTATTTGTGTTCTGAATTGTATTAACTGAATTATAATAGATGTCTGTAGGCACTAAATATATCAATTAAAGAAACTTGGATTCCATCTTTTTCTCAATCTGGTATCCTGTAAATGAGCTAGTCTTCAACCTCCATAATTTCCTAGTCAGCACATTTATTCAAGAAAATCTTTAAGTAAAGTTTTTTTTTAAAAAAAAGATTGTAAGAATGAGAGCCCGGTCCCACTTTCATTTAACAATTGGTTTTCTTGATTATTTTTCTTGATGTTTCTACTGTTATTTTACTAATGTTTTTACATTATAGCTTCTCCAGCCTAGTTTTTTTTTTAAAAAAAAGAAAATTTACCAGTTTAAATAATATATACTGTAATAATAAATAATGAATATATTAGACATCCCAGTGACACAATCGCTAACTTCGTTTTTACAACCCTGTAGTTTCTATTCAGGGTAGAGTTGGGGACGACAGGATCAAGCTGATCATTTACTGGCCAGATGCCTTTCTGATGCCTATGCAAAGTTCACAGCAGATATTTTTTTCTTTGCACCCTAGGAGAGAAACATCTGCCACTACTGGGATTGAACTCTCAACTTTCTGAGTGGGAGGCGAGCATCTTCACCACTAGGTCACCCCACTGCTCTCAATCACTAGCTCCTAAAAACCACAGAATTAAAAATAAAACAGAACAAAGCAATATCTCAATGCCATCTAATTTTCCAAAATCAATCAGCATAGATTAAAGGATAATGCACAGGCTCAAACATCAAAGAAATTTCAGATGGGAAAGGTAGTCCAGATGGGGAACCAAAACCACGAGTATTAATATAATTTATATTATAACGCTACAGTAATAGAATCTTGCAAATCTGAAAGCACTTCCTCCTCCCTCTCCCTTTGCTTTCTAGAAAACTAGGGAGGTTCAATGTTGAGATGCTTTTTCTATCTTTATCCCTTTTTAAATCGGACCGTTATCTAGGCTGCCTTTCTTCCTCCTGTCTTCCAAGGTTATTCTCACAGCCCATTATATTTAGATGGCCACTATATCAATAATAACCAGATGCTAGGTCAAGCATGTTGTATTGAGAAGGATAGATTAATCTAGCACAGATGTGTGCAGAGTAAACATCCATCTTCTAACTGTGCCATACATGGATAAACTGGTGTCTGGCTCTTGCATGCCACCAGCAATCCAGTGGCTGGAAAAGACAAGTTCCAACAGGCTTTGCCAAAACTTTAGATACTAGCAATTGCTTGACAATGCTCAAAACTAAATCTGAGAGGACATTTAAACCCCAAAATAAATAAACAGATGTCTGGTTTTATAGCAACTCCCCCTCAAATAATAATAATAATAGAGTGTGTTGCAGAATAGATTCCATATAGCAGTCAGGTCAGTTCATCAGCCTTTGTGACAGCACAGCTCTCTTCATTTGCTAACTCATGTCAACGTAACAGCAGCCACATCAGGCTACGAAAACCACAGGGTTCACCTACAGTTGAAATTAACTGTCCCAAATCAGATGGTCTTCAGAGGTACAGGCACTACTTCTATTGTTCTTAACCAGAATACGAATTTGGCTGAATTCTTGGAGAATGTTGGTGTGAGCTGTAAATAGAACAGTGGCCTTCATGTTCAGCACTGTTGTATATGCACTTCATCTTGTAGATCGGTTTCATTTTGGGACCGCTGCCAATTTAATTGTAAAATTAAAAGCAAATTGCAATTATTGGGTAATTGGTAGTAATGGAAGAGCTGTTGCTAATCAAAAAATGCTGAGCAGGGTGGACTTAAATCGAGCTTCCTACAAAGTTGGATAAATATAAAGTCATTGCAACAGATCAGTGGTGGGTTTCAAAAAATTTTACTACCAATTCTGTGGGTGGGTGTGGCTTGGTGGGCATGGTAGGGGAAAGGATACTGTAAAATCTCCATTCCCACCCAATCCAGGGGAAGGTTACTGCAAAATCCCTATTTCCTCCCAATCAACTGGGATTTGGGAGGCAGAGAATAATGGAGGCAGGGCCAGTCAGAATTTTTACTACCAGTTCTCCGAACTACTCAAAATTTCCACTACCAGTTCTCCAGAACTGGTCAGAACCTGCTGAAATTCACCTCTGCAACAGAGTCATGAAGAATTGTAAGTGGATGAGCATTTTACCTTGATAGCTTTCTGTTATTTAATTGGTAAAGCAAACATGAGTATGTCGAAGATCCATATACATGTATATAATGCTAAATATTTACCTTCATCCAAGAGACCTACCTCTCATATCTCTGTATAAAGTAGATGAAGAGTTTTCGCATTCATTTCATCTTTAAGCCACACTCCCATATAACTGGAACTTACTGAAATCCAAATTAAAAGTTTAGGTGAGCAGGAATTTTTTTAAAAATAGTTAAACACCGAATTGTTACTCATTTAGCATATTATAGTTTTACGCAAGGGGTGCAATAGCTCAGCAGTTAAAGACACTGAGCTTGTCAAAGCTGACAGCCAAGGGTCGAGACCCGAGCACCACATGACAGGGTGAGGTCCCATCCTTGCCTCAGCTCCTGCCTACCTACCGGTAGCAGTTTGAAAGCATGCAAATGCATGTAGATAAATAGGTACCACTTTGGTAGGAAGGTAACAGTGTTCCATATAGTCATGCTGGCCCCATGACTATGGAAGTGTCTTTGGACAATGTTGGCTCCCTTGGCTAAGAAGCAAAGATGACCACTATGCCCTAGAATCGGACATGACTGGGCATGGGAAACCTTTACCTTTAGTTTTACATATCTGACTGTACATATCAAAATTTTACTGAAGACGGACTGATTAATTTATATAGCATATAAACCAGTGGTGGGATTCAAGTAATTTAACAACCGGTTCTCTGCCCTAATGATTTCTTTCAACAACCAGTTTGCCAAACTGTTCACAAAGTTAACAACCGGTTCTCCAGAAGTGGTGCGAACTCGCTGAATCCCACCACTGATATAAACACAATGACTCTTGAACTTAACTTGGCCACTCTTCTCTCTTGGAATATGGTTTTTGCATAATGTTATTTGTCTTTTATAAATTGGAAGGCATATAGCATAGTTTCAGACAACAAGATGCACCTGATTATAAGACGCACCTAAATTTAGAAGAGGAAATCAACAAAAAAAAGTTTTTGGCTTCTGCGCACCCCATTTTGGTGCCTTTTTCCAACCCCTTTCCAGCCTTTTTTTTTTTTTTTTGGCCCATTTTTGAGGCTTTTTTCAGGGTGTTTTTTTCTGAAAAAAAAGACCAAAAAAAAGGCCTCAAAAAGGGCCAAAAAGCGTCAAAAACAGGCTGAAAACCCCCACAGAAAAGGCCCCCCCAAAAAAGGCATGAGAAAAGGCTGAAAAAAGGCCCACAAATGGGTCATGATGAGGCAAAAAAATGGCCGGCGTTTGGGTGGGGCTTCAGCAATATTCAGTCTATAATACACAGAGACATTTTCATCCCCTTTTGGGAGACAAAAAAGTGTGTCATAGTCCGAAAAATATGGTACTACAATTTTTTTTCAAAATATGGACAATGATGATCTGTCCAGAAGGGTGAATGAGTGACCTCATTTCCCAAACATTATTTCTGGCATATGTACAACAACAGAGGACCTCTACTATCTGGGTCACAATAAAATCATATCATTTCACATTAAAAGAAATCAACCTTCCTGAGATCAGTTGTCACAACATTGGGAAAAGCACAAAAAGTAGGAAAGATCAGATCTTCCAAGAGCATTTAACACATTTGTTAAACGATTTGTTTTCTAATTAAACTGTAAATTTAAATTCAGCATGAGCCCTTGTCAGTGTGCTCCGGAGCGTATACAGACTGCTAAAAAGATATTGAGAAGTTAAGTAGCAGACAATTTTATTGAAAAGGAAAATGTACCTAGGATAGTTGTCTTGGATGAAGAGCATGGCTCAGTTCAGCTTTCAATGAATGCTAACGGGTATTCATTAGAGTAGAAATAACGAACGTTAGATTGAATAGCAAATGCAAAAGTAAAAGCTTCAAAATAGTAAAAGCTATTGAAATAAAAAATGCCTTTGTTGTTTTAAACAGGGACTCATTTAATTAACAATAGGCCAAGTCTGAGATAGACACAGGGACATTGTGTAATGACCTGCCTTCATTTATCTCTTGCCTTTTGCCCTTGTGACCAAAATAACATCCACCCATCCACTCATCCATTCTAATCTACGTACTACTAAAACGCTTGTGTCGTTACCTTTAACTGGGCAAAATAATGTATCACAAGACTACAGTTTTTGAACTAAGGTACTTCCAATGGAAATAACTTACAGAATGCATCAAAATTAAATTATCTATTATTAATTTTAATGGGGTTTTATTTTTATATATTTTTAAAGTTTTTTAGGCCAATTATAAAATAAGTTTTTTAATTTGTATTTTAAATTGTATATTGTATTGTTTGTTTTTATTTTTGGCTGTACACCGCCCTGAGTCCTTCGGGAGAAGGGCGGTATAAAAATCGAATAAATAAAAAATAAAAAAATAAAAAAAAATCTGTGACCCATAACTCCCAAGGGAATGAAATTTGGGAAAGGTGTAGTTGCTTCAGTGCTACTAGCTACTGCTGCATTGCTGGGCCTGCTGCTGCTGTCTTGTGGTGTTCATTTTCAACATTTCATGACAGTTTCCCAGCCATTCTTGCAATCCCTCACTCTCTTTCTGACTCAGCAGCAGCCACTTACCTGTCTATAGGGAAGGGAAGGAAAGGGAAGGGAAGGGAAGGGAGATTTCTGATGCTCCCTGCTAAATTCCCAAAAGGAAACTCAATGGGGAAGTCAGCAGGAAGTTGAAGATCACTCCTGTTTCCACTACTTTTTTGCTGTTGGACCTTCAGTTTCAGTTTCTCTCTTTACTGAAATGATGATCCAACAGGGTACAGGATGTCTAGTAGATTTATACAACTGCCCATTTGGCAATAATAATTCTGGGTAACTAGGTAACGGTAAAGGTTCCCCTCGCACATATATGCTAGTTGTTCCCAACTCTAGGGGGCAGTGCTCATCTCCGTTTCAAAGCTGAAGAGCCAACGCTGTCTGAAGACAGTGGTCATGTGACGGGCATGACTAAATGCCAAAGGCACATGGAACGCTGTTATCTTCCCAGCAAAGGTAGTCCTATTTTTCTACTTGCATTTTTTACATGCTTTCGAACTGCTAGGTTGGCAGAAGCTTGAACAAGTAACAGGAGCTCACCCCATTATGCGGCACTAGGGATTCAAACCGCTGAACTGCCTTCAATCGACAAGCTCAGCATCTTAGCCACTGAGCCACCACGTCCCTCCGGGTAACTAACATAGCATTAAAAACTCACAATCACCAAATTAATAATATATATTTTTTAAAAAAAAACATAAATGGCACTTGAGGACATCATTCCTCATTAAACTAGAGTGCCTGATGGGCTCCACTAATCTCTTGACCAAGTCTGAGGAAATCTATATGTTTTTACAGCTTTCTGAAATGCCAGCAGGGTTGGAGGCCACTAATTCTCAAACAGACTATATAGTCTTGAACAGAAACTGATACTACAAATACTCAGAGGAGTACTGAAAACAGCTTTTTCAAAGCACTGGATATACAGAACAAGGGCAGAAAAACAATTCAGAAAAAAAAAATCCAACCGCAGAATCAAGATAGTAAAGTTTGCAATGATAATGGCAAGGACAGAAATGTGAGCTAAAGTGGAATATGAAACATACCCAGATAAGGTCCCTGGATCAATATTTCCAAATATGTCCTAACTCTGAAACAGATGGTTGCTTCGGTGAAAAAAACACAATTTTCATTCAGTCTGGCCTTGCTCAAAGCTGTTTCTGCACTCAAAGAGACTATCTCCTGCCATGGTTGATAGACCAGCTAAAGCTCAATGACACCACGTTTTATCTAATTAAATGACATTCCAATTAGCTGATTTGTTTGCAGACATCCTTAATTTAGTAAATGCCAAGGAGAAATCTAAAAATACTGGGATATTTCTAACAAGAGGCCTTCACTAAAAGTGCTATAATTGATAGGTTTGCTGTTTTCTCTGATGGGCTCGAGTAAGCTTTTCAATGCTAAATTCCGTAATCACATTCATCCTTGGAAATTAGTTTTGCGAAACCACACATTTAGCTCTTGCTGAGAAATCCCATTTTAGTCATTTTAAACATAATTTATAATGCATAAACTAAATTAGCTTTTGTCGCTAAGCTAGCACACACCTCCCTTTAATTTTTATCTCTTAATATATTTTTGACCTTGAAAACGGTAATGTCTGTTGGATATTGAAGCCTCCGAACAAAGAAAATCATTTTTATTCCATGTAACTATGGTTACACTTTTCTTCTGTCTCCGGCGCTGAACCACTCAGAAAGTGTTGAATCTGGATTCCTCAGGAGGCCAAAAGAAATTTCGCATAATATCGTTTAGTTCTGATTAAATGGAAACA
Source organism: Ahaetulla prasina (assembly GCF_028640845.1). Lineage (NCBI taxonomy): Eukaryota > Metazoa > Chordata > Lepidosauria > Squamata > Colubridae > Ahaetulla > Ahaetulla prasina. The sequence goes on along the minus strand of NC_080540.1, from coordinate 217,540,658 downwards.
AACACACACAGTGGAACTTGGAGTATAGCAAATTATCACGATATGGTTTACACTGCAGACAAGAGGCAATTGACAGCCAAGGCCACTATCCTAGAAATTGTGATCCCTTCTGAATTGCGTTTTTCCAGCCACCAGCTTGGGGGCACGAGCTTAAGTCAACTAGTGCTACCAAGCTGGTGCGTGAGGGGAGGAGGGCTCAACGCATTGTTTAATTTCCTTTCACACAGTGAAAACAGAGAAAATCAAGAAACATGGCTTTTCTTCAAGACCGAGGATCGGTTTATTTATACAGAACAATGGGAGGCGCCTACAAATACAAACAAAAAAACAAAAAAACCTCACAACCCACCAACTTATTTTACTCAATAAATAGAGATAAAGATCCAGCCATTCCTAGCCAACTTGAAAAGCACAGGCTGTTTTTCTGATATAGGACACATCTTTTCAGAAATGGTACAGTGTTGATTCAGGTTCTTTTACTGTGGCATCTGTCTGAATACAAAGTACCACATTCTTCCAATCAGTTCTATCAGACCAACACCTTCAAATCCATGCATTATATCTGAAGGAAATATGAAATGATTGCATCTCTCTCTCTCTTAAAACAGATCCTTTACACTGTTTTCTCCCTGCCTTGAAGAAATCATATCCTGTGGTTTAAGAGGTATTAAATATTTATGCAGGCTTATATGGAAGAAACATTTTGTTTCTCACTCCCTTTTTTTTTTTTTGTTATTGAATCATGGAGGGAAATTATTTCTAAACATTGAGAAACATTCAGCAATCTGGATATGAAGATTTGTTCAAAAGAAGGTGAACCAAACAGACCAAACAGCAAAAATAGAGATATAAGTCTGGGTTCACATGTAACACCAAACCATAGTTAGCTGTAATGGTCCTTTTTTGAGTAGTACATGGTTTGCTGAGTATCATGGTAAGCCACAGTCTATATTTATCAATAAGAATGACATGATTTATATAGTATACTAAGCCAAAACTAAACGAATTGTGATATTGACAATAACCAAATTATATTGGCAACAAGTAGATTTCCCTTTTTAGCATGGCTGAACACATCTATAAGGCATTTTTTTTCTTCCTGCAGCTTTTAAAATTCTTCCCCAGAGAATGCTTGTAATCATAGAATTAGAGATGACTTTGTAATCAAGCTTGTATTTGCTGCAAAGGAAATCAGAAGCGTCTTCTTTCTATTTCTTTTTATTCTTTCTTTCTGCACTTTTTTTGCTCCTTCTCCTTTTCTCTCTCTCTCTTTATACTGTATTTGTTTCTGTTAGTTTTTGTAGTCTGCTTAAATTTTTAAATATAAATTATACACACACACAACACACACACACACACACACACACACACACACACACACATGTTTATGGTATGTGTATGTGAATGTGTATATATTCCACTTATTGCAAGTCAAAAATATGAACCAAACAAAAATCTCATTGTGAAATTCAATAGGTATCACTAAATACAGTTATCAATAAATGAATATAATAGCATTACAACTAAAGCTAAGTCCCTTTTGTACAAAATGCAGTACATACATAGTTTGAACATAAAGCTTCATGCCATCTTTGAAGTTGTAATTCTGCCCCACCCCAGTGACAACAACGATGCTCAACTGAGTACTGAGGGATTTGAACTCTAAAATGTTCAGCTTTTGATGAGAAATAATATGAATCAGACCAATGATATATTATAGTGCAATTTGTAGATCAATTCACATTTCCTCTGAGTGTATATGTGTATGTATATGTGTGTGTGTGTTGATGCAAAAAATTATCATTCATTAAAAGAAAATGGGCAGCATTATGTTTATGATGGGTGATTAATATTGAATTTTAATCTTTAGGGTTATTTGTACCGATCAATTATTATAATAACAAACTGTTAACCAAGTTATGAAGACTTTTAGAGATTTTTGAAATGTCCCAATTGTTAAGCTGAACGCAAAGAACACTCAGTTCAGAAGACCTAAAAAACATTGTCTATGGAGATGCTCAGTCATCCAGGTCATGGTTATCCCAAAGGTGCTTTTTCAAGAGGCAACTGGACTTTCTGATTTTTCTTTGAAGATGTGTTGCTTCTCATCCAAGAAGTTGGATCCATTGGTAACTATTTCAACTTTCATAGTAGGCAGAATATTTAAATTGTATATGTACCTACAGAAGAGCAATTTGTGCACATGGCATATTTTTACCTGGCTTTAGCTATGTTAGGATCTAACTCCCAGATAGCACAATTATTGCAATTGTCATTCTAACACATCCAGAGGGCACCCAATTGGCCAAAACTCATCAACTCTACAGGTAGTCCTTGAGCACAATTCAGCCCAAAATTTATGTTGCTAAATGAAACATTTGTTAAGCATGTTTTGCCCCATTTTACGACCTTGCTTGCCCTAATTGTTGAGTGAACCTCTGCAGTTGTTAAGTTGTCAAGTAAATCTGAATTTCTCATTTACCCTGCTGGCCAAAGGTCACAAAAGGTGATCCCAGGGCTCTGCAACCATCCTTAATATGAATCAGTTGCCAAGCATCCAAATTTTGATTATAGGACTGTGGGGATGCTGCAATGGTCATAAGTGTGAAAAACAGTCATAATTACTTTTTTCAGTGCTGTTGTAATTTCAGATGAATAATTGTAAATTGAGGACTAGCTGTACCTCAATATTTCATTGCTATTTCATTAATTCATTACACAATGAACAGGAGTTGCAAGGAAGGAATCACAAACTAGCACATCTCCAAATGAGCAGAGTCAACATCATAGCCATGACTGAAGGACGGGAGATCATCCATTTGTTCTCTGGATGGCGGGTCCTTGCAAGACCTCAGGATAGTTCAGAACTCAAGGAGATTAAGGGAAATCATCCCAGTCTCAAGTGTGGTGGAATCATTTGAAGGATACCAAGTTTGCAAACCCCGTTTTCTAATCACTTTTAGAAATTACTTATTTAACTACCTTAAGGTTAACAGAGATCTTCAATGCAACGTGTTTGCAAAGCTACCTGCTGAGTTTTACCTTCATTCCAGAATAAAAGAAAAAAATTGACTATAAGCTTAAAAATGTAAAGATGTTGACATAAATGGCAAAAAGCTAAATAAGATTTTAATTCAAGAAAGTTGTAAATGAATTAAGGGGCTAGATAAATTTGGAATATAGGATTTTTGGTGTGCGATTTTGGAAATAATTACATAAAGAAACAGATCCCTTGTGGAAACTAAATTAAGTCAAAATAGAAATCCTCAATTTTGGACACCACAGGGACTAAAGATTCCAGGCATAAAAGAAAAAAAAGAGAAAGCTAGAGAGGAGCTTATTTTTGTCTTTGATCAACATGAAGACAAAATGACAAAAAATAGCATGACATTTTAAATACTGAAGAATGGGGAGAGCAACCAGCAGAGTATCACGCAAGGTTTCTGCTTGACTAGGCTATGTCCAAAAATGTTAAAGAAGAAATGATACCTTGGAAAATCTACAAGATAAAGAACTGAAAAAAACTTCATTTGATGCAAAAATATTAGAATACCAAGAAATTGTTGAAATACTAACAAATTTAAAAAACGTTGATTAGACGACAGAGATGACAATTAAAGTAGAAATAAAATTAATAAACCAAGAGAATGACCTGAGTAATGACTCCTTCCCAGATTTACAAAAGAGATTTGCTAAAGTCTCAAAGAAGTCTTTGAGATGGGAAAAAGAAAAACCAAAGAGAGATCAAATCCTTTTTGAGCAGAGATCAAGTTTGATAAAAACAAAATGAAGGAATACAAAGTGGGTTTGTTTTATCAGTTAAAATAAGACAGTTAAAATAGGAATTGTTCGTGGACTTTTTGCAGACAACAAGACTGAAATGCTAAAATGTTAAAATTATATGGATTTGCATATGGATAAGTGATGGGTTATGGAAAGAAGAGATACTTGTATGTAACTTTATAGATTCTATGTCAGTGTTCCAGAAAAAAAAAACCCACTCTAAGTAAAAATTCCAAAGCAAGCATCATTCAAAGTTCTATTTACTAGGATAGGTAAACTGGCACATCTGGAAAAATCCGAATCTGAGAGGTCCGAGTTTTCCCTCAGTAACTCAAAACCCCCAAAACTATCCCCTGACTCCGCAGTCGATCACATGCTCCAATCGCCAACCGTCCCATCTCGAGACAGCACTCCAACCACTCCTTCTCCAGATGCAGGATTGGCCTGACCTTGACCGACAGGAAAAATGTTATTATATCTATTCAGACAACCCCTCTACTAAACCCCCCTCCTACTTTCCCACACATGAAAAGCACAGAAGCTTCTGGCCTAGTATGGCTTTTTTAATTCTTTCTGATCCAATGAAATGTCAGAATGAAATAATATAAAGGGGCTTGGGACTCTGCCTGTCTATCATCCAACCATAGGAGTACTTCTCAAAATAGAAAAAAAAATGGGACCAAATCGAATGTCAGGAGAGAAATCAGCCAAAGAAAGATCAAAGGCAAAATTGGCAAAATCGGGTGCTTTGGAGAGAAAAAGTTCAAGGGGGAAAATTTCTTCATGCAAACCTGTAGGAGATGCAGTTGGGCAGTAACTAATTTTGCTGACTACTCTATACTTAAGTCCTCTCCTTTCCCAGTCATGTGACCCAGAAATGTCCACCCTCTGATTCATGGTGCATTTGCACAAGCCCACATAGATACAATATAAGGCGAGACCACAAAAATAAATGCAACAAATACACCTGTACCCTGACTTGATCCTTTCACACATAACTCACCCACACAGAGAAGTAAGATATCTGATTTTAAGACCCTTGCATGAACATACATACACACAACCATTTCTGTCACTACTCAAAAAGAACTACCTACTGCCGGTAAAGAGCCCCACATTGCAAAATTTCCCAACATTATTTGTTTGATTTCTTTCTGCTCTGTTCTATCTTCTGTCTCTCAAAGAGATAGTTGGTGCCCAGCTGCATTGAGAACTCTTTTCATTGCTTTCTTGAACAGGTTCTCTAAATTTAATACGTACCTGACTGACCTATCTTTGTCTCTTCCCTTCTTTTAGCTGCACAGGAATCATTGTTTGAGCCACAAACTTTAATTTGGAAATGTTGCAATGGAAAATATGAATCAACATTAAATACGAAATAAAATGTTAGAAAATTCCTGTATCAAAATTATATCAATTAAAAATGAAATGGGTTCCTAAAAATACTGCTAAGAAAGTTTCTGGTTCATTTCTGAGTATTATTTAGAGCAGTGGCTCAGTGGCTAAGATGCTGAGCTTGTCGATTGAAAGGTCGGCAGTTCAACGGTTTGAATCCCTAGTGCTGCGTAATGGGGTGAGCTCCTGTTACTTGTCCCAGCTTCTGCCAACCTAGCAGTTCGAAAGCACATAAAAAATGCAAGTAGAAAAATAGGGACCACCTTTGGTGGGAAGGTAACAGTATTCTGTGCGCCTTTGGCATTTAGTCATGCCCGTCACATGACCACAGAGATATCTTCAGACAGTGCTGGTTCTTTGGCTTTGAAACAGAGATGAGCACCACCCCCTAAAGTTGGGAATGACTAGCACATTGTGCTAGTGTGAGGGGAACCTTTACCTTTAACTGAGAAGAGTCCAACTGAAACAGCTCATATTAGATAAGAGGTTTCAACTGGGGAAAGAGTTTAATCAAGCACAAGGTTGTCAAACTCGCAGCCCGCAGGCAGGATGCATCATGCACTGGCCATGCCCACACCCAGTTTAGCGAAGGGGGGAAAAGTCTCGAAACTTCATGTGATGATGCCATGACAACACAAATTTGACACACCTGATCTAGCAGTTGAGGAGCTGGAGTTGAATTGGAAAGACCTACCTTAAGCATGATAACCTGCTAAATGGCACTGGGCTAGTCACTCACTCTCATTCTTCAAAAGAAGGCAAGGGCAAACCACTTCTGAAAATATTGTTACGAAAAAGGCATGGGCTTGTCCATGGAGTTGTCATGAATCAAGACTGACCAGAAGGCCTAAAAATAAATATATAATGTTAGAAAGGCTCCTGCTGGAGACCAGGGTGAACTGACATTTCTAGGTCAACTTGTATTAGATTAGAAATAAATTACTTTCATTATATATTCTAGTCATACCTAACCTTGAGCGTTTCCCAATATGATCAGATTGCAACTCTCTATTCCACTCTTGCATAACCTTGAGTGTTCCACATGCTATTAGATTACAAGTCCTATCACTCTTAGCTAAACTGGCCATTAGCCAGGAAAGATAGAAATCATTAACCAACATAATTTGAGGATGCAGGATCAGGGGAGGCTGTATCTTATAGCTTCGTTTCGGCCAGTTCTTTGCAAACTACGCTCAAAATGGAGTCCACAAGATCCCCTGGTCTCCACCTGAGAATTATTAGCAAAACTGGCCTAAACAAAAACATTAAACCGATTCACAGACACTAAATTTTCATTCACTGTTAGTTATAACAAGTATATTAAAGGTAAAGGTAAAAGTTCCCCTCGCACATATGTGCTAGTCGTTCCCGACTCTAGGGGGTGGTGCTCATCTCCGTTTCAAAGCCGAAGAGCCAACGATATCTCTGTGGTCATGTGGCCAGCATGACTAAATGCCAAAGGCGCACAGAATGCTGTTACCTTCTCACCAAAGATGGTGCCTATTTTTCTACTTGCATTTTTAAGTGCTTTCGAACTGCTAGGTTGGTAGAAGTTGGGACAAGTCATGGGAGCTCACCCCATTATGTGACACTAGGGATCTGAACTGCTGAACTGCCGACCTTTTGATCGACAGGCTCAGCATCTTAGCCACTGAGCCAACGCGTCCATTTAAGTATACAAGTATGTTAGGTAACAAAATATTGCAATACTCTTGTTCAGGCTTCTTTCCAACTGTATTTTCTTCTTTTTCCATGCCTGCCTACGTCCACCATTTTAGCATTGGTGTTTATTGAGTAGATTCTACCTTCCTGCATGTTTTAGCCGACCCACCGTTTTTGAAGGATTGGGGTGAGATGATTTACTTCTATAAAATTTGGCATTTCACTAGCCCTGCTAGCATTTTCCTCGGTGTCCATTGATATAATTGTCTTTGGGATGGGTCTCTTTCTTATGTTTGAGAAATAAATTTGCAAAGTAGAACCTTCACAGTTTCATGATGTATCTATTAGGGTGTAGTATTTGGGGTCAAACAATACCATTACAGTGTCTCCTTTTATTGCACTTTGAGTATCTCAAAAATACCTTGTGGGACACTATTGGACTATCGAAGTTTAATCTATATTGTTTTATGGTCAAAGATTTTTTGAGAAAACAGGACTAGAAAGGAGTGGATTTTGCGCATACGGAAAAGGAAAACATGGGTATTCAGGCTCTCTGTAATTAAGCCTTCCCAATATCAACAGTGTAAGTGGTAAACATTCAAAATGTCCAAAATTTAAATTAAAAAACAAAAGCAATCCTCTCATCAGTCACATCTCTTGAGAAATCAGATAGATAAATAAATCAATGAGATAAACTGAGTATGTCCTTTTCGGTAGTGTATTATTTTCCCGGAAATTCTTCATGAACACAGTCAGAAAAAAGCTGCATTCCTTAGCCAAAGTTATTGCAACGTGGGCTCATGAGAAATTAAAAAGTAAATAATATTCCTCTTGCAAAACAGAAATCAAATAAAACAGAAAGGCTGTTTAAATTGAAAGAACAACCTACCTTATACCAGTAGCTGTACCTTACAGAAAATAAGCAAAGTTACAAAATAATTTGTTCTAGGAAAATAATTACACACAAAATAATTATGACCGGGTACCCGAGGGTTTACCATTACGTAAAAAATAATTATTCCATCAATAATAATTTACATAGGATGAGGTTTTAATTGTTTGATCTATTATTGCGGTAAAATGTATTTTTTTCTTTCCTTTTTCTTCTTCAGTTTCATGAAACAAAGCTCACTTTTTTCCCCAAAGAGGAGAAGTTTCTGACAAAATCCTTTGTTAGTGGCGCCACTGTCCAATGGCTGGCAGCTTCTTTGAATTGCCATGGCCAGGTGAAGGCCCAAAAGAAGACATCATACGAGCACCTTACCTACAGCATTTCTCCAACTCAGGAGATCTCAGACTGTATGAGCAGCCAAAGAGACTGCAAATGAGGGAGCACCATGCAAAAGAGTAAAACAAAACAAAAGCAAAAAATAAAGTTCAAAAATACAAACATCCTGAAATTCAAAAGGAATATTTCATTCACCTAGAGACAAAGGCAGAAAAACCTCCTTTCTTTTATAAGGAAAGAGAACAAGACCAACTCAGCATTTGTTTCATGCTAACCGGTATGTTCAAAGTGGAGGTGAGATTGGGACCATTGATCTCGACCATGATAGCTCACGACGGCAGCTTGCATTTGTTTATGAAGAATAACATTGAAGAAGACTCAAGCTAGAGAAATATGATCACAACCTTGCCTGGAAGTGTGCAGAAAAGGTATTCCTATCACAACTGGCCAAATGTTCTCCATGTTTGATAGATAACTGGCGGACTTCTCAGGGTGCCGTCCGCCAAGCAATGTCGGCTGGCGGCCCCCAGGGGAAGGTCCTTCTCTGTGGGGGCTCCTACCCTTTGGAACGAACTTCCCCCTAGCTTGCGTCAATTGCCTGACCTCCAGACCTTTCGCCGCGAGCTGAATTTGTTTATTCGCGCGGGACTGGTTTAGGAATTTTAAATTTTAATATTTTAATAGGGTCTGAATTTTAATTTATATTTAATATAAATTTTAGGGGTTTTTTAGGTCTAAATGTTTTAAATTTTTGCCAATAAGTTTTTTAATTTCTGTTTTAGTTGTAAATTGTTATTGTTTTATATTGGCTGTGAACCACCCTGAGTCCTTCGGGAAAGGGGCGGTATAAAAATCTAATAAATAATAATAATAATAATAATAATAATAATAATAATAATAATAACTTTGTTGTCATTTTTTACTGTGGGCACAGTGGCCCACATTAAAAATGAAATTCTCTTGCCTGCTCTCAAAAGTATACATATACATAACACATATATACACATAAATGACACACACATACACACACATACCGTTTCCCCAAAAATAGGACCCAACTGGAAAATAAGTCCTAGCATGATTTTTCAGGATGCTTGTAATATAAGCCCTACTCCCAAAATAAGCCCCAGTTAAGATTGTCAACCAGATGGATGCATTTAGTACTGTATTTTCCCTAAAATAAGACCAAACCAGAAAATAAGCCCTAATTGAAGCAAAAATTAATATAAGACCTGGTCTTATTTTCGGGGAAACATGGTACATATACATGTATATGTATCTTGAATACATATTGGAAGGAGGAAGCTTGAGAGTTGGTACTACATGGAACAAAACTGTTGCTGAATCTGGATGTTCTGCTTCAAATACCATGAAGGCTCTTCCCAGAAGGTAGCAAGGAAAAGAGGTGGTGAAGAGGATGTGTAGTGTCCCAGACAATATTGCAGACCCTGATCAAGCATCGCTTTTATGCCCTGTCCTGGATAGATGGAAGTGAACTGCCGATAATCTTCTCTGCCATCCTCACCACTCTCTGCACTGCCTTCCTGTCCAAAGCAGTAATGCTTTCAAACCAGACTGTAACGCAATATGACAAGATGCTCTCAAACATCCCTTTATAGAAAGTGGTAAGGACATGGGAAGGAAAATGTACTTTTCTCATGCGACTCAGAAAATACAGGTGCTGCTGTGTCCAGTGCATCGCTGTTGAGTCACCAAGCCAGTCTACTCATTAGCTGTGAACCCAGAAACTTGATGCTGCCAACCACCTCTGCAGGTGGATCATATTAAGTAAGTAGCCCATCAATAAGGTGTGCACTCCAATCCTACCAATAAAATGGAACCTGAAGGGATTCAGTATCCAACATGTAGAAATTTCCTTGGGGAGTTCTCTTCATGTGGAGGAACCACAAAGCCTGGCCTAGCCGGACAAATTTCTTCAAGTTCAATAAAAATATTTGGTGGAATGGAGAAGAATGTTTGTACAGTTTTCCTCCCAATTTCTAATGTGGAAAGGATGGTGGGAATTTAAGGATTTTAATGGAAAGTGATTAAAATGTCTTTAAAAATGAGATAAGGATATATGGAGCCTATACATTCTGCAAGTGGCCTATTTCCCTCCCCCCCTTCTTTTTTTTTTTTTTTTTTTTTTGACACCAATCAAAGTTAACTCCTGGCAACTGGAGGGCCGTGGTAGCTCAGGCTGTAAGAAGCCTGTTATTAAAACACAACAGCCTGCAATTACTGCAGGTTCAAGCCCCACCAGGCCCAAGGTTGACTCAGCCTTCCATCCTTTATAAGGTAGGTAAAATGAGGACCCAGATTGTTGGGGGGGCAATAAGTTGACTTTGTAAATATACAAATAGAATGAGACTATTGCCTTATACACTGTAAGCCGCTCTGAGTCTTCGGAGAAGGGCGGGATATAAATGTAAATTTAAAAAAACAGTATGAACAAGTCCATGCAGTCTCCTAGGCAACATGTTCAGAAGTGGGTTTTCCATCGCCTCTTCCTAGAACTGAAAGAGTTTGGTTTTCATGCATAAGAAGAACTGGAACTCAGATCTCTTGTGCCCAGTTCAGGATCTTAATGCTCTCTTAAATCTTCCTTCCTTCCTTCCTTCCTTCCTTCCTTCCTTCCTTCCTCCCTCCCTCCCTCCCTCCCTCCCTTTCTATAGATTTTGACTTCTGGAAATTGCCTGGATTAGTCCTGGCAGTTTTCTTGGCAAGATTTCAGAAGTGGCTTGATATTGCCTCCTTCCTAAGATGAGTGGCTAAGATGACTTCCAAAGTCACCTAGCTGGCTTCATGTCTAAAATGGGACTAGAATTCACCATCTCCCACTTTTGGCCAGGTGCCTTAACCGCTACACTAAACAGACTCGCTAAATCTTCATAAACCCTGGCTCCTGAGATAGATGTCTTTTTTATTGCTGCTATCAATCTTCAGAATGGACCTAAGCCTGGTGAACAGCATTCAGCGTGTTTTGTCAGATCTACCAAATTCAATTTGGAACTAGCCTTGAACAAGCTATGTTAGCATCACCAGTCAGGATTCATTCATCAACCATTAAAACTCCTGCCATCCATGTTCAATGGCCTTATCTCCACCTTTCAGGGCAACAGCTGCCAATCAGTGTTGGCTGGACTGGATTACATTAGTACAGCTAATTAATATGAGACAGCCACAATAGGGTCATGAATTTGGCAATGGGTATACCCCCTGGAATTTAATTGAGAAATATAGGCAAAAATGTGTTACTCTTTTTCATATCCAAACTGCAACCCCCTTTCAGGCATATATGCAACCAAGAAGCTGAAGACTGAATAGAATAGAATAGAATAGAATAGAATAGAATAGAATAGAATAGAATAGAATAGAATTTTTTATTGGCCAAGTGTGAGTGGACACACAAGGAATTTGTCTTTGGTGCATATGCTCTCAGTGTACATAAAAGAAAAGATACCTTCTTCAAGAATCAGAAGATACAACACTTAATGATAATCATAAGGTACAAATAAACAATCAATGTCAAAATAAATCATAAGGATACAAGCAACAAAGTTACAGTCATGCAGTCATAAGTGGGAGGAGATGGGTGATGGGAACGATGAGAAGATTAATAGTAATGCAGATTTAGTAAATAGTTTGACAGTGTTGAGGAAATTATTTGTTTAGCAGAGTGATGGCGTTCGAGAAAAATTGTTCTTGTGTCTAGTTGTTCTGGTGTGCAGTGCTCTATAGCATCATTTTGAGGGCAGGATGTGAGAGATCTGTAAATATTTTCACAGCCCTCTTTTTGACGCGTGCAGTATACAGGTCCTCAATGGAAGGCAGGTTGGTAGCAATTTTTTTTTCTGCAGTTCTAATTATCCTCTGAATTCTGAGTCCGTCTTGTTGGGTTGCAGAACCAAACCAGACAGTTCGAGAGGTGCAGATGACAGACTCAATAATTCCTCTGTAGAACTATATCAGCAGCTCCTTGAATGCAATTCTTTCCCCCATTTTTCCCTCCTTTAAGCTTTTACCCATTATACTGTAGCTTAATTTGAAAATCAGCAGACTTCCTACGTGGGCTGAGAGAGTGAGAACAGTCTCGAGAGAAACCGTAATGGCAATTAACATAAAGGAAGATTTTTGTTAAAATGTCAGGATTTTTTTTCTCCCTGTGATGTGGAATAATAATATTTTCTGTCAACATGATTTACCTCTTCATAGACAAGAAATTGGGACCAGTTCTCATGGCAAAATGATCCTATGCAAGCTTATTCAAGGTTGAACAAACCAGGGTTTTTTTGGACTGGTTTTTTAAAGACTATTCTAATGTGCACAAAACTTCAAATAATAAAATGAATAACACAAACAAGCCTTTATTGGGATGTGTTTGGAATTATGTGAAAATAAATAAAAAGCAAACAGAATGCAAAATTTAAATGCAACGCACTAGTTGCATTTTCCCCTCAAATACAGAGTTCTGTACACATTCATGAACCAAAGACTAAATTGCAAAATTAGGAGATATGTAAACTGCAAACAGCAAAACGTTGCAAAATGGCTATTAATTTATAAAAGCATGAATTAGGCAAGCTTGCCCAGAATGTGAACATGTAACGAGATAGCAACTGAGTAAGTATATTTTTGCCCAGTGACATAGCAGGATCACGTTGACTTTGGCTGATCTTGAAAGCTATGCAAGATTAGCCTGTTTAATGTTTGAACAGGAGATAATCAAGAAATCCCAAACCACCTTGGGAAGTCAAAACAGCATTGCAAATAACTTCCACTTTGCTGCGAAGAAGCTGTATGAAGTCACCAGACCACTGGCTTAAACTGAAGGAGGATTTAATTTAAATACAGCTCACTGTTGGAACAGTAAACAGGTCTTATCCTGATGATTCCAGCTAGCATTTTTTCAGGGGAGGGAGCATGACTGGCTGGGGAATGCTGGGAGTTGAAGTACAAAAGTATTGAAGTTGCCAAGGTAGGACACCATGGCTTACATTGTTCATGCAAATTATAGTGAATGGGATTGACTATGATAGCATGGCTGAGTTTGTAGGAACTCAAAAAGGAGGTCTCAGAATGGAGATGTTTCTGTTTCTTAACCTAGATCTGTTTCCTATCTTGATGCATTGGCTTTGTAATTACTGCCATCACCACTTTTCTTCAATGATCAAATGGATATTAACTATAATTAATAGTGGCCTTCTTTTAGATGTTTTCATGATTCATCAAGGTACTCCTGATTCTTGATAACTGCAGAAACAAGTCCACACAGGGTGTTGTTGTTGTTGTTTTGACAATGTTTTCAGAATAGTTTGCCATCGCCTTCTTCCTAGGGCTGAGAGAGAAAGAGATTGGCACCAAATCACCCAGCTAGTTTTTATGGCTATGTCAAGAAAACTCATGGTATTCTGGTTTCTAATCTAGCACTTTTAATCACTACCCCAAACTGGGTATCTTTTTCATGTACATTTTTCAACATGTTTATTGACCATATTACTATTTACTGACATTACCTTATTATTGGAACATCACCAGATATGGGTGATCCTAAATTTTATAGCTGCTCAGTGTCAAGCACAGGAAATCGGGAGTTCGGGAGTTCGGGCAGATGATGATTATATGCTAATTGTTCTCTACAAAAATCTGAACTACTAACTGAACTAAGCAAATTGGTGGTACAATGGAAATCAAGCTGGGCTGGACTTAGATCTCTTGTGGGCATGAAAGGATTTGAGACTGATGACACATTTGACCCTTCCCTCAAGTTCTGACTGGTCCTCTACATGAGTCTTGCTAAGGTTGAGTTGAAATCTGTTTTTCTTACTCCAGACATTGAACAAAACTTCCATGGCATTCTTTGGTGAGCCCAGAGCAGAAAAGTCCCAGAATCTTACAAACATTCAGTAGTCCAAAGAAAGTTTTATGCAGCTTGGGGAAAACAATGTAGTGTACAGTGAAAGGCAAATAACTGCAACTATTAATAAATAAGTGTATTCCAAAATTAATCCTGCTTTGCCTGCTAAGATCTGAAAAAAGTTAAGAAAGCCTAAGGAAGAGTAAGACATTAAACTTCCTTTCTATTATTTCTTAATTCTTCCCCCATTCTACTGTACGTACTGTATTTATTATCCCAAAGATGCTTTTTCAAAAGGCAACTGGACTTTTGTTTTTCCTTGAAGACCTAAAGAAGCCTCTTAGATGAGAAGCGAAACACCTTTGAGACAACCATGACCTGGATGACTGAGAATCTCTATAAACATTTCATTATTATGTCGTCATAGTGAATCCATGGGGGTTTCCAAAGTAAAATAAAATAACACAGCTGAATAAATAATACCATGCTAGTACAGATTATGATGACAATGGCAATGTTGTGTCTCTAATCAACAATGATCTTAAATGTTAAAAGCTATTTTAAACAAAACCTTGTTTTCATTGCTTTCCAAACATTACAAGAGAAGCCACAATTCTTTCCAGAAGATTGGAGCTATAACTGAGACGGAGCAAGCATTGGTCCCTTCCCCATAAATGTCAGGGAGGGCCAGGGTGTGTGGACCAAATGCGCAGGTTCTCCTGAAAGCAGATGTCCCTGCCTTTTTCCCAGGGACTGCAAGCTCTATAGTGCTTTATAAGTCAAAATCAGATTCTCAAAATCTCTTGATAGCCAGCGAAGCACTGTATGATACAAAAGCATTGGCTTTCATCAACCCGCAACTGGCTGATGAATTTTGTTCTTTCAAACTATCAAAGACAGAACAACACAGAGTATCTATATAAGTATCAAAGACTTGAGTTACTGCCTCATGGGCCTCTTTTGAGAAGCAACACAGCTCAAACACTAGCCAAAACTGGGGAAACTTCTCTTTAGCTACAACGTTCCCCTATCTTTTTAGGAATATCAGGAAATTTAGGACAGTCTCAGTTTCCATAATATAAGCCAGGCCCAATCTTTTATCCATTACCAAATCATGGCTAAATGTTACTTTATTATGGAAGAGCCTAGTTGCATTGACTAGCAAGTACTTGAGACAAGTGCCAGAAGCTGTTCATCTTTCTACCGGAATTAGAGTAGGATGTAATGGCACAACAGTTAAAGATGCTGAGCTTATCAGCTGGAAAGCTGGCAGGTTCAAGACCCGAGTGCTGCACAATGGAGTGAGCTCCCATTACTTGCCCCAGCTCCTGCCAAACTAGCAGCTTGAAAACATGCAAATGTGAGTAGATAAATAGGTACCACTTTGGTGGGAAGGTAACAGCGTTCCATGTGCCCTGGCATATAGTCATGATGGCTACGTGACCATGGAAGTGTCTTGGACAACACTGGCTCCCTTGGCCAAGAAATGGAGTTGAGCACCATCCCAGGGAAACTTTTACTTTTACCATACTGGAATTATCCAACCCATACCTAAAATGTTCCTTCTGTTCCTCAGTACTTCTCCAGAACTTTCCTGGCTCCCTCTACAGCTCCCACATCCTCCACAAACAGACCAGGTCCCTTCATTTGTTCCAAACATCCATGTGGTTTATTATTTGGTAAGCCATTCTAGTCAGCCATATTCAGTTCCTACATACCTTCCTCCATATCTCACCTCCTATCACCCTTTTCTTCACCCCAGACTCATTATCATCTGTTTTAGTGATGACAAAATTTCCCTTCTCCTCCCGCCTCTGTAGTACTGAAGCAGTCTTTACATAATTTTGCTTGGGTTTGGGATCATGCAGCTGCCTGAATTTCCCAGCAAGATTTGTGGCTGCTTGCTTCCACAAGCTTTTTGTGGAAAGCTTAATCCACACTCATTTTGTTGTGAAGTCGTGTCCGACCCATCGCGACCCCATGGACAACATTCCTCCAGGCCTTCCTGTCCTCTACCATCCTCTGGAGTCCATTTAAACTCATGCCTACTATGGGCCTCTGGTGGTTCAGACTGGTAAGACAGTCTGTTATTAACAGCAGCTGCTTGCAATTACTGCAGGTTCAAGTCCCACCAGGCCCAAGGTTGACTCAACCTTCCATCCTTTATAAGGTAGGTAAAATGAGGACCCAGATTGTTGGGGGCAATAAGTTGACTCTGTATATAATATACAAATGGATGAAGACTATTGCTTGACATAGTGTAAGCCGCCCTGAGTCTTTGGAGAAGGGCGGGATATAAATGCAAATTAAAAAAAAAACTGCTTCAGTGACTCCATCCAGCCACCTCGTTCTCTGTCGTCCCCTTCTTCTTTTGCCCTCAATCTTTCCCAGCATTAGGCTCTTCTGCAGTGAGTCCTTCTTTCTCATTAGGTGGCCAAAGTATTTCAGTTTCATCTTCAGGATCTGGCCTTCTAAAGAGCAGTCAGGGTTGATCTCCTCTAGAACTGACTTGTTTGTTTGCCTTGCACTCATTATTCTCACGTTATTTCTGAAGCTTGGCCTTTCCAACTACTCAACTCCCATGCTTCTAGCTTAGTGGTGGGGTCTAACCGGTGTTACCACTGGTTCGCTCCATGCACACGCTTTGCTCGCGATCAGCGCGTGAGTACTCGCTTTGCTTGCACGCACGCTAAACTTGCACTTTGCGCAAGCGCATTGACTTGCTGAACAGCTGAGGCATTGCAATCTGTTCTGCCACGCCTTTCAGCTGAGCTAAAAACAAAGGAATAAAGGCAGGTATAGCACAGGGACGGGCGGGAGGGCCCACATGACGGTCAGAGCGAACCAGTTCGCTGTCACATCAAGATCTCCGCTACTGGCTCTCCTGAACCGGGAAGAACTGGTGATGTCATGTCCCACTCCTCCTCTGACGGCCGGGTTGGGGAAGTTCGTATCAAGTGTGCCTCTGCAGCTTTGCCAAAGTTCTGTCAGAGTTCTCAGGGCAGGCAGGAGGCCAGGATGTGACTTCACCAATCCAATTTAGACTTTGCCTGACTCAGAGAATGCCAGAAAGCAGATCCTTTATCTAGGCCATGGGGTGTGGCTCCATGACTCAGCATTTATCCAGGCCTGCCCCTCCCTTCCTTTTGCTGACGTCGCCTCTCCACTCTCCGGAAGCGTGGGTCCCTCCAGCCTCCAGCTGCCGGTAATTCCAGCTCGTGACTGGCTTCACACTCCTCAGGCTCACATGCTGTGGGGGAGGGGCCCAGCTGCTCCGTTTGTCCGGGCATGGTGCCAGGACTGGGGGCTGGAGGCATGTCAGGCCATTCGTTTTGCTCGGTCTGTCCGGGCATGGTGCCAGGACTGGGGGCTGGAGGCATGCCAGGACATTCTTCTGCACTATCAGCGTCCGGCAGGAGACGAGAGGGGCCCGGCTGCGGAGAGGGGGGCGAGTGAGGCACAACAGGTAGCAACCCACCACTGCTCTAGCTAGTTTTTTCACTTCCAAGCACTACCAAAACAAAAGGGAGAGTGGAATCATTAGTCTTTTCTTCTCTGTCTATCAACCACTTCCCTGGCATGTTGATTTGCCACCTAATTCCTCATCTTCATTTTTCAGCACTATGCTTTGTAAACCAGAGGTAGGAAGAAACCTTTCACATGTTATTGGACTATCATTCCTGAAAGATCCAGCCACTATGGACAACAATAAGTCATATTCAGAGTGCCAAAGTTTCAATCTTTTCTAAACTTTCCAGGTGCTATTCTTCAATTTATAGATAGCTGTACAGCATATTAGAAGGTAGGATGGAGAAATTAGTGTACTGACAAATACATTTGAGTATCATATGGTTTGGTGGCCATATGAACATTTGAACATACCAAAGACAGTTTTATTCCTATATGCATATTAAGCTAACTTCCCAGCAGAAACTTGCGTTAAGTGAAGAATAATGAATTTATTGCCTTTCATTTCAGAATTCTGAAGTAGAGCTGTTACTGGCTGATTTGGGATTTTTTTTTTAATTGTGGAAGTTAAACTAGATTATTTCATATATAATTCCTTTCTCACCGCTTACCAGCAAAAGTAATGAACCATTTTAACACTTCCGTATTTTCTGACACCTATGTAGTTTGCCAGGGGATGTGGTGGCTCAGTGGATAAGATGGTGAACTTGTTGATTGAAAGGTTGGCAGTTCAGTAGTTCGAATCCCGAGTGCTGCATAATGGGGTGAGCTCCCGCTACTTGTCCCAGCTTCTGCCAACCTAGCAGTTCGAAAGCATAAAAATGCAAGTAGGAAAATAGGGATCACTTTTGATGGGAAGGTAATAGCATTCCGTGCACCTTTGGCATTTAGTCATGCCGGCCACATGACCATGGAGACGTCTTCGGACAGCGCTGGCTCTTTGGCTTTGAAACAGAGATGAGCACCGCCCCCTAGAGTCGGGAAGGACTAGTACATATGTGCGAGGGGAACCTTTACCTTTTTTATACAGTTTGCCAAATGAAATTATCAGATTGTAATGTTTGCTCATGGAATGCTAAATTGACTGGAGGATAGCCCATTTTAGCTCAGAAATACTGACACTTTGCTTATATAAGACAGCCCTTTGTTTATAGGAACTCAAGGCACCTAATCACCTACTCAGCAATAGAAGTTATTTAACTAATAAAGCAGAATCTTTCCATGTCATTACAGTCATTAATTTTTAATTTTTCTCATGCTGCCTATCTTAATGATGTCATAGCAGTAAAATATTATGCTTTGTTAGAAGCAGGAAACTGAGCCAGTTAAATAACTGGATGCTTTCCCAGGAAATCATAAAAATAAGACAGTACCAGATTTAACCAAAAGGTTAGGTTCCCCAAACCTGACTCAGGGAAGAAAATGCTCCTTGTCACCATATTGAGCCTTGGTTTACCAAGTCAACTAGTGACCTGGCTTTATTCTGACAAGTCTATATTTAGGAACAAATTAAATGGAACAACTTGCCTCCAGAAGTTGTGAATGCTCCAACACTGGAAGTGTTGAAGAAGAGGTTGAATAAACATTTGTCTGAAGTGGTATAGGGTTTCCTGCCTAAGCAGGGGGTTGGACCAGGCGTGAAATCTAGCAAGTTCTGACAGGTTCTGGAAAACCGGTAGTGGAAATTTTGAGCAGTTTGGCAAACCGGCAAATATCACCTCTGGCTGGCCCCAGAGTGGGGTGGGAATGGATATTTTGCAGTATCCTTCCCCTGCCATGCCCACCAAGCCACACCATGCCCACCAAGCCATGCCCACAGAACCGGTAGTAAAAAAAATTTGGATTTCACCACTGGGTTGGACTAGAAGACCTCCAAGGACCCTTCCAACTCTATTATTCTATTCTATTCTATTCTATTCTATTCTATTCTATTCTATTCTATTCTATTCTATTCTATTCTATATCCTTTCCTGGATGTGAAATATGTGAGTAATGTGATTTAATCTGGGGAAGATTTCCCTAAGAACAAGTTCTTTCAAAGAGCCAATTTGATGTTTTCCATAAGTTTTGGACCAAACTCTTACATCCCTTATAATTTGCCCTGCTGCTGGGGCTGATAGGAATTGAAAACCCAAATTTCTAAAAGAAATTAACCGATCTCCAGTTGTACAGGAACTGTTCACCAAAATAAGTTTCTTCCCACTGTTGCCACCCTCCAATTCAGGAGTGTGATATAGAGTGAATAGCAGAAACTGAAGCGGTGCCAATCTACTAATTATAATGGACAGTGTCTTGGGAATATGGTTGTTTGTTAAAGAGTATTTCAGTATAGTTGGAGGCTCTTATATGTAAAATCAGGCTTGGTCAGCAAGGAAATGACAAGCCATATAAATTTTTTTTAAACTCTCAGTTATTAAGTTCTAATTCACAGAATATGCTTATAGTGAAAAGTTAGGTTTATATAGAGAATTAAATGCCTAGTAAAGTTTCCTAACCATGAGGTAGGTTGTTGATTTCATTGGCTTTGTGTTCATTGGTTGTTGTTTTGAAAGTTCTTATAAAGTTCTTTATAAAGAAATGATTTCTTATAAAGGAAATGATTATACACAGAGATAAAAAGTTTTCCCCGATAAAAAATAACTCTAGAATGGAATGGAATGGAATGGAATGGAATGGAATGGAATAGAATAGAATTTTTTATTGGCCAAGTGTGATTGGACACACAAGGAATTTGTCTTTAGTGCATACGCTCTCAGTGTACATAAAAGAAAAGATGCCTTCATCAAGAATCATGAGGTACAACACTTAATGATAGTCATAGGGTACAAATAAGCAATCAGGAAACAATATCAATATAAATCGTAAGGATACAAGCAACAAAGTTACAGTCATACAGTCATAAGTGGAAGGAGATGGGTGATGGGAATGATGAGATTAATAGTAGTGCAGATTTAGTAAATAGTTTGACAATGTTAAGGGAATTATATGTTTAGGAGAGTGATGGCATTAGGGAAGAAACTGTTCTTGTGTCTAGTTGTTCTGGTGTGCAGTTCTCTGTAGCATCGTTTTGAGGGTAGGAGTTGAAATAGTTTATGTCCAGGATGTGAGGGGTCTGTAAATATTTTCCCAGCCTTCTTTTTGACTCATGCAGAGTTAAAAAATAACTCTAACAGGGTTTTAACAGGTATTTTTTAATTGTCAGCGTAATTCTATTTATTTATCCATTTCAATAGACATCCATCTCGCCCAAAGTGACTCTAGGTGGCTGTGAATGGGCTTATATATTTATTGGTTTACAACAAGAAAAATACATTATTAGGCTTTGGTTTGTGCAATTAGGGATGGAAAAGCTATTAATAGCAAAGGCTTTGCTAATTATGTTATCACGCTTTGTATTTATCCACTCAAGAATAGGGAAGTCTTTTCCGCCCAATACTTAATTTTCAATAAATGATTCACCCACCCACCCACGTCTTTTGTGAAGGAGATCAGTGAAAGTTGGAATGGAATGGTTTGCATTTGTATGACTTGGGAGTATTCATGGATAAAACATTTGACAGATCAGGACAATCGCTTGAGAAACTTTACTTTCAATGTTCCTACCTACAATGAAGTTGTATTATTTTATTTGCCTGTTCACCGCCCTGAGTCCTTCGGAAGAAGGGCGGTATAAAAATTAAATTATTATTATTATTAAATTATTATTATTATTACCTGTCAGATTTTTTTCTATCCTGCTCCAAATTCTGCTTTTCTATTAGCTCATGCCTTTTGGAATGGCGATTAGATCTCAAGGTAGCTTAGAATTAATTTATCAAATAGTCCACTGAGGTTTTTTTGTGGCTGTAGAACCGTCTTTTTTGGAATTTGATCTTGGATCATACAATGACAGTTTTGCCTTTCCTGATCTCATGAGTTTGGATTATGGCTGAATTTATTTTCTTTACTTGGTCTCTCCCATGGTTAGACCCAGGAACCACTGCTATGTATCAAATTGGTTATCAAGAACTGTTGATAATTAATGTTCGAGCGGATCAGACATGGTAGGAAAATGAATCCATTTCCAACTTCATGATTCTATTTGGTACTGTAGTTTAGCCATACTTTGAAAACTCAGCCAATTCTTACATACAGCCCATTTTTATTTGATTGATCGTAACTCCCCCCCTTATTTAGCATTTGCATAAAGAATACTGAAAAATGGTTCTCGCATATAGTGATAAACTCGCACATAGTGACAACTTTCCAGACAGTTCTTAACTAAGATAACAAATGTAGAAGAGGATTCAGCTGAAATCTTGGTATTTTATATTACTCTGCATGGTGTGCGAATTAGCACATATTTCCTGAATATGGAACGTCGAAGAATACCTTGAACTTTGCATTAATGACAAGATTTGTCATTATTAAGCGCATTACCAATTAAAAAAAGCAGGGAGAAGAGAG
Organism: Ahaetulla prasina; assembly: GCF_028640845.1. NCBI lineage: Eukaryota > Metazoa > Chordata > Lepidosauria > Squamata > Colubridae > Ahaetulla > Ahaetulla prasina. The sequence continues at coordinate 217,518,819 of NC_080540.1, read as the reverse complement.
AACATGAATTGAAATTATTAAGCAAATTGGATCGTCTGCTCAACTCAAGGGAAAGGCTGTGAGCTAAGTAGGAAAGATTTGGTCTACATAGGGGGAACCTGCAGTAGCACTTAAGCAAGCATGTTCACAGAGTAATGTACCATCAGCTGGGGGGGTGGATTTTTGACTGGCTAAAATAAATGTAAAAAGTAATATGCAGATTAATGTCACAGTATCAGTGACAAAAGGGATGCGGAGGCTCAGTAGCTAAGGCACTGAGCTTGTCGATCGATAGGTCGACAGTTCAGGGGTTCGAATCCCTAGTGCTGCATAATGTGGTGAGCTCCTGTTACTTTTCCCAGCTTCTGCCAACCTAGCAGTTCAAAAGCACGTAAAAAATGCAAGTAGAAAAATAGGGACCACCTTTGATGGGAAGGTAACAGCGTTCCGTGTGCCTTTGGCATTTAGTCATGCTGGCCACATGACCACGGAGACGTCTTTGGACAGCGCCGGTTCTTCGGCTTTGAAACAGAGATGAGCATCTCCCCCTAGAATCAGGAACGACTAGCATATATGTGTGAGGGGAACCTTTACCTTTACCTATCAGTGGCAATGATTTGAAGACCTGAATAATGTGATAATAGTGTCCTAATTGAGAAAAAAAAATATTCCCAATTTATTGCTACAAGCTTTGCTTGACATAATGTCTTTAGGAAAATTCGAAGCTTCTCTGCAGCTTTAAATGTTTTCAAATATAGAAAGCTTAACTCTTCAAGCAAAACATCTCAATGATAAATTGGCTTGATTGTCTCCTTTCTCGATGGCCTCTTATTGTGCTATTTTTGTTAAATAGCACAATAAGAGTGCTATTTTAATAAAGATATCAGAGAGAGAGAGAGAGGGAGAGAGAGAGAGAGGGAGGGAGAGGGAGAGAGAGAGAGCACCTAGGACCCCATTCTAAACTTAGAGCACACTTAACAGCACATGAAACACTATTAGCAATTTTAAAATAAAATGTGTGACATAAATGTAGACGAATTCACCTTATGAAAACTTTGTGTGGCTCTATCGATGCTATTCTTTCAGAGTCGCAAGAAACAGAAAAGTATCCCAGGCGGGCTGAAATGTAAAATTTGTTACTACCGGTTCTGTGGGCATGGGATGGTTGGGGGGGGGGGAGTGTAATGTGACTGGGTAGGCGTGGCCAACTTTTTTTTTTTACTTTTAAAAGCATTTTTTCTACAACCTCTTCAGCCAAAGAGGTCGTTAAAAATGCTTTTAAAAGCTTGTGATGATCAGGCAACTCAGATGGGATCACCTGAGGAAAAAAAGCATTTAAAAGGTTCTGACAATCCCAGCTGAGTTGCCTGATCACCAGAACCTTTTAAAAGCATTTTTTCTACAACCTCTTCAGTCAAAGAGGTTGTAGAAAAAATGCTTTGAAAGGGTTCTGACAATCCCAGCTGAGCCACGCAATCATCAGAGGCTTTTTTTATACTTTTAAAAGCATTTTTTCGGCCGAAGAAAAAATGCTTTTAAAAGTAAAAAAAAAAAACACAACCTCTGATGATCGGCTCAGCTGGGGCATGGGGGAGTAGGGATTTTTGCTACTGGTTCTCCGAACCACCCAGTGCCATCGCTACCAATGATCCGGTCCAAACTGGGAGCATTTCACTCCTGATCCCAGGTATCTGTCTCTTCTAAAGGTGTTTTTCAACATGAAGACATCATATTCCATCAGAAAAATCAACAGGGACTGAGAAAACAGTTTTGCTAAGTTTCATTTTTTTTAAACCTCCTGAAAAGCTGCTGTACTCCCCACCATCCACTTTGATGCTTATAGAGTGAAAAAGATGGGAAACCATCTTAAGATATAACAACAATACTCTTAACATCAATAGAGTAGTTAACACTTGGAATGCTCTATCAGACTCAGTTGTTACAGCCTCAAACCCTCACAGCTTCAACCTCAAACTGTCTACCTTGGACCTCACCCCATTCCTAAGAGGTCCATAAAGGGGGTGTGCATAAGCGCACCAGCACGCCTACCATCCCTATTCTACTGTCCCCATTTATCTGTACTTACTTTCTATATGTTTATGTTTATACCTCTACCTGCTATCTTGTACATATTTGACAAATAAATAAATAAATAAATAAATAAATAAATAAATAAATAAATAAATAAATACCAAGTCACAGACATCATATATACATTAGTTGCTTCTGTCTAATGAGATGTGTGAACCTACCTCTTGTGTTTCATGTGCTATGGTTTAATGTGTTGCAGTCATATTCAATTCTATCTTATTCCACAAACCACAGTTCAATTTCATAAAAGACCTCAAGACATTAACACATTTTTTTCTAGGCACTTTGCTAGCACTAAGGAGAATTTGGAACATCAAATTATCTTGATCCCAAGACAACTGTCCTGAAGGAATGTCCTTATTTTCTCCCAAAATGCTTCCTGATTTGGTTTTCCATCTAGCTACTTCGACTTCATTTTTTCTCTTCCTTCTTTTTCCTTCTCTAGCTTTCAAGAGTTGCAATTTATCCTTAATTTGAGCCAGAAGGCTAAGGAGAACTAATAAAGATTCTTTTTATCCAATCATTTATGCAGTCATGATTCAAGGTAGAATTGCTAGCCCTGCCCCAATACTCATTAAAAGGAATTCTTTTGTTTCCAGAATCAGGTTTATTTAAATAGATATTTCTCAGTAAAACATGACAAGACAAAGAAAGTAACTTAAGTGGAACTACAAATGAAAGAGAGAATGATTTGGAAAATCATTTGCTGGATAAATAAAAGAAACTGGCTGAAGTTTTGAAAGTTAAAAGGAAATGCAAACAATGAACCAAAAGAATGGCTTGGAAAATGTTTTCTTATTGGAACTATAAAGAATGCTTGTTAAAGTCTTGAAAACATCTGTGTGATGGGAAGAAGAAAAATTAAAAGAAATCAAATCCAATAATACTTAATTGAATTAAAGATTACAAGCGTTAGAACAAAAAGAAAGGAATATAAAATTGGCTTATCTGACCAATGTTAAAATAAGCCTTTTTTGCAGAATTCTGGCAATCTTTTGTTGAAACTGAGATTGAAAACTGATGTTCTATTATTTGATTATAGTTAAGGCTCAGATATGAGATGAAGAGATGTCTGTAGCCTATAGGGGTTAAAGAGTTACAACAACAACAGCAATACAGCAACAACAATAACTTTATTGTCATTGTACCTGTATACACAGTATACCCTGCAACAAAATTCACTTAACACTCAAAGACAAGGTCCAACATACATAACAATCCCGAACCCCCCCCCCCACTCACCACAAATTCCTCACCCCTAAACCACCCAAACATCCACACAACAGACCAAGTAATGCTGTCCAACAGCTTACTGATGGTGGCCCTTTAGTTCATTGCTGAGTGCAATTATAGCTCTGGGATAAAAACTATTCAGAAAATGTGCGGTCCGAGTTTTAATTGTTCTTGTATCATCTGCCAGATGGCAACAGTCCAAAAAGATTGTAAGCAGGATGGGAAGAGTCTCTGAGAATGTTATGCAACTTCCTCAAACAGTGAGATTTGAAGATGTTGTCCAGGGCTGGTATCTGGAGCCCGATGATATTCTGGGCAGTTTTAATGATTCTCTGTAGAGCCGCTACAGAGCGGCTCCCATACTATGCAAGAATGCCGTATGTCAGGACACTCTCAATGGTGCTGTAATAGTAGGACAGAAGTAGATGCTGAGATAGATTTATCTTCCTGAGCATTCGCAGGAAGTATAGCCTCTTCTGTGCCTTCTTCACAAGCATGTTAACATTCATAGTCCATGAGAGGTCCTTCGAGATATAAATGCTCAGAAATTTAAAACTACCAACCCTCTCCACCTCCTTGCCATTTATGTACAATGGTAAATGTACATCTCTCTTCCTCCTGTAGTCAGTTATAAGTTCTTTAGGTTTTTTTTTGGTGTTAAGCGTCAAAGTATTTTCTTTATACCACAATGTCAGCCCGTGTACTTCCTTTCTATAAGCAGACTCATTGTTCTTATTAATGAGCCCGACCACTGTCGTGTCATCCTCAAATTTAATAATTGCGTTGGTGTTATACAATGGTTATCTATCTATGGTAGATGTTAATGGTGTACTATCAGTGGTAAATCCTGGAATGATGGTCATTCCTGTTTCCACCTCAAAACGGCTGAAGAATTGATTTAGCTGCTCGGCCAAAGAGTCACTACTGCTAGACAAACTATTTTTATTGCTCTGCCCTGTGATTTGTCGCAGGCCTTGCCATACCTGACCAGAGTCTAAGTTCTCAAAAAGATGTTCAATCCTCCGTCTGTACGTAGTTTTAGTGTCCCTGACACCCTTTTTCAATTTAGCTCTTGCTTTGCCATACTGTAGCGCATCCCCAGAATGGAAAGCAGCATTTCTAGCTCTTAATAAAAGAGACACTTCTCTATTTATCCAGGGCTTGTTGTTAGAGAACACCCGTACTTGTCTGGTGGTAGTGACAACATCAGTGCAGCTTTTAATATAAAACAGTACTGTTGAAGTCTAAGTATCGATATTGTCCTCCTCAAACAGTGCCAAATCAGTGCTCCCAAAGCAATCTTGAAGTTGCTCCGATGTACTCACTGGCCATACTTGTATTTAGAATAGAATAGAATAGAATAGAATAGAATAGAATTTTTTATTGGCCAAGTGTGATTGGACAAACAAGGAATTTGTCTGGTGCATATGCTCTCAGTGTACATAAAAGAAAAGATATGTTCATCAAGGTACAACATTTACAACACAAATGATGGTCAATATATCAATATAAATCATAAGGATTGCCAGCAACAAAGTTACAGTCATACAGTCATAAGTGGAAAGAGATGGGTGATGGGAACGATGAGAAGATTAATAATAGTGCAGATTTAGTAAATAGTTTGACAGTGTTGAGGGAATTATTTGTTTAGCAAAGTGATGGCCTTCGGGGAAAAACTGTTCTTGTGTCTAGTTGTTCTGTTGTGCAGTGCTCTACAGCATCATTTTGAAGCTAGTTTATGTCCAGGATGTGAGGGATCTGTAAATATTTTCACGGCCCTCTTCTTGATTTGTGCAGTATACAGGTCCTTAATGGAAGGTAGGTTGGTAGCAATTATTTTTTCTGCAGTTCTAATTATCCTCTGAAGTCTGTGTCTTTCTTGTTGGGTTGCAGAACCGAACCAGACAGTTATAGTGGTGCAAATGATTGACAGTTATAGAGGTGCAAGATTTCTCTAATCAATGGTCTAATTCTATTGACAAGAGGTCTATATAATGGGATCAAGAACACAGATATATGATCTGACCATCCCAGGTGGGGTAAAGGCATAGTCCTGTATCCATGCATGATGTTACTATGTACCTGATCCAAGGTATTATTCCCTCTAGTGGGACAGTCTACATACTGATAGAACTTAGGGAGGACAGTCTTTAAGTTGGCTTGATTGAAATCACCCGCAACCACCAGCACTCCATCCAGGTAGGCCTGTTGCTGTTTGCTAATAGCAGTTAACAGGTGACTCACGGCTGTGGTCATGTGAGCATCAGGAGGTATATAGACTGCAGTTGTTATTACAATGTTAAACTCACGAGGCAGATAAAAGGGGCAGCATTTCACTGCCAAGTACTCCAGACCAGGAGAACAGCGAGTATCCATTATTTTAACATTTGTGCTGCAGTTGTTATTTATGTAAACACAAAGTCCCCCTCCTTTGCTCTTCCTGGAGACAATGGTTCTATCCGCTCAATAAACTGAACGTCCTTGTAATTCAATAGCCTTTCTGGAATGGTAGGGTCGAGCCACGTCTCTGTAAAGACCATAACACAGCAATCCCGAATGTTTTTCTGCAGAGAGATAGTAAGTTCCAGTTTATTAGGGAGAGATCTAACCTTTGAAACAAAAAGACTTGGCAGTGCAGGCTTGTGAGGATTTTTTCCTAACTTTACATGTAGTCCGGCTCTACAGCCTTGTTTCTGCCTGTGTTTTCTTCATCTCCTTGTTTATACTTCTTGTCAACACTGAAGCTGGCCTGACTGAGGCCATTTTGAGACTTCAGTGCTGATACACTGGAGAAAAAGGATAGGGAGAGGGGAATGGAGATAGTTGGGGTGTTGTAGTCAAAACAAGGTACTTTCTCTTGGGAACCAAGGACATTTCTGCAGGTGCTCGGAAGGAGAGGACTGGAGTCACCTAGCAACTGAACAGTATCCTGATTGGACCATGTGACTGGTTGTTTTGAGAAAGTGGCAAACTTTTACTATTAATTAGGTGAAAACCACAAGAAGAGTCAGAGTCAGTTTTCACCAGCCTATGCCAATATGACCTATTCAATAAACCTGTTCTTTGAGAAAATTGCCTGCCTCCGAGTTTTGTTTGCTACTGGTATGTTACTTAGAACACTGAGATTTGTGATGAAAATTGGAAATTTCTTCTTCATATACAGTATTCCTTTTATTTTGTATAGTATATCTTTAGTATAACTTTCCTTGTTTTCTCCTAATCTTTTTATTCTTTTGTTACTTTTTCTTCACTTTTGTCTAAATTTAGTTTATATCTGTTTTTACTACTGTAATCAAAATTCTTAATTTTAAAAAAAAATGGTTCTATACTGTGATGCTACCTGATCTGCACAACCTCAAAAGCTGTTTCCCAGGCAAGGACTTGCCTTTTTGGTGAGGGGGGCAGCATATAACTTTAACAAATAAATAAATGTATTATTAAATATATTTATTATGCATTTATTATTATATTATTAAATATATCTTCCTCTCAGATAAAACTGCATAGGTTTTAGAGTGGAGGCAGCAAGCATATTACTCCCAGTCTTTCTCTCTCTTTTTCTGCTACTTAGAAAAAGGTAACTGATTTGAAAATCAAGTAGAAGTTATTGAATGAGAGCTCAGAAATGAGTGGGGTTTAACCTACAGCCTCAGATTTAAGCTGGGATTTGCAGGAAGGAGGATTTTCCAGGTAACTAATTGGCACAAAAATAACATCTGTTCCAAGTCTCTTGTAATTTCCCCAGAATGGGGGGAAATGGCTAGTTTAGAACTGTGCTAAAGTTACTCATCATTTGTGGTGTCCAGTTGTTTATTGTCTCTCATATTTACATGTTCAGTAAAGAGTTTGGATTTATGCAACTTGGAAATCCTTTATAGCAGAATTCCAATAAATTGGGATCAAATGTTATCTTGTGTAATATTATCTTGCTCTGTCCCGGACCTAATGATGATGATTATCTTGTATCTGCCAAAAAGCCTTTGATTGTCACTTAGAGGCTTTCTATGGGTGATCCTTTTAAGCCACTGACTGTGATTTGAGCAATTCTGCATTTTTAATCTCCTTTGCCAGTGAATATTTTCCATATGGCTATTTCAAAGATGTTTGTCTTTTATTTTCCTAAGTTTTTTGTATGCAAGATTGGTCTACCTCCCAAAGATGGGGTAGATTACGTCTACTGATTTCAGCTGAGAAAGTCAGGAGGTGGTACTATGGAATTGAATGCCCTTTTGTCTTGCTTTTGTTGTGTTTGGCTTTACTTGCCAAAAAGGCTGTGAGGACCCTTTCTTTCACAAGGTGAGCATAGGAGATAGGTGGTGATGGCAGTAATTACAAAGCCTTTTGTAAGACAGGAGACAGAGCTAGGTGAAGAAATGGGCTTCTAGGAGGTGAGGCTGAAACCTCCAGCTGTCTTTTTTGAGTTCCTACAAACTCAGCCATGCTCTTATAGTCAATCCCATTCGTCATGATTTGCGTGAACAATGTAGACCAGGATGTCCTACCCAGTCTTGGGTTTCAATTTTTTTTACTACCGGTTCTGTGGGTGTGGCTTGGTGGGCATGGCAGGGGAAGGATACTGTAAAATCTCCATTCCCTCCCCAATTCAGGGGAAGGTTACTGTAAAATCCCCATTTCCTCCCCATCAGCTGGGACTTGGGAGGCAGAGAATAGATGGGGGCGGAGCCAGTCAGAATTTTTACTACCGGTTCTCCAAACTACTCAAAATTTCCGCTAAAGGTTCTCCAGAACTGGTCAGAAGCTGCTGAAACCCACCTCTGGTCCTACCTTGGCAACATTAATACCTATGTTCTCCAACTCCCAGAATTCCTCAGCCAGTCATGCTGGCTGAAGAATTCTGGGAGTTGAAGTCCCACAAGTCTTAAAGTTGCCAAGGTTAGATACATCTGATGTAGACTATCCCAGCTTTTGTGAGATGTTGTTATACCATAATTATCCACGAGTCATCGTCTTATCCTCTACTCAAACACAAAGTCTATATAAATGAATTAAATGATTTGAATGAATTCAGTTAAATTACAACTGAATTCATACTGACCTTCCCATAGATTACTTAACTGAGAAATATACTTCTCACTCAGGGTTAAATTTTAGCAAACGGATCTATTTTCTGAGCTATCTTCTACAAGGAATTTCAGAACTGAGAATTGGCATCAATGAATGTCTTGAAGGATGCATCTGGTTAAGGTCCTAGGTTGGACAGGATTACTATTGATCTCTTAGTCCCTTGACTGCTTGTAAAACTCAATATAGTGCATTTTTCATTCTCTATTGATCCTAGGACAGTGGCTTTTAACTAGGACTTTTTTAAAAAAAAAATCAGAAATGTCAAAGAAGTTCCTTGCGTTTATATTAGTTGCATAACTATTTCTGCTTCAATAAGAGTATAGAATGGATAGGACTCTGAAAATCTCAGGTGTAATGTGGAGATAGAGACAAATATTTATATTCCACCTTTCATTCAGAAGAAAAAGGCCAAACAGCTCAAATTCCCTCCCCTTATTTTTACTGCATAGTTACAGTCTCATAAGGTCTACAGTACTAAAGTACCTGGTTCAAGGTCATCCAGTGACCACTGGGGGTTGAAGGAGACTAGAATCTGGGTTTCCTTGCTCCTAGTTTAATACCTTAAGCATTAGAGTCCAAAGATATTTCCAGAGATATTCCAGAGAGTCCAGAGATATTTCACAAGAAGAGTCCTCCACTCCTCTGCTCGCAATAAAATACCTTATGCCACCAGACTCCAAATTTTGGGCTTAGACAATTTAGAACTACACCGACTTCAGTCTGACCTAAGCATAGTACACAAACTTATCTACCACAATGTTCTACCTGTCAATGACTACTTCACCTTCAACCACAACAATACACAAGCAAATAATAGATACAAACTCAAGGTAAAATATGACTTCAGTAACAGAGTGGTCAATGCCTGGAATGTACTACCTGACTCTGTAGTTTCTTCTCCAAAGCCCCAAAACTTTAAGCTTAAACTGTCTACTCTTGACCTCACCCCATTCCTAAGAGGTCTATAAGGGGCGTGCATAAATGCACCTGCATGCCTTCTGTCCCTCTCCTAATATTCCTTTTTACTTACTCTTTTCATGAATCCAAATTATGTTTATACTTTTACCTGTTATCTTATATATGATTGACAAATAAAAATTATAATTATAATGCTGATAATTATAACAACAGGCTTTCGGTTGGATAGGTGTACATGTCCTATCACTTCTACCCCTGACATTTCATTTTTGAGAAAAACCTATAGCTGAACCTCTCTACCATCCAACGTTTTGCCTTATAGTTGTCAAAGGAACAGTTGTGTGCAAAAGAACATACAGACTCTAAATGACATAGATCCTCCTTCAAACTGAAGCTTGCCCAATTCAAGAGCAATGGGATAGAAGGTTATGACTTGCTATATGGATGGCATGCATATTTAATTTATGACAAAAAAGTGGATAAGGCCTTTAAAAATCATGTGCTAAGAACTGCTCTTCTGCGTGTTTGGAAAAAATACTCTTATAAACTAAATTATAAGGTTCCTATATGGGCAAGTCCTAGACATACAATAGAGAATATAAATATAGAACAGAATCAGGAAATGATTACATATAAAGATCTTTTGTATACTGAAAGAGGTAATTTGCAATTAAAATCTCTGCACGTATTAAAAGAGGAAGGGAAAAATTATACTTGGTTTCAATATGAGCAACTACGTGCTAGATGGAAGGAAGATCAGAAAATTGGTATAGAGCAGAATGAGGGAAATTTGGTAAAGCAAATTAGAAATCAGTCTCAGGAGCATATAAAGAGATTGTTACTTGAAATAGATTCTGAAAGGGACTTGGTAAAGGACTGTATGATAAAGTGGGCACAAAATTTTCAGGAGCCAATATTATTGGAAACTTGGGAAAAAATTTGGGTTAGAAATGTTAAATTCACGCAGGCACAGAATCTGAGGGAAAATTTTTATAAAATGTTTTATAGATGGCATTTAGATCCTAAAAAATTATCGTGTATGTATCCAGATATGCAAGCAAAATGTTGGAGATGTAATTGTGATGACGCTACATATTTTCACATTTGGTGGACTTGTAAGGATATAAAGGCCTTTTGGATAAAAATTTGGTGGATCTTACAAAATGTTTTGAAAAAGAAGATAAAGTTCCTGCCGCAATTTTTTTGTTGGGAATTATTACGGATTGTACAGTAATTGAGACTAAATTGATTTTAAATCTAATAACAGCAGCAAGATTACTAATAGGACAATACTGGAAGAAAAAGAAGTACCTACAATAGAAGAATGGATATTGAAAGTTGCCAATTTGGCTGAGATGGCGAAGATATCAGCCTTTTGAAAGACAATACGCAAGAAAGATACTTAAAGGAATGGAAAAATGGATTGACTATATTCAACGTAGATATCAGACTAAGAGTTATCAGACTGTTTTGAATGATTATGATGTATTATTTTGATTGTTTTGGGGAAGTTAGGAATTGATGATTGTAGGGGTATAATTAAGTTGGGATGAAAATTTTTAGCATATGTTTGTTTTATTTTAACTATACCTTGTGTTCGTTCCGGGAAGTCGGGGGAGGGGTTGTGAAGGGAGGGGAGGGGGAAGGGGAAAATTTTGTAAAACTTTTTGAATAAAAAAAAAAAAGAGCAATGGGGAAAATGAAGAACAAACAAATTTATGTTTCGCGAATGAAGGCCAATATATGTGTCCCAGGATAACATACAATAACCAATAGGAAGGCACCACATAAGTACGATGCCTAGAATACCCCAAAGAACATATTCTGGTAGAGACAAATTACCTGAGGAGGGGGATCCAGCACGAATCTGAAAGCTCAGAAGACTAAACCTCTGGCCCTGGTGACCGACCCAGATTGCATCCTGCAAATTTGTTTCTTCCCTCTCTTTCTTTACAAAAGAAGACGTGTAGTTAAGAAACACAACATTATATACAATAAAACAAATACATCATCTAAGTTATATACCCCTTAATACACTTGATTTAAATTCTCAGAGTTCCACAAACAAAATATTCTGAAAACTTGTTAATGACACCTGAATATCTATATTTTACGAAGGGCAACTAAATGGACGTTATTCAAATATCTTTTTTCTAATCAATGATCTTGATAAGAAAAGAGGCCTGGCCTTAGTAGGTCTTCCGGGGTTAACATCATCAGCAAAATCTCATTGTATTATACATTATACAGAATGGCCACTAATTGAAATGGCCATGACAGAACATTCACATTCCTGGGATGTTTATATGATCTTCAAAATGGTCTTCCTTGAGTGACAGACATATAGTTGCCAATTATATTGTGAGACAGTCAGTCAGAATTCCTTGGGAGTTTTAACATTTTTTTCTCTAATGCTAAATACTGGGCCAAAATATTTTCTAATTGACCTACATACGTTAAGCAGCCTGCTAATGCAAGAAAAATAAATCTATCACACCTAATAACTGTATGTGAATGGTTGCTATTTATAGGTAATTTTCTCTGCCTGTATTCTCAAAAGTCTGTGTCCTAATGAAGAAGAAATGAAAATAATACATTTGTTAATATTTGGGATGCCATCAAATTTTTTATGTACATCCAGATAAGTGACCTTTTTTTAAAAAAAAAAGTACCCTGTTTCCCCCAAAATAAGACATCCCCTGATAATAAGCCCAATCGGGCTTTTGAGCGAATGGCAATAAGGCCAAGTGCTTATTTTAAGGTTCCCAAAAATATAAGACAGGGTCTTATTTTCGGGGAAACACAGTATATTTTTCTCTTAAATACATGCTTCCTGTTTCTAACAAATCTCCTTTCTTATGATTATATAATTCTGGTTGTGTTATTCATGTAAAGAGGAGTAACTAATAAATTAATTACAGGGCTCTCTTTGTCCTGTGTAAAGTAAAGTATAATTAGGTATAGATACATTTGTTTCTTAATATATATTTTATTTGTTTTTTGGGAGAAAAATGTATCTTCCCAAATTTGTACATTTCTAGTTTGGTGGATCAAGTGATCTTGATCCACCAAAATATGATTGTGAAAGTAATGAAGAATATTTTTCTGAGCTTCTCCCTATCATACTCAATTAGAAATTTCCTTAAATAACATATCTGATATAAAGGCAATTCTGGTCCGAGCAAATAAGTGAAGTGAGGAATGGAAGTGAAAACAGCTGAAGTTTTTATAACTCTTCCTGATTTATCCAAACCACGACTTGAAAATTGGGAAACAAATATCTATATACAAGCTTTAGTTGAATGATTGAGGTTACATTGGAGGATGTAAACATTTTAATGAATTGAATTATATAGAAATTTTAATGAACTACATCCCCAAACAGCCTACCAAATAGTACACTGTGTTCAAATTATGGCAAAAGTTAGATGAAACGAAAAATGAAACAAACCTAATGTTATCGTCTTACATGGGAATCTCACTGTTCCCCTAACTAAAGAATGTTCTTTGCTTAATGTCTGGATTTTTCTCATGGCTTACCCCGAATCCTAGGATCGAAGAAGATAAAAAATTAAGTACAGTTATTTGCAAGGAGAGAAAGAGATCTAAATATCTAATTGGCTAGCATACAATGGATAATCGATTTAAAGAAAAGTGAGGATCTTTAGGAAGAAGTTGTACTTTATTGGAGCAAATTTACTTACGATCGGCCTCTCCTCTCCACTTCTCTCCCTCAGACTTGCCCCACAGAATCATCCCCTATCCTATCCTCTTCTCTCCCTCAGGCTTGCCGCACGGAGGCTTCTCCTATCCTCCTCTGTGTGTGTGTGTGACATATTTATATGTCATCAGTGCAACAATGATCATCACTATCTTACTTCTCCATTTTCCTTTCTTAAAACTATTTATTAGATGATTGAACGGAATTGAATGTACACTATATTTCTTGTTAATGCAGTCATGATGGTCATGAATCTTCGTACAGGTATATATTTTAGTTACATAACACCAGCTACTGTTTTTTTTTTCTTCATTGGGATAATGAAATAATCCCTTCTTTTCCATTTTAGAGGCCTTAAAAGTGTAGCATAGATAGAAACAGAAGAAATAATGGGAAAGGATGGAAGATGAGAAGGAGTTTGATCTAGGAATTAAAGGAGCTAGCATCCGGGAGACCATGCATGCTGGTCATGCCTTAAAGTCAACTGGGTGACCTGGTCAGACCTGGTCACTCTCTCACAGTTCAAGCATCAAAGCATAGAGCTTCTGAAAAATACAGTACAGAAATTTGCCAGGAATTCAGAATGACATACAGTGAGAGAATCTTGCAAGACTGAAATTATTTCTCACCTCCTCTCGTTTCATTCTGTGGAAAACTAGAAAGGGTCAGTTTTGAAACGTTTTCCATGCCCTTTCTGGATGAAAAAAAAATGCTGGTTATCCTCTCTGTCTGCTTTTCCATCTGCCTCCCAAGGTCATTTTCACCTACCATCATAATTCTAGGACAGTGTTTCTCAACCTGGGTAACTTTAAGATGTGTGGACTTCAACTGCCAGAATCCCCCAGCCAGCCGTGCAACTGTCCAAACTGCTCCAAGCTACAAGTATTCTTTTCCTTCAAGAATGCCTATAAACAGAGAGCAAACCCCACACCTTACTAACATTACCTAGTTGGGTAAATGAATGAAACATCCACAAGCAAACAACCAAGCTCAGAGAGCACCACAGATTCCACTGTCCACAGTTTGCTTAAAAACCTCCAGCTGTGAAGCCACCCAATGACTTCAGGAGACAGGCTGTTCCCCTGCTTAGTAGCTGCTCTCTCTTCCTTATTATTTCAAGTTTGGATTATACTCTATAGCTCATTAAAATGGTTATAGTATATTCACAATATGATATGTATTTTGATAGCCTCTAGATTCCTACATATAGAGAGTCCCTATTTACTTGTGACAGATACCTTCCTGGGGAGAGAATAGGGTAGATATCTATATATCCAGAAGGGGCAATGGATTCTGCTTACTGTATGCAGTTCTCAAGCTCTGTAGGATACAGCCAATAAATAAGACATGTTCAAAAAAACTGGAGCAACACTCTGATTAAGATCTGCCAGCTGCTGTTTCTCCTCAAATAATGACATGTTCTGCAGGGAAGAAAGCCTTCACAGGAATTCTAGTTGTTCTGGAAGGCAATGCACACATGCAAGCCACTCATCTTGAACTGGCATCTATTTGCATTCAATGTAACCAGCTCAATATAACCAATATTGGTATATTGGAGTGTCTGCTACTTTGAATAACAGTGTAGAGATAGCCTTTGTTAAGCCACCTCATCTTGGATTCCTTTCTTCATTTCGAATACCCCGTGTTTCCCCTAAAATAAGACCGGGTCTTATTAGGCCCCAAAATAAGCACTAGGGCTTATTTCCAGGGGGTATCTTATTTTTTCTTCTATATATGGGAGGCCCCTTCTTCTGCTTGCTCACAACAGGGCAGCAGGCCATGTGGTGTGTCAGTGCTGTCACCACAAGGCAGGGGGTATAGCTTCCCCACACGCCCCACACGGGCTTACCTCAGGGCCCCCACAGGCAGGCCATCCATGGCCCGACACCATCGCCTCATGGCCATGGCAACACTACACCACTCAGCCTCTTGCTCCATTGCAGCTGCAAGCAAGCAGAAGAAGTTGGCTGCCAGCCACAGGGGCTCCTGCTGCACATGGCTGCTGGTGCTGCTCCCTTGAGGCATGGATGTGGGGGCCCTGAGGTAAGCAGGTGTGGCATGGGGCAGTTCCACTTCTCCACCTCACCTTATGGCTGTGGCAACCATATGGAATGGGTGGGAGACTGGCTACTCAGGCTTTTAAGTACCGTGTCAGGGTTCTGACAGGTGCCCTTATTAATTTGTGAACCTTGAGCCAAGTTTCAAAAGAAATCCAGTTATTTATTAGGAGCAACATGTCAGCACATACCCAAATGGAGTCAGCCCTGCCCCACGTAATTTACGTCCCAACTACGACCTGTTTTCCCTCGCCTTCCAGGGTGTGTCATAAATCACATTCTCCAATGGAGCACTTTCGCGGGCTGTAGAGAACGTGCCCCTCCGGCTGGCACTGGTAACCTAGGATTCAGCCTTGAGAAAGATATGCGTGGAATGTGCTTCTGGTTGCTGCCGTATTGCTCTGTTAGTTTCCCCCCCCCCTCTTGCCTATGGCAACTCGAGAGCAGGCCAGGAATGCTTTACAAGTTGACATACGGCTTATTGGGGAGGGGGGGTGTAGGACTTATATTAAGCACACCCATAAAAAACATCCTAGGGCTTATTTTCAGGGTAGGGCTTGTTTTCAAGGAAACAGGGTATCACATGCACATTCATGCTTTAAAAACACCAACCATGAGTAGCTGAAGCCCATCGCTTTCTTTGCAAGTAAGCTCAGAAGTAAAAGTTAAAAGAGAATTGGGGGGTTATAGCAATAGCATTTAGGCTTATATACCACCCCATAGTGCTTTGCAGCACTCTCTAAAATGTAGAAGCGTTCTTCGCATATCAACCCCAACCATCTGGGTCCTCATTTTACCAACCGCGGAAGGATGGAAGGCTGAGTCAATCTTGAGTCCCATCAGGATCAAACTCCAGGCTGTGGGCAGAGTTTGCATGCAGTGTTGCACTTTAACCACTGTGCCACCAGGGAGTTATACAGAATAATTTTGAGAGATAGAAGGAGTTGGGGAAGAACGCATCCACAAGTTTCTTTCTAGCATTTGGTGGCCAGACATTATTTAAATAATAAAGTTCTCACCATCAGACCAGTAGGTTTTAATACTTATTTTTATCTGCCTTGTATTCCTGGCAGGGTATAAATACATTTCAGAAGCAAAAGATTTGGGTTGAAGACATGTTGGAGTTAATACAAAAAAGAAAAAGACTTTTGATTTCAGTGTCAAACAATTCAGAAACAAGCAAACAAGCAGGCCAATAAACTTCTTTAAAAAAAAAAAAGACCACACAAAGGACTTTCCAAGCAAGCTCTCATACAATCAAGTTAAGATTGACAATTGGCAGCTCTTAGTTCCAAGTTGGAAAGCCATTTGGTTCCATTTCCAATTTTTTCCCCCTCTGTTAACTACATAACCATTAGATTTGGGAAATATCACCCTTTGCTTACCTGTTCTTTTTCTGTAAAATGAATTTGGGTTGGGACGGAGACCAATATTTCTAAAAGCTGGGAAAAAAATCTGGTTACTTCTGTAAAAGGAAAATAATCAACCTAAAAACAAAAACAAAACAAAAAAAGATAAATAGGAATATGCCGATGGAGGGGAAAAAAGTCACCAAGTCTTGGATGACATGGATGGGACTTTGACTCAAGGGGAAAGCAAAGAGCGAGTCCAAAGGCCAAACAAAATAGCTTTGGCATTTTCTGAAGGAAAAATTAACCCCAAAAGTCTTCCGTCTGAAACATTGATAGGTAATATCCTGTGGTTGTTAATAAACAATAAGCATGATCATTAGGAAAAGGTATGTTGTGGCTCCAGCCCCCAAATCTGGCCCCATGCTCGAAAGTGACTCCGAAAGTGAGGGGGAAGGGCCGGTAAGGCTTACCTCAGAAGCACCAATTCCTTTGGTCCGCCTCCAGGAGCCAGAACCAGGCCAGTCAGAGGACGTAATGAGGCTGACATACCCTGATTCCTCCCTTCCTCAGGCTACGCCTTCAGACGCAGCTGATAAGCATACTAATCAAGCCTGGATTTACCCGCGCTTCAGAAGATTAGAGAGGCGGCGTCATCAAAGGGACAAACAGGATATATAAGGAGCTTTGGGACTGCTCTCAGTTCCACGGGAAGCAAATTAGCTGAACCGTGTCGAAGTGAGCTGAAGTCTTAATCTGTTTGAACTTTTTGGCAGGCAGCTGCGTTTTCTCGGCCAGGACTGATAGGAGCTGTGAACCCACTGGCTGTAGGCCAGCTCGTTATTCCAAAGTGAGGACGGAGACAGAACAAGGCACTGGAAGGTGACCTCAGCCACAGGTTGCTCACCTCTTCTCGAAGAGAAACATGCAGAATTACTGCAGCTGATACTTTCACCAGGTAACTATTTCTGTTTCTGAAAAGATATCAGGGTGGTGGTGGAATAAACTATTCAAGCAAAATATGAAATATTTGACAATGTGTGGATTTGATTATAGCAACATTGTTCTTTTTTCCCCTTAATTATTTTTCAATTACATTTCATATTATAAAATAGAAATGAAAATAAAGATTGGGAAATGGGAAAGACAACGGGGAGGGGAGAAAAGGGTGGGGGCAGCAGGAAAAGAAGAAAAAAGCATTTAACTTCCAACTATTTTCAGTGCAGTAGAATAAAAACGGTAAGAGACAGCTTCATCTTCTTACTTTTACCTATTTAATATACTAGCCATTTCTACAACAGCCGTCTTCTCTACTCAGCAAATCCCAAGTCAATCTTTCCATTTTTTTTGTCCAGTCTTGAGCAGAAAGTCATGGCAACATTATTCCGGCTGAGTTTAGAATCATTCCTTCTAGTAAAGAATGACTATTCAAAATGTTAGAAATTAAATATAATTTCTAGAAGAAATCAAAAACTTTCAGAAAGCGGTTTTTTGTTTTGTTTTGTTTTGTTTTGAAAAAAATGGCAGTCTTTTTATTATACATTGGAAGAACTCTATTGAGTTGAATAACTACCGTACTGATAGACAGCTAAAGTGTTTATATATATGTATATTTAAAGTATTGGTCAAAATAAGAACAATAAATGAACAGCTGTGCAGTGGGAGGACTGTCTTTCTCCTTGATTTCCTGGCAAGGACTCCTAAGGAAACAAAACAAAAGAGAGAAGTGTGAGTTGCCAAAACCAAGTTTATTTATTATTTATTTATTATTTAAGTTTGTGTGTCGGGACAGCTATTCCCGAAAAGGCTGAAACTGCAGTAAGTAAGAAAGGGAAATCTTGAGTATAGCCAATTTATAGATAAGCGTGAATCAATATCCTACCCTTTTTTTTCACCAGCTAGCCAGCATTTCTGCTGAGGTAGACGCACTGTGTGTTTTAAGCATTCAATATGAGCAATCAAGTTGGAGATTTAATAGCTGACGGAAATAGCACTCTAGAACAGATTGACCTTCAGGAAGCTCCAGCTGGGCTGTTCTGTGCAATTCACAATACATTTGTTGCCACTTGCAAACATTTGGAAAAAATTAAGACTATTACAACGAATCAGTGCCCAGCTCTCGGTGGAATAACAACAGTAAATTAAGAATCGCTGTATTATTTAGCTCCTAGAAATGACATAGGTGAGCCCAATGACTTCGAAGCTGTTTTCTTTTCAGCTGCTGGTAAGCCAGTTGTATGGACTAGAAAGTTACAAATCTGGGAGAACTGTACTTTGGTAAAACTGAAAAGCTCCATATCTACTTTTTTTTTTTTTTTAGTTAACAAAAAGCAGCAATAAGGATTTTTTTGCAAAAATTGTGGATTCGGAAGGACAACTATGGTGACAATTAACCTCAACTAATCAGGCACTGGATTTGAGCAGCATGGTGGTCTAGTGGTAAAAACACTTGCCTCCCATTCGGAATGTTGAGAGTTCAATTCTAGGTAGCAGCAGATATTTCTCTCCTAGTGCGCAAAGGAAAAATATCTGCTGCAAACTGCATGTGGTGTCAGGAAGGGCATCTGGCCGGTAAATGCTCAGCTCCATCCAGTCGTCCCGACTCTATCTTGAATTAAGGGACTACATGTTGTAAAAAGAAAAAAAAAACCAGGCACTTTATTGATTCAATGCCTTAAAAAAGCTTTACCAAGAAGTAAGATACGGGGGCATCTGAAAGCTCTTACATATTATCACGAAAGAATCTGGAGTCTTTGGAATATTTTTAATAAAAAGATCCACTTTGGGGGGGGGGGAATATGCCCATACACCAGGAGGAAAATCACTGCATGATTTTGATCTTGAACAGTGCAACCAAAGAGTGTTTTCTTACCCTATCAGGTGGAACAACTGAAAATTTGAAACAAGCTTCTCAATGGACTAAACTTAATGCCTGAAGAGAAAGAAATCTTGTATGCCTTGAGATACATGAAAAATCATCCTCTGCCAAGTCTGGCATGATGAACCAATACCAGGTGGTGCCTTCACGTGGCCAAGCAAGCACAGGAGGACTACAGTGCCATGGTTTGAGCAATAATAGTGTCTCATTTCCAAAGCTGTCACAAGCAGCATCTAAAGTCTTCTGTGTGCTCCCACCAATAAGCCCCGAGAACATTTCAATCCGCGCGAAGGAACTATCAAGTCAACCCTCTTGATCACAACGGTTGCTGTGCTTTTACTACAATCCGTTTTTCATCTGTTACCGAGGAGGGCCCCATAAATAGCATCAGACAATTTAGAGCACCTTCTCTTCTCTATTGTGTCTTTGTCTGAGGATGTGCTGGAAACGCACGGCACATCAGTTTTAAGTGGGCTGGCTCTTCACTTTCTGCTCAAGGGCTCTTCAGTCTTGCACTTGGGCTCAGCAGGGAGCCATCCTTCCAATATGCATTTCAAGTGCATTCATAAAAGCAAACACAACCATCACAAGTCACGGAGAAAAGTCGCTCTTTTCACGGAGTGTTATTTCCTGACCTAAATCAGTCTTTGCTTTTGAATCAGTTTATGTTGCTAGTTATTTAGTAGATTGATTGCTGCTATGGCAACTGCACATCCCACTTGGCAGCCACACGCATTAGTCCTTGATGTGTTCCCAGTGAAACGTTCCTTTTTTTCCTCCCCCAAATGCATATTTTTATTTTTATTTTTTTATTTTTTTTTTGCACTTGCTCAAAATGAGAAAATATTTGGGGAATTCATTTGCTTTGATGTTGCCCATATCAAGCTCATATTGTTTGGGAAGGTAAAAAAAAAATGAGCCTTGAGGTGTTAACAAAATAAATAAATAAATAAAAATAAAAATAAATTAAAAATGGGGAATTGTTTTTCTTTCCAAACAGTGACAAGCTATCTGGGTGGAATTGAAAACAAGCACCGCCACATCAATACTCCTTACCTTTGGTTTGCAAAAATCCCAACCAATTGCCAAAATGGGAGTATACTTCACAGAGCAGGATAAAACAGTCTTGTTTCCGAAATATCCTAATCAAATACATTTTTCTTTACCTTCGCACTAGGGAAAGATAATCCGGCTTTTTCGCCACTCTCTACAGCTTGTGGTAATATTTTAGTAAGAAAATACGTACTTTGCACATCAATCCTTGGCATTGCCTGCTAAAGCAAGAATGGCTAATTTGCAGCCTTCCAGAAAGCATTAGGCTACTATTCCTATTATTGTTTGGGTCATGTGGCTCCAGCTGATGAGAAGTGGAATTCAGCAACATCTGGAGAGCCACACATTGACTCTTCACGAGTTAAGGTTTCTCTGGCTGGAGCGACATTGAATTGAAGGATTGTGGCCATCAGACTAAACAACACTACATTTCATAAAGGATCAATTTAATATGACATAGCATACATTCCCAAGGAAGAGATGTTGTTGAAGCCTGACACAAACCCTTTCAGTGGTGAAGAAAATGTATCCTTCTTTCACAAATCATGATGGCTTGGGTTTTCTCCTCTTTCCAAGAAGGCCAGATGGGAGTAGCAGAAGCCAATAAAAACCGTTTAGAATTTAGTCTTTATTTTTTGTTAAAACATAGCGATTTCCCAATGATATACTGTTGAGAACTACTGTTTCTGAATTCTGAACAGATACAATGACCATACATAAGATAAGAAACAAACATTTCTATTATTATTGGATTGCTGGTTTGAAAGAGGGGTTAAAGAGGCCATCTATGTCAAAATTGAACAACCCCTCCCTCAACAGAGAGGGGGAGGGATACGACATCATCTATCTCCAATCTTCAACACAGTCCTTTCAACAGTTCCAAGAAGGCTCCATACCCATTTTCATCACTCAGGTGACCATGAGGACCCAGATAAACCTCCACTTACTGACCCACTAAAAGAATGCAAATGTCCAGCTGTCTGCAAGGAGTATAAATCCTTCCATTCCCCACCATCCAGTCAGAGCTGAAGAAGCTTCTTGAATGAGAAGCAAAATGTCTTCAAGTAAAAACCAGAAAGTCCAGTTGCCTCTTGGGGGGGGGGGAAAGCACCTTTGGGACAAACATTTCTCTTGTTTTACTCTGGTGAGATTGAGAAGACATTGGATGAAGATTAAATCTGAGGAGAATCACCATCCTTGGTGTTCTATGGCAAGTAGGCGTATCAAGATTCCGAAGAGTTAAGACTCAAACAAGCTGAATCTGGAGACAATCGTCAATAACTGCGAGAGAGGATTCATGGTTGTTTGAAGGTTGATTTCCAGGGGTATTAAATCCTAAATTTAATGAAGGTTTTAGAATTGTACCAGGAATATAAGTGGAATGATGCTTTAACGTTGTATTAAGGCTATCCCACCAACCCATGCAAGTTAATTATTTTTGTATCTTGTTGTCAGAACTTATTACAAGACACCTTGGACATGTTTTGAGGAACTTTGAAAAGAAAGACCATACCTTTAGTATAAAACACAGGTTTTTCATCAAAAACATTTCATATCTGATCTCTAAGTAGGATGAGAAAAGAATTGTACAATTCGGTGTTGACAACATTAAGCTAGATGGACTACAGTAGTTGTCTGATTAGGTATAAATCACTCTTCTGTTCTGTGAATACCCAATCTCACTCCATAGCTAGAAACTAACAGGGATTTAAAGAGATTGAATACTAGGCTGAGAACATCTCTTTATAGCTTCTGACTTTGTCCTTTCTTCTCTCTTGGGAGCATGAAGAGGACTGAAAGGCTTTAGCTTGTGCTACGTTGATATTTGGATCTAAGAGAATTGGAGCAGTCACTTATCAAAGAGCTGGGTTAGTTGTACAGCCCATGAAGAAATATGAACTACAGATTCCATCGATGGATCCAGAAGTACCGGTATGTCCAAGTGGCTGTCTTCACACATTTATTTATTTTTTATTTTATTTTGTCACAACATTATATACAAGCACATACAATGAAAGGAAATCAGACAGGACAGGAACGGTAGACATTTTTGTGCACTTATGCATGCCCCTTAAAGTCCTTTAGGAATGGGGTGAAGTCAATGGTAGATAGTTTTTGGTTAAAGATTTTGGAAGTTTGAGAAGAGACCACAGAGTCAGGTAGTGTATTCCAAGCATTAACAACTCTGTTACAAAAGTCATATTTTCTGCAATCAAGATTGAAGCGGTTAACATTAAGTTTGAATCTATTGTTTGCTCTTGTATTATTGCGATTGAAGCTGAAGTAGTCTTTAACAGGAAAGACATTGCAATAGATGATTCTGTGTGCTAAACACAGGTCTTGTCGGAGTCGGTGGAGTTCTAAATTTTCTAATCCCAGGATTTCAAGTCTGGTGGTATAAGGTATTTTGTTCTTTACAGAGGAGCGAAGAACTCTTCTTGTAAAATATTTCTGGACTCGTTCAATTGTATTAATGTCAGAGATGTGATATGGGTTCCAGACAGGTGAGCTGTATTCAAGGATAGGTCTAGCGAATGTTTTGTATGTTCTGGTTAGTAGTGTAGAGTTTTTGGAAAAGAAGCTACGCAAAATTAGGTTTACAACTCTTAGAGCCTTTTTTGCTATGTAGTTGCAGTGGGCTTTGGCACTTAGATCATTTGATAAATAACTCATTTATTACCACCAAAGGGTTTTCTGACCAAGCCAAATCACCAAGGTAAAAGATAATGAAGGTACAGTAGAATGATATACTCTTTCAGGCAAGTCCGGTAGCTTGGTAATAGATGTCATCATTTCTAGAGTGGAGTGGCTTCTAACATGAGAATGTTTAGCCAGTTGAAAACAACTATTAATAGCCAGAAGTGATCTACGCTAGAAAGTGTGGAGTTGGCAACATAAAAATAAAGGCTCATTCAAACCAAAGGTCAAATCTAAGAGCTGTTTTAATGTCTTGAGTATGAAATCTTGTTTCCAATAGAGTAGAGGGCAAAGATAAGAGCTATGGGTTTCCCCAGATGAAAAGCAAAAACCATTTTGGGAATGAATATAGTGTCTGCATGTCTATTATACCAGCTCATCATGAAAAGGAGGGGACCTCTAGTTTTTTACACAAACTATTCACTAATCCTGAGAATGAAAAGAATAATATCTAAAAGCTATCCTTAAACTTTATTAAACTGGAGAAGACAATTCATCTAAAGGTGCCATTTATTAATGAGCCTAGACAAAAAAACCAAAATAAGTTTCAGGTAGAAGCCAGACTCAGTGGGTAAGGGGAGAGAGGTTCATAATACTTTTCAAGATTTCTTAGCTAACGTTCGTTAAAATATCTGTGACTAAGTGATTGCAAGTTTCATACAAGATTGTGTAGATCTGTTAAAATTCATTTCAGATTCCAAAACACACCTCGGATTGTATACAAGTGGGCTATAAAGAAAAAAAAACACATGATATAATACAGAATAATAGAGTGCTGAAAGGGACCTTGGAGATCATCTAGTTCAACCCCAAGTGGGAAACCCTATACCATTTCAGACAAATGACTGTCCAATCTCTTCTTAAAAACCTCCTGAGTTGGAGCATTCACAACTTCTGGAGACAAGTCGTTCTATTGATTAATATAATATAAAATAATAAATAAAATAAATAATAAAGGTAGGAGTCCACTACCAAAAAGCAGTTTTAGGGCACTTGGTTTTTCCGTTAGGAAGTTTTGCTTAAGAACTGCAATTTTGGGAATGATTCACACCCTGGTCAGCACTTCTTTACTCTCCTACCATTGGGAAGGAGGTATAGAAACACAGCCAGTTGAACAAACAGGCTGAAAAATTGCTTCTATCTGTGGGCTGTCAGATTTCTGAATGCAACATAACACCATAATTATTTAGTATGATAGACTTGCAGGGCCAGCACAACATGCAATATGTCTATTACACTGGTGCAATATATATATAATGTAATGTAATGCACATATGTGTATCTAGGATTTTGTGTTTGTTAGTATGATCTATTGGGTTTTGGTTTTTTTCTTCCTTTCACTTATGAGTTATTGAGATGTATTTTGTGTTTGGGGAGAGGGATGCACTAAGGGAGGCTCATCCAATCTCATTGTATGCATGTTGTGCAATGACAATAAAGGTTTGAATTGAATTGGATTGGATTGAATAATAGTGGCTCATTAAAGTAATGAGCAAGAACAAGTGCATCAAGGATGCTGTCTCTTCAGAGCAGAACCTCAACAAAACTACCAATGGATCTTCTTTTTGAACAATTCTCTGTGACCCGCAGTTTTGCAACACTGTCTCCTGAAAAGGATTTTATCATCATTTACCACAGGAAATGCAGATACTTGCTCCAAATCACGACCGATCTGTTTCTCCAAAACATCTCCTATGGGGTTTTTTAACAAGAGGTGAAATAAAATATCGCAATGAGGTATCATAAAACTATTGGTCACCGCATTCATGGATAACCATGCCTGCTTGACAAGAGAACAGTTTTGGGAAATCCATGGTTCTTCATCCAGAACAGTAGTATTTGACTAAAAAAAAGACTATATTTGTTCTTCGTGAATGGTGATCTGATTTGCAGAACCAACTTGTTGACATTGTTGCATATAATTGTACCTTTATATCAGCGGTGGGTTTCACACATTCTTACCACAGGTTCACCCCATGTGCATATACTCGCTGCGCACACGTGCCTTCTGCGCATGCGCCTGGTTAAAGCCAATGGTGGGATTCAGCCAGTTTGCACCACTTTGGGAGAACCGGTTGTTAACTTTCTGAGCAGTTTGGCAAACTGGTTATTGGAAGAAATCATTAGGGCAGAGAACCAGTTGTTAAATTACTTGAATCCCACCACTGGTTAAAGCTACAACAAGCCAACAATATACAGGGGCAAAAATAATATAAAGGTAAGATAACTAGAAAGTGTAAAGCAGATCTCGTAGAGATATTGTTGTGATGATTAATAGGGGAGCCAAATGGAAACCTTTTATAGGATTGGGATTGCTGCCAAAATCTAGCTCTAGAAATCAGGGACAGACAGACTGCGAATCCCAAAGACCACAATGAAGAATGTTGAACTGAAATCCATGGCTTGCAAATCATGGGGACGACTGGGTACCACTACTTACCATCCAGGTACCATCCATGCACTAATCCAAACCAAAGCCAGCAGACTTTCTGGCTTAGCACAATGTATGAATCGCTGGGGTGATGTTTCACTTTTGATGACCAAACAGCACAACTGACATAAAAAGATCAGTGGCATCAGCATGGATTACCTGCCTTTCATATGAGAGTACCAGGGTTTTCATCAGATTTCTTGCACTTAGGAAGCCACCATTAATTAATATTATTTTATACGTGCCTACTGCAAGCACATGTGAATTGTCTTTTCATTATTCCCTATTAAAAACCCACAATTTCAGAACAAATGGCAAACTCCTGCTACATACAGAGATATTGTCCAGTGATTGTATATCAAACCGAGAAGACATTTTTCCCCAGTGTCTTCCTGTAAGAAAACATATCAGTGCTTAATATAATCTCTAAACCACAGGATGGGAGGAGAGAAGCAACAATTCCCCAAAGAAAACTGCTTTACTGACTTTTATTTTGATCAAATAAACTGCCTAACACAACATACACAGGCACTGAAAACAATCCTTTGGAGAAATGTAATCTCTAAATAAGTACCCCAGCTCTGCAGCTTGTTTTATGGAAGTGGAAAAAAAGAAAGTCGGGCATGCAGCTGCCAAGTTATAAATAAGCGATATAGATAAATGCAGAGATGGAACAGGATGTAGCTGTGACATGTTACTCTGTTACAGCACATTGCACATTGTCACAGCCAACCAGCCGAACAAACCCAAAACTAAGCTCAACATGATATTCTCCAGGTGTCAAGGGTTATAGCTCCCGTCACTAGCCAACATGTGTATTATGGGAGCTGTAATTCAACATCTCAGAAGAACAAGCATCAGGAAGCAAAACTAAACTGAAATAAAGGAAGCGTGAGCCAGTTCTTCAGGCTCCTGATTAAGAAAGATGGTACAGAGAAAGAGGGACAGCAACAGAGATTGTGAGCCTCTCCAATCTCATGGAGAGATGATGAAGAGAGAAAAGCATCAAGTCATCCAATCAACTACCGTGTTTCCCCAAAAATAAGACCAGATTTTATATTAAATTTTGCTCCAAAAGACACATTAGGGCTTATTTTCTGGCTAGGGCTTATTTTTGGGAAAATACGGTACTAAATGCATCCATCTGGCTGACAATCTTAACTGGGGCTTATTTTGGGGGTAGAGCTTATATTACGAGCATCCTGAAAAACCATGCTAGGACTTATTTTCCAATTGGGTCTTATTTTCGGGGAAACAAGGTAGGCTTTTGAGACTCGGGATCAAAAAAGGGGGAACAGGTAGAGCATTTGTCGGTTGGATCCATCTCTCATCTTTTAATCAGAGGACTTCTGGTCAACCTGTTCTCCAGAGACCCTAAAGAACAAGAAGCAAAGGACAGAAACTAATCAAGGAGAGAATCAACCTAGAACTAAGGAGAAATTTCCTGGCAATGAGAACGCTTAATAAATGGAACAAGTTGCCACCAGAAATTGTGTGTGTGTGTGTGTGTGTGTGTGGCAACACTGGAGGCTTTTAAAAAGAGATTGGACAACCATTTGTCTGAAATTGTTTTCTGCCTTAACAGGGTGTTGGACTAGAGGAAGTGTTATTTTGACTTAATTGGGAGATGCTATCTCTTGCTTTCCTGTTGCTATATACTGAGCTACTTTAAAATATATTTGATATTCATTTTTGAAAGGTGGATTGGATTTAGATCCCAAAGGGCACTTTAGGACTAAAGAGAGCGTAGGGTGTATTCAGCCAGCAGGTGACCCGATAATTTGCAGTAAAGGAGATGTCTTGGGGCCCGATGGAAACAGAAGACCAAGCGGACTCTTCTCAGAGGCCCTGTTGTTTCTGCTCCTTTTATGCTTATTCTAATATTACTTGTGCAATCTTTATGGATTTTCACCTATGTGTAAAAGCACTAAATATGAAGAAAATAATGTGGATTTGGAAGAAGCTGTTTAAAAGGAAGAATGTTCCCATTGGCAGGGTGCTGTTGGTGGTTTTGTTCTTCTCCAGGCAAACCTTTAACAATCCTATAATTGAGAGGGGAGAAAATATTACTTGGAAGAACCGAACAAAACCAAGTCTGCTTAATCCACGGCACTGTTGGAAGAAGCCGTAGGATGCCATGAAAGACGTCTGCAGACTTGAAAGTCCCTGGCAAGCTATGTACAAACAATTGTTATACATTCAGATGAGCGGCTCAAAACTCCCCAGTTTTATGTAAGGGATCCATGTCTGAATATCTTTGTATAACTTACTATTGTGCTTCTGGACCTTGTTTCCATCTTTTTTTCTCTCTCCACGGATGCTTTAAAAATGAAATCAGCATGTGAGCAAAATTGTTTTTAAGCGTACGAAGTTTGATTGCATGTAAAAATAATTTTTTAAAAAAAAGCCATCTCCACATCAAGCACCAGAGTGACTGAGAGACGAGCATGTTTATGCAAATTAACGGTGGGATCTGACAGATTCAGGAATGGATGCCGGCAACTTTAAGCTCTTTGGAGAAAATAAGAACACTAAATAATAATTAAATGAAACAATCGCTAAGGGGGGCATCAAAAAAAAAAAAAGAAAAGAAAAAGAAAGAAAAAGAAAGTGCTTCACAGTCTCTCCACCATCTCTTCAATCTGAGCACCAGTGTGGACTGCTCTTCACTGACAACTTGTCATCTTCCCGAATGCAAGAAATCTTCTTTCACAAATGGGAATACGGGTGTTTTGAATACTTCCAAACACACAGCTGCAGTTATGCAATTAAATGGAAGCTTCTCCCCAATTCCCCTGCCCTGCCCTGAACAATGCATCATTGTCCCATTGGGTTACAACAAGATGTAATTTATCATCTCAATTAAATTATTTTGTCCATTACATCCAGAGCTCTTTAATTGCTTGGGACTGATAAATCCACCGAGAGAAAATGGAAAATTTCCAGCATGAAATAGCCTAGGATTTTTTCCTACCGTGATTCTTTCAACAGCATTAGCCTGAATAAATACATCATAGCTTTCAACATGGTGTCAGTGGAAGAAAACCCCTGAAAGGCCACACCTACCATCCTTTATGTCCAATAAACTCCCGTTTATTACATTTTCAATTAGAGCCAGGTAAACTAAACAGCCGTTCTATTTTCACCGTCTTTAAATCATGTAAACCGTACTCAGAATCACTGAGAGTGATTCTGTTCAACGCTTAATGAAATGGCTTGTGGTTGCTAATGAGACATTTTTTTTCATCCGAGCTCTTTAAATGCAAGCAGGATATGCTATCCCTAGTATTTCTTTTCAGAGTACCAAACTGATTCTTTTCATTCTGTATTTTGGACAGCCTAAAAATTACTGAAGAGAGTCAAAAACAAACAAACATGGAGACCTTGAACGTTGGAGCCTAGATCGGGAATCTGTATACTATACTATATCTATATACTATATTGCTAAAATACAAATCCTAGCCTCCCTCACCGTTCCCCATGATGGAGATTAAGTTTCTTTTTCAAAGCAGGTGCAGCCATTATTTTATTTTTATTTTAAAAAGAAGCATCTGTAAAAAAAAAAAGTGCAGTGTTTTCTCAAGAGGTTGGACAGAAAACAGACAGAAAAGGCACAGGTGTTTTCAAACAGTAGAATCATTGTGGACTAACTAATGAAGCCATTACGAGAGAGATACACCAATAATTATGTCTCAAATGCAACCAAGGTTTGATTGATTTATTTTGTCTTTGCAGAGAAACTGTCTCAAAAATCTCTCTTTTTTTAGGCAGAGGAGATGGTGGATCAGAACAAGCTTCCACACCCAGATGGAAATTAAAGAGAACACCAGAGATTGTGGCTTGGTGACATGATAGCATCTTGTTCGTTTAAATTAAAAGCTCGTTCAAACCAGCTGAAACAGGGAGACAGGTGGGCACAAGCTGTTTTCCAATCCTGCTATAAAAGCTTCATCAGTAGATAATTTCTTCTTTAAAACTGTTATTCTTCCAACATATCCCCAGTCTGTAGTATTAACATTCTGGTTGGGAAATTCTGGGAGTTGAAATCTACACATCTTAAATTTGCCAAGGTTGAAAAACACTGCTTCACCCTATCTGCTTTCCTTCTGCTCCCAGTTGCTCCAAATTTCCTAAGTATTTGTTCAGGTTGAGACAACTTCTGAAGGAAATTAAAAAATAATCAATTCCCCTGTAAAATGTGAGCCACAACAATTTTTTTATTCCGCCCGCCCCCACCTTACCCCAAGGTGCCACTATAGTTCTCTTACAAAAATATCTGATTATGAGAAATAGCTCTAGTTCCTCTAAAAGAAGGCTTTTAATGGCAATCAGAGTGCAAAATTGAACAAGTCTGGACCACATTTTCCAAACTCTCTCAAATTGAAACTTTGATTAAACACGATACAACAGAATAAGCCAAAAGCTAAAACGTTAATGACATGTTTACAGTCATTTCCATTGAATAATGTTGCTTGATCTGTTTGCAAAATAGAGTTGTTTTACTCTGGACTAGTAGGGGTAGTCTTCTGGCTGTGGGAGGCAATCGTATTCTAATTTAACAGCAAAATGGAATGCATAGCTAAAATACCTATTATACCTAGCTCTCTAGCTTCCAGAAAATTGCTTATTGCAAAGAGAAGGAGGCATGTCAGAG
This sequence comes from Ahaetulla prasina, assembly GCF_028640845.1. Lineage (NCBI taxonomy): Eukaryota > Metazoa > Chordata > Lepidosauria > Squamata > Colubridae > Ahaetulla > Ahaetulla prasina. Next base: position 217,488,673 of record NC_080540.1, on the reverse strand, counting down.
CTTGTTAAACTGTTGGAATTAGCATGTTTAAACTTCATTTACAGTGTTTGCAATATGATTCAGTCTACGAGAGCACATTAAGAGAAATAGCTTTTAATGAACACCTTAAATATATTTTTAGATGGGAAGCACTGTCTATTCACCTACCTCACGTGTGGAAAATCAAAAACTGTAATGCTATGTAAAAAAGTAAAAGAGCAAAAGAAAAAAAATGCTATGTATGCAAAAACAGTACTTTTTCTCTATTCTAAGAAGGATAAAATAGCCACTTCTTCAACAGTGCAAATACTGCATTTTATACAGGAACAGTGATGTGGACAGACAAATCCATTAGTCTGCCGGTTTCACTTAGTTTTCCATTTTTTCCAACCTTGCCTTTGGGTTTTGGTTCTGAAAAATCCCAGCATAACAAAAAATAGTTTTGCATTTTGTGTTCCTTCTACTCTGTACAGTTTTGCCTTTGCTGTCCAATAATAATCATCTTTTGTCATATCCTTTCATTCTTGCAATATTTTGGGAGGGTTTTGAAGTAGCACCAGAAAAAGAAGAGCACAACTCAATTCAACAGTAGAATAATTGAAATGTTTGCACTTTTTAGAATTGACAGCTGCCCTCCAAAACATAGGTAGAGTGAATCTATTTTAGTCAGTATGCTTGTTTCTTCTATAGCTATCCATTTCCCTCTTCTGTTACAGTAGTGGCCAAAATTGTGGAAACCTTTTGGGGAAAATGTATTTTCTAAAACTAGCTAATAACACCAATTTTTGTGGAGTAGTACCATAAAGTTATATATCAATGGAAAGATAATTTAATCAAGAATGTAATACAATAACTTTTATGAAGGATTTGCTATTAGAATAGCAGTTACAGTGTAAAGAAGAAAAGTGAAACACGTAGAAAAAATGAGATATACAAAAATTATCATCATAAGATAGGAGTAAATAGGATTTGAATAGACATGAAGAGAATATGTATGTAACTGGGGTGTGATTGAATGTAGAAAAAGTATATATGGAATATGCATGATGTTATATTGTAATCTATACAAAAGAAAAAGTATTAGAAAAGTATGCACCAGACAAGTCGCACCATTCTAATGTTTTTAAATAGTATATTTAATAAAAATTATTTTTTAAAAAATTATCACCATAGAAAAAATGAGACATACAAAAATTATCACGTCTAGCATGTATAGCTCCATTTACTCAATGGACTGAAGGCATGATTACACTTGTTACCTATGAGCAGATTGTCTATAGATAAAGACTTTGGTGGATAAATGTAAGGAAACATAGGATTCATTTATACAAAATATTGTAGGTTGATCCATTGATCCATTACATAACTGTATTAGAAATCAATATACTGTAATTGAATTTTTGACTGCTGAAGAAGTTATCATTGGAACCCAGAAACAAAATGTCAGTCTATGGAATACCATCACAAAGTTTCATCTTCAACTTCCAGGCTCTGGCAGGAAAACTTCAATTTTTAGAAATGTAGATGATGTTATTCACATAGATTTCTTGCAATTGGTACCACTAAGTGATATATTGCAACACTTTGAAACAATGATTAAGCAGTTTGGAAGCAGAAGATGTAAAGTTTGCTGCCACATGACGTTAGGTTTCATAAAGAGCCCAAGAAGAATTGCATAGTTGGATGTATGATCTGGACCGTGTGATCCAGATTTGGATACATACACTTTCTTCTTTTTCCCAAAAATGAAGGAAAATATTGGTGACCATCTTAAAGGAAATCAAACCCGGCTGTTCTTTGGAAAGACCGATACTGAAGCTGAAGTACTTTGGCCACCTAATGAGAAGAGAGGACTCATCGGAAAAGGCCCTGATGTTGGGAAACATGGAAGGTAAAAGGAGAAGGGGATAGCAGAGGATGAGATGGTTAGATAGTGTCATCGAGTTAATGAAATACAAATTTGGGCTAACTTGAGGAGACAGGGAAGGACAGAGGAGCATGGTATGCTGTGGTTTATGGGGCCGCATAAGAATGAATCAGACACAATTTAGCAATTGAACAACAAGAATTGGTAGGCAACTGTTTGGCTAAGATAAAATGCTGAAAAGGATTATCAGGTCTTGGTTGAAAAGACATAGTGTGAATTTCTGTTATTATTGGTAGAAGTGCATAATACACTATGGTGATTATATGGAGAAGAAAACAGAATCAAAGAGCTCCTTTAAAGGATTATTTTTCTGTTTCATTTGTTAAAATATTCCTATTTAAATTAAAGTTATTGAGGTGGAGGCATTTGTTTCATTTAGTCTCTCTTTCTCTCTCTCTCTCTCTCTCTCTCTCTCTCTCTCTCTCTCTCTCTCTCTCTATCTATCTATCTATCTAACCCACTATGACTTTATGACTGTGACTTGTTGCTATATCCTTACGACTTATATTGATTGTTTCCTAGTATGACTGGATTGCTTATTTGTATCCTATGACTATCCTTAAGTGTTGACTAATGTATCTTGTTTTTTTATGTACACTGAGAGCTTATGCACCAAAGAAAAATTCCTTGTGTGTCTAATCAGACTTGGCCAATAAAGAATTCTATCATCTATCTATCTATCTATCTATCTATCTATCTATCTATCTATCTATCTATCTATCTATCTATCTATCTATCTATTATCTATATAATCTATTTATATAATCTATCATTCATTGCCCTTATGTATCAGCTTGTGTACTTTTTCTAGAAGCACCTATTTAGAGCCCATGGTGCTGAACTCAATCTCCAAGCTATCTAGTGAGATTGTTATAACTTCTAAGAGATCCATTAGTGTTTTAAAATTTCATAAATTATATATAAGTAAAATTATAGGAGGGGACCGGTTTAAGATTTTCTGTTTGTAATTTGAACCCCACCATTAAATAATTGAACAGTGACTTCTGGATTATTAAAAACAGATTTTACAAAATGACATTACCAATGATTTTAATGAGAAAATGTAACTTCCTATGTTTTTAATTTTATTGAACTCAGAGTAACAAACTCTAAACAAAGGGCTCAGCTAATAAGTACAAAATAAATTTGCTTGATCAAAGGACAGATCTCTACAAGCTATCACTAACCACTGTATAAATAGAAGTCACTTTATGTGGAATCAAATGCCACCTCTGCAGAATCTTTAAGAACTCTCATTAAGCTTTATGCACTACGGAGACAGAATTGACAAACTGCCAAATCTTTTCAAGAGTTGACTTGAGCTATTCCTCTCCCTACCTCCCTTTTCTATTTTATCTCATGGCAAATGGTAGTTACATTCAAGTCAAAAGTTATTTGATAGATCTGACTCAGAATATTTTTGCTCTGATATCAAAGGCTGAATTATGCAGTTTCAAAAGCCAGAGGTTTCAAAAAAGAAATTATCAATATGCTGAAATTGTAGATATTCAAATACTAGAAAAGGAACAGGGGACTGAGACTCCTGGTTATTCTGCATATGACTCAATTCCTTCTTCAGGTATAGTACATATTTTAGCCAAGACATTGCTACATATTTCTAAATAATTTCTTCTATTCAAGTTATCCATGTAGTCATTCACTGTTGGGAGAAACGAATTTCATTTTGATTTAAATGAGAAATAAGCAGGACGTTACACAGACTGTGGTTAATACAAAAACTCATCTCTCACTCACATCCTGAATGAACCAGCTCTACAGATGACCCAATATTATTTCATAGAGGCATTAATTAATACATGGGGAAAAAAATTAAAACTAATTGCTCTGTTAATTTACATGCAAGGCTAGATTCTAACCCATGAAATTTTCATAGCTGTACAAATTTGAGAAAAGCCCTATCCAAATTTTGAAGTAATAAGGCAGTGTAACATTCAGACCCAAACTTGGAACTCTCGGTAATATATTTGTTTTCAGTTTTATATTTCTAGCTAGTCAAAAAAATTTGTCAGTGGATCCATTTATATTAAAACTCACTTTCCCAAAGGTTTGTCATGGTTAAATGGCATCTTGCATGGAAGCATCTCTACAAGGAATTTAAGTAGCTTCAGCTGGCCTATCTTTTAGAGTTTTATCCATGATAAATCTTATTCATTGACATTTAGTAAAGTTTATTTGTATCCAGAGATGCTGGAGATTTCTTGAAAAATAGATTGATGTTGATAATTCCTGAGCCAGTACATAATTCAGTGCTCAACAGAGGACTGCAAAAATGTACTGGAGCTGCAAAAACCTTGTGAGCGATGAATACTTTGAATTTTCAGCCAGTCGGAATGAGAAATCCAAAGAACTTGCTTTACAGACCAGCTTTGATACTTTTTTGGGGGCAACACATGAATTTATGGACAGGAATAGCAAAATGCTTAGTCTGCAGCTCATTTCCCTTGGAAAAATACAGAACTGTAGTATTTCTTATTTGTTCCTTTTTTAAAAAATTACTTTCTACTCGGGAGAAATTGGAAGTTGCTTATGAATTTGTTGTTGTTAGTTGAGAAGTCGTGTCCGACCCATCGCGACCGCATGGACAACATTCCTCCAGGCCTTCCTGTCCTCTACCATCCTCTGGAGTCCATTTAAACTCATGCCTACTGCTTCAGTGACGCCATCCAGCCACCTCGTTCTCTGTCGTCCCTTTCTTCTTTTGCCCTCAATCTTTCCCAGCATTAGGCTCTTCTCCAGTGAGTCCTTCCTTCTCATTAGGTGGCCAAAGTATTTCAGTTTCACCTTCAGGATCTGGCCTTCTAAAGAGCAGTCAGGGTTGATCTTCTCTAGAACTGACTTATTTGTTCGCCTTGCAGTCCAAGGGACTCGCAGGAGTCTTCTCCAGCACCAGAGTTCAAAGGCCTCGATTCTTTGGCGCTCAGCCTTTCTTATGGTCCAACCTTCACAGCCATACATTGCAACTGGGAAAACTATAACCTTGACTATACGCACTTTTGTTGGCAGGGTGATGTCTCTGCTTTTTAGTACGCTGTCTAGATTTGTCATAGCTTTCCTCCCCAGGAGCAAGCGTCTTTTAATTTCTTGGCTGCAGTCCCCATCTGCGGTGATCTTGGAGCCCAGGAAAATAAAATCTGTCACTACCTCCATTTCTTCTCCAACTATCTGCCAGGAATTGAGAGGGCCAGATGCCATGATTTTAGTTTTCTTAATGTTGAGTTTCAAGCCAACTTTTGCACTCTCCTCCTTCACCCGCATCAAGAGGCTCTTTAGTTCTTCTTCGCTTTCTGCCATTAGAGTGGTATCATCTGCATATCTGAGGTTGTTGATATTTCTTCTGGCAATCTTAATTCCAATTTTTGATTCATCTAGCCCCGCCTTTCTCATGATGTGCTCTGCATATAAGTTAAATAGACAGGGTGATAGTATACAGCCTTGCCGGACTCATTTCCCAATTTTGAACCAATCAGTGGTTCCATGTCCAGTTCTCACTGTTTCTTCTTGACCTACATACAGGTTTCTCAAGAGACAAATAAGACGGTCTGGTATTCCGATCTCTTTAAGAACTTGCCACAATTTGTTGTGATTCACACAATCAAAGGCTTTAGCATAGTCAATGAAGCCGAAGTAGATCATCAAGAAAAGATGCATAGAAAATTGGAGAGCCCCTTTTGACGGGCAAAGATCAGACTTTAAATAAAAAGAATGGCTTGTAAATTACGTTGCTCATTATATTAAAAACCCATGGTTTGGGACACTCCTAAAAGGATGAAACGAAGAACTAGTCATTAAGAAGTGATATCCAACTTTTCTGATCCCGAGAGAACCAAAAAAATCTGGAAAAATTGAAAGAATAGAATAGAATAGAATAGGATAGGATAGGATAGGATAGGATAGGATAGGATAGAATAGGATAGAATAAAATAGAATAGAATTTTTATTGGCCAAGTGTACATAAAAGAGAAGATATCTTTATCAAGGTACAACACTTACAACACTTAATGATAGTCATAGGCTATAAATAAGCAATTAGGAAACAATATCAGTATAAATCATAAGGATACAAGCAACAAAGTTACAGCCATACAGTCATAAGTGGAAGGAGATGGGTGATGGGAATGATGAGAAGATTAATAGTAGTGCAGATTTAGTAAATAGTTTGACAGTGTTGAGGGAATTATTTGTTTAGCAGAGTGATGGCGTTTTGGAAAAAACTGTTTTTGTGTCTAGTTGTTCTGGTGTGCAGTGCTCTATAGCGTCGTTTTGAGGGTAGGAGTTGAAACTGGTTATATCCAGGATGTGAGCGATCTGTAAATATTTTCACAGCCCTCTTTTTGATTTGTGCAGTATAAAGGTCCTCAATGGAAGGCAGGTTGGTAGCAATTGTTTTTTCTGCAGTTCTACTTATCCTCTGAAATCTGTGTCTATCTTGTTGGGTTTCAGACCCAAACCAGACAGTTACAGAGGTGCAGATGACAGACTCAATAATTCCTCTGTAGAACTGGATCAGCAGCTCCTTGGGCAGTTTGAGCTTTCTGAGTTGGCGCAGAATAAATAAGCAAATAAGCCAGTAAACAATCAAATGCTTAATCATTTGATAAACATACATACACACTTATATAAAGTGATACTCATTTCCTGCATTACATATTGCCTGATTTCTACGTTTAAAATATATTAAGTAGTTAAGGGGGAAGAATGATATAGTTGCTTTAAGAATCACATTAATGTGATGTGACTTTTTGAAGCAGCTACATCTTTTTGTCAGGCTTATTTGGAACCTTGAAAGGCAACCTCAGGATGCCTTAATGAGCTATAGCAATAGAAGAATACAGGTAGTCCTCAGGTTAGAAACACAACTGAGCTCAACATTTCTATTATTAAGTGAGTTTTACAATCGATTTACAACCTTTCTTGCCACAGCTGTTAAGTGAATCACTGCAGTTGATTCACTTAACCTGGTTGTTAAGTGAATCTAGATTCCCCATTGACATTGCTTGTCAGACAGTCACAAAAGGGGATCACATGACCTTGGGACACTGAAACGGTCATAAGTATGAACCAGTCGCAAAGCATCTGAATTTTGATCAGATGATCATGGAGATACTACAAAGATTGTAACTATGAAAAATGGTCAGAAGTCACTTTTTTCATTGCTGTTGTATCTTTGAACGGTCACTAAATGAACTGTTGTAAGTTGAGGACTATCGGTACACAGCCCTTGTAGTAAAACTTATTTCACCATCCTTGGAACTCACTACTCACTACATCTATGGATATCAAACATTGATTGGAGGTTGTGTACTCAAAAAATTCCTACATACATGGGGCGGAACTCACTTGTTAAATCTCTCATTGTAAAAATTCTCTCACTTGCATACAGAAGGAATATATGTATATATTTACATATTTAAACAAAAATCCAGATCAATATCAAGTGAACAACTGTTGAAGAAATAAATTGTAGAGGTTTGCTTATTTTTATTTATGTATTTATTTATGAATGTATGTATGTATGTATGTATGTACGTACGTATGTATTTTTTTTTTATTGGTAGAAACACCTACCATTAGCTTCATTCCTATTTCATTCTCTTCATTAGTTTTTTTTATTCCCCTTTCTTAATTTATAGGTAACTGAAGATGGTGAACATGCATACATTCACTAAGTGATGCAGAATATGAATCTTCTTACAGAATGTCACTTAGCAATAGCCCTTAGACTTATATACTGCTTCACAGTCCTTTACAGCCTTCTCTGAGCAGTTTACATAGTCAACATATCACACACACCCCAATAATCCTACAGACTTCGGAAGGATAGAAGGCTGAGTCAACCTTGAGCCTGGTGAGATTCGAATTCTCAAATTGCAGGCAGCTGGCAGCAATAGCCTGCAATACTGCATTCTAACCACTGCGCTACCACGGCTCAGAATATTATGTAGGTATTGTGAGCATTGTGACATCAGTGCCTCCTGGATGGGATTGTCTAGATTTATTAAATAAGGTGGTTAAAAAACAATGAGAGCAATGGTGGCAACTACTGTGTAAGTGGAAATGAATACATAACTAAGAGAAAGTTCACCCCACCCTCCAATTCCCACTTCCAATTCCTTTTTCTTTGAACATATTTATTTGTAAACATCTGGTGTGGCCCAAAATACTATATCCAAAGATGTGTTTTTCTAAAGAAAACTTATGTCTAGAGCTTCTGCATATAAATGGAATTAGTATATACGATATATTCTAAATAGAGAATATTTAGGATTAGAGTGGACCCCGTGAGTAACTGTCATATTTCATATTTAACCTACACATACTGTCAACACCAAATGTGATCAGCGATTTCTTCCACCTCCGAACCCAGCCATTCTCCAACAAACCATACATTGCAATTATTCCAGACCAATTAAAATGCATCATAGAGCTGGCAGCAGCATGAATTATTGGCCAAGCAGCTAGCATATCGTTAAATTTTATAGTTAAATTCAAGATTACTGTTGTCCATAAATATTCATGATTAAACTATGCTAGTTAATTTTCATGCATAGTCAAGCTTGGAAACAAGGCTAAAATTTGTGAATCTTTAAGGATGATGAATGCTACATGACCATGTTGATATTCTACACATCACCTCACTAAAAAGCTTGGTAAGAAAATATATTCATTAACTGCAGGGAAGAACAGTCTATCCAAAGCCTAAGACAAAGCTTACTTTAAGGGGAGGGGTACAGATATGGAAAATCAGAAGTCCGAACAACCAGGGATTAAAAAAGAGGATACAGAAAAGCAAAGATACGGATATAGATTTATGACAGCTGTCAATCATTGCCTCAAAACTTTGGCTTCCACTTCGGGTCATGAACCTGCTGTGATTTACCAAATCTCTAGAGGATTGTTTTTAAAGAAAATAATGTTCTGCTATGTAACTTTACTTTGTTTTGTAGTTCCTGCTAGCTTAAATTATATAAGTAAGAAAAATTGGAACATGAAAGTTGTCATTAAAGGTGAAGATAAAAATAAGAACCTATTATAATTTAGATTATAATTTAGGAATTATTTTGGATTATGATTGTTAGTTTTGATAGCTTGAATTTTGTTCTCGGAAGTTGGGGTGGGAGGTGGGGGGTAAGGGGGAGGGGAATTGGGGGGTTGAGGGTAAAGGATGGAGTGATGGTTAATGTACAGGGATTATTGAAGATGTATAAATATAATTAATGTAGGGTCGGGTCTGCCCAGTTACCATTTTAGAACGATGGGGAGGGAGAAAAGAGGAGAGAGTAGGAGGTAGGAAAGAGGAGAAGAGGAAGGAAGAGGGGTAGAAGAGGGAGAAGGAAGGTGGAGGGTGGAGGGAGGAGAGGTTGTAGATAAGAGAAGGAGACGAAGGTCTGGAAAGTAGAAGAAGGTAGAAGAGGGAAGAGTGTTAAAAAGGGGGGTGGTGACTGGGCAAGCCCGACTAATTGTATATAACTGTACATTGGATGAGCTGTTTGATATGATTGTAAAAATAAAACTTTTTTATGGAAAAAAAAAAGAAGAATCTATCAGGAAAGATTTAGTTGAGCTTTATGGTTCCATCAGAGCCAGTTTTGCGTAGTGGCTAAGTACCGGGTTAGAAATTGGGGATCGGGAGTTCTAGTTCTGCCTTAAACATGAAGCCAGTTGGGGAAGCTTGGGCTAGTCCTTCTCTATCAGCCCTAGAAAGGAGACAATGGCAAACCACTTCTGAAATCATGGCAAGAAAACTTCCAGGACTATTCAGCAGGAGACAAAAGTACTTGAGGGCACCCCCTAACCTCCCGAAAATGGGTCCTGGGATGAGGGAAGGGGGACATTTATCATACAATGTAAATTATTCCATCAATTTTTAAATAAAGTCTATTCTAAATCAAAATCAGCCTATTCAAAATCAGAAAAGAAGTCATCTTATTGGGGTGGGCAGTTTGTTCTGCCCTGTGGGGCCCCTGACCCAGTGTTGGAATTCAATTTTTTTTTACTACCGGTTCTATGGGCTTGGCTTGGTGGATGTGGCAGGGGAAGGATACTGCAAAATCTCCATTCCCTCCCCACTCCTGGGGGAAGGATATTGCAAAATCTCCACTCTTACCCCCTCCAGGGGAAGGATACTGCAAAATTATCATTCCCTCTCTACTCCTGGATCCAGCCAGAGGTGGCATTTGCTGGTTCTCCAAACTACTCAAAATTTCTGCTACCGGTTCTCCAGAACATATTAGAACCTGCTGAATAGCAGCCCTGCTCTGACCTCTGCCCAAGTGGTACTACTACCCTGGAACCTATCAAAGCAGCAAAACTGTCCAAAATCACATGAATCCATTCAGGGGAAAAAATATTCCTCAACTAGCAGCCAACCCAAGTCCATAACTTCTCACAACAGTTCAATGATTTAGCATACACTCTGGAAGAGAGAGAAGTGTCATGAAGCTCTATCTGGGAGATCATCATGTCGTTGTGTTGTTGTGTTGTTTTTTCTACTTACCCTCCTTCTTTGTAGATATTGGTGTGCAGACATCCACTTTATAGGAGCCCCTAAACACTATGTTCATTGTCAGCACCTTTCCTACACTAGGGCTACCATAAGGTAGAAGTAAAGGTAAAGGTTTCCCCTGTCCAGTCATGTCCAACTCTGTTGTGATCCAAGCCCAAGTAGGTAGTAGCAAACTCAGTCAGTGTAAAAACAAACTTTATTAGAACAGCTGAGAATTACTTCATTCTCAGCATAGTCCAGCTAAATTAAAGCAAATTCCTTCCAACACAATTCCTCAGTCCTTATCACCAACCTTGGTCCAATTAGACAAACTGCCAAAGGCCTTTCTTGGCAAAAGTTCAGAAGACACCGATATGAAACAAATGCAGCAAGACAAAGCCATCGATGTTGTTTTCCGGCAAATAGTCCAAACGCCATCGTTAGTCTTTTAAACCTTATGGGAGGGGCCCTATTCTTGGCCCTACTCCCTACTCCTCTTTGCTTTAGCTGCTCTTGCCTTCTGGCAGCTCTTCTCATGCGTGCATTAGGAACAGGCTCCTCCTGTTCCTCTGCCTCACTACTGTCAGCCTCTGGAGGCTCTGGACTCCACACATCACTCCCTGATGGCCCTGGCCCCACTTCTGCCTTCGACGCAGAGCCCTCATCTGGGCCTTCCCCAAGCTCCAGGACTGGCCCATGCGCTTCCTTAGCCTCATTGCTGTCTGATTCCGTTGCCAGCTTCGCAGGCTGCTGATGGACCACAACAAACTCTAGTGGGCAGCATTCAGCCCCTTTTCTTAGGTGAAGGAGCTAGTATTGTCTGAAGGTGCTTTCTGTGGCCAGCATGACTGTACACTGAGGCATATATAATGCTGTTACCTTACCACCAAAACAGTCCCTATTTATCTACTCACATTTATATGCTTTCAAACTGCTAGGTGGGCAGGAGCAGAGGCAAGTAATGGGAGCTCGCCCCATCATCCAGCATTTGGGGCTCAAACCTGGGTACCAGCTGGCAAACTCAGCATCTTTAAACTGCTCAGCCATCGCACCCACTTCCTTGGCTACCATATCTGAGCTGCTAAAGTCCAAGCCACCTCTAGAGAGCAGAAAAGGGTCAGATTCTGCCACCTGGTGGTAAAATGCATCTTTGCTTTACGGCGGGAAAGGCAAATTGATCTAAAGAAGCCTCCAAAGAGTTGTTTCTTCAAACAGCTTTCTAACAAATATATAGGCAGTTATTTAGGTTTAATGTGCTAAGATGCCTTTATGTATGTTATGCAGGCCTTCAGTAAACTCTGTTTATATAGCAATACTTCCAGCAGCAATATTTTTGGTCTTTAGAAATAATCACATCTGACAAGTGTAGCAGAAATATGTGTTCTTTAGTATCACACTCCCTGCAGCCTTCTGCAAAAAGCTACTTGGGCTCAAGAGTTAAATGCAAGTCCTTTGGGGAACCAAACACAAGCCTAGAGCCTATGTTCCTGCCTTCCCAGAAGCATGAGTGAAGTCTTGTGTGAATGATAAATCTGCATTTTATCTCAAGACGCCTGCGCACATCGAGTATCTGATGGAGAGAAGGAATGGACAACGTCACAATGCAAATTCTTCTAGAGAACAAGCCTTTTACAGTGCAGATCAGAAGGAGATTCCATTTCAGAAAACGAAGAAGTCAAATCATTTTTGGGGAAGAGCCATCAGATTGGTAGAATGTCTTGTTTTTCTTGCAGGGTGCTTCCAGGTACAAATTAAAACTCCTATCCAAAATTCAGAGGAGTTTTGCCAGTTTATAAACACAATGGAGAAGGAGAAGAACTAAGACTCTAAAGCAGCCTTTAAACCAGAATAGGAGAATAGAATAGAATAGAATAGAAAAGAATAGAATAGAATAGAATAGGAATAGGAATAGGAATAGGAATATAATAGAATAGAATATTCTTTATTGGGCAAGCATGATTGAACACACAATTAATTCAACTCCGGTGCATAAACTCTCAGTTGGACAATAAATATATAGGAAGTAATATAAGTGATATAAATGACTATATTATGAAATAGTTTGATAGAAAATGCGCAGATATTAAATGGTGCTACTTAAATGGTTATTATATTAAATGGTTCCCACTTAAAAATGCTACCAAGGTTCTCCTTTCAAATACAATCTCAAGGGGAGAAAGACCATGCTTTCTGCTAAGGCTCGATCCTATAAGAATATACAGGATGGCCAAATATTCTTGTTGGGGATTTTACCCAAAAAAATACAGTAAGGGTAATGCATATTTAATTATCCATATATTAACTGTAGCTAGAATTGTATTTGCACAAAATTGGAAAAGTGAAGAAATCCCCACAGATGAGAATATGATCAGAAAAATATTAGAATGTGCAGAAATGAATAGACTAACACTAGCAACTAAGGAGAAAGAACAAACTGAATACTATATGACATGGGGCTTATTTTATCAATGGTTGGATAACAAAAATGGAAGTTAGACAAAGGGAAACAAAAGAAAAAGGATGAGTGAAATAAAGAAGATATATTAATAGAGAGAAGTAAATATGATTATTATGTTTAATATTTCATTTATTTATTTATTTTCATCAAGCATGTATCAGATAACAGATAGAAGTATATCTATGAAATGGATATGAATAAAAGGGAACACTAGGACTGGGACGGTAGGCACACTAGTGCGCTTATGCACAATATTATCATTTTAATATTATAGAATTAATGTTAATGTAATGAATATGGTTGTAAATCTTGATTATCATTTTACAAATATATTTGTACCCGGATGACACACTGTTTAATTGAAGATGGAATTATTATATTAAAAAGTTTAAAATATATATAAGAAAAAAGAATATATGGGATGCCCGTTTAATTGAGTTTTGATCTCTCAGTTCCATCACTCTACATAAGTAGAACTTTGGGGGTGGGGCAAGGAATGAGGAGTTTGGAATTTTAAATTGGTACTCAAAGCCTTGCAAATGGTTTTAGAACTAGAACTAGAATAACTTTACTGTCACTTTGAATGTACACTAATTGGCACACATTAAAATGAAATTTCATGGCATACAGCTCTCAAAGGGTCTCCACCTCTAAATATATACTACATAAGCATAAATAAATAAATACACAATTATGCATATACCCACATCTACTTCAGATGTACAGTATACTTGTACATGGCGAGAAAACCGAATCTTGCGAATTTACCAGACGGATGGCATAGGGAACAAAGCTGTTACAGAATCTGGAAGTCCTGCTAGAAATACTTTGAAATCTCCTCCCGGAGGGGAGCAATAGAAACAGACCATGAAGTGCGTGTGTGGGGTTTCTAAAGAATCAGGGAATTCTTTAGTTACCTGACTGGTGGAATGGATGTCTATGTCACAAAATGCCATCTGTAAATAAAATAAGTCGGCAATCTCTACCACCATAGTGGCATCAACATCATGACAGACAGATGCCTCTAATCCACCTTGAAAAAAATAAATAAACCAACAATGAAACCCAATCTTCAGGGAGAGGTTTGCAAAAATTATTTATAAGGTGTGGCAGATGGGCTGCCTGTGATCTGACTATGAGAACCCTGGGGCTGCATAATGTAATTCCTTGGAAAAAACAGAGAAGCATGGGTATTGAGCTCCCTGAGGGACAAAAGGGGTATACCAGATAGATGAAATAGACTGAATTGTCCCTCGTTTCTTCATATGAGACATCTGGTGTATTGTCAAACTATCTCAACTAGCTTCTCATGGGGCTTCAGGTCTTTGGGGAATCCATTGCACAATTCCATTGGTGAAGTTTGTGCAGATGGGCTCTTGCTTGGAGAAGTTTCAGGTCCTCTAGAACAGGGGTGTCAAACTCACGTCATCACAGCAGGGTCACGTGACGTATTGGGACTTCCCGCCCCCCCCCCACCTTTGCTAAACCAGGTGTGGGTATGGCCAGCACGTGACTCATCTGGCCTGCGGGCCAGGAGTTTGACAGCCCTGCTCTAGAAGGATAAGCCTTCACACAAGAGCTTGGATTGTACTGCAGCCAAGATTACAGCTGGGCCCTGAGCACATGCGCAGTGTATCAATTTGCATTAGCAGTCTTCAAGGAATCTGCGCTGTGGGCTTCATACCAGAGAATTCTAGAGGGCAAGAAAAGAGCTCAAATCAAAGCACGTATGAAAGAAACGTGGGGAGATAAAGGTTCCCCTAAGATAACTATCCTTGTTATCAAACAGTACCCAAACAATGGCAAACACCAGAAGCGTACTTTGAATCTGTGTCAATAGTTGCCATCTGCTGTGCTGCCAGCTTGCAGGCATGGAAGCCATCAAAGAAAGATAATTAAACTGGAGTTATCATAAATGCTCCAAGCTCAAAGAAGAAAGAGGTAAGAGGTATAGAGTCACATGATAATTTGTAGGAAATGGCTTCTGTTAGGTCCAGCAAAAGAGAAGCCAGATTTGAGGTGGGCACTACACCAAAGTTACATTTTTAACATTAAGAAGGGTTATCTCAAGCAGGTAGGTCTTCTAGGAAAAAAATAATTGCAGATGCCCATTGAGGAGTACACGGACTTCATGAGAGACACAAACCTGACATTGTGGTTTACCTGTTAATAGAGTTGCTGTTGCAATAGTGTACAAGCAAGATGGGAAGTCCTAAGTGACTAGATCATGTCCTTTTGAGAGCTATGTCTCTGGTGTGGGATGTGGTCTGGCAGATTTATATAGAACCAGCTATATAAATTGTGGTCCACCAGCAGCCTGCAGAGCTGGCAGCAAAATCGGACAGTGAGGAAGCTGGGGAGGAAAATGGGCCAGTCCTGGAATCAGGGGAAGGCCCAGATGAGGGTTCTGCGTTGGAGGCAGAGATGGGGCCAGGGCCATCTGGGAGCAATGCGCAGACTCTGGAGCCTCCAGAGGCAGACAGCAGAGAGGCAGAAAAACAGGAGGAGCCTGTTCCTAGTGCACGCATGCGAAGAGCTTCCAGAAGGCAAGAGCAGCTAAAGCAAAAAAGATGACATGGGAGAAAGGCCAGGAGATGATTGGCCCCTCCCATAAGGTTTAAAAGAGCAGCAACGGCTCTTGGGCTCTTTGTAGGAAAGCAACGTTGCTACATCTGTTTCTATTCGGCGTCTCTTGTTTCTGAACTTTGTTGGGCTTTGCCAAGAAAAGCCTTTGGCAGGGCGCCAAAGAAGATAAAGGTTTGTGATAAGGCCAAAGGATTTTTTCTGAAGGACTTGTTTTGGAATTAATTTGGAATAAGCTGAGAATGAAGTAATTCTCAGCTGTTCTAATAAAATATGTTTGTTTAGGACTGATTGTGTCTGGTAATAACTACTTGGGCCTAGGTTACAACGCTGCTTCCCTTTCATGGCAATACAGAAGGAAAGATATTTTGAAGGCAGGGACAATCAAGTGTGCTTCAGTGTATTAAAAGTGAGTGGTTCCAAAATATAGGATGAGAAGAGACTTCTATAGCGAGAGAATGAAGTGGTTTAGTTAATGCAGAATACTCAGGAAACCATTGATGCAGTCATCCCCACAAAGCTTCTGAAAGCCCATTTAGTTACAAGACAAAAGTAAAAAAGAATAGCAGAAATGCTGGTAAGTTACAACTTACATTTGTGAGCAGGAGTAGAAGACCTCTGGAAGCCGGCAATGCAATTTTCCTTGAGAGTCTCTATAACTCTTGGGCATCACCAGATGGGACCACAAAGATAGGGGAGTTTTCTAGCACAGCTCCTCCAAAGCAGCAGCAATCAAGAGATTGTCGTCATGTTGCATCAGGGTAATTTCTTAGGGGAGGATCAGATCTAGCAAGGTCAGAGAGTCCCAGAGACCCAGTGGACGGTATGTTCAAATGCCTCAGTGTCCCCAATAAGTGAAAGCAAACTGATATTGGAAAATAGACTCTTATAAGTACGCACACACGCAAAGTGGAACAGAGATCCAGAAGAATGAACTGAGTTGCATTTGCAGGAATGGACACAGTAATTGTGTTTGGATTATAAATAGTATTGTGAATTCGTACTACAGTTCCTAAATCTTGAAAAGACAGAGTGGTTTTCCTTGTTCATCCTTTTACGGTTTTAGAAGGCAAGATAGGAGACAAGACAGGAAAGTTAGCAGGTGAGAGTAGATTCCAAGCAGATTCCCTTGAGGGACCTTTAGAGGAGCCAGATCTTCTGATTCCTAAGAAACTGGATTTTGGGCAATAGAAGGAATCTTCCCAGAGGGAGGGATCTTAAGTTGGACCCGTTTCACCCTTCACAAGAAATTCACATGAGAGGAAGTTGTTCCCAAAGAGGCGAATAGATAGGCAAGTTCCTTCAGTTGTCCACCAGATCATCATCCATATTCCCCCATAGCAAAAAGTAACAACATGGCCAGCGAAGGTTTTTCCTACAAGTTCAAACCAGCTTCGTCTAGGTTGTAATAAATTGCTCTATTCCATTTGCCCAAGAGGTTTCATCCCAATATTTTTACAGGAGAGTAACAAAGCATGGCCAGGATTAAGAGGACCTAGTTGTATTCTCACAAGAAGCAGACTTTCTCTTCACCCTGTCCATGTGGATAGTCCTCCAGGACAGGGGTCTCCAACCTTGGCAACTTTAAGACTTGTGGACTTCAACTCCCAGAGTCCCTCAGCCAGCAAAGCTAGAGTAACAAAGCATGGCCAGGATTAAGAGGACCTAGTTGTATTCTCACAAGCTCAGAAAGAGAGAAAGAAGCAGACTTTCTCTTCACCCTGTCCATGTGGATAGTCCTCCAGTACAGGGTTCTCCAACCTTGGCAACTTTAAGACTTGTGGACTTCAACTCCCAGAGTCCCTCAGCCAGCAAAGCTGGCTGAGGAACTCTGGGAGTTGAAGTCCACAAGTCTTAAAGTTGCCAAGGTTGGAGAACCCTGCTCCAGGAGGTAGGGAGATCGAAAGAAATGGGTTATCAAATAGAACAGGTTGCACCAATTTCTGTTAACAAAATGACATTCTGCTTAGATACAAATAAATAGAAGCACCCTGGTTCACACAGAGAAAAAAAAGTTCAAGTTAGCAGAATTGGGGCCCTGGTTGACCTAATAGGAATATGGGATGTATTATTCACAGAGCCTCCACCCCCAAAGACCTAAGAAATTGAATTTGCTCTTAAAGTTCCCAGGATGGGAGCCATACCAGAATGCCTAAGAAGCAGGCACTGCTTTTTTCCAGTTGCTGTACATGGCAGTGGAAGCAGATATCTAGGTTAGAATGGTGCTGTGGAGGACAACAGTATAGACTTTATATAACTCCGGATCCATGAATCTTGTTGTCATGCCCTCACTGGAGCCTGAATCCGTGGAAGAAGATGAGCTGGAACTGGAGTCGACGGAGATCGAGAGGGAGGCTTTGTTGGCTTCAGAGGAAAATGGATTGGAGCAGGCCCAGTCAGGCCAGGGGCTTTCAGGATTGGGACAGCTTCTAGGGAGGGAAGGCAGGGCAGAGGTGCCAAGAGAGGCTAAGAAGTGAACATGAGAGAAAGACCTCAGGCAAGGATCACCCCCTCCTGATCCTCGAGCACGAGGAGTGGAGAGAAGGCGAGAGCAGTGCAGACTGACCCAACTATTCAGGAGGAAAGCACCACACCCCTCTTCACAAGGCACACCTGGGGACTGAGACTTTTCTGAGGTTTTCGTGGGTGTTGGTATGTAGGTCTTTGGTTATTCGGGTTTGCTCCCAGAAGCACAAAGCTGAAGCCTGAAGATGACGAATGAGACTTCGTCGAAATGTCACCAAGACACTTCCAATTCTATGCGGGAGAAAACCCGAATAACCAAAGATCTACACACACACACACACACACACACACACACACACAAAGGAGAACATTGGTAGCTCAGGGTTGAAAACGAAGAGTCCTTGATGCTCTCTGAGCTTGGTTGTCATCTTGCAGATGTTTCATTACTCAAACTAGGTAACATCATCAGTGCTAGCAATTTTAGCTTTTCAATTTTGCTCAAGTCATTCTTGGCAATGAATGATTAGGATAGTGATAGCTAATCTTTTTCTTGTTGTGTGCCAAAAGCGCACAAGTGCATCCGCAACAGCACTCGTGTGTGCCGGCACCCATAATGCAATGTGTGCGCCCCCGCACATGCGTGCATAACCCCCCACGCTCCCCTGCCACCCTGTGCATGTGCATGTGACACCTCATTTTTGGCCTAGCCTCCCTGCTGCTTCCTGGGCCCAAAAACAGGCTGTGAGGGGGTGGGCCAAACCCCCCATGCCCCATATTTGGGCTAGCATGCCTCCCTGAAACTTCCTGAGCCCAAAATCAGGCTGGGGGGGCACTCCCCACTCCACCCCGCCCCCCTGCTCATGCGCACACATCTCCCCCATGCGCTCCGCTTCCTGAGCATCCAGAAAATCAGCTGACTGGTGGGAGGCTCGCAGGCATGAATGGTGGCGCTGAGCTGGGCAACAGCTCACGTGCCCGCACAGGTGCCATAGGTTCGCCATCACTGGACTAGGAGAAATGCCAATAGAAGTGACACCATCTCTTCATCTCATGTACCCTTTATCTCAATTCTGGCATCAAATTATAGGAGAAATTTGTTCAGAGAATTCTTCAATAACAAGGTTGAAGCAGATTCTTTTATGGAAACACGAATTATGGCAGCAGAGGCTACCATAAAAGGGGTAGGGATACAAGTCCCATATTGGTTATTCTTATTTAGTTTTACCTTTATCCTACCTTTATTATTTTTATCACTCAATGAACTCTCTCCTGCTCCTATTTTATTTATTTTTATTTATTTATTTATTTATTTTCACATTTATATACCGCCCTATCTCCCTAGGGACTCAGGGCGGTTCACAGGCAAGTAAAAAGTACATATAAATACAGACTAAAATAACAATTAAAAAACTTATTCTACATAGCCGAATTATTAAAAACTATATAAATAATAAAACCCATTTAAAACCAGTAAATTTAAAATCTAATCCAGTCCTGCGCAGATGAATAAGTGTGTTTTAAGCTCGCGACGGAAGGTTCGGAGGTCCGGAAGTTGACGAAGTCCTGGAGGGAGTTCGTTCCAGAGGGTGGGAGCCCCCACAGAGAAGGCCCTTCCCCTGGGTGTCGCCAGACGGCACTGCCTAGCTGACGGCACCCTGAGGAGTCCCTCTCTGTGAGAGCGCACGGGTCGGTGAGAGGTATTTGGTAGCAGTAGGCGGTCCCGTAAATAGCCCGGCCCTATGCCATGGATTTTCCCGCAACAAACAACCCTGTGAGGTGAGACAAACTGACAGATGACCCAAAATCACCCAGCTGATTTTTTAATACCTAAACTTAAATTTATGTTAATTGCAATGTGCATATGTTTAGGTCAGCAGAATAATTTATTGGATAGAGCATATTTGGTTGTATATGCATGTTGATAAAATGATAGGTATATGATAGTAATTATAAAGATAATAGTTTCAATTAGATTAAAGCAAAGCTCTTTGAATAAGAGTTATTATCAATATATTACTTTTGTCTGCAGCGTAAAATTGGAAGTGTCTTGGCGACGTTTCGACGAAGTCTCATTCATCATCTTCAGGCTTCAGTTTTGTGCTTCTGGGAGCAATGTGTGATTGCAGCTGTTTCTTCCTTTTTAACTGCTAGTGGGGGTTTGAACTGATTGGGTGGGAGCTTGGCTGTGCTCTGATTGGATGGGGTTTTTTTGTGCTCTGATTGGCTGGGGGTGTGTCCTGTTTGGGTGGGGGCTTGGTTGTGCTCAGATTAGTCTGAGTTCCAGGGGGATTTGAGCTGGTGACATATGTTTACATATGTTTTCTGAAGTTTTCGCGGGTGTTTGTATGTAGGTCTTTGGTTATTCGGGTTTGCTCCCAGAAGCACGAAGCTGAAGCCTGAAGATGACGAATGAGACTTCGTTGAAACGTCGCCAAGACACTTCCAATTCTACGCGGGAGAAAACCCGAATAACCAAAGATCTACACACACACACACACACACACACACACACACACACACACACACACACATATATAAATAAACTTTTCTAGGAGTTATCTCCCAGTTTCCCAGTGGTGTTTCTGTCTGCTAGTGCAACACTATTTATGTCAAAATGTGTACAGTCCAGCTGACAATTTATTTTTCTTTGGAAAAGTGAATTTGGGAGAAGAGGTAATTTACTAGCTTTACCTAACCTCTATTTCTTTCAATTACACTGTCAATCAGATTTCACATTTCTCAAAATATTTTGTGGCATTTCTTAAACTTTTGAAATGACTTTACTGTTTAAAAATGACACTAGGTATGTATTTGGACTGCATTTTTTCTTTTTAAAAGAACTGCATTTTATATAAGAATGAAGTATGGGCGACATTACCCAACATTGAAATAGGCAAGGAGAAGATTTTGTTAATTTTATCAGCCTCCATCCTGATAACAGTTTGCTTTTTTATTACTGCATGATCACATATTTATTTCTCCTTTATTATTACATTTATTATCACATCCTTTACACATCTTCATTGGGCTCTTGAAATCAGACACCATAGTGTGTGCTTCAAGAATCAGTGCTCTAAATGTCTAATGATTGACTAACATTTTACAGATAGTCCTCAACTAACAACTATAACTGAGCCCAAAATATCTGTTGTTAAGCGAGACATTTCTTAGGGGAATTTCCCCCAGTTTATGACCTTTCTTGCCACCATTGTTAAGTGAATCACTGTAGCTCTTAAGTTAGTGACACAATTCTTAAGTGAATCTGGGTTCCCTATTAACTTTGCTTGTCAGAAAGTCATAAAATGGAATCATATGACCCCGGGATACTACAAGTCTCATAAATATGAATCAACTTCCAAGCATATGAATTTTAATCACATAATTAAGGGAGTAATGCAACGGTTATATGAAAAATGGTCGTAAGTAACTTTTTTCAGTGATGTTGTAACTTTGAACAGTCACTGAATGAATTGTTGTAAGTCGAGGACTACCTGTAGTTAGAAAACAAGCCATCAAACGTAAAACAGGATTATTCATCAAAAATAATGTGTTTTGTGGAATAAGAGAAAGGAATAGCCTCCCATTCTACAAAGCTACAGAGATAATGAGTTGTGACATTGGGAATCAGGCATCCAATTCAATGGATTTATTGTTGCTTGTAGCAAGTTATGGTGGCCCTAGAAAACCAGGTAGGGATCAATTATAACCCCAATTGGTGGGGTGGAGTGAAATGTGGTAAGACTTCGAGAAACTGGAAGTGTCATCATCAAACAAGCTCTATTTCTTAGAAAAGATAGTGTAATAGGGGAATGAGAATGGATTTCCAATAGGAAGCCACTTATTTTTGGACCTCCAAAGGAGACAATGTAAAACTGCTTTTGCAGCATTTCTTCTGGAACCTTGGTTGAGCAATTAACAGAGTAACAGAGTTGGAAGGGACCTTGGAAGGTCTTCTAGTCCAAACCCTTCCTCATGAAGGAGACCCTATATTTGTGATGGTGAATCTTTTCCGGACCGAGTGCCCAAAGCGTGTGTGCATGCCCGAACCCCCAAAATGCAATGTGCATGCTGCCCCCATGCATATGTGCTGACCCTGTGCGTGTGCGCACGCCCCCACGCATGTGTGCACGCCCCTGAACAGCCCTCCCCCGTGCTTGCACGCACAGCCCCCTGCACGCACCCTACCCCTGCACATGCCCCACCCCCACAAATTCTCGCATGTCCCCCCCACACGCACCCCCCCATGCATGCACAGCAGAGACCCGTCAACCAGCTGGCCAGCAGGAGGCACACGTGCATGCGCGGCAGAGCTGAACTGGGGCAATGGCTTGCGTGCCCACAGAGAGGGCACTGCATGCCACCTGTGTCATGCATGCCATAGGTTCGCCATCATGGCCCTATACCATTCCAGACAAGTGGCTGTCCACTTTCTTCTTATAAGCCTCCAGTGATGGAGCACCCACAATTTCTGAAGGCACATCTAGTCTGATTAATTGATAAATCATTTTAAGCAAATTAGTTGAGTCTTATGATATTACAAGGACATGGTTAGGCAACATCTGTCTCACACTGGTGAATTCCCTGAATGTGAAAGGACCTGAGTTAAGAATTATTAACATCTGCCTTCCTTCTGACTGGAATGAATGCTTTCTCCTCCCTGTTCTTTCACCTTTGGGTTATTTTCTCCTGGTGATCAGTTTTTTTTTAAAAAAAATTTACATTTATATCCCGCCCTCCTCCGGAGACTCAGGGCGGCTTACAGTGTGTAAGCACTGTGTACAGTGTGCAGTGTGTACAGTCTTAGGTTAAAGTTTTGGGGATTTTGGGATGAGACCACGGAATCAGGTAGTGCATTCCAGGCATTAACAACTCTGTTACTGAAGTCATATTTTCTACAATCAAGATTGGAGCGGTTCACTTTAAGTTTGAATCTATTGTGTGCTCATGTATTGTTGTGGTTGAAGCTGAAGTAGTCTTCGACAGAAAGGACATTGTAGCAGATGATTTTAGGAGTTATGCTCAGGTCATGTCGAAGGCGGCGTAGTTCTAAATTTTCTAAATCCGGAATTTCAAGTCTGGTGGCATAAGGTATTTTGTTGTGATGAGAGGAGTGGAGTACTCTTCTGGATATGCTCAATTGTATTAATGCAGTGTGGGTTCCATTCTATATACTCATACTATATACTAATTCTATTTGTATATTTACAAAGTCAACTTATTGCCCCCCCAACAATCTGGGTCCTCATTTTACCTACCTTATAAAGGATGGAAGGCTGAGTCAACCTTGGACCTGGTGGGACTAGAACCTGCAGTAATTGCAGGCAGCTGTGTTTTAATAATAGGCTTCTTACAGCCTGAGCCACACCGCGGCCCCTTCATTTTTCAATAACTCCTTCCCATCTCTGAAAGTAATGAAGTTGTAGCTGGGGTAAAGTTGTAATCTAGACTAGATGGGTAGCGAGGCTATTCAAAATTTCTGAAAATGATGCAATGTTGAGTGGGCACGTGCTTCTGGGGGCAGCTTGGAGCAGCTTTTGAAGCAGTAGCCCAATCTTTCCAGATGATGGATTGGTTTCAATGATTCAAAAAAAGAGAACGAGCATTGTGAAGCACCCATTTTGAATGCTTTGTGCAGTTGTAGTTGCCTTTCTTTGCAATCATAGATATCCTTGTTTGTCATGCCCCCATTGGAGTCTGAATTTGCAGGGGAAGATGAACTGGAACAAGAGGAGGCAGAGATCGAGAGGGGGGCTCCGTTGGCTTTGGAGGAAACTGGGGAAGGGCACAGTCAGTCTGGGCAGGTCTTTTCAGGATTAGAGAGATTTGTAGACAGAGAGGAGCAGGAGAGACATAGCTCAGGTGAAGAGCAAGAACCACCCTCTCCGGATCCTAGAGCATGGAGAGAAGACAGAAGGCGAGAACAACACAGATTGAGCCAGCTATGAGGAAGGAGAGTGCCTCGCCCCCACCCCCTCACAAGCACACTTGGGGACTAAGATGTAAGGAGGTGCCGGTGGGAGGGGCATTTGTCGGGAACAAGCATTGAATCTGTGGAGCCTTGTGTGCACTTGCCGACGCCGGGAGATTACGGTGCTCTGTCTTATGGGGCTTGCCCGGTTTGCCTGCTTCTCTGAACTTCTTGCTCTGGTTGCTGTTTGGCTAACCTTGTTTACTGGATTACTCATAGCCAGAGACTGCTGAAGGTGCATGTGAGAGCTTTACTCCAGGACTTGTAATAAACATGGGGATGTTTGGGGGCACAGTTGGAGCAATAAAGGGGAGTTAGACCTGTTCTCTGGTTGTGTTGCTTTCGTGCCATGCCCTTGGGTCATCACAGTGTTTCTATTTCCTTGCACAAACTTTTTCTCTCTAGTAATATATCTTATGTATTTTATCTGCTAATATGTCTCATATTTTATCACATACTTTTGCTATTACAAAAAAAAATCAGCACCCGTAAATTATATAAACGGCAATCAACCCAGCATCCATTCAAGAGTTAAGGCTTCACTGCCTTTCTGAAAAGCAAGTAGAGTAGACCAAACGTGCTACTTGGAAGAGGTAAGCCATGAATGTTTGCAGGAAAGAGCTGCTAACTTCAAATGATGGCAACCTGAAGAGCAAATCATCTCAAGAAAATTCCTATCTCAAATGTTTCTGTGGTTTCACATTCAACAGAGAAGAACTGATGCCCGGATTAAGACGGCAAACATCCTCTCTTACTAAATTCCACAGCGCAGTCATTTCTGTTGATACTTGTCTGTCAAAATACGTGACTGATGGAGATGTGCTTGTATTTTGTGTGTGCGTGAACATCCTTTTGAAGTTCTTAAATGGATCAGAAGATACTGAAATTGTACTTAACACCTTCATTTTTAAAAAATATGGGCGTCTAGTTCAGATAGATACTAGACAGATAACTTCACCTCATCAGCATTTCAAGCAATATATCTGTGGAGATTCTCAGTCATTCAGGTCATAGTTATCTCAAAGGTGTTCTTTTTCTTCACATTGTCCAATTCCCTTGAAGAAGAAGAAAACAACCACCCAACTTTGAGATCTCAAGCAAGAACCTCCTCATCATCTGAAAGAAACTTCCTGAAAGAAATCTGAGGATAATACTGAAGTCCCTTGTAGTCTTTCTCATGCAAGACTCCCAACTTCTTTTGGTCTATAGAATGGAAGCCAAACTTGATTGTGTCGCATGATGCATTGTGACGTATAATGATGTCTTTGCGTAGCCAGGGTGGGCCTGGCCTGCACGTGACGTATCCACTCCGCAGACTGCCAGTTTGACAGGTCTGGACTACAGCTTCCATCAACTGCATCCAAAAGACTTGAGTGGTCAGCTTTAACGGGAATTATTTATTGTAACTGAAAAAGATCAATAAGTACTATGTGATCTTTAAATGTACAGGCAGTCCTCGACTTACAGCCATTGATTTAACGACCATGACAGTTACTGAAAGATGCAACTGATGGCCATTTTTCAAACTTACGATGGTTGCGACACCCCCCTGGTCAAGTAATCAAAATTTGGATGCTTGGGAGCTGGTTTGTGTTTGTGACCATTGCAGTGTCCTTTGGTCATGTGAACAGCTTTTGTGACCTTCTGACAACCAAAGTCAATGGGGAAACCAGATTTACTTTACAACCGTGTTACTAACTTAACCACTGCAGTGATTCACTTTAACAACAGTGGCAGGAAAGGTCGTAAACTGGAGCAAAAATCACTTGACAACTGTCTTGCTTAGCAACAGAAATTTTGGGCGCCATTGTGGTCGTAAGTCAAGGACTACTTATATTGTTTTTGTTTTATTGTCTATTATTTTGTTTGCAGAACAGGCAAAAAAGCCAAGGAGGCATTTACAAAAATTGCAGTTATGGAATTGGATAGAGGCCATAGTGAGTTTCACATTTTTTTACTACCGGTTCTGTGGGTATGGCTTGGTGGGTGTGGCATGGCTTGGTGGGCATGGCACGGGAAGGATACTGCAAAATCTCCATTCCCACCCCACTCCAGGGAAAGGAGACTGCAAAATCCCCATTCGCTCCCCACTCCAGGGGAAGGTTACTGCCAATCAGCTGGGAATTAGGAGGCAGAGAATAGAGGGGGCGGGGCCAGTTAGAATTTTTACTACCGGTTCTCTGAACTGCTCAAAATTTCCGCTATCGGTTCTTCAGAACTGGTCAGAACCTGCTGAAATCCACCTCTGGATGGAGGACTGTTTAACAAATCATGTCAATCTGATCCTTCCAGAATTGTTCTCTTTATCTTGTAAAAGAGAGCGAGAAAAACCAGGGCTTAAAAAAAATCTATATTTTTTTTTTATGGCGGGCATAAAACATTTAACAGACTGGTTCAATTATTCATTAAGCATTGTCTGAATTTACATTTTTACAAATCTGTATGTTAGAACAACTCAGAGGAGTGAAGCCTTTATCTCATGTTTTAAAAGGAAGTGGGGGAACACCCATCAGTGATCACGACAACAAAGTGCCTTCTCCAACAGTGAGATTTCCCATTAAATAGCACTTACTTCAACTGCAAAGCTCGGCCGGAACCAGCAGCAAACAGCGGAGGGTTTACACTGCATACAAAGTGGATTCATCTTTGAACAAGAATTCTAAGAGAAATGAGAGAATTTGCATTTCTTACAAGCATACGAAGAACCAAACAAAATCAGATACAAATGGGAAATGTTACTTGCATTGAAAGTCTTTCTGGTAACAAGAAAAAAAATACTTCAGAAGCCTCTTCCTTCCATGAAAAATGAATTGCTCAGAACTCTTTAGACAAGGAATCTCTTGATGCTGGGATGCTGGGACTGAAGGAGATGGAAAACTAGATAGAGCAGCAACACTGAATTGTATTCAAAATGGGGGGAGAAAAATGCCATTAATTTCATTGAATTTAAATGGACTGACTTCACCTAAACAAAAGACAATTGTTTAATACACTTAAAAAAAAATACAATGCTGATATTGTTGGTTTACAAGGAACATATATATTTTTCCGAATTAACATATCATGTAATGGTGGGTTTCAAAAACTTTTAGTACCGGTTCTGTGGGTGTGGCTTGATGGGTGTGGCATGGGTTGATTGGCGTGGCTTGGTGGGCGTGCAGGGGAAGGATACTGTAAAATCTCCGTTCCCACTCCATTCCAGGGGAACGTTGCTGCAAAATCCCCATTTCCTCCTGATCAGATGGGATTCGGGAGGCAGAGAATAGATGGGGGCGGAGCCATTTTTACTACCGGTTCTCCGAACTACTCAAAATTTCCGCTACCGGTTCTCCAGAACTGGTAGAACCTGCTGAAACCCACCTCTGATATCATGTTAATTTATTGAAAGAGAGAGAAAACATTAAAGACTATCCAGCAGCAGGAAAATGAAGGGATAAAACATTTTTTTTAATGACCCCTTTTTTGTGATCCCTTTCATTGGGGTGAAGTCAAGGAAACTGAACATGGAGCCGGACATTCACTGGCTGGATGCCCTATGTCGGGATGTCAAACTCAAGGCCCAGGGCCCGGAACTGGCCCGCGAGGTGCTTAGATCTGGCCCACGGGGATGTCCTGGAAACAGTGAAGGACCGGCCCATGGTGCCTCTGCCAGTGAAAACGGAGCTCGGGAGGGACGCGGCAGCCTTCCTGAGCTCCATTTTCCCTAGCAGAGGGTTGCAGGAGGCCATCGCAGCTAAAAACAGAGCTCAGAAGCCCATTTTCACTGGCACAGCACTCGGGCCACCACAGATACCTCTGACACGGGTGAGTTGAGCTGACCACGCCCACCCCGGCACCCTGAGCTTAACCACAGCCCTGATGTGGCCTTCAATGAAATTCAGTTTGACACTCCTGCCCTATGTGAAGTTATATTATATGATAGAGAAAAATTTGTTGCTGCCTAGATTGAACTCTCAACCTTCTGAGTGGGAGGCAAGCAACTTCAATTCTAGGCCCCCGCAACCCTAGGAGTAAAACAAATACCTGAACCAAAACCTCCAAGATCACTGAAGTCAAGTAAGCCTCCTTAATAGCTTCCTGAGGCAGTTGCAGATGCTGGCTCATAAGTTATGTGTTTTTAAATGAGAATTAGGAAATAACTGGCCTCAAAAACTGACTAGGACCAACCTTCACTTTATTACAGGTAGTCCTTGACCTATGATCACAATGGAGCCCTCAATTTCTGATGTTAAGTGAGACATTTGTTAAGTGAATTTTGCCCCATTTTATGACCTTTCTCGCCTCAGTTGTTAAATGAATCACAGTAGTTGATCTGTTAGTAACATGGTTGTTAAGTGAATCTGGCTTGCCTATTCACTGCTTGTCAGAAGGTCACCAAATGTGACTGCATGACTCTGGGACACCGTAATGGTCATAAGTACAATTGCTAAACATCTGAATTTGGATCACATGGCTGGTGGGGGGGGGATGTTGCAAAGGTTGTAACTGTGAAAAACGGTCATAAGTCACTTTTTTCGCTGCCGTTGTAACTTTGAACAGTCACTACACAAACTGTTGTAAGTAGAAGACTACCTGTATTTATTATACAACAGTATTATAGTTGTATATTTCTTAACTGGGAAGAACCTTATTTTCTGTCTCCAGTTCTGCTCAAGTAAAGTTGGTTCAAGCAGATTGCATACAGGTAGTCTTCAACTTACAACCGTTTGTTTAACAATCATTAGAAGTTGCAACAGCACTGAAAAAAGTAACTTATGACCAGTCCTCGTATTTACACCATTGCAACATCCCTTCAGTCATGTAGTCAAGGTTGTAAAATCAGGAGTGACTCATTTAACAGCCACCCAGCTTAGCAATGGAAATTCTGGTCCCAATTGTAGTCGTAAGTCAAGGACTACCTGTAAATTGGGTCATGGGGAATTTTGCTCCTTCAAACAACAACAACAACAAAAAATTCAAAATTAAAACAAAACAGCAGCAGTTTATCTTGTCACCTGCAGGGGAGGAACTAGAAAAATGAAAACACAATGGAAGAATTTTATTCCTGAAATTAAGAAGTTTATAAATTAATGTTGGCGTCCATATTTATGTTTTAAATAAAAAGGAATAATTTTATGAAATACTTTTGCAAATGCTTGCAGAAATTATGGGAGGTGGAATAATTATTGCTGGAGACCTGAATAGAAAGCTAAATCTACACTTGAGTCAAATTTTCACAAGAAGCAAAAGAAAAGGAAAGTTCCATAAAAATGTTTTTCAGTATATAGACATACTGGCTTTGACAGGTGCCAGATGCAAAAAACCCTACACTTTTTTTGTCAGCAAAATATTCTAGAATTGACAATTGTTGGCTCTCTAAGGTTCTTACATCACCTATCAAGGAAAAAGAGATTCTCTCAATGACATATGTAGATCAGAAAGCAACGTGAGTCCAGGGAGAAGACTATCTTTTAAATAAAGCACGAACGAAAAGAATGTTACTGTAAGAAAATATATCACTGAGATGCAAAGAAGAATTAAAATACTTTTTAAAAAATAAATACAGTTCTTGGGATGTTAGTAACAATCATCTGGGAAGTTAGTAAAGCTTATATAAAAGGGATTGTTATAAAGTTTACAAGGAAATAGAAAAAAAATGTGAAAATTACAATTGGAAGAGAACAGAATTAGAACAAATTTGTAGCATTAATCCAAAATGATAGGCATTGAGATTATTAAACAAAGTTAAACAACAATTAGGCTTACTAGAAACAGAAAAACTCCAAAAGGAGATAAAATTCTGGCATGTAAAATTAGAAAATGGAAGGAAAGAAAGGCAATAATAGCAACAAAGAAATCGTTATATATAAGACCAGAAATTATAAGAGAAGTTTCAGAATGCTTTAAGAAATTACATGCCAAGAACAATGTTGATCAAGAAAACTTGAAAACCTATATTAGACAGTCAGAATTTAGTGGCCACCATTCTGGCAAGGCTGGATGGGGAAAGAGACTAATATTTTAAAAAATCCGTAATAGTTCAAGAGATTTGAAAATAAAGAAAATAAAGATTGTGAAAGTACCAGGCCCAAATGGATTTGTAACCCAATACTACAAAAAGCTAAATGAAAACTGTTGAAATGAATACAAATTAATTATGTAAATTAATTAAATTAATTAAATAAAAGTGACAAAATCAGTATGAAAGATAGGGGAAGAAGCCTATCTACAGTAATTTGGTTTACAAGAAGGGAACGATCTGGAGAAACCTCAGTCTTACAGGCCAATTTCTCCGCTGGACATTAATTATAAGGTAGTAAATTTAGCAATCAAGTGAACGAGGGCAGACTACATGTGGAGATTTCGGGAAATGGGGGTGAAGAGAAAAGTCAACAAATCTACATTTTTTGTTTCCCTCCAATGTTTTGTTTTGTTTTGTTTACTGAAGAAATGTGGGTTCTGTGTATGTGCGTGTGAAGCAAGGAAAAGGTTCTGGGAAGCTCCTCTTGAAACTGCCACCTTTGCAGTTTTCCCAAAGCCTAGCAAGAGCCAGGAGAGGGTTTGTAGTCTTCCCCGACAGCCAGCTGATCTGGAGGGACAGCTTTGAAACAGGATACCATTTCTGCAAGAAATTGTCAGAGCACAGAAAATGGCGCCTGCTCCCAGGAGACATGGGAAGCAGGCCCAAGCATTGGCGGCAGGGGTGGTATTCACTTACTTTCGCTACCAGTTGGCAAATGTGAGCATGTGTGCCTTCCATGCATGCGCAGAGCGTCAAAAATGGGATGTGGGATCTGGGTGGGTGGGAGGAATCTCCCGCAGCTGCCGCTACCTGTTCGTGCGAACCGGATAGAACCGGCTGAATACCACCACTGATTGCAGAGTTCTGGCAAGGCTGGATGGGGAAAGAGAAGTCGCGGACGCTGTAGCGTCCCTGTGGTCAGTCATAAGGGTGAATGACTGCAGGGGCACTGTAGCTGCCATAAAGGTCACATGTACGGTAGCTTGGGGAGGGGGAGGGGGGGATTGTTGTAAGTTCGAATGGCCGCTAAATGACCAATCATATCTTCTTTCATTTTATTGTTCTGATGCTGGGAGTCAGTTGGAATTGGGTCTCCTTTTAAGCCTGTGTAATAAATCATAAATAAATATTCTTCTTTTTAAATTTGCAGTGTTACGCTACATATTTGTTATTGTTGCATAGATATCCACAGAGGAGCATGCATACATATATTTTTTTAAGAAAGCAAAAAAATAAAAATAAAATAAAAATAAAAAAATCATTCAAGCAATTTTGTGAAGAGGATTTTTAGATTAACTTTCCTCTTCCTCCCGCCCCGAAAATCAAATAGAAAAATGGTCTGAGTTTTAGTGGGTGGGGAGAAAGAAGTCAGATAGCTGTAATCCTTCCTCTTTTGATGCAGTCTCCATCAGCCTCATCCCTCACCCCCATCCCAAAATCTGCTACTTGCATGGAGTCAGTTTCATTCATTGAAAATTTCCTACCCAAAGCAGCAACAGTTGGCTGATATTTGAAAGGGGAATCAGAGCTATGATTAGGACAATAACATTCTCTGTGGCCAAGACACTGAGCTTGTTGATCAGAAAGGTCGGCAGTTCAGTGATTCGAATCCCTAGTACAGGTCTTCTGCGTGAGCAGGGGGTTGGACTAGACGACTTCCAAAATCCTTTCCAACTCTTTTACTGTTATTATTATTAATGTTTTTCTACTTTAACCTTAATCAGGTTCTTAATTCAGGTTGTACCCTGGAGCTTGTGAATTTACTTTGGAAAAGCCATTCTTACAACTTATCATATTATGAGTGATAGAGTCTTGGTTTGATCAGGTCAACCAACATGCTTCTGATCAGGGAAACACAATATGGCTCTCCAGCTTTCTTTCCAGGATGGGTGGAGGAAGAAGAATAACAGAATACAGATTTGGAAGGGACCAACTCCAGTCCCATCCCCTGCTCAAACAGGAAACGCTGTATCATTTCAGACAAATGGCTGTCCAGTCTCTTTTTAAAAGCCTCCAGTGATGGAGCACCTACAAATTCTGGAGGCAAGCAGTTCCACTGATTAATTGTTCTAACTGTCAGGAAATTAGAATTGTCACGAATTAGTTCTCGGTTGGTTCTCTCTTTGATTAGTTTCCATCCATTGCTTCTGGTGTTTTGAAGAGTAGGTCAACCCCCTCTTCTTTGTGGCAGCCCCTTAGATATTGGAGCACTGCTATCATGCCATCCCTAGTCCTTCTTTTCATTAAACTAGATATTCCTAACTCCTGCAGCCCTTCTTCATGTGTTTTAGCCTCTAGTCTGCAATCCAACAAGACAGACACAGACTTCAGAGGATAATTAGAACTGCAGAAAAAACAATGGCTACCAACCTGCCTTCCATTGAGGACCTGTATACTGCATGAGTCAAAAAGAGGGCTGTGAAAATATTTATAGACCCCTCACATCCTGGACATAAACTGTTTCAACTCCTACCCTCAAAACGATGCTACAAAGCACTGCACACCAGAACAAATAGACACAAGAACAGTTTCTTCCCGAATGCCATCACTCTGCTAAACAAATAATTCCCTCAACACTGTCAAACTATTGCTAAATCTGCACTACTATTAATCTTCTCATCATTCCCACCACCCATCTTCTTCCACTTATGACTGTATGACTGCAACTTTGTTGCTTGTATCCTTACGATTTATATTGATACTGATTGTTTCCTGATTGCTTATTTGTACCCTAACACTATCATTAAGTGTTGTACCTTATGATTCTTGTTGAACGTATCTTTTCTTTTAGGTACACTGAAAGCATATGCACCAAGACAAATTCCTTGTGTGTCCAATCACATTTGGCCTATAAAAATTCTATTCTATTCTATTCTATTCTATTCTATTCTATTCTATTCTATTCTATTCTATTCTATTCTATTCTTTAACATTAAGGACAGATGGCCTGTGAACTGATGATCAGACATGTGTGCTTGTAGTTTGATGGGTCTGAGGATCTCTTACGTGGAGAATCCAAAAGCATCAAAACCAGGGCATTTAGCAAAGCTGAAATGTGATACATTGCTACAATATAGGTTGTCAATTTATTGCTGTGGTTCTATATTGCTCTGGGAGTGCACAGGCATGCCATTTGGATTTTCTTTCTCTACTGTCAAATGTCTTCAGCCAATAAAAAATTCTATGCTATGCTATGCTATGCTATGCTATGCTATTCTCCTAATCATCTTTGTTGCTCTAAGTCTTTATTTTTACTTTTGGGGGGAGGTACAGTAGGTGGTTTGGGATCTAAGAGAGCAAAACACACATTTTTCTCCTTAAAATCTCAAAAGAATTAAGGGTCCCAGACGCAGCCATATTTGAAAGCAGCTTTCAATTATTCCACCTTGCACTGACCATTCTGCATTCCAAGACTGTGCTCATGAAAAGCTCCTGCAGGGATTTTTGTCTGTGACTTAGGCCGCTCGTGGGCATTGTTGCAAGGATTCACAGCCGTTCCTTGATCATTATTCTACCTTTACCAGCCTCTGTGAATTTGAGAATGGCTCTGTCTATGAGGTAAAAAAATCTCATGTCTGCTGACCTGTCTGTTATTCTCCCTGCTGGCCATTTTAGAAGACGTGATGGGCTGCTATAACTACAGCAGCAGCTTCTATGCCTGGCAAGACAGCAAATATCTTCCAGGTGTCTTGAAGCAGCTAATACACACCTGACACAAGTAATGTGTGTTTTTAGGCTAGCAGCACAGACCGGAGGATAAAGAATCCTGTCAAAGCTCTTCATTAGCAAAGACTGACAGGATGTTTCTATGGCTCTGGAATGACTTCCACGTGCATTTCAACCAGCACATTCGTAGTTCCTGAAATTATGCAGAAAATGTTAGATGTTGCTCTCCCTGGAATGCATACAAGGAGAATTACATTCATCATCCTTTTAGGCACCAGGCAAGCTGAATTTTAGCATGGCTGCTGCATCTGTTAGCAGCACATTTGGTTCCGTCTCCCCTTGTCACCACTCTGAAGCAGCCCTGACAAAGAAAAGCAGACCCGCCGGGCACAACTGAAACCAAAGTGCAAACTAGAATCACACCTCCTTGTCTCATTTTGGTATCACTTCCCCTCTTGATAAACAACACTTAGTTTCACTTTCCAACTCATGGCAAGTAGCCATCGCTAAACATGCGCAGTGGAGATCAGTCACAACAAATTATAACTACGTTTCTATGAATCAGGGCAGGGGGAGAAAATGAAGCATCGGCTGTTCAGTGCGTTTGGAGAAGCCATATTTCTTTAGAGACAGGAAACCTGCTCTTGATGAAAGAAGTTAAACAAGGAGGAGACTGAAACATGTGGAATTTATTATTCGGGACACTTTTTAAAAAATCCAATATAATAATGTTATTTATTTCTTTTAAAAAATCCTGTTGATATGTGACAATTCAGTTGTAAACATAAGTCTCTAAGCAGGTGCCCCAAGTTATAACTGGCAGTGTGACATCTATCACTTAGATCAGGGGTCTCCAACCTTGGTCCCTTTAAGATTTGTAGACTTCAACTCCCAGAGTCCCTCAGCCAGCTTTCCTGGCTGAGGGACTCTGGGAGTTGAAGTCCACAAGTCTTAAAGGGACCAAGGTTGGAGACCCTTGACTTAGATGGTGATAAATTTCCTCCCTTAGCGATAAAAAGTCAGGCTGGCATAGTGTTTAAGGCACCAGGACAGAAAACAGAAGACTCTGAGTTCTAGTCCCACTTTAGGCACAAAACAAGCTGGATGATCTTAAGCCTACCCTTTTCTCTCAGCCCTACAAAACAGGCAAGGGCAAACCCTTTCTGAAGAATCTTGCCAAGAAAACCACAGAAGACAGCCACCCTAGAAACAAGGAGAAATTTCCTGACAGAACAATTAATCAGCCGAACAGCTTGCCTCCAAAAGTTGTGGGTACTCCAAAAACACTGGAGGTTTTTCAGAAGAGATTAAGTTCATATACCGTATATACTCGAGTATAAGCCGAGTTTTTCAGCACGTTTTTTGTGCTGAAAAACGTCCCCTCGGCTTATACTCGGGTCTATACGGCTTATACTCGAGTTTTTTTTTTAAGCCTCGGCTTATACTCGAGTATATACGGCTTATACTCGAGTTTTTTTCTTTTTCACATTTTACCGGACGGAAGCCCTGCCGGTGCAGTGAGAGGGCGGGGCGGGGGAGCCGCCAGCCTTCTCAGCTGAGGGAGGGAGGGTTTCCCCAACCGGTAGGTGCCTCATTTCCCACCCTCGGCTTATACTCGAGTCCCCAGTTTACCCCAGTTTTTGGGGTAAAATTGGGGACCTCGGCTTATACTCGGATCGGCTTATATTCGAGTATATACGGTAATATTTATTATTATAAAGTCCCTTTCAACTGTTATTCAGGTGCTCGCCAAGGGTGAAAACTGACTTAAAGCTCCCCTCCCCCCCCCAAAAAAAAACCCCATCAAAGAAAACCCTTAGGGATAAGTTTTCATTGATTAGTGTGACATTAAAGTCCTAACAGGCTCATAAGAGTAATTGGGAATCAAGACATCATCATCATCATCATAACAAAATAATAATAATAACAACATAATAATAAACAACAACAACAACAACAACAACAATAATAATAATAATACCCCAGATATCATGATTGTGGAAAAGAAAAGAAAAGAAAAGAAAAATGTGTGGATAGTCGACATTGCTATACCTGGTGACAGCAGAATTGATGAGAAACAACTTGAAAAAGTCACCAGATATCAAGATTTGAGAATCGAATTGCAGAGACTCTGGCATAAACCAGTGCAGGTGGTTCCAGTGGTATTCGGCACACTGGGAGCTGTGCCTAAAGACCTAGGCAAGCACTTAAAAGCAATTGGCGCTGATAAGATTACCATTGGTCAGCTGCAGAAGGCCACCTTACTGGGATCTGCTCGCATAATTCACTGATACATCACGCACACCTAAACACTTGGGAAGTGTTCGATTAGTGATCTGTGATACGAAATCCAGCATAGTTATCTCGTTTGCTGTGTATATTGTCATTTTGTGTAAATAAAATTAATAATAACAACAACAACAGTAATAATAATAGCACTTTTTTGCAGTACACTGTTTTACATAGTTTCTCTCAAAGTTGCTATTCTGGAAAGTAAGATAAGGTCCTTTCCAGGGGTGCTATTCAGCAGGTACTGGAGAACCGGTAATGGAAATTTTGAGTAGTTTGGAGAACGGGCAAATACCACTTCTGGCTGGCCCCAGAGTGGGGTGGGAATGGGGATTTTGCAGTATTTTTCCCCTGCCACGCCCACCAAGCCACGCCCATAGAAACGGTAGTAAAAAAAATTGAATTCCACCACTGGTCCTTTCCTTGAATGTTCCTCTGTCTGTTGACAGATCCTCAAACCGAAAGGATCATTTCCATGCTGCTAGCAGTAATCTCCTGTTGCCTTACCTTCCTCATCCTGGTCTGTCTTCTTTCCAATCAACCAGCTTTCTACTGTGAAGGAAGGAAAAACCCCAAGTCAACTGTTTTCAGGGAGAGGTCAACCATCCCTTAGTTCAACATGTCAGGATGGTGGAATCCCTGGCTTCTGGAGGCCCAGGGAATTCCAGAGGTGCCAATTCCTACTACAGAGAAACTGTTCTGCTCTGCAGCTTTATTTATTTATTTATTTATTTATTTTGTTCCAACAGTATACACAAGCATCAACATAAAATAACTACATATCATATAAGCATATATATGAGCAAAAGTATGCAATAACTATATTAATTTGATATAATGAAAGGAAACAATAGGACAGGAACGGTAGGCACGTTTGTGCTCTTATGCACGCCCCTTATACTCCTCTTAGGAATGGGGTGAGGTCAATAGTAGAGAGTTTTTGGTTAAAGCTTTTGGGATTTTGAGAAGAGACCACAGAGTCAGGCAGTGTGTTCCAAGTGTTAATAACTCTGTTACAGAAGATTTGGAGGAAACCCTCTACAACCGAATGGCAGCATTTCCTCTGCACCGAGTAACTCAAGGAGTCAATTAGCTCAGCTTTCCGAGATGCCCCGAAGCCCCACATCATTGTGGGGACATGCAAGCGTATTGCTGAACTGTGTGATCACTGTGTTCCTTCCATACGGAAGGCCTCTTAAGCATCTAAACAATCCTACTGGCCTATTTTTACAGAAAGGGGAAACAAATAGGGTGTGTTTCCCAGGACTAGCTATTTTTGATTCTTTCACTCTTGACAGTCCATTCCGAAGTCTGAAAAGATCTAGCTGAACAGTTCTGACAGCTTGAACTGCATGTAGAAATAAAAAGTGAAAGAATGTGGAGGGTTTTTTTCCCCCCCTGCAAGCCATCTATTTTTAATTACCTACAATCTTACATATAGGAAACGAGGGAATATTTACTAGGAAGAAGGTATTACTAAATCGTAGAGAGTTAGGATTATTTTGAGCATTCAAGAGATGTGTGCTGTATCAAATAAAAATGGGGCCTGTCATGTCTCTCAAGACTACTTGTCAGTCATAGTGCCTACAACAGTCCCTTCAAGTCCCCCGTGGCTCTACATTTTAGGCCCTGTTAGCTTTGTCTTGAAGATATATTTCTCTTCACTTATGCTTGTTAGGCAAAAGACTGGGGTGCAAAGTTAAGTCCTTTTCTGTGCCTTCCCATTGTTAATTAACCTCCTCATGGAATAGAATGGACTAGAATAGCGGTATATATAAGAACCGCTATTAGGGATAGTGGCATCCAGGTAGTTCTCAACTTACAACAATTTCATTTAGTGACCGTTCGAAGTTACAACGGCACTGAAAAAAGTGACTTATGACCATTTTTCACACTTATGACCATTGTAGCAAACTCATGGTCATGCGATTTATATTTGGATGCTTGACAACTGACTCACATTTATGACGGTTGCAGTGTCCCGGAGTCACGTGATCTCCTGTTGCGATCTTCTGACAAGCAAAATCAATGGGGAAACCAGATTCACTCAACAACCCGTGTTACTCGTTTTACAACTGCAATGATTCACTTAACAAATCTGGCAAAAAAAAGTTAACTGTGGCACGAAAGGTCATAACATGGGACAAAACTCACTTAACAACATTAATTTTGGGCTCAACTGTGGTCGTAAGTTAAGGACTACCTGTATTATAAGAGCCGTGGTGGCACAGTGGTCAGAATACAATATTTCAGGCTAATTCTGCTGACTGCCAGCAGTTTGTTTCTGACCGGCTTGAGGTTGACTCAGTCTTTCGTCCTTCCAAGGCCCGTAAAACGAGGACCCAGATCATTGGGTCCTCACCCCATTCCTAAGAGGTCTGTAAGGGGCGTGCATAAGAGCACAAACGTGCCTACCGTTCCTGTCCTATTGTTTCCTTTCGTTATATCCAATTAATATAGCTATTACATACTCATACTCATATATATGCTTATATAATGTATAATTATTTCACGCTTATGCTTATATATACTGTGTGACAAAATAAATAAATAAATAAATATGCTGACTCTATAAACCACTTAGAGGGGGCTGTAAAGCACTATGAATCGCTATATAAGTCTAAGTGCTACAGAATAGAATGGAATGGAATGGAATAATTTATTTGGCTAAGGGTGCATATGTGCACAAGTCTTCTCAATGTACATGCAAATCATCACAGAAAACATAGCTGGGAGTAACACTGTCTTACATTTACCCTGAGTCATTGACATACTCTTTCTACATAGCAATAGCACGTAGATTTATATACCACTTCATAGTGCTTTACAGCCCTCTCTAAGCTGTTTACAAAGTCAGTATATTGCCCCCAACAATCTGGGTCCTCATTTTTACCGACCTCGGAAGGATGGAAGGCTGAGTCAGCCTTGAGCCTGGTGACATTCAATCCGCCAACTGGTAATCAGTAGAAGTAGCCTGCAGTACTGCAGGCATTCTTAGCACTGTGCCACCACGGCTCATAAGTTCTTCCTCACATAGGGAGACAAGGCTGATGTGTTTATGATGGATTGTCCCAAAAATTGTATTTGAAGGAAAAGTCTGAGTTAGAATTTTCTCTTTCGATATGCAAATAAATTGTGAAAGCTGTTTATTTGGAAAAATCTTGTGCTCTGTTACCAAGAGGGTCTTTCGGCGGTCGTTATGGAGATACAGCACGTGAGCTAGTTGATCTTAGATGTAGGCTTAATAAAGGCAATGTGTTTGCAGGCTCCTAACGTGCCGTGTATCCCTCTTGCAAACAAGAACAATCCTGAAATACATGCAGGGATGACTCAAGCTAAGTTGACTTTCTATTAGATTCATAAGTAGGGAGACATAATAGTAAATACATGTTCTGTTGAAGCATAGTAACTGAATAAAATGTTGGGACGCTTGCAAAAAGACACAGGGCTAACTCCTTGTCAGACTTTCCAGCACCAATTACGGAATAACACCTGAACAGATTGTTTCATTGGGCAAATATGAGCTGTAGGCCTATCTTTCAAATAAGATGCTCAGTTGCAAATGCCATCAATTATTCCAGACTGTAGACTGCTCGAATATGTATGTGTGTCTCTCCCCCTCTCTTTTAAATTTTCAACATTGAAATCCAGGAGTCACAAGAAAGATTTCTTGTTAATGCCTAGCCTTTTCCCTGATATCTCAATTTCTCTTTCCCTGGATATGCCTCTGTATATATTTTGATGTTTGAGGGAGTGAGACAAAGGAAACCAGAGAGAGCATTCAATCAAGAGCCCTATTTGCAGCGTGAAGTGCTACAGCTCATTAGCAAGGTTTAAACCATCATGTGATGTGAGGCAGGAAAGGAGAGCCAATCTGAAATTTGACAACAGGGTTCTATAAATGTCCGTGCTCGCTTTGCTATGTAAGCAAACCTTTCTTGCACATATAGGTAGTCCCCAACTTACGACCAAAACTGACCTTAGCAAATTTCTGTTGCTAAGTGAGGCAGTTGTTAAATGTCTCATTTTACCACCTTTCTTGCCAGAGTTGTTAAGTGAACCACTATAGTTGTTCAATTAAGTGAGTGTGGTTTCCTCATTTGCTTCTCAGAAGGTCACAAAAGGGAATCCCATGACCCTGGGACACTGTAACCATCATAAATACAAGTCAGTTGCCAAGTGTCTGACTTTCGATCATGTGACCACGGGGATGCTGCAAGGGTCGTAAAGGTGAAGAAGGTCCTAAGACATTTTTTCCCCCAATGTTGCAACTTTGAACAGTTAAAGGTAAAGGTTCCCCTCGCACATATGTGCTAGTCGTTCCCGACTCTAGGGGGCGGTGCTCATCTCCGTTTCAAAGCCAAAGAGCCAGCGCTGTCTGGAGACGTCTCCGTGGTCATGTAGCCGGCATGACTCAACGCCAAAGGCGCACAGAACGCTGTTACTTTCCCACCAAAGGTGGTCCCTATTTTTCTACTTGCATTTTTTACGTGCTTTCAAACTGCTAGGTTGGCAGAAGCTGGGATAAGTAATGGGAGCTCAACCCGTTATGCGACACTAGGGATTCGAACCGCTGAACTGCCGACCTTTCGATCGACAAGCTCAGCGTCTTAGCCATTGAGCCACCTTACTAAATGAATTACCTGTACCAGAAGTCATACTATTCTGCACATTTTCCTACTCATTGGTTCCAGAGGAAGAATATAGTCAAGGGCATACAGTGGGGTGGAGAAGAGAAAAGAAAAGGAGATATTGTATTTCAAGAGGTGAGCACCTGGCCCTAGGCTACTTTTGGGACAGATGGGAGGAAGAGGATTCCTCCTGAACAAAGCCACCAAGAAATTGGTTCTATAAAGATGGGCTCCAAATGCCAGTTGTAGCACTATAACCAAGCTCACAGGTCAAGCCGGAGGCGTATTTCAAGTGCTGTTGCTGGTTGACAGGCGTCTTCTTCCTGCTACCTTGAAAATGGAAGATTTCAGAGGGGGGGGGGATGAAGAGAGGAGAGGGCATTTATACACATGTCCACATAAGTTCCAGAAGACCACCCCTCTCCTTTTTTTTAATTGCCTTTGGTAGAACGGCTATGAAACAGCTGCGACCGCAACAGTTCCAGCTAATTGCTCTCAGCTACTAGAAAAAAATTAGAACAAGGCAGCACCGCGGGAAGATGCTTTATCAGTGAAATATTAATATATCTTTCAAGCCTCGTGGCCTTCCTCTTTTCAAGCGGTCTGCTGACACAATGGAAGGCTTCTCTCAATATTCACCAATGCTTTCCTAAGAAGGGAGGGAGGAGAGTAACATCCATTATTTCCAGTTTCGATAGATCCTTGGAGCAGTACTTAAAACTCCAGAGAGGTGACCCTACTAGCCTGTTATAGAAAAGGGGGAAAAATGAGCAAGAAAGCTGGCAGCGTGTCAAGAGACTGATGGCAGACAGAAGCCGGCTTCACATCTTCACTGACAATGAAGTAGACTCCCAGATTCGTGACAGCTTTCATCACAGTCTGTCTGTCCATCTTGAAATGGATGCAAAGTCTGAGAGAGTAAATAAAAGCAACAAAGCAAAACTGCATATCATTTCGATTGATGACAGATAGTCCTTGACTTACCAGCAAAACACAACCCAGAATTGCGGTCGTAAGTCAAGGTATGTGAGCAGACTTGATTTTATAGCCATTTTTAAAATGCTCAGAAAGCGAGTCCCTTTGTCACAAAGCAAGTCACATGTGGTCGTTAAGCAAATCCAGCATATCCAATGGGCACTTTTTTTTTTTTTTTTTGCCATTTTCTGCTGGGCAATGAAATTAGCATCAGTGGAACAGCACAGGTTCCATCTCTCTGAGCTTATTACCTAATTGGCTGGGACTTCTGAAAGTTGCCATTTGGCAGCATCTAAAGGGCCAGAAGTTTAATCATTAACACTATACAGGTAGTCCTCGCTTTGTGTGCCTGCTTTGTCTCTTGTAATTCCTTCTTCTCCAATCTCTCCGATTTCAAAGAGTCGGGGGAAGAATAACAGTCACATGCAGGACAACGGTATGCTCAGAGATGAGAACCATAAGCACTCTATGCAGAGTCTAGTGTATTCCCAATTGGGTACATGCTTACTCTCTTGTGATCCCTTTCCCTCCAATCTTATCACTCTGCAGGAGGTAAGAAAGAAATGACTGTCAGATACAGGAGAGATTGCCTACAGAAATTGCTTTTTTTCCCCAATCTCTCACAGAATGGAAATTGGAGAGGAAGAATGTAGATTAATTCCGATCTGTTAATTAACCTAGGTGAGCATTCCAAAAAGGAGGGAGAGGTTGAGAAATTAATAAAAGTAGAAAATGAAATTGATTAGTCTTGCCAGTTTTGAACCAGCTATCCCAGCATTCCAAAGGCAGGGAACATGGAGAAAAGGAAAAGCACAGTTGTGGTCCTATGATTTTCTACTTAGCAACCACTTCACTTACCACAAAACTGCTGATCACAACCGTGGTTGCCAAATGGGGACTACCTGTATATACATATACTATATATCCATACAGGGACGTAGTGGCTCAGTGGCTAAGATGCTGAGCTTGTCGATCGAAAGTTCGGCAGTTCAGCGGTTCAAATCCCTAGTGCCGCGTAACAGGATGAGCTCCGGTTACTTGTCCCAGCTTCTGCTAACCTAACAGTTCAAAAGCACGTTAAAAATGCAAGTAGAAAAAAATAGGGACTACCTTTGGTGGGAAGGTAACAGCCTTTGGCGTTTAGTCGTGCCAGGCACATGACGATGGAGACGTCTTCAGACAGCGCTGGCTCTTTGGCTTTGAAACGGAGATGAGCGCCACCCCCTAGAGTCAGGAAAGACTAGCACATATGTGCAAGGGGAACCTTTACCTTTACCTCATATAAACATACACTCTCTCTTTTTGAGAATCTTAGGGAACTCTTCGGAAATGTTTATTCCATTTCGGGCTATGTCATTGACACATAATATTGAAATGAGATCTCATGGGCATAGGTCTGGACATGCAATTATACAGACACATTCAGGCTTGAGGAGAAGGCTGAAATCTAATCAACATTCAGTAATCACCATCCATGACTTATAATTTCAAACATATCCACAGAACTACAGTTTAGAAATTATGCCAATACATGGCTTCTGTCAACCATTATTAAGAAGTCATACATCACTGAAGTTGAACCCAGTTAACAGCATTAAGATAAAATTAATATTTTACTTGCTCTTGCATGTGTTCTTCTGCATCTTCTTACATGTCCCCAAATTTAGCACAACAGAATGCTGGAAATCCCCCCCCCCCCAAAAAAAAAGTTGCAAGCTTTCAACATTCAAGAACTCTTAAAAGTGAAACTGATCTTGTTGGTTAGAAAATAGGAAGTAAGGGAAAAAAAATGTAAAGATGAGGTTGGTTTTAAACAGGTTAAAAAGTAGCGTCAGCATTCTCCCGTTCCTGGGTGGAAAGAAGCAAGTAAATGTTTGTAAATTCTCCATTTTTGGAAATACATCCTTCAGGATCCAATCTGGGTCGGTCACCAGGACCAAAGGTTTTGTCTTCCGAGTTGTCAACCTCATGTTGAGGCTCATCTTCAGGGCATGAGGCTCATTTTCAGGGGACTTCTCTCTAGCAGCGTGGGCTGTCCTATGTGTGATATTTATAGTGCCTCTATTGTATGTGGCTTCTTAGATGTTGATCGGGGTATGTTGATGACTGGCTTTTAAGTGATTTGCTTGTGCTGCCCAGCCCTCGCCTCCTAAATACTTGGTAGGCTGGTGGTAAATGAACACTATTGACAAATTTCAATTTATATAAGGTAATTTATTACTATTATAGATTCGGTGGTGGGAGCTTTCCAAAGTTCCTCCAAAAGTCTTTTAAACAGCATGTCCTCTTGCCATATATACACACAAAAAAAGCAAAGCAAGGTAAAAACCAACAACCCAAAACATTTGCTTACCTGGAAGTGAACTTTCATTTCTTCAGACAGAACTTGAAACCCAGATCCACAGCTACAGGTCTGAACCCCAATAGGACAAAGTTATAGATTGCTTGAAAAATTCCAAGTAATTATTTGCCTGCAGAAAGTATGAACTAAAGCAGACATTAAACAAGTTTCTAAGATGAATTGTAAATTTTATATGAACAGTCACTGTAGCTGACATGGATATTAACCTTCAGGTAACAGTTTCTTTTCTACATACCACAGTTACCCAATAAATCAAGTACAGGTAGTCCTGGATTTACAACAGTTCATTCAGTAACTGTTCAAGGTGGGGTGAAATGTAAAATTTGTTACTACTGGTTCTGTGGGCGTGGCTTAGTGGGAGGGGTAATGCGACTGGGTGGGCGTGGCCAACTTTTTCTTTTTTACTTTTATAAACATATTTTCTACAACCTATTCGACCGAAGAGGTTGTAAAAAAATGCTTTTAAAAGCCTGTGATGATCAGGCAACTCAGCTGGGATCGCCAGAGGAAAAAAAGCATTTAAAGGGTTCTGACGATCCCAGCTGAGTTGTCTGATCCCCAGAACCCTTTCAAAGCATCTTTTTTACAGCCTCTTCGACCAAAGAAGTTGTAGAAAAAATGCTTTGAAAAGGTTCTGACAATCCCAGCTGAGCTGTGCGATCATCAGACGTTTTTTTTTTACTTTTAAAAGCATTTTTTCGGCCAA
Organism: Ahaetulla prasina; assembly: GCF_028640845.1. NCBI lineage: Eukaryota > Metazoa > Chordata > Lepidosauria > Squamata > Colubridae > Ahaetulla > Ahaetulla prasina. Next base: position 217,444,159 of record NC_080540.1, on the reverse strand, counting down.
AGAAAAAATGCTTTTAAAAGTAAAAAAAACCCTCTGATGATCCTGCAGCTCAGATGGGCATGCGGGGGAACGGGGGACAGGGATTTTTGCTACTGGTTCTCTGAACCACCCGCCGCCATCACTACCGGATCAGGCAATCCAGTCTGAACCGGAAGCATTTCACCCCTGGTTCAAGGTTACAACGGCATTTTAAAAAATGACTTATGGCCTTTTTTTCATACTTACAACTGTTGCAGCATTCCCGTGGTCACAGGATCAAAACTGAGACAGTTAAGCAACTGAGTCATATTTATGATGGTTGGAGTGACCTGGCGTCACGTGATCACGATTTCTGACAAGCAAAGTCAGTGGGGGAACCAGATTCACTTACCATATTTTTCGGAGTATAAGACGCTCCAGAGTATAAGACGCACCTTATTTTTGGCGGAGGAAAATAAGAAAAAAAAAATCTGCTTGAGAGGCTCTCTGTTTGAGAGGCTGCATTTGCAGCCTCCCAAAACTCAGTTTCCAAAGGAGCTTCTCTTTGCAAAGGAAGCCTCTCAAATGGACCTTTTGGAGGCTGTTTGAGAGGCTCTCCTTTTGAGACGCTGCATTTGCAGCCTCCAAAAGGGTGGGGGCCGGTGGGTGGGTGGGGCTACATTATCTGTATAAAACACACCCAAATTTCCGCCCTCTTTTAGGAGGGGAAAAGTGCATTTTATACTCCGAAAAATACGGTAACAACCATGTTACTAACTTAATAACTGCAGTGATTCACTTACCAACTGTGACAAGAAAGGTCGTAAAATGGGGCAAAATTCACTTAACAAATGTTTCATTAGCAACATAAATTTTGGGCTCAGTTGTGGTTGTATGTCGAGGACTACCTTTATAGTTCTTTCAGATAATTTGCTATGAATGGGAGGACGGGGAGAGAGAATATAATAATAATAATAATAATAATAATAATAATAATAATAATAATAATAATAATAATAATAATAATAATAATAATAATAATAATAATAATAATAATAATAGGGGCTGTTGAAAACAAATGGATGGAGTAAAAATGCAAATGACTGCAGATATCACTGGTGAAAATGTTTTTGAACTTTAGCCAATGCTTTAGTCAATGTTTGCTTGTTAAATTTTAATCCCTGCTTAACACCTAAATAGGACTTTTTTTTCCTCCCCGCTCATTTTCATTTGCCTGTTGCCATAACTCCATTTTTCCTCTTTTTTTTTTCTAAACGTAAAAGGAGGGATGGGCTTATGTAACTGCGTATATATGAAAGATGGCCGTTTGTGTTTGATAGAGATAATAGTTATCTGGATAGGACACTAGTATGTATTTAATCAGTTTCATACATTAGGTTTATGCAGATAAATCTAGAAGAACCCTGAACCCTGCATATTCCATTTGGAGAAGGAATTAAAATCTAGCAAAAGGATTAGTGTAACTAAGACTCAGGGAATGTGCACTTCACTCTAATCACTTCTAGAGGGAAACAAAATCCCACAAAACAGCTTTTTGTGGCAAGAGTGGAGGGAAAAAATAAAATCAATAAAAATCATTATGTACTTGTTAACAGTGTCCCATAAGTATATACAGATTATGTGACTCTAACTCTAGTTGGATTTTATTTGTTTTCATTTCTCTGTTCCTGGAAAGTTTTGAAGATTTCCTAAAGGTCCATCCAATGGATGACCATCATATCAATGATTATGATGGTTTTGGTCTAATGGTTTATAAATTCAGACATGACAGCAAATGAAAATTACTATAAGCCAGTGGTTCTCAACCTGTGGTCCATGGAACCCGGGAAGTGGGCACGATATCATCATAGGGGTTCCACAAAGGTTTGAAGAAATGTTATGATTTAAACCTTGAGTTAAGTCTTGGGGGGTCCATGGCCACAAAAAGTATTTAAAGGGGGTCCCTGGTGAAGAAAAATTTGAGAACCACTGCTATAAGCTATATTTTACAATTTCAAATGGTTGCTTCAAAAGCTTCAAAGACATCTTAATGCATAGGCAACCTAATGTTTTTAACAGAACTTCGTTTCCTAATGCATATAACCAGACAAAGATTTATTACGAATTTTACAGGAAAAGTAAATTAAGCAACTTAAAATTATAGTTCAAAGTGAGGAATCTAAATCACCAGCTTAAAAAATGTTTTTCAGAAATTTCCATGCTTTTAATAAAAGTTTCCCAGAACGAAGACACTCACCATTTAAATGCAGAATATATAATTGAATTTAATACCAGGAAACCTGCATGAAATATAACTACTCTGAATATGTGCCTAAAAAACGTTTTGAAAGATTAGTAATGGCCAATTTAAAGGTCGAATTTGAAATCACATTTATATCTTGTCAATAGAGTTACAAAGTTGTTAATATCCTAATTACAGTGGCTTAATTTTTTTCCCATATTCTTATTGATAATCCAAAAAATTATCAAGCTAATCCAGAATCAATTTGTCTTTTCTTAAAAATGAAATGGAACTAACTAAAGAAGTGCCCCTTAAAAAAGTGTATTCAGTTATATTTATCTGATCACAAATCCTCAGATTTTAATCTTTTCCCCCCCATGTTTTATTTGTTTTATTTATATAACATTCAATTTCCATCAGTGTGTGATCTGGGTACAGTTATTTTTAAACAATCATAATCCACATATTTGTTGCATCACCATGTTAATAATATAATATAATAACAATGATTTTCTTGAAATATCGTATTATTAAAATGCCAACAGCATCTTCTGCTATAATAGCCTGGGATAAATGCAGTGGTGTGCTGGATAAATGTATACAACAACTGGCTGTGCTGACTTCAGTTACCATTACAGGCTACATAGCAATAGCAATAGCACTTAGACTTATATACCGCTTCATGGTGCTTTTACAGCCCTCTCTAAGCGGTTTACAGAGTCAGTATATTGCCCCCAACAATCTGGGTCTTACATGGTGAGATGCCACATAGCTGATCAATTTAGTAGGTATTATTGTTCAGTTCTGTTCTCAATTGGATTGCAAAATTCCTGAAAATTTACAAAAATTGGCCAGTATAAACTGGCTCCAGCACTCTGGCGGACAGATGACTCATCAGAGTGAAATATGAAATAAAATCCTTAAAACTATATACTGCTGATGTGATTGAGGGGAAAACTGAGAATAGGAGAACATACATAAAAAATGAAGAGATCGTGGGTAAGTTAGCTGACAGCTAATCTCACAAAAAGGCAACTTTCTCTGTCAAGAAACCTAGGAAGGAAGGAGCATATTAAATCATTTAGAGATGCTGCCTTAATGAATTCAGTAGAAATAAGAATTGGAAATTTTGATTCTGGTTTCTGATTTTATTGGCCTGAAAGTAGTGCAGTGCTGGTATTTCCTAATCCTGTTTAGCTTAATGGGGTTAAATAGCTGACCCTTTTAAGAAGTATTTTTCAAAATCTAGAATAGGCAATCTTCAATCAAACAGAAAACTTTTTTTCTGTCAGACATACAAAGGTTGTAAGAAAAGTATTGCTAAAAAAATCAACAAGGTGTTGCCAAACATTGACTGTGCAACTAATCCCCCTAACTGTGATGTTATTAAATCATTTTCATCTGTTAAAAGTATTAAAATGCCCAAAATCGTTGCAAGCAGCTAAACACTGGGGGCAGTTTGCACAGATTTGCTTTTTTCCTTATTCCTTAACCAAGGGGTCGGCAAACTTGGCTCTTTTAAGACTTGTGGACTTCAACTCCCAGAGTTCCAGCTTTGATGGCTGAGGAACTCTGGGAGTTGAAGTCCACAAGTCTTAAAAGAGCCAAGTTTGCAGACCCCTGCCTTAACCCATAAAATGAATTTAGATTATTAATAATAATGAGCCCAAACCAAAAGGAAGCACACACAGTTTGCATATGTAGAAGTACATCTGGAATATAATATGTGGAGAAGTATAATATGTGGAGTACTGCGTATAATATACAGCTAAAGGATCTTTTGAGGATCACTGCAACTTTTCTTATTTTACTTAGTTTTGAAAACAAACTCTTTAAATGTTTTAATATGGAGAAAATGAAAGCCAACCAGTTTAGTCTAAGGCACCTGGGTAGAAGCTAGGAGACTGTGAGTTCACATTCCATGGTAGCTATAAAAGCTGGCTGGGTGACTTTGAGCCAGTCACTCCCTCCCTCAACCCATCTCACCTGACAGTATTGTGTAAATAGGAGTGTTGGATATGTTTGCTGCCTTGAAATATTTGTAAACACAATAAAGGTGGGCTATAAATACATAAATGGCTAAACAAATACCAGCCGCATACATAACACCATTACTCTTAATTTTAATCTGTTATTTCAATATTAATATTTTAATAATAGTTGGAGAAAAGTGTCATCTATGACTTTTTGCCATATTGTAAGCCACTCAGAGGTGCTGTATTGGGAGATGGGAGGCATCGGTGGAGTTGAATGACATACAAATTTAATAAATACATAAATGGCTAGTGGCTATTTTTTTTAACTTACCTTACATTTATATTCTAGTCTATCCTCTATTTGTAATCTGAGAATGAGCATGCTAGAGATGTGAAAATATAAGATGGGATATTCTTCTCGTAGAAACAAATGACAACTGATTCTTATGCTTAATGAAAAAAAATTCCAGATAGATGCCAGTTCAGTGGTAGAGTATCCACAACAATAACCCTTAGACTTATACACTCCTTCACAGCCCTCTCTAAACAGTTTACAGAGTCAGCATATTGCCCCCAACAAACTGGGTCCTCATTTTACCAATCTTGGAAAGATGGAAGGCTGAGTCAACCTTGAGCCAGTCAGGATTGAACTGCTGGCAGTCCGTAGAGTTAGCCTGCAATACCATATTCTAACCTCTGTGCCATCATGCTATGCTGTGTATGTAGTATGCCAACTGACTGGCAGCGTATGGAAGCCTTCGGCCTATTTCCCATTCCACTGATTTTAGGAAGCTGCTGCCAAAAGAAAAAGACTTGACAAGATGGGAGCACAGTATGATTCTATCCAAAACGCTTTCATACGTCACCTATCAAAAACATGTTCAGTTACAAGAACCATGATTTCTATCGAATGAGAGAATCCTTCAATGGTACAGTCTAAGAAGCGCTCCTCTACTGGTACAGAAAAAGATTGCCAAATTCTTGTAGAATTCCTTGGCCTTCATTTAAACTTGGCTCTTTTAGGTAAGGTAAAAAAAAAAAACTCTCATCAGTGAAAGCCATTTAGAAAGTGGCATGGATGAGAAACTCTAAGATGTATTAATAAAATACAGAAAATGAGGGATGGTAGCTCAGCATTAGTTAAAATTAATTAAGGTCATAAACTAGCATCAATAGCTCAGTGGGGAAGTCTTCTCTTTTGTACTTAGAAATTCCCTGGTATTACTAGATAGGAGTCCCGTTGCCAGCTTAGGGGGCAGTGCTCAGTCTCCATTTCAAGCCCATTGAGATAGCACTGTCCAAAGACATTTCCATGGTCATGTGACCAGCATGACATCACGGAGCACGGCTATTTTCCCATCAAAGTGTAAATTACATTACATTTGAATTGGCTGCTGTTCTCTTCAAAGTGGTACCTAGTTATCTACTTGCATTTGCATACTTTCAAACTGCTAATTTGGCAGGAGCTGGGGCAAGAATGGGAGTCTTGAACCTGGGATGCCAACTTTCCAGTCAACAAGCCCAGTGTCTTAACTACTGAGCCACCATGCCATAGTGAAGGGAAGGGGAAAACCCCAATCTGAAACTCAGGAAAAACTGCATTTTTGTCTAATTTCTTAATGATCCAGGTTTGGAATAAATAACAACAACAATAACAACAACACTGAATAGAAAAGGAAATAAACAAACACATTGTTTTTAATAATTTATTTCCTTTTATATTCAGTGTTTATGCCAAATGTATCCTTCTCCAGAAGGTTACAAAGAGTCATGGTCAGAAACAGAAATCCCACAAACACCTTTCACATTCTTGTAATCATGTACACTCCACTGGTGCTCACCAATTCATCCCTGATGCAAAGTTTTGTATTGCAATCTGTAGTGTGGATTAGGTCATTCCCAGATCAAGGTCATAATGTGGGGTGAGGAAGAAAGATGATGATCTTAGTCCTCTCAAAGTTACAAGAAAGCAACTTTAAGAGTTGTGTCATTGACTGAAAGTCAAAAGTTGAAGTTCTCTATGTCTTAGCCTTGAGGGGTGGAATAATACTTTTCATTTTGGCTGGCATGGAAATTGACAAGGAGAAATTGGAAACAAAGAAAGAAAGACTGAAGGCAAGAAGACACACAACCTACTGTTTCCAGGATGTGTGTGAAGAAGCCTTGCCAATTCTACATAGTTGTGTGTTGGGCAGGAAAGGGGACTGGAAGGAGAGGGAATTGAAGAGAATGCGGGATAGGCTGTATATGTATATATGTGTGTGTTTATACATACACATAGAGTGTACTAACAAGCTATAGGCTCCGGGGACAATTGATTATATAAATTACATTACGTGTTTGAATTAGTTGCTGTTCTCTTCTAAATACTTCCTTACTTGATTCATGCTTGATCTTTGAACATTCCTATGCACATTAAAATTATCTTTGACAGTTGCAAATTCTAATGTAATGGTCTCCTTTAGATTATCAATTTTGTTTATAGGGTATGTCCTGTATAGTGCTAATTTATTAAGAATCGTCTTCTGTATAATTTATTTTTCCTTTCCTGTAACTGCAATATACTGGCAATAGAAATACACTTAATTTACAGGCTAATTAAAAGTTACCCCTACCCATTAATTAGGAAGCTTTGAGATGCTAACCTACTGATTAAATGTTAAAGTTCTACTTATGCTTACGATAAATAAGCAACAGCAAGGAAGCCATGTAGTTGTATGTGTGTATGTGCAGCGGTTAAGGAGAGAGAAAACATTACAATTTAATCTGGTTTAGAAAGGAAATCCTTTTACACTGTCTGAACCTAACACGTAACGGTGAAATTTTCTCCTCATGCAGATGGAAAACCCAGAGGCAGAACAAACTCTAGGCAGAGAGAGAGAGAGAGAGAGAAATAAAATATTGCTAAATTCTATTTCTTAAATTTCCAAGCCCATGAGCCAAGAAGGGCACTAAATGTACCATCACCGCTTGAAGTGGTACATAAAACTTTGTTTTAATAAAGGACAAAAAGCTCAAGTTGAAAGGAGAGAGAGCTGTATGGATAGCGTGAAGTTTGTAAGTCTTAAAGAAACGAACAAGTGGGCACTCAGATAGTCAGCTGTTGATAGGATCTGCAGCTTGAACAATCCCAGCAGATTCCATATTTTATCTCATTTTGTTAATCTTAATATATTTTGAATATATTTTGATCCAGACCCCTATTCCACTGAGCCTTCTAAAAGAGAATTCTAAAATCAGTTTAATATACAAGGTTCCCCCTCATCAGATATAACATTTATTCAGCAAATTAGTCAACAAATTTAAAGCATTATACATAATGTGAATTGTCTATGCTTGCCCAGTTCGAATTGTTAACCTACAATCAGAAATGGTTAACATTTCAAAAGTAGTAATCAGCAATTATACCAGGTCCTATTTAGTTGATTATGTCACCAGCCACTGAGGAACAGATGATTCAGATGAAATATCATTTTCTCAATTAAGGCTTAATGGACAACCCATGTACAATGACTAAAAATCTACGTGGTTCATTGCAAATTCTCAAAATAGAGACATTTCTAAAGTTCTAATAACAGTAGCAACAATTTTCAACTCAATAAGATGCTAAATGTTTTGCCAACCCTGGTCAAAAACGTCCTGCTCATAAGCATAAGCAACTGTGCACCTGAACTCCAATCTGAGGTAAAGACCTAGATGGGACACCTAGAATCTCCCTTGGCACCATAAAGAGGATAGTTCTGAATATTCACTCTTTTTATGTAGGGGGCATTGAGGAAATTTAAGAATAAAAATCAATAAAATCTTAGCTATTAGCCAGGATCTACCAAATTTCCCAGGCAAAACAGAAAGTATAACTGTGCCCCTAGGCTGGGGTGTCAAACTCGCATCGTCACGTGACGTATCGTGACTTTTTCCCCTTCGCTAAACCGGGCATGGGCATGGCCAGAATGTGGTGCATCCAGCCCGCGGGCCGTGAATTTGACAGCCCTGCTCTAGGCTGAAAATGATGACCCAAACCTGATTAAAGCTGTTGAATCAACATGTAGAGTTTAAATAGGATGCTTATGTCCATAGCTCATTTCCTTGAAAATTGTGTGTTGTTTTATAACAGGGCATTATAAACTCTTTATTTATAAAAACTCTTATTTATTTATAAGCTTATAAATAAGCTTCTTATTGCAATCGGCAGCAGAAATTCAGTTGATTGGGTCAATGGGTTTGGTTCAGGGAATACCTGTGATGGGGAAAACGTTTGGGAAGTGAATTCATTAACCAAGTAAGAATACAGCCAGATTTCCCTAGGTTCATGCCAAGCCTTATGTTTTTGACGATCCAAAATGTAGTATGGAGAATGCAAGCCAAACTGTTAAGTCAGCCTTTGCCTAACAATAGCTTGCAAACTGCTTTCATGGGATATATTCTGCCTGAATGTATTTTCCTCTGAAGGAAAGAAAACAAAAACTTTGATCCCAGATTGTACATTACCAGTAGCTCACAATTGTTGAGTGAGTTGTGCATATGGAGGCCTATGATGTAAGCATGAGTGAGATACTGAATCAGTATGTACTAAATGAGATTCTATCCTTAGAATTTACATCTCAGGGAGAAAAGAATGAAACCTGGTCATAGGGAAGTCAATCTTCTCATTCACTCCATTGCTAAAATCTACCGGATGATTGGTGTCAGTTGAGGTCTCTTAACCTTGTATTTGCTAAAAATAACCCCCTCAAACAAGAAATTTAGCTTGCTCTTCAGGATCTTCTGATCTTCAGAGAAAATCACTAGGCATCCAAATTTTACATACATACATACATACATACATACATACATACATACATACATACATGACATTAGATAAAAGTTGACTGATTCAGGGGTAGTCAACCTTTTTGTACCTACTGCCCACTTTTGTATCTCTGTTAGTAGTAAAATTTTCTAATTGCCCACCGGTTCCACAGTAATGCGCCATGTATTGTCGTCTGTGCATGCCTCTCGTGCATCGTGGATTGGGTTTGGGGGGGGGCACCAGTTACCAGCTCTGCTTGTCTGTTACAGCTGGTGGTGTGGGGGGAGATGCGCGAACTATTCTGGGATGAGGCTCTTTTGTTTGCAGTCGCACTATAGCGCCATTTAGTTTCACTTACATAACATGAACTAAATTTATGCGCGGGCAATTCAAATAGTATATTTTCAGAAATTTAAATTGTCATGGGGAATTTTATGAAAACCTAATGAAAATGTTTTTAAATAATGCTATAATTTTTTTTAAAAAGTCAATTAAATAAAAAAAAAGGAAAGTGCTTCAGTATCGGACAAAACCCCTACCGCCCACCATGAAAGCTGGAATGCCCACTAGTGGGCAGTAGGGACCAGGTTGACTACCACTGGTCTGATTAAAGAAAAAGCTTTCCCCAAACTTTTTGTTCTTTCATTCTTTTAAAAGCTTCCATTTATACTTTCTGATCTTTACTCAGCAGGCAATTGTTTTAGCTTTCCTTTCATGGTTTTTAAGTGCCAGTTGAGGAATTACTTCCATATCTTTGGGGATTCGGCTACCTATCAAACAAATAGGTACAGAAATGCAAACTATGACATCAGTACCATTCCTTTCATGGCATATGATGCTTCTGATTAGGTAAAGTTTTCCTGTCAGTCGTGTCCGATTCTAGGACACGGTGCTCATCCCCATTTCTTATCCAAGGGAGCCAGCATTGTCCGAAAACAATTTCCATGGTCATGTGGCCAGGCCAGCATGGCTATACGCCAAAGGCACATGAAATGCTGTTACCGTCCCACCAAAGTGGTACCTATTCATCTACTTCCATTTGCATGCTTTCAAAGTCCTAGGTGGCAGGAACTGGGGCAACTAATGGGAGCTCACCTGTTGTGCGGAGCTCTGGTCCCAAATCCAGACTGTCAGCTCTGCAGCTGACAAACTCAGCAACTTTAAGCGCTGAGCTATTGTGCTTCTGATAATCATGATGCAATTTCATACATGCTTGGTTATATGTAACCTATCTGTAATTTATAGATTCCTGGAATCTCACTATAATTTGTAACCCTTCTATCTTTTTAACATTCCACTATATATTGTCACTAAGATATTAACTTTCATTTTTTGTGGGGGGGGGGGACTCCAAATCATGGAGAGGAGAATGTGCATGCAAAACTGAAGTTAAGGCTTGCTTTTTCTGTTAAAGTGAAAACCAATAATTTTATAGATATGCTGAATACTACATTGCAAATTTCTGCAAAAGCCCAGCTAGTGCCATGACTTCTATCACAACAAAAATTTATCTAGAACAAAATGGCTAGAAAAGAAGCTCAAACTCTTTTATCGCAATCCATCAAAGTTAAATTATGGTACATTTGACTTTGAATATAAAAAATATCTGAGCACAAGGAATAGTAAATGTTTCTGGAATAATTATTAATTATCCCTATCTCAAGTGAATTTTGAGCATAGTGAATTCTCCTTTAAATTCAATGCATAGAAAATTCTATTTCATATAATCCTTCATTGAGATAATTTACCCCTTTAAGTCTCACCATATGGAAAGATAATTTCTAGATTTTAATAATTAATTAAAAGTAGATACGAGTTGAAAATTAATCCAGATTGCAGAAATAGGCAAATTCTGGATTCTATCATCTTATCCATTGCAGACGCTTTCCAAGTTCAGTTTTCTTACTCTTATCAGCAGTATACACTGAAAATTCAAAATTTTATTTTTCTCACAAGGGTTAGAATTACAGCAATCACTATATTTTTTGAAAGTATTAGCAATCTATGTAAACTGATGCCATCTTCAATAAAAGCTTAATTTTTTAGTGTCATCCATCAACACTGGATGCCAACCAATGAGCAGACAAGAATGCAGATTGCACCAATGTGTTCTTGACATGAGGGGTGTGTGTGAGAAAATGGAAAAATAAAAAGGACAGTTATATTAGCTAAAACAGTTGCGTTTAAGGTTGCCATTTTTATTTTAGCAGTTGATAAAATGATATACTTCACAAACTTAATCAATTGACTTTTTCACCGTTGGCTTTCCATTTCATTACAATTTGAAGAAGAGATCATAATCTCTATTATAACCTGGTTCTTTTAGAATGGTGTATATGCATATAATGGTGCATATAAATTAGAGCTGTCTGTTCTATGACTCGATCTGATGTTCCTTGAAATGCTCCTCTTTCTTGATGCAGAAGTCTCAGGTACTAATTCTTCAGAAAATAATGCATCCTAGCAAACACAGCTTTTAAAATTTTCTTCTGCTATGGGGTTATTGAATAGAAATATTGAGTAGGAAGCTTACCATGCATGTAGGTATTAAGACTTGAATTTCACATTGTACTAGGACACCCAGATGCGGTGGCATATCTAAGCCGTTTAGATTTTGAGGGGTGGCTCCTGCACTAAGTAGTTTGAATTTAACTTAAAAACCTAAAGGAAAAATAAACCCAGGGAAGTACGTTCAAAAGAAACATGAACTTTTAAAAGACCTCTGCACCACAGTGTTCTTTCCCTTCAACTTTTGTTTATTGATGTACTGAACATGAAAAAGTACAAAGGATCCAAACACAAAAGAAAACATGTACAGCCTCTTTTAAATACTCAACAGAATATATTTTTCTACTCCAACAGATGTGAATTAAGTCATACTGTACAACTTCAAATAAATACCAGCCTTACATTTTATTAAGTGCTCTGTTAAACAGTGTAAAGTGAAGCCTGATAGACATGCCTTCTCACCAATGCTTTGATCTTGCTACCGTAGAATATAGTAGCAGAGAGTACAGTTACGTTCCCCACTCCCAGAACGGATCTCTTTATTGTTGTTATTATTACTATTGTTCTTTTCCAAAGCAGTGTGTTTGTGTTAGTACAGAACAATTGCTCATCGCACCTCAAGTTGAACGTCTTTCAGAAAGTCAATCGATTTGAAAAGCATTGAATGGGTCTAGCATGAACAATCGCTTTCACTTTAACACTCTTCTTCCAACAGTTTTATGTACTGTACTATACTGAAAATTTATAACTACGATTTTTTTTTTGAAAAAAGAAATAATCAAAAAAAGCAACTGCAAAGATCATGTACAAGTATGTTATGCATAGCACATTGCTTGTTCTAAGGGGAAGCATGTGAGCATCTCAGTTTATACAAAAAGCAGGACGTAACTATATAGTTGTCAGGGCATCCCGGTGAAGGCACAGCAGCCTTCAGCTTTTTAAAAATTTATTATAAGCTAGATGCTAATCAGAAAATATTTGTACTTTTTGACCTTAAATTTCTTCCATACATGGTAAAGACTTTATTATTTCCCCAAATAAGTGATTTTAAGCATCATACAAAGTTAAATTTCAATAGCATACAGGTATTTATGATTCTGGTATGAAAAATGTAAGGAATTTGTTCAAAACCTATGGTTATACTCATTTTTTTTACCACAAACATATTTATAAACAAAAAAGTAGCATCACCATAAACAGCTGAAGCTAGACTATCTACAGACAAAATTTGCAACGTATCTGATCCACTGTAAATTCAAGTCCTCAGGACAACAAAAATGAATAAGCAGACCTCAAGTAACAATCTTAATGCCATTTACAAAGAAAAAAAAATACAAAAACATTTGAACATCACTTGGCATGTTAAGTAAAGAAAATAAAAAACCAGAAGAAAACTCGAAGTATTAGCTGAAAGAAGGTTCATCAACAAAAGATCTTATTTACATTACACAAAGCTCAGGTGTTAGCCTTGAACATAACTTTCAAAATACCTTCAAATATATCCAATGCAAGACTGTTTTTTCCTGGTCTGCCACTATGCAAACCATGTGCAAACATCTTTTTTTTTTCTTTAAGACAAAACAATTCTTCAAACAATACTGCAAGTACATCACTAAACACCTTGAGCTCTATCTGAAGGGAATTCTATAGGAAGAACAGATTTTTCCCCCATCTCAGTTAATTTAAATTTCTTGCCTGCTCTTATATACTTTTAAATTTTCTTCTGTTTCAAAATCACAAGTTTAATGTGAGCCATCTATCACATAGTAACCAGGATGTTCAGAGATTGCACCAACGATTACAAAACCAAAACCAGCAGTGCTTTCTCCCAGTGATTCCATTTCTTGAGTAACAAAGATCTCTTAAAGAATTTCTACATCATAAATCGCTCTAAAGTGTTTTCCCCCAACCACTGCAAATTTCCTGGTAAGTTTTAAAAGCTCACTAGGTGTCATATGAAGAGATTTCTCAAAGTATTCAAGTCAAAATATTTGTTCCAGGACCTGTAAAAAGTTTCTCCAAATTTTCTCTTTTTTATAAAAATAGATGCTTTGTTTTTTTTTTAAACCCACATCAAAGAGGCTCTTATCTCTTTGGCAAGGTACAGCTTTACGAAAAGTTCTCCATTAATCTTACAATAGGCTTTTATAATGCACCACCCCCCTTCCCCAACCCAAATCATAATTACAAAATAAATATTCTTAAACTTTATAAATAAAAATGTAAACTTCAAAACACTTCTGGAACAGACTAAACAGCAAGGCATTAAAGTGTAACTCAAACACAACATAAGGTTAACTAACTCAGGAATTTTAACACAAAGCCTCAATATCTACTCACAGGTTCAAGGCAGTCGTGTAAAAGAAAATTTCTTCCCTTAGCTCAAACATTTTTTAAAAGGTCCACCTTCTTCAAAGAAGGCAATAGAATGCATTGTGACAGGTAAAAACCCTGTACCTCTTGTCCATATTTCAAACATAGGATATTTAAGAAGTTTAATTCAAATACTAGCAATAAAAAATCTCGCAATATTTCTTAGGATGCTAGTCTGTTATTCCCCCATCTCAACACTGACTTACAAAGACATTTACTAATGTATAAAGTTTCTTTTAACTTGCCTTTGTCGAATAGTTTTCAAATATAAATTGGGCTGAGGACACCTCATTAGGCTTTGTGCGTTTTGTTTGTTTTAAAGGAAACCTGCAAGACTCTGTCTCCAAGGCGATATCCATTCAGGCTGGCTATTGCCATGGCGGCCTCATCATAGTTTGTCATAGTCACAAATCCAAAACCTTTGCACTTGTTTGTGTTGAAGTCGCGGATAACCTTCACATTTGTCACGGCTCCGAAGGGTCCGAACATTTGCCACAGGATGCTCTCGTCTGCATCAGGAGCTAAATTGTACACAAAAATGCACCATCCGGTTCCCGCGTGTCCTGGGATATTGATCCCAGCCAAACTGGTCATTCCATCAATGGTCATCGGAGAAAACCTGCTAACCAATGCAAAAGGGTAAAAAAAAAAAAAAAGACAAAATTCTTTTTTTAGAAGAAAACTTTTTTCAAGATTAGAATCTATTTTTTATATATCAGCATGCTTTAAGAAACTTAAACCAAAGGCCTTTCTGCCTACATCTCGTGGATCAATTGTTTCTTCCTTCAAGTATGCATTTTTGTTACATTATTTATAGACATATGCAAAGGTAGTCTGGTGTAGTGGTTAAGATGCTGACCTAGAAAACAAGGAGACTCTGAGTTCTAGTTCTGCCTTAGGCATGAAAGCCAGCTGGGTGACTTCGGATGACTCTCCTTCAGCACAATCCACCTCATAGGGCAGTTGTGGGGAAAACAGGAAGAGATGTTTTTGTCACCTTGAGTTATTGATAAAAACAACAAAGGCAGGATAAAAATATTTTTGTTAAAAAAAACAACACTTGATTAGTGTTATAGTGCCATTTGACCAAAGGTATGAGCCACTTATGTGACTTTAATACTATTTATTTATTTATTTAATTAATTAATTTATTTGTTTGTTTGTTTATTTATTTTATTTATTTTTTTTATTTTCGTCAAGCATGTATTTTATGACAGATACAAGTGTAAACATAATTATAAACACATGTAAAGGGTATGAATAAAAGAAAACATTAGGACAGGGAGGTAGGCACGCTGGTGCGCTTATGCATGCCTGTGAACAATAAAATATAGTTGCTGTGATGTTCTGTGGTTAAACCTTTCTCAAGTCAGATTATTCTGCTTTTTGCCTGGGCTGCAGATAAGCTGACTAATTCAATTACTTTCAATGATGATATGAGAAAAGCAAACTGTAGTCAGCTATTAGAAAGCCTAAAGAATATTGCAATTGCCACCTTTGGAATGTGATTAACCAAGGTTCCTGAGAATTTGCTTTTTGTGTGTAGGGAATAATATAAACAAAAATATTATGTAAAACCTAAGCGCTTTAATTTTAACAACAAGTTTTGTTCAAAATTCTGTATCTATTAACAAGTGAGTGGCTCTACCCTGCCCATCCCCCATGGGTCTAGATACCAATTCTCCAGAACATGGGCTGCAGAGAGGGGCTGTTGAGAGAATCCATCTACTAAAACTTCATGTTGTGCTTTTAGATAGACACCATCAGAGGGAAATCTCTATTACTTTAGCTAAGGAATGGCTAGCAATATCTTTTTTTAAAAAGAGAAAGGAACAGCAAGAGTTTTGTTTGTAGTGCTAGTATTCAGTTTCAGGAATCATTTGTTCAGTTCCTTTTAAAAACCTTAGTAAAATACTAACTCATCTCTATGTAAAAAAAAATTTCAAAAGGAAATTATATTAATAACAGAATGGTGAAAAAGTAAAAAGTACAAATGTATTGCCTTCAATAGTTCATTATATTGTTCATATTTATTGTGTTGTTTCACCATGGATTTAGCGAATTATTTAACACAACTGAACACTTATTCAACAGAAAAAAATAGCTTCAGAGATTTCTGATGTTACATCTACGTTTTGGTTTATTTATTGTTATGTAGATCCCTGAGTCGCCTTTGGCCAAATGGGCAGCTATCTAAATTTGATAAAACAAACAGATGAACAAATCCTACATAAAACATACATTCTTAAAACTCAAGCTTCAAATGGCCTTATGGAATTATTATAACCTTCTTCTTAACCTTTTAGGTTATATAACATACTTGATATGGTAACCTTAATGTAGCTCCAAACCTGTATCTGCTTGTTGTAGAGACAGAAGATGACTAAAGAAACACACACCTGGTGGGTGGACATTATTAAAATGTCCTTTGAATCTATAAAATGTCCATATTCTTTCAAAGTGAAAGACTGATACAAAAGACTCCCAAATAAGTCATTTAAATGCAGATACTGGGTACCCTAAACAATGCTAGAAAGCTGATAAAGTAAGTGATAAATGGAAACAAATGATTGTTTAACCTCTGTACATGCAAAGATCACTCAATATAGAAAACATGAAGTACCAATACTTTTAGTTCAAACAATAAGTTATTAGTAAAGTTAATTATGGATCTAATTTGTTATTACCTCTTTACTCCGTAAGCCATATTGAGCAGATTGTCCAACCTGCAAAACACATTTAGCAAAAGTTTATTTAACCTTTCAGTCTTTTACTTTGATTATGTTATGTTGCTAGATTTTCTGAACTGCACTTTATGCAAAATTGCACTTGTGCAATGATTATACATTGGCATTGCTTGGATTTTGCTGAAGAGATACTGTCCAAGAATTCTCATAAATATAGCTTCAAGTTTTATTTATTTATTTTTATTTATTTTTGTCACACAGTATATATAAGCATAAGCATGAAATAATTATACAATATATAAGCATATATGTAAGTATGAGTATGTAATAAATATAATTAATTGGATATAACTTATATCTTATATTACTTATCTAAGTTCAGCTGACATTATGTAATTATGTAAAAAAAAGGCACTCAGACTGAGTCTTTTAATTCTGGATAAGCAAGACCATTAGGTATATCTGAAGTGATACAATATGCACATTAATTTAGTTCAGATGCTATATTTAATATAGCGATCCTTGTAGAAATATGAACTCCAAAGACTAAACAATTTTGCCAATATTTTCATGCCTTTCTCTGAAAACTCGTTGGGATGAATGAATGAAAAGTATGTGAAAAACAGTGCATATATAACATTATTCTGCAGAAAATCTAATAGCAATTTTATTTCTCAAAACTTTAGATTATGAATATATGATTACAAAATTATCTTGATGCTCTATACATTTTAAGCTGGTAAGATTTAGGCATCTACTGCCAGAAACTGCAGCTATGTTAGAAATCTACCATTTCAGCATAAAAGAACAAAATGAATCCCATTTTTTAAAAATCTTAAATATTTGATTTATCACAAAATATGAACTTCTTACAAACCAAGTAGTTTTTTGCTCCAATGTAATGCAAATGATGTTTAGAGTAATGCTGGATTTAAATAATTGCTGAGAAATCAAAGCATGTCAGGCTATAATATTAACTATGTTCTATAATATTAACTATATTCCTCAGTTAATTAAAGTGATTGCCATCTTTAAAGACAAGTTATGAGGACAAATGCATTGCAAAAGTGGATCCCATTTTCTTTTAAATTCACATTAAGAGATATTTTAGATGCATTTCCCCCACTTTCAGAAAAGCTACAACGTGCAACTTACAAGAGAATGTAAATATACACAGCCTTTCCTAAGGAAAAGAACATCTGGTGCTGCAGTGCTTGGTTAGACTAGATTGTGGACTGTTACATTTAAAGTTGCTGCCAATTTTTCTTTTGTCTAAACTTTGTATGCTATAACTGTTATTGTCCTTTAAAACACACTTATGATGGTTATATCAGAAGAAAATGCTGAAGTTCAACAATCTGTCAGTATCCTGATTCTGAAATTCAGAAAAATAAGTAAGCAATCTAGTTTACTGCAACTGAGTGGAAAATGCAAGAATTTTTATCATATAAACTGAAAACTTTCCTTCAGGAACACTCACATGAATGCTGAGTCATTACTTTCAAAACTAGAACAGCTTTAGCTGTGACATAATATATAATAGCTTTAAATTCCTAGATAATTATGTAGAGGTACAGTCAACATGCATACCACACATTTTAAAAGAAAATATGGTATGTACACTCAGACAATTCTCCCCATTTACGAATCTCATCTTGATTTTTATTTCTGGCTACAGCCTTCCAAACGACAAAGAAATTGTATCAAGATCTCAAATATCCTGATATGGCTTTATTCCAACCCAAATTCTGCTTTCTATATGGTCGTCACCATCTTCATCATTCCAGGAAGGAATTCACCTATCTAAGAGATGTAAAATGATTTAAAAATTGCTTCTGGCTTAATTAACATGGGAGGCGGGGGGAGAATCTGATGATGAAAAACATTAAGATTGTTCCATATTATTTATCAACTTATCACTGAAAGCAAACCAAAATGTCCTTTGTTCAAATAATAACGGGGAGAAACAAATATGGAATATTTTGGCTAGCTTTTCAGTCAACTTTACATGGCACACAACAGTCATGATTTCTGCAGTTAAACCTCCTAATAACAAATTCAAAATCTAGGCTTAACTTCTGCTATCTTCAGATATTGATAATTAGATATGATTTATTTTGCTTAAGTAGAAGCAAATATAGAGCTCAATAAAACGCTCTTATTTTTATAACAGGTTATTTTGGCCAGTTATTAAAAGTCTTCCATTCCCTAAATCTAAAATACGTTGGCTATTAATTAACAATTGCACGAAAGGGAGAGAAGATCACTTGAGAAGTACTGATATTCATTAATGGGATGTGTGCTTTACAGGTTTCTAAACCAGATTGTAAATTGACGGTTTTTTTTTTTTTTAAATCGGTATTTCAGCTAATACTTACACATCAACCAGCTAAAAAGATGTCCATAAGATGATAAATCAAATTATTTTTGAATGCATCGAAATATGTATTTTACCAGTTTGGGAACAAAGATACAACTTTTAACAATAAGGTGACTGGCAATATTTATGTTTTAATACAAAATTCTAATAATTATCAATTTCACCTGGAATTGTTGGCATGTGAACTCAAGTCTTTCAACCAGATGAATACAAATTATCACACATTTAGGTTCCTCAAGAGAATAAAGAATGGGAAGATATTCACAAGAGGGAATACTGCTTTTGAATTACTGTATTGTAATTCTTTTAAGACTGAGTCTTTTCCTCTTGCAATATTTTAGTGAAGATAGAACATTATTTTGCTTTAACAGTAGCACTGCTTCCATTTAACTACTTCTAATTTCAGGAGCTTTATTGTAAAGCACACAGCTTCTAACAAAACCGTCCTTGACATCCATTACCAAGTAGTAAGAATTGTATAGAACAGTGATGGCTAACCTTTTTGCCATCGCGTGCCAGCAGCAGGGGTTGGGGGGGGTCGCGCGCACGCATGCCCACATCCATAATGCTATACACCCCGCCCCCGCACATGCGACATCCCTGTTCCTGGCCCGGTGGGCCTGTTTTTCCTCTCTCCTCAGCCTCCAGAGCCTTTGTAGGAGCTTGGGGAGGGCAAAAATGGCCTTCCCTACCTCCCTGGAGACCAGAAAGGCCCGCTTGCTGACTTCCAGAAGTTGGCAAACAGGCCGTTTCCAGCCTTCAGAAGGCCTCCAGGGGGTGAGGAAGGCCGTTTTACCCTCCCCAAGCTCCTACAAAGGCTCTGGAGCCTGGGGGGAGAGAAAAATGGGCCTTCCCCACCACCCCCCGAGGCCTCTGGAGACAGGAAACAGCCTGTTTCCCTACTTCCGGTGGGCTCAGAAGGCCCAAAAATCAGCTGGCTGGTATGCGCATGCTCACCGGAGCTGAGCTCGCATGCCCCTGATATGGCTACGTGTGCCACCTGTGCCTACTGCTACCGAATACCTCTCACCGACCCGTGCGCTCTCACAGAGAGGGACTCCTCAGGGTGCCGTCAGCTAGGCAGTGTCGTCTGGCGACGCCCAGGGGAAGGGCCTTCTCTGTGGGGGCTCCCACCCTCTGGAACGAACTCCCCCCAGGACTCTGTCAACTTCTGGACCTCCGAACCTTCCGTCGCGAGCTCAAGACACATTTATTCATCTGTGCAGGACTGGCTTAGATGTTAAATTTATAGGGGTTTTTAAATTGGTTTTTTTTAATATTCATATTTAGATCTTTTAATAATTGGGCATTAGAATAAGTTTTTTAATGATTATCTTAATTTGTATATAAATGTTTTTATGTGCCTGTGAACCGCCCTGAGTCCTTCGGGAGATAGGGCGGTATACAAATTTGAATAATAAATAAATAAATAAAAATAAATAAATAGGTTCGCCATCATGTGTATAGAAGTTACCATTAAAACAGTCTCCATCTATCTATTTTTGTGAATAACAGTAGCCAATAATTTGAATCCTACCATCTCCATATCCAGGATGTTAAGCAAGTATTAATGTCTGAACAGCAAGCTAGCACTGGTGAAATATGAATTGCCATTTTTTTTTTAAAAAAAAAACAACTTTGTATAATGGTAGCTTCCTTAACAAATCACAGACTGAATTAGGGTTTCAGTTGCTTTTGCATTTCCAAAACAAATCCAGGCAGGAAAATGTACAGATCTTTTTAAAAAAATTATGCTTGTACAAGTTTATATATTAATTTGTTTCCCAATGTGAAATAAGGAACAATAGCATTTTTTCAATGTCGTATGTTTAGAAGTGGAATCTAGTCAGACATTAAAATGCTACTTTGGTTGCTGCAAATAATTAACCTGCTAAGATTAGCTGACATTTTTAGCATCTTCTTTAGGCAGCTGCAGGTAGATACGCAATGGCATGAGTTAAAACTACTGATTTAATATTATTATTGGTTTCACTCAGAATGAGCTTTTCACAGACTGGATTTAGTACCAGCTCTGCTCCTTCTCTTAAACTCCCTAGAAGGAACTTAACATTCTGACAAAAAAAGAAAAAAGAAGAAGTGATGCAATTTACTTCTGTCTTTTTGTCAGGAAATAAACCTCCAATAATGAAACAGTGGAAAATACCCCCAAAGCAGGGGAAAAGAATAACAAATTTCAGCACTGTGCCCTCTGCTGACTTCCTTGCATTATTGCTCCCTTGTTCATTGTCGTTCTCAATAGTAATTTCCAAAAAACGTACATCTGCCCACAGAAAAGGTTGGCTCCCCTGCCAAAGCTAACCTGAATCACAGCTTTATTAAACTATCAACACTCTTGATAATGGCAATCCAAGGAATTGTTTTTATTTACTAGAAGAGACCAAGTAAGCAACATATAACAACATATTGTATCAAGCATCTTAATGACTGTTCTTTCCGTGCTGGTGGAAGACCTAGAAGACCCCTATTCTGAGATCTTAGGATGTATTTCAGAGGATATCCATTTAAAGCTTCTAGTACAATTCATACACCTCTAATACTTCCAAGCTTCAACCTTTTGAGCAATTTTATCTGCCTTATCAAGCACCATGCACTGAAATGACTATCCTTAAGGAAACCCTTGAAAGACACAGAAAAAAATCATATTCTTTGACTCAGTCGTCTCACTTCAATACAAGATATAAATATTTCACCTTCTGTTTTAATGCCAAATTCTAATAATTATTAATTTCACCTGGGATTGTTGGCATGTGAACACAAGTCTTTCAACCAGTTGAATACAACTGGTTTGGTTTTATATTACAATGAAATTCATCACTGAGGATTGTTTTCTGGAAAAAATATCCAAATCAACACATTTAATCTTGTCTGTACACTCATAGACTACAATAGTTCATTTAGTGACTGTTTGAAGTTACAACAGCACTGAAAAAAAATGACACAACCATTTTTCACACTTACGATCTTTGCAGCAAAAGTCTGCAGCATCCCCATGATCAAAATTCAGGCAGTATTTATGATGGTTGCAGTGTCCCAGGCTCATGTGATCATCTTTTGTGACCTTCTTACAAGCAAAGTCAATGGGGAAGCTAGATTCATTTAACAACTGTGTTACTAACTTATCAATTGCAGGGGTCCCACAACAACTGTGGCAAGAAGGGTCGTAAAATGGGGCAAAACTCATTTAGCAATTGTGTTCGTAAGTTGAGGACTATCTGCAAAACCTTTTTGGTAACGTACGACTTGTGGAAATACTTTCCAGCGTTCTAAAGATCCAGATTTTAATTCACAGAATGGCATGAATAATAAAATCACCTAACAACAGTCATCAAGACTCAAGTTGCGTACTCAAGCTAAAGTTGCCATTTTATGTGAGATTCTGCTTGAAGTCTGGTGCTTATCAGAGCCGGTGCCAAAAAAACAGAGAGTTACAAAATACGCATATACTTTCCCAGCCTGAGGCCCTCAAGCTTTCTTTAACTGACTTTAAAATTCTGACTAACAACAGTAGTAAGAGTACAGCAATGGCAAGCATAATTTATTTGTCTCAGTATACTAGAGCTTGATCTAGTACACTAGCTAAGGATCAGATACCCATCGAAGACAACTACAAAGGTAAGCTCTTTAAAATCTATGCAAACACATAAACACACACACACAAACTCTTCTACATTTTGTGTGTGGAGCCATGCCTTCCTAAATTTCAGAGAGAAACCCGAACAATGCCTAAGTTAATATAAACTGAGCAAGCAACACCGTTCTCGTTTGGAATACATGGCTCTTTTATTTGACAAATCACCAGAGCAGAACGGATTAAAAACTCAAGCAATCCTTAACATTCGATGTTAAAATTGCTCTAGACAACATGATCTAATGTGCTGCTTTAAAAAGAAAATGAAAAGAAATGCAGTGAAGTCTATTTTTGTGGAATGGAAAACGCGGTCAAAAACAAATGGCAACCTTGGGATTCATTCCTCCATTTCCGAACCTGTAACGCACATTTCCAGCATTCAGGGCCTATCCCCTTCAGAGTCATCTACCACCGCCACTGATATAATGAACATCCTTTAGACCAGGGCTGGGCAACTATGGCCCCTTTATGACCTATGGACTTCAACTCCCAGAATTCCTGAGCCAGCATGCTGGCTCAGGAATTCTGGGAGTTGAAGTCCATAGGTCATAAAGGGGCCATACTTGCCCAGCCCTACTTTAGACGATAAGCCGGCAGCCCATGGCATTGTGAGAAAGATCTAGTCAGGGTTTTTTAAGGCCACTGGAGATTGCGTGCCCCAACCCTGGCACCAGCTATTTCTGAAAAAGTTCATTTACCTCTTTTTCATGTCAGTGCAGCAACAATTCCCCAGTGGCCTTACTTCAGGCACGAGGCAATCTGGAATTCTTCTTCTGACCATTGCTAACTCTGCCCTGGCACTCAGTTCTGGAGCAGGCAGTCTGCCTATGGAGAAAGGGCAAGTCTACTTTTATTCAATATTCAGCGGCTTCACAGAATATCCTTTGAACAACAAAAACAGAGCAGAAACTGAATACTCCAGAAATCCACTGAATACTGAATAATAAAAAAAAAAACATTTGGGTTTTTTCCCCCTGCTCCAACAGAATGGTTCACTAGAATGGATGTTTGTTTTTTTTCCTGGGTGAACAAATTAATATAACAAACATGCAAAGAAGCTGTTTGGGTTAAGTTGTTAAGGTGAGACTGCCATTGGCCAGGTGTTTAAATAAGCACGTTGTTCGTTTTTTGAATTTAAGTCCCAAAGTTTCTATAAAACAAAGTTTATCTGAGCTTTTCTACTACTTAATAAGCACAACTAATCTCTCTCTCTCCCTCTTGCATTCACACAGGAAAATAGCATCAAGTTCAAAATAAGCCTGTTTATCCCCTCTCTTGATCTCTCCCACTCTCGAACACAAATCTTTCATAAAACAACACTGAAATAAAAGCCCCAAGCAGTTAGCGAATGTAGATTAATACAGTATTTGTTTCAATTCACGCCATCTGTCTTTTTCAGCGCATTAAAATATCAGAGAGAGAAACGTATGGCTTATAGCACTGTGTGTCATGAAAAGAGAGATCCATACAAAATAATGGAAAACTACTGGGGAAAAAACCAATTTCTCCCCATTCCAAAAAGGATGCAGAATAATTACTGAGACTCCACTGCAGGGAGGGAAAAAAAAAAGGATTTCTTTCAAAGTAAAGAAGACTTGGTATAGAAACAGGATTTAGACAGGTTTTTCTACTCTGTAGAAACGTCTTATTGTAACAGTTTAACCAATATCCCTAAAAGCATCTTGCAAATTGAACGATAGATAGTTTCCAGTTAAATATTACTACCTACCTAAATAAAACTCTCTTCTTTTTATAGCTACCAACAGATGGCAGTACCTCAAAAGTATTTTTCTGCTATGCCTGTCAGATATTAAATTTAACAACCAACAGTTCTCATGTGAGGAAAATATATTTCTACAGTGATACTGGTTGGGGGAAAAAAATCCAGAATGGTTGAGATAAGAAACAACGTACAGTTCCACATACCTAAAACGTTGAGCCTGCTGAGCAAGAGGTCCTGGATACCTCCTATTTGGAGACTGGTACAGCTGGGAGAGGATGGCCTGATTTGTTTTTTGGCTTGGATTGTTGGCAAACTTTACAGTGATGGGCTCCGTGGCCCCGGGAGGTTTCTGCCCATTTAAGCCCTTGATGGCTTCTTCAGCTTCAATCCGCTTGTCAAACCGGATAAACCCCACACCTCTTGAAACTCCTGCATAAAAGCACAAATGAATCCGACCATTACTTCCAAGCATTATAACAGCCTCTTCCCCAAAAGAATTCTGTAAGTAATAATCATAGAAAGCAAAGCACAAAAAAAAAAGAAGACCCAGATTTCAACAACTGAAGTGTATTTTTGGAAGAAATAATATAACATATAAAGCATTGGCAAAGAAGCAGGAACACAAGAGATGGGAACCAACAGGTGGGTGAAACCACGTCTGTTTATAAGAAACACAGCAAAATGAAACAAGGCATCAAAATACAAGCAAAAACTCTGTTATGCCCTCCCATACCTTTACTCCTAGTATTTAAACTTTTTAACATAACAGCTTTTTAGATGTCAATTTGGTGATTGTGACAAGAATGGGTGATGCATCTGAGTTGGAATGGATCTGTCTGCTTGGTTATTACAAGATGCAATATATTGTTGAATTTATGCTGATAGTTCCTATTGTTTTTACTATATTTGACCATTTTTAATTATTTATTACAAGCTGCCTAGAGTTGCCTGATTGAAACAGCACAGAAACATCTATACTTACCGCCGTAACAAATAAACGCTATACCCAGCTTAATATTAAATCTAGTTATAAAGATGGCTCTGGGTTTAGTATAATGTGACATGTTCACATTAAGCTATTTATTTTAATTTAGATACTGTCTGAGTCTAAATAACTCTAGGCAGTTTACAAATAACATGAAAACCAATGCAAACCAAAACCAAGATGGGCTCCAGACACAAAATACAGACAAAATAAAAATAACAAGAGGGAGAAAAAACCACGACTGCAAGGTTTTATGAAATGCGAACAGGCTGGGAGCCCCAGATTTCAGGGGAATCTCATTCCAAAGGATGGGTGCCACAACAGAGAAAGTGGCTTCCTGGGTCTCACTAGCTGACATTGTTTAATTGAAGTGAAGTGACTCAGAGCATGTCAACTCTGCTAGCAGGTACCGGCTGTGCAGAAACCATGGGCGGTTCCTTAAATAATCTGCCCACATGCCATGAAGACTTTTATAGGTAATAACCAGTAACTTGAATTGCACCTAGAAGCAGACTGATAACCAGTGCAGCTCATGGAAGAGATGTATCATATGAACATACTGCCCTTCAATGCCCAAATCACTGCATTCTGCGGTGGAAACTTTCCATAGTTTTTTTTAAATTTACATTTATATCCCACCCTTCTCCGAAGACTCAGGGCGGCTTACAGTGTATAAGGCAATAGTCTCATTCTATTTGTATATTTACAAAGTCAACTTATTGCCCCCCCCCAACAATCTGGGTCCTCATTTTACCTACCTTATAAAGGATGGAAGGCTGAGTCAACCTTGGGCCGGGCTTGAACCTGCAGTAATTGCAGGCTGCTGTGTTCTAATAACAGGCTTCTTACCAGCCTGAGCTACCACGGCCCATATTTTCAAGGCTAGCCCATGTAGAGTGTACTGGAAATCAAATCTTGAGGTGACTTAAGCTTGAGTGACCCACTGAAAACCTTCCTGAACTAGTGCACCAGATAGAGCTAAGCAAAGGGTAGAGTTGGATAGAATTGCCACCTGCTATTTTGAGCAGGAGACGTGAGTCCAAGAGGACCCTCAGACTGTACCACACCCTTAATTGGGAAATGCTACCCCATCCAAGAGAACGGATGAAAAGTCCTCAGATCCGGGCAGCTTTAACCCAACCAGTAGAGGGGAATTCTTGCAGCAGATAACAGGATCAGACATTTCTATTTTGTCATTAATCTTGCACAAGAAGTTTTACTACAGGAAAAAAAAATCCATCAGGAAAAATAATGTTGTTGTAAACAAATATATATGGAGACACCCAGAACAGCGTAATGAACTAAATTTTCATGGATTAAAAGTACATCCAGGATTATTAATTGCTTGCTTGCTTACAGTTAAATGCAACATCAGTCTGTGACATGAAGAGTTGGCAAGAGAATGTGTGTATGTGAACATGCATGGCTGGGAACACGAAAGGGAAATCTGTTGGACACACTTCATCCTGAAATACCTGTAAAGGACTAGAGACAATACAGCCTAATCGTTATAGCACCATAGAGACCATTGTTCAAATCCCAACTGACCACAGAGCTCTTTGGAAAATGTTGCTCTATTCTTTGTCAGCCCATCCTACTTTGTGTAGCTGTGGTTTAGAAGCAATTCTAATTTAAGGAAGATTCCCTGATATATTTCTTGAGCTCTCGGGGTCGGGGTGGGGAACCTTGGTATCGTGAAATTAAAAAATATATATAAATGCACTTGTATCAAATATTGATACAGATGAAAAGCCTATGAAAACTAAGTTCAACATATTGAAACACAAAAACATCTAGATATATTGTTGATTTTCATCTGTGCTGTAAAATGACAACTTCTCCCAAACCAGAATAAATCTAAAGTGAGAGGACTGAAATGCAGTAAATAAATACACACATACATAATCAAAGACATAGTTATAGGTGTATTTAAAATAATACAATTGACAGTCCTGGAAACCTTAAAGGATATTTGCATTATAACTGTTGCTATTATTACTGGGGGAAAGTCAGAGAAAAGATTTAAACATCTAAGATGGGGAGAAGGGAAAAATAACTATTTTGATGACTTTAGAGTAGACTTTTATAACAACTAACCTTATAACTACCTATGTAACAATCTGTCTTATGCTATCACCGCACTTCTGCCAGCTTGTCTCCTGCAGCAAAACAACTTTATTCTCAAGGTAAAGAGATACTATCATCAGAAGCCTGCAATCTCCAAACAGCCTTGTTTCTCTTAGTCAAGGAATATGAAGGTTTTGGATGTTTAATTTGGAATTGAAGAAGGGAGCAAGGCAAAATGGATAGATCTGCTTTTTTCCATACAAGGAGGATATGTGGCTTCCCCCGCCCCTTTTCTTGTTGCTTGTAAAATGCTATTTGCTTTGTTCTGCTAACTTCTGATCTAATCTGGCGCTATTAGAGGAAACTATCCTTTATTAGATGCCGTTTTGATCTAGTAACAGACCTTTTCATCTCTCCTTTAAAATGATTATGATGAAGGCAGCCTCTGAGAAACCCAGCACAGCAATCCTAGGCTTCCTTACTTTAGAGAAGAAACTCCTGCTGTGTTCAGTGAGACTTATTCCCATATATTACACACAAAATTGTAGCCAAAAGAATTAATACTTTGTGAAGCTACAATTCTATGTATATTTACCAGGGATCAATTCTGCTGAATTCATTCGGATTTGCATAGCATTGTGCTATTAGATAGGTAAAGGGCATTATTCTATTTATTTATGAATATATCAAATGGCAATTTTGTATTACGATAGAATTTATACTGCTACATTTAATACAGGGATATTTACTACACTATAAAAGTTTATTTTGCAAAATCTATTTTTCTAAAAATGTTGTTTCTTTCCCCAGAGCTTCAAAATTTTGGAGATGCTTTTTTTCTTTAAAGAGGCAGATCATTTAAGTTCAGATAAGTAGTTCTGAAATCTTGGCTGCAGCAACTTGTGATCCATTAATCAATTCTTTCTATCAACAGTAATGACTAAGAAAGAAATAAGATATAAACAATATATAGTAATTTTAAGTGGTTAAAGGGCCAAGGTGGCCACATAAGGTGACTACACTTGCCGCCTCCTGCACCTCCAAAAACATAAGACCTCCCTGAAAATAAGCCCAAGTGCTTATTTTCAACTCTAAAAGAAAATTAGACCCGATCTTATTTTTGGGGAAACATGGTAATTGTTTGCTTGCAATCAAAAGCTGTTTTTTAAAAAAATCCCAGTGGTTGATGTAACCCCATCAATTTAATGCCAAAAAGAAAAATAAAGGATAAAATAAAAATCTAATTATACCATCATAGAAAACCTTGTTTTTTGAGAAGCAGATTTCTTTTGCCATTCCTGTGGGAAACAAAATGTTGCATGATATTTTTGCACTAATTGGGACCCAAGTGTTATTTTAAAATTGTTTTATTAAAACAAGTCACAGATGTAGTACCCCCCCCCTTTTTTTTTTTTGCTTGAAACGTTTAAATTTTTAAAGGATTAAAAGAATTTTTAGGATTGGGTTTTAAAGGAACCCAATCAAATTGTTAAAATTTAAGTGCTTACAGAATATTGAAAATAATGAATATTTTCCTAATATTTTATAATTTCTATGAAAATAAAGCACTCAAATTCTAATATAATCCACCCAATGCATTAAATTGCTTCATTCATATCATATATAGAAAGATAAAAAGACCAATGTATTCTTTTGGCAATACCTGGAGAATAAAAATCGGGTTCAATAAAAATGAACTCAATATTTATGTATCAAGGTCAATCTTCCTTTCAGTTGTATTTTTTAAAATTGATTAGTTTTTCTCAGGATCTTGCATTATCCTAACATTGAAAAATGGGAATTGTAAGGTTTGTTTTAAAGCCTAAATGATGATTATGAGTTTGTGTTTCACGTTTTCTTAGTTTAAGGAAACTGCTAAGAAGCACTACAGTAAAAAGGCTTTAGATTTTCCCCCTTTTTAAAATATATGCTGTTTTTTTAGCATTTTACAAGGAACATTTTCTTCATTCAATGCTTGAGATTACAGCAACTATAAATTTATTACAAGGCATGAAACAGGCTTCAAATATGCAGCTTCAAGGTGGAAATGACTCAGCGTTGCCTGACTACAAACCAGGAGTTATTTTTATCCATGCATATTTATGAACAATTCCAGCAGAAAATTGTATTTTCTGCCCCACATAAACTTTTATATGTTCAATATTTTGAAGGCTGAGAAAGACAGGGCAGAGCAGCTTTCTACTTACCAGTAACTTGGTCAACGAGAATGCGGGAAGTAATAATACGTCCATATTGGGAAAACAGCTGTTCTAGCTCTTTCTGAGTCATAGTTTTTGGGAGACCGCTGACGTACAGGTTTGCATCTCTAATAGAAGCTGAGCTTGGCCGTGCATAAGAAACCTGCACAATGAAAAAAAGCAACTTGATCACGCAAATGACCGTATAACTGGACTAGACGGTTGCCTACTTTTAAAAACACATGAGTTAACTCTACTTTCAGATCATACATCCTTGGCCTGTTTTGTCTATTATTATGTCATGGAGGGAAGCAGGGCAGAATGCCATTTGTATAGGAACCTAATGGGATTATATTAAGCCACAAGGAGACCCGGTTTGTTTGGGATCAGCATGCTCTCTATGGCTGCTGTTCTTTGTTACTCTAGAGCAAAGGTAGGAAACCCTGGCCCTTTTATGACTTGTGGACTTCAACTCCCAGAATTCCTGAGCCAGTTCACAAGTCATAAAAGGGCCATGGTTCCCCCACCCATGCCCTCGAGTTTCCTAGGAAAGTAAAAAAAAGGCAAAAGTGGACAAGGAGCTTGGCATGCCACACATTAATGGTGGTACCAAATCCTACTGTGCCCCTGCAGGGTTTTTTTAACCCTTTACCAGAAAAAAGTTAAAAAACCAGGAAGTAAGAAGGCAAATGCAACCCTTGGACTCAGTAACTGGCAACAGAGAGGTTAAAAAGATACAAATATTCAGTATTATATCATCTAGAATGCATCAAGGCACTTCAAATGTATGCTGGCATTATGAACAACATGAAGGGACATTTTATCACGCTTGATGAACAAGTTGAAAAGGCTGAAAATTTTTGGATCCCAATATATACTTGGTACACAGAATTTTAAAGATTAATATTCCGTTGAAGCCAGAACTTTACAATTAATGAACAAGCATTTAGAAAAAACACCCGTAGAAGATTATTTCAATATATGATCCAGCAGAAAGCTTATTGTAGGCACAGAGAAGGAAAGATTCAACACCAGCCACTAAGGAAGAATAGTTGGTGAAGTTGACAGATTTGCTGAAATGGATAAATTAACTTATTTGATTGCATAAAAACCATTATCTATATTTATTGGTGAATAGAAGCCTCTTACGGACATTTGCATAAAAATGAGGGAAAAAATAAAGTCGTGACTTAGGGTTTTGACAATTAGACAAGAAAGACTGTAGAAATATAATGTAACTTTAGAAAGAGAGGTTAAAATATATTTGCACATAACTGTCGTGAAGAATACTGAAAGTTACATCTTTATACCTTTTTCTTTATTTTCTTAATTTTTTTTATTTTCTTACGTTTTTTTGCTTTTACTTTGCTTTTCTTTTTCTGTTTACTGTTACCTTAGATTTTATCTATCTGTTTAAAAGTCTTAATAAGAGCTTTAAAAAAGGATTATACAATCCTATACTTGCAGGGCTAAGAATGGAGACAGGGAAGCAGGGCAAAATTCAGTTTTTTTAAGTTTAGTTTTGACATGAGCTATGCTGTCAGATTTGTCCCACCATAATTCTACTGCATAACCCCTTCCTTTATTTGCTGATGTTTTGATGTTGCTACTGAGCAGAGCCCAAGTAGAGCTATCATTGCATGCACTCATATTTATTTATTTTTTATTTATTTATTTTGTCACACAGTATATATAAGCATAAGCATGAAATAATTATACAATATATAAGCATATATATGAGCATGAGTATGTAATAACTATATTAATTGGATATAACGAAAGGAAACAATAGGATAGGAACGGTAGGCACGTTTGGGCTGTTATGCACGCCCCTTACAGACCTCTTAGGAATGGGGTGAGGTCAACGGTAGATAGTTTTTGGTTGAAGCTTTTGGGATTTTGGGAAGAGACCAGAGTCAGGTAGTGACTCTGTGTTACAGTCAGTCACTGTATATGCCATAGACATCTTATTCCTTGCTTGCCAGGGAAAAAAAACAAAAAACCCAGCCCAGCCAGCTGGTTTTTTTTTTTAAATCATAATTGCCAATTATTAGTGAAGAGCAGATTTTTTTACTGGCAAGAAATAATTAAAGCATTTTTATTTCTTGTTGCCTTCTACTTGAGATTTTTTTTTTCAATTTTTTTTTTCAGGAAATGAAGTTATGTCAATTGATTTCACTGGCTAGATAGTGTGGACACCCTGCTGATAGAACTACTATTAAGATATCATTAATTTCTGTCTTGTTATGATTGAAGCTCAGGAAGCCAAAAATGTTTTCTGTTTTAAGCTGAAAATTGAAATATAAACATATTTCAGGAAAGCTTTAGTCCCCTGCCCCCTTATTTGCGCTTTTCAATTATTATATTACAGAAGGTTGGCAACAAAATTACACGTATGTATGACAAATGCAAAAATATAAATAATGGTATCCGATGTGTTAGCAATTGCATAAAATGTTCTATAGTTTCTTATTATAAAAAAGGTGACTTTATTTAGAGAAGTTATTTCACACTTTTTAAAATACATTTTTTTAAAAAATAAGGAAGTGTAACCTGAACTTTGTGAAATTAGTGCCAGCTTGGGAAAAGCTGCTGTAACTAATAATCAATGTTACAGCAGAATGGATATGATAAATAGTAAATATAGTAAATATATAAAACTGCTTTATCACACATTTTCCCCATGTGGGTCAGATTAATATTTTTTTTAAAAAAAGTATTGCTTTTCATATAAAGGATCTCTAAAAGCCAGTGCAACTCCTTAAGATTTTTATCAGTAAGGTTTGAAAAATATTTTTTCATCTATTTTAATCCAATTGAAATACACAATCCTTTTTTACTGAAACCCTAACTTTAATTCAGAAGCAGGGCCTGGAATTCCTAAGTTTGTCTTAAAAGAGTCTTCCTTCATCAAAATTTCATTTACAAAGTTATACAACATTCTTACGTGATTCGTTAAGTTACACTAAATTGTCTAAAAGAACACTATTGGCTTGTAAAATTGCTTGGAACTAGAACTGCCAGCTAATTTATTTCCAAGCAAATTGGTGCTTTGGAGCACTTTTTAGTCACTCAAAAAGATATTCTGTGGCTCTAACTCAGAGATGCCAAAGTGAATAAGAGCTGCAAATACAAAAATATTTCAAAGAAGGAAGAACGCTAACCAAAATAGCACACACTGTCTCTGACAGAGCACTGGACACGTAATTCAACAATAACTGCATTGTTTGGGATAATATAACTGAACTCCTTATCTAGCAAAGGGTATTAGTGATCCTAAGCAGGAAGAAATTCATTCTATGTTTTTATTTTGAACTTTTAGACATATTTTTGAACTGAAATTTAATAACAGGAAGTGTATATACATTTTTGAAATCTCCATATTCAGAAATGGGAAAAATGAATTAGGGGATAGTCAGTACAGAAATGTGTATGTCCATGAAAACTGTTTTTGAAGTAATTGTGCCCAACAGAGAAAACTGCGAACAAAAATATGCACCATAATGATCCACTGTGAATTCAGTTAGTTCTTAAAAGATCAACCAGCCCTGTCTATCTTTAAAATGACTATACTGAAACTGCTTAGGTCTGTTTACCCATGACTTTGGGAGTCACAACACTATTTAGAGGAAGTAATAAAAATCAATAATCAACCTGCCTTAAGTGCACAGGGAAAAGATAAAGTAAAAAAAAATATTTTTGAAAAAGATCTCTTCCGCAAAGAAATGTTGCTGTTGAATTTTGGGGTAGGAGTTCCTCTAAAAGAAAAAAGGAACAGCTGAGCTCTGGATAGCAAAATTACAGTTTTATTGGTGTCCCTGCCTCAGTCCTGCATTTCAATGTTGTCTTCCATTCTAAAATACCTGTTGTGTCTGCGCCCCCTGAGCCGGGCCCCCTGCCAGAAATGACTCAGAAAGTGAGGGAAAAGGGCCATCAGGACTTACCTCTGGAGCACTGGCTTCCCTGGCTCAGCTCCAGGAGCCAGAGGCAGGCCAGGTGGAGGAGATAACAAGACCTCCGTCCCCTGACTCTTTCCCCCCCCCAGGCCACGCCTCCAGACCTGGCTGATGGCAATCAGGCCTGGCTGGATCCCAGGTTTCGGAGATATGAGAGGTGGCTACAACAAAGGAAGGGGTGGGGCAAGCCTAGAGAATGCTGAGTCACGGAGCCACACCCCACAGAGTATAAAAGCAGCCCTGGCTGCTCTTCTGCTCCATGACGAGCAAAAATTGAGCTGAACTATTTGACTTTTGGAGAAGTGAGCTGAACTCTTTGACTTGTGGAGAATTGAGCTGAACATTCGGCCTGGATTGCTGACTTCCTGGTTGCCCGGCAACCCCAAGATAAGGGAGACTTTGGCAGGCAGCTGCAGATTCCCTGCCAGGACTGATAGCAGCTGTGAACTCAATTACTGGCTCGTTTAGCCAGCTCGCGTGGCTGAGACTGGGAGGGGACAGAACAATACCAATAAATGTTTCTGAAATATATGCATGTTAGCTAGCACCCATGAAGCAGAACAATTTATAATTTAATGATATTTAAAGTTCAACATCATGTCATTGTTTCAGAATTGCCAATTTAATGGCTTATTTTAAAAATTGGTTTTCATAATTTTGTTTGTTTGAAAATGCATTTACACATAACCACAAATTGTTTCTATTTGAAAAAATATAAATCCAATAAGATGTAATCATCTTTGCACATTTCACTACACAAAACTTGAATACATTTTGTGAAATAAGATTAATGCCACTGCATAAGTAAATATCAGTTATTAAAACAACATTTTGTAAGTTTGGCAGTTTCAATTTCTTAGTGGATTTACCAATATGCTTTTGATTGTAAAGTTTTCCAATATAAACTGAAAATTGTATGGATTCATACAAATGTGTTTAATTCACTGGCAAATGTCCTGTTCAACTTTTTTTTTGGGGGGGGGGGGAAGAGAAAGACAATTCATAGTAATATTTATTTTAAAAAAATAATCTGTTAGAATAAGGTTAATTGGATATAGATTTGAGTTTGTTTTAAACCAAATATATGCTAAGTATATTTAAACCAAATATATTCTAAGTAAGTATGAAGACTTTAAGTTCCATACTAACACCAGCCATGTCTATGGAGATTCTCAATCATGAGGTCATGGTTATCAGAACTGAAGAAGCTTCTTGGATGAGAAGCAAAACCTTTGAAAAGCACCTTTGGGACACACCAGCCACGATGTAACTCGCAAACTCAAAGTTGGAAGAACTCTGCCTTCATGCATACTTTTAGCTTTGAATTGTTCTGCTTGTTAAATTGGAAACATTTCCCCAATATATAGCAGTTATGCTATCAATATCAATCCACAATTAGTTAACAGTGTTAAACCTAAAGATTAGCCAAAGCAACAATTATTGGGCTTCATCCAAATAAAATTTCTGTTCCATTTTTCTTCTATATGAGGCAGTCCAAACGCAGCCCTTGTTAATCAACAGCTCTTCTTTATTAAACTGTACTTTAATACATGCCTTACACTTACTCAAGCCGTGAACTTGGGTGAACGTGAACAAGAACTTGGGATATAGGCTTTACTAATTTTAAATTTCCCCAAAAGATAAGCTGCCAGTGCAATATTCTGCATTTTAGTAAGGCTGCTAAGGCTATTTGGAATTCTGAAGTGAACTTGGCTGAAGGCATCTTGCGCTACCTCATAGTTGCCATTTGAAAGGCAATACAACTGCATCTAAAAGCAGCCAAGCTGCCAGATTGATGGGGTGAAAGCAGGGGTGAAATGCTACCGGTTTGGCTAAACCGGTAGTGATGGGTGGTTCGGAGAACCAGTAGCAACAGCAACACGAGGCTCGTCACACCCGCCCTGGTCATCATACCTTCCTAGTTTTAATCAGGAACTAACCTGTTTTTTACCCTCTGTGCATGCGCAGAAGGGTTTGCACATGCGCAGAGGGTCCGTGCAGCGCGTGCACTTCCGAACTGGTAGGGAAGGTAAGTAGATTTTACTCCGCGTAAAAGACAAGCATTCAACAGTCATAGTTAAAGGATCTGAGGCTTTATCTGATGCATGAAACAGTAGAAAAAGTAACTAAGTAAGATTTAGCATAACTGAAAACCATTGTGACCAATTTCACAATTCCTAAACTTCAACAAGCAAGCATACCAAAGAAGAAATTTCCTGACAGAGCAATTAATCAGTGGAAAAATTTGCCTCCAGAAGTTGTGAATGGTCCAACACTGGAAGTTTTTAAGATGCAATTGAACAACCATTTGTCTGAAATAGTATAGGGTTTCCTGCTTAAGCCGGGGGTTGGACTAGAAGACGACCAAGGTTCTTTCCAACTCTGTTATTCTATTTAATTCTGTTCTGTTCCTAAAAAAAGCTTGTGCTTTGTAACATGCTGAGGACTTAAAGCCACCCCCTGTGTAATCTTTCAGTGTCTTGAACCCTAAGATAAGGTTTCTTAAAAATCTGCAATACAGTGTAAACCTAAGGGCAACTGAGGACTCTCCAATAGCTTCTCTAAGTTCCATACTCCCTCCTTACTTTTTTATTTCGTAACTATGCATGACAACCATTTTAAGAAAGGACATCTCTCCCACATTCCATCACAGTTACACACCCACAAGTTCACATAATTCAGTATGTGCCTACTGCTGAAAGAATCTTGAAAAAAAAGATTCACACATGTGCAATTGCACCACCACATCCTTCTATATATTCTTCTACAAGTTGCAATATGATATATTGGAAGATTCTGGAAAGAGCAAAATCAATTTTTATGTGTTGCCAAAATTTAGCAAAAAGAAAAGTCACTGCTTTGTGGGGATTACTAAGCTTAGATCAATGAGCTCTATCTGCTCCCGTTATCTGGAGCAGAATGAGAGATCTCCAGGATTATCTTTGTTAACTGAATTATAAATAGGTGTTTAGTTAATATGATATTTTTTGGGCAGCACACCACTTCAGTTCTTTCAAAATGAAAAAAAAAATGTAAAAAACCAAGAATGTGCTATACGGCAAAGGAACCCAAGATGTGATAAGATAGCAGAAATATGGTACAGAAATTTTGATCAGCACCTCAATGCAGAAAAAAAAATACACATCCATTTTTGAATCTCTTTTTCTCAGGACACTAAGTATGTGATCAAAACGTCCTGAAATTCTACACATCCCCCGGCAACTATATGGGTAGGCAATCTGAATGGAAAAATTGTATCAAAGTATACTTAATTTAACTTTCTTCCCTCACAGTTCCTTGGTCTCAATTTCACATATATAAATGGCTACCAACAAAGGAATTATATCTTTATTTACCCTTTTCTAGATTAATTAGAGCTTCAGGGAAATGTGGCTACTTACATCTGGGAAATGACAGAGAAAAGGGATTATAAATCCCCTTTCTGTTTTTACAACTGCATGCAAGTGCTTTGAAATTAAAAGACCTAGAGGCACTTCGTTGCATAATACCGTATAAAAATTTTATCTAGTTATAGCACAAACCAAATTATTTTCTTGAAGTTTAACTGATGTCTTTCCACAAAGGTTTACTGGCATAACTTGTTTCCTATCTATCAGCAATGGATTAGTTATTAGGATTAGAATACTTTTGTTAGCATTAACAATATAATCTATTTATTAGTGGCAGAATCGAATTCTTCATAATAAAATTTGTAGATGAAAATGGATTTGAACACAATGCTAAGCAATGGCATGAAAAAAAGGCTACCTTTCTTAATCCTTATCTACTTCCTCTCTTTCCTTGATGACATGAAGGAGACAGGAAGCCTTATTTTCAATCTCAAATAACTTGCAACTTCCTTCCTGTTAGTACTTATTATAGTAGGCATGTCCAACCTTTTTGCTCCCGTATTTGGCCTATTGACCGTGAATTGAACATCTGCATTACAGCATTAAAATGTAGTTTATTATGAAAACATTAAGGGGGAATGTGTGGCTCTATTTTTTCCTATCAACCTGTACATTTATTTTTATAAATTTCTGAGAAAAAGGTACTGTCAGCCATAATTCTGACAGAAGAACAGCAAACAAAACTCTGTATTATTACTTTATATTATTTTTTTTAAAAATACAAGAGCTTTCTTGTTTAGATATGTGAGGATAACAAATCTAAGCAAATAATAATTTAAACCAAGCCTTGGATATATATTTCAAAACTGTTAAACCACTGTTTAGTATAAACAGATTTAAAACTTGTATTTAAGCAAGTAAATTTGTTCATGTTGCTACTTTTGTACGGCACCTACTAAAATCACCTTCTTTTCTGGACTGACGTGCTACTACTTGATGGGATCTCTTTTTGAAGAAGACAAAGGTCAGCTAGAGTACCTATTATAGTGGTGAAATCTGAACCGGTTTGCTACCGGTTCACTGGTCAAACATGCGCACTGCATGCCAAATCCATGCTGTGTGCTCGGATATGCATGTTGCATGCCAAACGTGCACTGCATGCGCAGTACGCGCTAAAAGCAGGCTTAGGAAGATAAGTAGAACAGCGAGGGGAGGGGATCAGCTGAGCCACGTGATTTAGCTTCGCTAGAAAGCAGGATTTCCTGCTTTCTAGCAAAGCTAAACCCCACGGCACAGCTGATCGTCAGAATTAACAGTTCGGAGGAATTGGTACCTTTTTAAACTACAGGTTCGACTGAACTGGTAGCTTTTTTTTACCACTGGTTTGTCCGAACCAGTAGTTTTTATCACTACTGGTTCACCTGAACCGGAGCAAACCAGTAGCATTTCACCCCTGACCTATTACTATCCCTGTGCTAAGGAGGGGTATTCTGCATTTAGTTTGTATCAGAGGGTGCATCTTGAAGTAAGCTGATGGGAGAAGGTGGTTGAGTAAAATGATCCTTAAAAAGGAGGCATGTTAAAAGTATATAAGAAATATAAAGCTATAAGAACCCTCTCGGGACACAGAATGATTTACTATCTTTGTTTTCCTCTGGACCATGGAAGCCTTTATGTGTCTGTAGTTAGTGTCTTTTTGCAATCGGAAAACACACACACACAAAAATCTTATTTTCAGGATCCATAGTTGAGTGGAACTATGAAAATCTTTAACATTAGTGACTGTATATGGGTAGTCCTTGACTTACAATACTTTGTTTAGTGAGCTTTCAAAGTTACAATTCACTGCAATGTCACTAGTCACTCTTGTCTAGCAAAGAACCTGTTGTACCAACAAATTCATTGTTTTTTTCAATCTCTTCTCTCTTTTTTAAAATTTTGTGGGCTTGCAAAAAACAGGGACTCCAAAAATCCAGATTTATTAACCAGAACAAGGAAGATATGGCCAGCTGTGATTTCAGATATTAATGAAAGGGTGATCCAACTTTCCCCATACTTTTTTTTGTTTAAAATCTACAGTATATCTCAAATGACCAGAAAATCAATGTATTGTTTTAGGAAAGTGGACAACAATTGTGGCTCATAGGCACTGAAAAAAGTGACTTACGATCTTTGCAGCATCTCCATTGGCATGCAATTAAAATTCAGATGCTTGACAACTGGTTTCTATTTATGGCCATTGCTGTGTCCCAAGATCATTTAATTGCCTTTTGCGACCTCATGACAAGCAAACTCAATGGGGAAGCTAGATTCACTTACTCACCAGATTACTAACTTATCAACTGCAATGATTCACTTAATAAGAGAGGTTGTAAAATGAAGAACAGAAATTTTAGGCTCAATTGTGGTTATAGGTTGAGGATTACCTGTATGCACTTATGTTTGTGCCTTGCTAGGAAAATACAAACTATGGTGGATGGTTATCAGTTACTAAAAAATTTTCTCAAGGGGATGATAGCAGGATTTGGTCTTCTGGATAAATTAATTAAAAATCACCAAATGGATCTATGTATGCATTTGATGGCATTTAGTTCCCTATTGAAATAAAATGATTATTGTTCTTCAGTTATAACACTGCTTTAATCTTTTAGTGTCTTGCTTAAAATAATACAATCAGCAAAGAAAGTATTCATCATTATTCGTCCTGAAAGGCTGAAAAACAGTTACTTGGCAATGATGTCTCAACAAACCTGATGCCAACGTCTCAATTGGTACCAATGTCTTAGCCAATTTACACAGCCTTGCCAGGTTGGGATCAAAATAATAATTTGCAGCAATTCAAGCATACAAACAGATGACTCAGAACTTTTATAACAAGAAACAGAGAATGCTGAGTTACCTGCAATGATAACAAAAGCAATTGTCCCACCCCTGCCAGTCACATTGGGTAGAGCAAATATTTTCTATTCTGACATTTCAAGTTGCTGGTTTGAACAATGAAAACTAAATATGAATTAAACGATTTATCAGATGAATCATCATACACTACCAGGTTCTGTGGTGCAAAGGTTTCTCAAATTCTAATGAATAGCTAGTAGTTTTAACATAGAAGGGGTATTGGACTTACCTGATACGCTCCTCTTCATTGAGTGGAGACAGCATTCAAGAATAGGTTGTCCTCATCTGCTAGCCAATAGGATTGAGTCTGTCAAAGCTGTCAGGACATAGCAGGGGTGAAATGCTCCCAGTTCGGACAGAATCGTCCGTTGGCAGCGGGTGGTTTGGAGAACCGGTATCAAAAATCCCTGCCCCCCCCCCATGCCAGCTGAGCCACGCAATCATCAGAGGTTTTTTTTTTTACTTTTAAAAGCATTTTTTGTTCAGCTGAAAAAATGGACCTGGAGCACCAGGAGCAGAATGCCTTCCAGGCGGCATCATAGATTCTGTTCATGGAAGCCCTCCTTGATATTGGGGTATGGTGTCTATCACCTTGGAGGAATAATTGTCCTGGGTCAGAGACCTCTGCTCAAACACCAGGCAGTCAACTAGAGTCACTGTGGGTCCGGGGGAAACAAAGTCCCCTGGCTGAGGGAGTCTCTGTCCAGCGGTATCCTCCAAGGGCTTGCCACCGAGAGGGCGACTAAGTCAGCAAACCATGGTCGGGGTGGCCAGTGTAGCGCCAGAAGAAGCACCTCTGCTTGTTCCATCAAAATGTTTCTTAATACCCTTGGGATGAGGGGAAGGTGGGGGAAAGCATAGAGAAGCTCTGGCCGTTAAGGGCTGCGAAGCGCATTGGCCCCTTCCACTCCCAGAAGCGCAAACCTTACATAAAACCTTGTCAGCTGGGCATTGTCCGGGGTTGCGAAGAGGTCCACAACTGGAAGTCCAAAATGCTCCTTCAGCTCCTGAAATAAAGCCAGATGCAGGGGTCACTCTGCATGATGAATGGCCCTGCTGAGCCAATCTGCCTGTATATTGTGGTTCCTCCCTGACTACTAATATGTGCCTTAGCAGCTACATTGTCAGTCAGAATTAAGACATGCCTGCCCGACACTATAGTTTGGAACTGTTGAATGGCCCAGATGGACTGCTGTGAGTTCCAATCAGTTTATGTTGTGGCTCAGGTCAGTCTGAGACCACCGACCTTGGGCCATTCTGTTTTGGAGATGTGCCCCCCAGCCAAAGAGACTGGCATCTGTTGTAACCATCAGAAGCTCCGGCTCTTTAGAGAAACATCCCTTAGTGATTGCTGGGGAATCCCACCATTCCAGAGAATGGATCACCTCTGGTGGTAACCTAACTTCGGATGGGGAAGTGCTCCTGCATGAGGAATAAGGAAGCATTGGAGAGACGTGGCCTGCAGGTGTGCCCAAGGCACAATTGAAATGCAGGACACCATCTTGCCCAGGAGCTGTGAAAGTGTGGCCAGGGCACCATACGGTTCTCTCCTGATGTGGCCCACCAATTCCCTTATGCTCGCCTGTTGCTTCTGGGAGAGGTGCACCATGCATGCCAGGGTGTCAATCTCCCCACCTAAATGTAGTAACCAGTTAATCGGTGACAAATGGCTCTTGGCAGTGTTAATGGAAAACCCGTGGTCCTGAAGCATCTGGATGGCGATTCTGAGATCCTTCCACACCTGGGGTTTGGAAGCGGACTGGATCAGAATATCATCCAGGTAGC
Source organism: Ahaetulla prasina (assembly GCF_028640845.1). Classification (NCBI taxonomy): domain Eukaryota; kingdom Metazoa; phylum Chordata; class Lepidosauria; order Squamata; family Colubridae; genus Ahaetulla; species Ahaetulla prasina. The sequence continues at coordinate 217,402,635 of NC_080540.1, read as the reverse complement.
ACTGGACCCATACAGGGAGAGCCCCTAGATGCCTGGCCAAGGAGCTAGTAACCTAGTGAACACCCTAGGTGCTGAAGATAGGACAAAAGGCAGTGCCGTATACTGATAGTGACGGCATGCGTAAAAAAACCTTAGATATTGTCTATGGCCTGATAAAATCAGGACATGGCGATAAGCTTTTGTAAGATCAATAGAGGTAAGGAAGTCGCCCTCTCTGACGCTGTCCAAGATGGACTGAAGTGAATGCATTTTGAACCGCTTGTAGATGACAAGGCAGTTCAGCCTTTTCAGGTTCAGAATTGCCCTATACCCTCCCAAGGGTTTCGAAATCACAGAGAATGGAATAGAATCCCATCCCCTGCTGGTCTTCAAGAACAGGTTGGATTGCATGGATCTCCAACAGAAGTTGAATAGCAGTTTCCATGAGACCTCATTTGATTCTGTTCCCTGAAATGGGACAGCAAATGAAAAACCTCGGGGGTGTAGAGAGGAAGTCTAGGGAGAGGCCCGAGTGGACCATCTCCCAAACCCATGCATCCATAATAATGGTCTCCCATTGCCTGGCAAACATGGCCAAGCATCTCCCAATGGGATAGTCAATTACTTCTGGCGTCTGAAAAAACAACTTCCTCCCCCTCGAAAAGGCCTTCTAGGGGGAAACTGCTTATAGCTCCCTACCCTATCCTGTTGATGGTCCTGTCTGGATAAAGGGGCGCTGTGGCCTAAACCCGACATCCGAACCCCTGAAGGACTGGCGACGGAAGTAAGGCGGTGGACAGAAATCCACCCGTCAGGAGAGAGATGGAAGGATCTTACGTTTGTCACACGATTCCACCAGGATTGGTTCCAAGGAATCTCTGAATAGCCATTCCCCTGAAAATGGAGTGGAGGCCAGCTGCCACTTATGTTTGGCATCTGCCTGCCATTGGCAGAGCCACAGGAGACGCTGGGAAGCCACTGTAGAGGCCTTAGACGTGAACCATGCCACATTGAGTGTGGTGTCTGTGGAGAATTCCATGGCGGCGGACAGCTTATTCAGGTCTTGATGAGACCATACATCTGCCACAGGGATCCTGTCCTGTAATTGCCTCAACCACATCAAGGAAGCCCTATTAAAAAAGGAGGCCGCCATGGAGGCCTTGACCACCCAGGCGGCAGCCTGGTGGGCTTTCCTTAGCAATTGCTCTGCCGGTCAGTCCTCGGGTCAGAGGACGTCCTCTGGTGAATTTGTCATTACAGAGGGTGTGACCAATGCTGCCACTGGGCTATCCACCACTGGCACTTGAAGTGCCTTGGATAAGTCTGGGCCCATGTTATAGGATCTCTTATCCAGAGTGCTGGGATTTAGCCCTGCTTCAGGGGCTGCCCAATGTTTTTGCACCACATCCAAAAATAAATGTGGTGAAGGTACCACTTCAGTCTCTGCCATCAGTTTGGAGAACAGCAAGTCCATGGGCTCAGCTGGGTCCAGTGGTGGGTCAGGCCTGCTAAGTGAGCTGTATTCCTAGCCTTATATAATAAGGGCTTGAATAATGCTGGACGGAAGAGAGCAGCGAAGACTGGCTGGTCAGGCACTAAGCCTTTGTCCTCTGACAGGTCAAAATCCCTGGGCATCTCTTCCTCTGAAAGGGAGTGATGAGAAGAACTAGGGGAATACGGATCCTGAGTGGGCAGAGTCCCTTGAAGCCTGATCCGTAAGAGGCAGATCTAGAAGTAAGGACTGACTAAATATGACAGAAGCAGCTGTCTGGCTTCGTTGTAAGCCAGCTGCTAAGCCCTGCTTAATGGCCTCAGCAGGGATATGGATCCTGCCTCTCCCCTGAGGAGGTCCCTGCTGTAGCTGGGGCAAAGGAAGCCTCTGAAAAGGAAGCCCTTTGCCTGAAAGGCTGTAGGCAGGCAGCTAATGGATCAGGGAAGATGCCAAAGTGTGACTCCCTTTTGCTGGGCAGATTGCTTCCTATAGCTGAATGTTGCTGTGCAGCACCATCTGGCGATAGGGACTGAAGGGGCTTGCTGCTACAAATTGTAGGCTGAGGCAATGGCTGTCCCACAGTTGGGTGGGAAGAGTCCTTGCAAGAAGTCTGAGGCTCTCTCCTGTAGTTAGCTTCTTTAAGAGCCTTGGCCACCTACCGCTTGATTGCCTATTGGTGCCTGGCTGCCTCCCCGACTGCTGCCTTTGAAGCCTTCTGAAATGCCTTTGATCTCTTAGAGATTTTAACCGCAGCCTTCCGGCTGGTGGACCTCGATCCCAAGGCTCCTGCGGCTCTGCCATTTCCCAGCTGGCAATCTGAAGCTTCCCCCATCAAAGTTAGCTTCTTCGCTGACAGCAGCAGCTGCGGTTGCCATTTTAAATATGCTGCCAAACAAGCTTGGCTTAAAAGGCTCTGCTGCTGATTAAGAGCGGCTATTGGCGACTTCAGAGTATGCCCGCAAATGGGTAGGGACTCAGCTCTATGAGGCAGTAATCAGCAGTGGCGGCTGTCAGACTGACAGTCCAAGGTTTACCTGACAGCCCAGCTGCCCTTTGGCTAATAGCGAAGCGCGAAGCTCTCACCTAGCCAGAAAGAAACGGAGTGTTGTACCCAGCTCTGAAAAGCCCCTGGGTCAGCGCACCGATTAATGTCTGACCTGGCTGCCTGGTCAGGATCACCTACACCTACACCTACAATGCAGCCCTCAGTGAGCTTGAGTTAAAAGCTCTTCTCGCTGGAATTCGGTGGTGATACAGCTAGCAGCTTTGGTGGTATAGCTGTCACGTTGGCAGTATAGCTGTCAAAAAGGAAAATTGGAGAAGGATCCAGGAATTTGAAGCCCTCAGTAAAAGCACATCTGTCTTTAACTAGGACTGAGTCAAAAAACTGGGGATTGTTGGGGTCAGTGTGTCCTCACAGCTATGACAGACTCAGTCCTATTGGCTAGTAGACGAGGACAACCCATTCCTGGATGCTATCTCCACTCAACAAGAAGGAGCGTATCAGGTAAGACCAACGCCCCTTCTATGTTAAAACTACTAGCTACTCATAGCTAGTATATAACTACATAACATAGAAAAGGAATGTTAAAATTTATTTGAAGAGTTCTTTGCAAGGGCATTTGAAGAAGGTATTCAATGTATTTCCTACCTTAGCATTCCATAAATCCAATGCTGTGCAGATGTGTTGGATGATGCACTGTGGGTATTTTAATTGCACAGCATAAGGAAGGTGGTTTTAGATCCTAATGAACTAGTTGGAATCACCTTCCGTGGAATAGTTATCATAATCTCCAGTTACCCGCCCTTGCTTCTCTTGAAGAAACATTATTGATCTCACATTCAAGATCTCCAGGCCAGAACAGACTTACTGTTCCTTACTTAACAGATAGAGCTGACTAAATCTGGGACCATGAAATAAGACAATGCACCTTTCACAGTTAAAGACAGCTTCTGAAGAAAATGTAAAATCATATTATGTTATGATGGCTGCCTAAAGTCTTCAACTGATTTTAATGCTTTACTGGACCTACATCTTTCTATAGTCCTTTTAGGTAAAAGCTTCAGTCATTCAGAGGCTGGTTCCTGCTGTTCTGATCCATCAGATAATTTTCTGTCTTCATTTTGCACTCTATGTCTGATTTATTTGCTTTTCTATTCAAGTCCGACTGACCTATTCCAACAGACTCTGATATGCCACCTCTGACAACTCTAGTGTTCTCTGTAAGCCTCAAATAACAACAGAATATTCAACAATCAGGTTAACTAAGAAAATCAAAAGCAGGCAATACTTAACAGTCCTATAAATGAACCTTCTCAGAAATTATGCATTTTTGAAGTTTAGACTGGTGAGGTTTAATATTGCTATGTTTTTCAAAAAGCTTCAGTTTAACGTAAGGGCAACCGGGGGGAAAAAATCTCAATTTTAAATTACCCTGTATTCTAAAAGTCATTTTATTTAAAAAATATTTTTATACAAGTATTTTATGCAAACCTTTCAAAAATGCAAGCTGACAGAAATCAACCAATTTGTATACCAGGAATAAATAACCAGCGGTCATTTTTTAAAGTCTTCCTATATACTATTTAGGAAGAGAAAACATCTTTCTTTTGTCCCAACAAAAGAATCACATCTGCAAAAGGCTCTTCACTTTATCTTGAGACTAGAGTCCTGTGGTATTTAATTACCCTGTCAAGAGCACTAAATGGTTTGGCACCAAGCCCTTTCACTCAATCTCTGCTGATTGATAGCATCAATAAAATTCACTCACTTTAATTAAACTTCCAAATAGGCTCTCATTTTGCCACTTGCTAGGATCAATGTTCTATGATATGGAAAGAACAGAACACAAAGGTTGTGAAGGTGCTTCTTCCTCACCTTCACACTTCGTTTCCTTCAGATATTCTAAAGGGATTTTATGCAATACGTACATATATTACAGTTCTCGTCACATTCGCTAATAAAAAAAAATCACCATTGAAAACTCTCATCTACCTATGATTATGTGACACAAGTGAGCACACACATGCATATATGAAAATATATACATTAAGAGTATAGTATTAGTTTCTTGGGAGGGATGCGGTGGCTCAGTGGCTAAGATGCTGAGCTTGTCGATCAAAAGGTTGGCAGTTCAGCGGTTCGAATCCCTAGTGCCGCATAACAGAATGAGCTCCTGTTACTTGTCCCAGCTTCTGCCAACCTAGCAGTTCAAAAGCATGTAAAAAATGCAAGTAGAAAAATAGGGACCACCTTTGGTGGGAAGGTAACAGCGTTCCGTGCACCTCTGGTGTTTAGTCATGCCAGCCACATAACCACGGAGACGTCTTCAGACAGCGCTGGCTCTTCGGCTTTGAAACAGAGATGAGCACCGCCCCCTAGAGTCAGGAATGACTAGCACATATGTGCAAGGGGAACCTTTACTTTTACCTATTATTTTCTTGCAAAGCTGTCTTATCAGTCCTAGCGATAATCTTTCTTTCTTTCTTTCTTTATTTGCATTTATATCCCGCCCTTCTCTGAAGACTCAGGGCGGCTTACACTATGTTAAGCAATAGTCTTCATCCATTTGTATATTATATACAAGTCTCTTCAATAGGATAATTGGTATATTTATTTTGAAAAAAATGTTGTGAGTGTTGCATGCTGAATGATGCATCGTGTTGAAATTCATTAAGTTATTATATGATTTTTAGGGTTTTTAGGCATGTATTGCGTTTCTCTATTTATTTTCTTAAAATAAAATCCAACTTTTAGAGAATTAACTCCCAGAGGCAAATGACTCTTAAACTCTAATCATTGTATGCCTCTTCCACAGTGAAAACTGTTGCAAAGAGAAACCAATGAGATATATATTTTTTAATCTCTGGATTAGAGGGAGTGGGATGAACTTTTTCTCTTACTCACTCCTTCATGACAATGCATTTATAACTTTTAAATACCAGGAAGTGGGAAGAAAACCTACTTAATTAATTTGATTAAAAATAACTATATTACTTTGACAGGTAACAGTGTTACATAAACATTAATGGTGGTCAGTTTTAAAATATTACATAAATACAACTTTGAAAAGAATTATCTGACCATCCTTAGCCCTATAGAAAACTAATGTGCTTTATAGAGTAAGATAGGAATGGATAACTTATGGCCTGTAGACTAATTTTAAAAGTTCCCTGCAAGAAATCAGTTCAAGATTTTACCAAGAGCCATTTCTTTCCTCCTGGAACTTGCTGCTTGGGAGACTGAGATGGAGAGAGCAAGAACAAGAAAAACTGTATATCTGAAAAGAGAACAGGTGTATGTACCCATTCCTTAAGTAAGGTCCACCCACCGCATGCCTCCCCCACAACCTGGCCCTGAGAAAATGCTTTACAGGTTGTCCTCGACTTACAACAGTTCATTTAATGACCGTTCAAAATTACAACCGCACTGAAAAAAGTGACTGTTTTTCACACCTACGACTGTTGAGGCATCACCATGGTCACGTGATCAAAATTTGGAAGCTTGGCAACTGACTTATATTGATGACGGCTGCAGTGTTATGCGGTCATCTGATCATCTTGTGTGATCTTCTGACAAACAAAGTCAATGAGGAAGCCAGATTCACTTAACAACCAAGTTACTAACTTAACAAGTGCAGTGATTCACTTAACACCTGTGGCAAGAAAGGTCATAAAATGGAGCAAAATCCATTTAACAAATGTTTCGCTTAGCAACAGAAATGTTGGTCTCAGTTGTTGTTGTAAGTCAAGGACAACTTGTAATTCCCGGTGGCCGGTGGGGGAATGCCTTTTGATTATGGGATTTCACTAGTTGGGAAACGTGTGTAAAATGTTATTTCAACAATTCTACATTACAAGATTTCTCTTTCAATCTCCATTGAAAGTTGATGAGTAGAAATATTGGATGTTGAAATCCAACATAGCAGGTAACAAATTACCAGCTGTGATTCATGGGTAGCACACAAATGCCATTTATGAACATTTAAGATATACTTTACCCATTCACAGCATATTTTGCCTTCCCTTAATGTGTCCTTCTCGTTTAATGAGAAATAAATGGCTAGCCTCATTAAGGACATGAATTCCTGAACAATGAGCATTTTACTTTGTTTTCATGAGGATTAGAATACAGGTAGTCCTCCACTTACAGCCACAATTGAGCCCAAAATATCTGTTGTCAAGTGAGACATTTGTTAAATGAGTTTTGCCCCATTTTATGACCTTTTTTTGCCACAGATGTTAACTGAATCACTTCCGTTGATAAGTTAGTAACACGGCTGTTAAGTGAATCTGTTTTCGCCATTGATTTTGCTTGTCAAAAGGTTGCAAAAGGTGATCATATGACCCAGGAACACAGCAACGGTCATTAAGTATAAACCAGTTGTCAAGCATCTGAATTTTGATCACGTGACCATGGGGGATTGTTGCAAAAGTCTTTAAGTGTGAAAAATGGTCATAGGTCACTTTTTTCAGTGTCGTCATAACTTTGAATGGTCACTAAATGAACTGTTGTAAGTCGAGGAGTACCTGTACTTGCATCTGATGTTTCCCCAATATATCACTATTCACTCTTGCCTAGGTAAAGAACCTATTGTACCAATCAAATTCATTCAATCAATCTCTTTTTTAAAAAAATTGTGCAAAAAGCAGAAACTCCAAAATCCAGATTTATTACCTCAGAAGAAGGAAAATATAAGCCAAGTGTGATTTCAGCTACCAATGAGAGGATGAGCTAACTCTCCCCATACCTTTTCCGCTTAAAATCTACAGTATATCTCAAATGACAAGAAAATCAATGTATTATTTTAGGAAAGTGGAGAACAATTGTGGCTCATAGGCTAGAAGTCTCCCCAAGCAACCCATTTGTCACCTCCAAACTTCTCTCACCGCATCAAGCACATTTCAATGACTGTTCCAAAGACATAATCAGCTGTGCCTCCTGCAGCCCTCAGGCAAGGCAAAAAATGAATTTATTTAGAACTCTTCTGTCTATGAAAACCATGAGACAATGCACAAGGGAATTCAAAGAAGGAAAATTCAGCTGCTGGGAACATTTATCAGGGAAGTCTTAAATATAGTGTTTTCTATTTTATATTTATTATCAATATTAATACAGTATCACATAACTTTATAGATACTGGGATTTTCTTTTGATATGGTTGCAAATAGATGCAAACTGCCTGTGTAAGCTCTGGCAAACAAAGGCAATAACTTGTGAACAAATTATAATTAGTTCCCAAATGATACAGCTTCTGAAAATACACAGGACAGGTTACTTCAAGCTATTTTATTCTAGCATTAATTTTAATCTCAAAAGGTTAACATACTTTTATAGTTTTGGTTTGAAGTCTCAATCCGTTCAGAGTATTGATTGCCTTTTCAGCATCCTTAGGGTCAATGTAATTCACAAATCCATATCCCAAACTCTGTCCTGGAGATTAAGAAAAGATGAGAAAGAAAAAAAAGTTACATGAGTGCATAAAGAACTCACATTTGTGTTTGAATTCTGTATTAATAAAAAATCATTTACAGGTACTATATGAGAAAAAACAACTTCAACAATTTGGGTAGACGCTCACTGAGACAGGAAAAAATGAAAACACATTTAAAAGATGTTAACTATGCTATAATCTTATATTTAACAATTAGTAAGGAAGTTTATGAACAAGTTAAGATATTGCTTATATTTCTATTATTTATTCTTCCAAATTCATCCAAAATCCACAATTTACTATCCACAATTTGCTGAAGCGGTAGTTGTCAACAAACCAAGAAAAGGACTGACAAAAACAAAAAGAGAACACTATTTCACCTTCTGCCTATAACAAGATTCTAAGAGGTCTATGACAACTCACCACAGCCAACTTGCTGTGGCCAACACACCACGGCCAACTTGCCATGGTCAACTTGCTCCAAGCCAACTCACCATGGGAGAAGAATTACACTAATATCAAAGAAATGGTGGAATAGAATAATTAAAGAAAGGCTGCAAAACGAGGGACCAAATGAAATGTGAATGACAAAAATTAAAATAAGTTTTTATTTATTTTAAATAATTAAATTGAATTGTTAAACTGTCCTTCAGTGAGGTGTCCCCCTGGTGAGTTGGCTGTGGCAAGTTGTCCCATTCCGATTCTGAGGACTAGGGACCCCCTACAGCCATAGAAAAACAGATCAGGAATATAGCCAGTACAGGTAGTCTTTGACTTTCAACAGTTCATTTAGTGATCGTTCGAAGTTACGACAAAACTGAAAAATATGACTTATGACTTCGGTTATGAACTTTACAGCATCCCCATGATCAAAACTGACATGCTTGACAGCTAGTTCATATTTACACAATGCTGTTTCCCAAGATCATGTGATTCCCTGTTGCAATCTTCTGACAAGCAAAGTCAATGGGGAAGCCAGAGTCACTTAACAACCCGGCTACTAACTGATCAATTGAAGTGATTCACTTAACAACTGTCGAAAGAAAGTTTGTAAAATGGGGCAAAACCCACTTAACAAATGTTTCACTTAGCAATAGAAAATTTGGACTCAATTGTGGTCATAAATTGAAGACTACCTATATCTAAATTTTGTGAGTAATGAAACACAATCCATTAGAAAAGCAGATAAAATATTTAAATAGCAAGAATCAGCAAACCTTTTCAACTAGTGGGCAATATCACATTATTTATTTTGTTTGCTGTATGTTCACAGACCCCAAAAAATCAGGGTAAAATTTAAAAAAGCTGCTTGAAAGTAATTTGACAAAGAATAACAATCGCAAAGCAATCACACTTCCAAGTCAGCATATAGAGCAAAAACTGCTATTCTATAGAGATCAAATCTAACATCTTCTGCAATGGCTGAAGTTGAATTTCAATAAACTGCAGTGGCACAAAATCTCACTATTTTCACATGGATCACTTAATAGGAAAGTCATTCTTAAAACTACATGATTTCACGTAATTTCATAGGGACAAAGTAACAATTTTAAAAATGATTCCATTTCAAAATGCCCAGAATTTCATGGGATACCAGGTGAAATCATGAATATGGTTTGAGTGAACTAGATTCCTCATAAAGTTTTGGTCTTTTAAAAATAAGTAAACATTGCTAGCTCTGAGAAATTCTGCAAGTTGTAAACAAAGTCATATTTGTCTCTGTGAAAAGGAAAAGTACCATGACTAAAAAACTGCAGAAAATACTGAAACAAGGCTATTTTCCGTATCATGAAGTTTGATAAAACATATGGTTTTTAGATTTGCATTCTACATTTCCAACAAACGGTGGCAGACAAGAATAATACATTTAAATATAAATCAAAGGCAGAGTAAACTAAAGCAAGCTAAGGAAAGATTCGTGAAAGAAAACTCAGTCAACAATCCCAGGTACAAACAAATTGCATTATATTTCTGCATCGCCTCAGGAAGCAAAGAGGTACTCTGAGCATCTAGCATTATCTAGCTACTTAGGCCTCTTCTATAAAGGATTCATTGACTCCTACTCAATGTTTTTAGATGTTTAGTGAGGAATATATAAACCTCCCCCAAAAAGTCTCAGAAAATATCTGAAAGCCTGCATAGAATTTAATGGGGTAAATATGGACTTTGCTAAACCAAAACTGACTGCTTGAATAAAATAGTATCTAGTAAAGTTGCTGGCTGTTTTATCCCTTTTAATAATCCCTGCAGTTTTCTAAATAACCTATGAAAACAAATTCACACAGAAAAGAATGCTAACACAGAATATGTTAAGAGTTTTTGAAATCTTTCTGATCTGGAAACTTTCAGATGTTGAACTCAACTTTCAATCGCCTCAATAATGAAAAATTACAGACCACCTAAGTACAAGCAAACTGTTAAATAATATTACCATGTTTCCCCAAAAATAAGACCTGTTTTGTATTTTTTTTGAACCCTGAAATAAGTGCTTGGCCTTATTTTCGGGGAGGTCTTATTATTTTGGAGCGTGGAGCAAGACGGGGCTCCTCTTGCTGTCTTACCTAATTTCCAGCTCTGAGGAAATTGGCGGGGACTGGCTGTGCATGCGGTTAAATATTTTCAGGGAGGGCTTATTTTTGGGGAGGGCTTATTATCAGGGAAACATTGTATCAGAAACCTGTAATTTCATTACTTTATGTCTCCATTTTCAATCCCTCCCCCCTTTTAAAAGATAATGCTTCAAGGGTTTAGCAAAAATGGATTATAGTCAATGAAAGGCAACCTCATAATAAATAAGCTAATCTTTAAAGGATCAGAGGAACACTACTTTGGTGCAATATACTACTATTCTCACTGCTGTGGAAACTGTTTATAAGCAGACAGATTTAAGACATATGTGATTCACACCTATAATTGAAAAAAGATGGCACAATATGTAAATAAAATACAAGAATGATGTATAGAAAGTAGAAGCAAAAGCTATAATCTAAAAAATAGCCAGCATATGTATTGTCTAATGATAAGTAATAATAACAAAGATATAATATCAAAAAAAAAAAAAGTAGGTGTTGTAAGCAGAATTCAAATAAGGAAACAACAAAGCAAGAATGCAATCCATAATACAAGCTCCAGGCAGACATCAAAGCATTAAAACAAGGAAGCTGTTGATACCTCAAGGTATCAGTGACACTGGAGGTTCTTGAAAGAATAAAATATTGGGCCCCTGGACTCCCGGATTTCATTTCACTCATGATTCAACCTTGGAAGGTCAACAAGGGGCAGATATTTTAGAAGTGAGTCAATTTTTGTGTGAACTGAACACATGCCATATTACGGAAACAGATCAAAATTAGCACTACATTCTCCTCAGCAGCTGGCTTGCCAAGTTCCTAAAGAATCTATACAAATAGAAAAACCTCAAATAACCATTTCAACAGCTTGCTACAAGCAAAATAGAAACGGAAATGATTTAATAATTTTTTTGAACAGGATTTATATCCTACCCCAACTCATGGTGAAGGAAGCCCCTACACCCACTTAGTTATTCCAGCTAAACAGGTCCTTGACTTACGATCATAACTGAGCCCAGAATTACTCTTGCTAAGCGAGACAGTTAAGTGAATTTTGCCCCATTTTACAATGGTCTTGCCACAGCTGTTAAGTGAATCACTGCAGTTGTTAAGTTAGTAGCACGGTTGTTAAGTGAATCTGGCTTCCCCATTGACTTTGCTTGTCAGAAGGTCGCAAAAGGTGATTACATGACCCCGGGAAATGTGAGTCGGTTGTCAAGCATCTGAATTCTGATCATGTGACCATGGAGATGCTTCAACAGGTGTAAGTGTGAAAAACGGTTGTGTCACTTTTTTCGGTGCAGTTGTAACTTTGCATAGTCACTAAATGAACTGTTGGAAGCCAAGAACTATTCATACATTTTATACAGGAAAGCTTATTTCCCCATATATTCAGGCTGAAAATAAAGATGCAGGACAAGTAGTATAAGATACACACAGAGAGGAAGAAATAATTACAAAAAAACAGCCAAAAATAATTATAGTTAAGTATGCCTCAGAAGGAACCCAAGAGACTTCTGATTCACAGGTGACAGTATGAGAAATGCTAACAAGCAAAACCGGGGAAATGCAATGTGACCTTATTACAGGCCAGATGTTTGTATAGCTCTAGACTGTTTTGCTTTTCAGCAGGGAAATATTTGAACATGTTAAAGAAAGCGTATGATAAAGTAAATAGGCTTGAGTTGCAAAATGTCTTACATTAATATGGAATTTCTGGATGCAAGAAGAGCGTTTGTGAGAATACATATTATATTTAGCCAACAGTTTGATTCTGAGCAAGGAATTAGACAAGAATGTAAGCTAATCTCCTCGGTTCTTTTTTTTTTATTATTATTATTATTTACATTTATATCCCTTCTCCGAAGACTCAGGATGGCTTACAATGTGTAAAGCAATAGTCTCATTCTATTTGTATATTTACAAAGTCAACTTATTGCCCCCCCCAACAATCTGGGTCCTCATTTTACCTACCTTATAAAGGATGGAAGGCTGAGTCAACCTTGGGCCTGGTGGGACTAGAACCTGCAGTAATTGCAGGCAGCTGTGTTTTAATAACAGGCTATCTTACAGCCTGAGCCACCACGGCTCTTCATTGCATTTTTGTTTACACAGAATGAGGATCGTATTGCAAACAAATATACAAAGGAAGAATGACTGGGTTGAAAGGAAGGGGAAGATGGAGACAATTGTAAATGGATGGAAATGATGGATTTTCAAAAATATGCCTGTGAATTGTTTAAAGAACAAAGCCAATAGATGAATGGATGTGGTAAAAATAATGGTGAGGTCCAAAAACATACAAAAATATCTTCTTGTATCTTTCTGATTTGGTAATTGTGTATGTCTAACTAATAGGCATTGAGAAATACACTAAAAGGTATAAATTTGATTTAGCTGCACTTTCTTCTCTCCCATCCTCTGTCTCATGCTTTTAATTCTGTTTCTTTTTCTTACACTTTTTCTGTGCTTTCTGTGATATTGCTTATTCTGAAAAGGAGCAGAGTGTAAGTCTATGTAAGTCCAATCATTAAAAAAAAATACAGAGGTATACATATTTAAAAATCAGAAGAACATTAAAAAATAATCCAAAGCAGAAAGGAAAATACAAATAACTAACAGATTAATCTACATAACACCGTATTTCCGGAGGCTCCAGTGACGTCACCCTCCTGCTGGGTGCTCTAACAGAGCACTCCGTGTTAGAAGATTGTAAAAGTCAGTGAAACAGAAAATAAATCACTGTTCACTGAGCTTAGCATAATCTCTGGGTGAAAGAGGTTATCAGAATTGTGGAAGAGTGGCAGGTCTGACAGGGGGTTTGCTCTCAAGAGCGAATTTTCCTGGATTTATGACCCCACCGAATTCCACTCCTTCCAACTTCAGCACGCCCCTGTTTTTATCAGGGAAAAGGAGAGGAATGTCGCTTCTGCTCTAGAGGACTTATTAAATTGATTGATATTCCAAGCAGACGGGAATTTCACAAGCGTTCGAACTTTGATGTAGAATCAGCACGGCAAGTACCGACTCCCTTTTTGAAACTTGAAACCTTTCTTTGTCTTTGATTAATTGACTTTTAAAATGGCGTCTAAAAGTGAAAGTAAAAATTTTTTAGTACGATGAAGCAGCGTTACTTGTGGATTGTTACAAACGGAGTTTTTTTATACTGAAAGGAGGGAAGGAGAGTTATTAAGTTTGAATTCCTGATTCTTTTGAAGACAGAATGGCAGCTAAACCTTTAAAGCCTTCTGGAAGAAGGGGATCTGAACCAAGTCTTGAGGAAATATTGAAAGAACAATTAAAACTTTCTGAAGATAGGCAAAAAGAGATGATGGAGAATTTTAATGCAAAAATAAGAGAAGATATTCTTATGGCAGTTCAAGGACTGAGTAAAAAAATTGAAGGATTGGAAGTGGAAATGCAACAGATCTCTCAGTCAAATAAGCATTTAGAAGACAAAATGAAAGGTGTTCAGAAAAAAGTGGATCAAAATGAAGATCAGGTTGTGATATTACAATATAAACTTATGGAAGGAGCTCTTAGAATTCGTGGTATGCGAGAAGAGCGTGGAGAAGACTTAAGAAAAATTATATCAGAAGCATTGGCTGAATTTATTGAAGCGGACCCCCAAGAGGTAGCTTACCAAATTGATAAAATATATAGAGTTAATTCTTGGATTGCAAGACAGAGAAAGCTTCCTCTGGACATTGTGGTTTATTTTGTGAAAAGGACTATGAGAAATCAAATTCTGCAAGTTTCATATCAGACAACTTTAAAAATTGGAGAACAGGAGTTGAAGGTGTTGAAAGAGATTCCTTCAAAGATGTTAAGAGACAGGAAGGAATTTGCTTTTTTTACACAAGAACTTAAAAAACATCAGATTCAATTCAGATGGGAGGTGCCAGTTGGACTGACACTATTCTATCAAGGAAGGAGATATAGAATTGACACTGTTTTAAAGGCAAAGGATTTTCTTTCTACAGTTTTGAAAGTCGAAATAGAAGTGATAGAAAAACTTCAAGAGACTCAAGAAGGCGTGGTGACCCAAGAGCCTTTATTGCTGCCAGTATTAGAGGAACCACAAGAGCAAAGGGTGACAAGAGGAGCCCTTAAGCGTAAAGAAGAGCAACAGTCTCAAAGTAAAAGTCAGGATCCCATTATGGAAGCTGTGGGAGGAGCTAGACGGAAGATACCGGAGGAGGAGCTTCCGTTGTCAGCTCTAAAGCTTCAGGAGGCCAGTAATGGCAAATAGAATCTTGTCATGGAATGTTAATGGCTTGAATTCAGCTCAGAAAAGAAGGAAAATATTTCACTACTTGAAACAATTTAAAAATGATGTGATTTGTTTGCAAGAGACACATATAAAATTATCAGACCAAAAATATTTAATTAATTCAAAATTGGGTAACCATTTTGTTGCATCAGCTTTGGAAAAGAAGCATGGAATTGTTGTATATATCAGGAAGGATATACCAGCTAAGCTAATTGAGGCAGATATTCAAGGAAGATTTATTGCTATTGAACTGGTGATAGATGCAAAAAAGACTTTGTTGATAGGTATTTATGCACCTAATCAGCAACAAGAAAAGTTTTACAAAATGTTACATGAGAGGTTGACCCTCTGGGATTATAGTTCGTTTATTTTATTAGGAGACTGGAATGGAGTAATTGATACAAGAAGGGATAAGAGAACCTCCTCCAAGAAGATACCTATACATGCAAAATTACCAAAATCCTTTTTTGAAATGATGGAAGACTTTGAGTTTAGAGATATATGGAGATTACGGAATCCAGATGAGAGAGATTTTACTTTTTTTTCTGATAGGCATCAATCTTTTTCACGCATTGATTTTATTTTAATTTCTAATGACTTGCTTTCTAGGGTGAAGAAAACGAAGATATTTCCGAGGTGTTTAACTGACCATAGCCCAGTATGGATGGAATTATTACAAGGGAAAAAAGGTGGTAGAACATGGAGGTTGAATGAAAATCTGTTTAGATATGAGGATAATGTAACTTATTGTAAGAAACAGTTAAAAGAATTTTTTGATTTTAATATGTACAAAGGGACACCTATAGGAACTGTGTGGGAAGCGAGCAAAGCGTTTATTAGAGGATATTGATTTTATTTGGACAACAGGCAAAGGAATAATAAACAAAGGCAGCGTAGATATTTGGAAGAAGAAATTCAAAGGAAGCAACAGTTATTAATTCAAAACCCACAAGATCATAAACTTAAAGAGGCTATAAAAATATTACAGAGTCAATTTAATATGTTAATGGCAGACCAGGTGGCAACGAATATACAATATGCTAAACATAATACCTTTTGTAATGCAAATAAACCTGGGAGATGGTTGGCATATAATTTAAGGAAGAAACAGAAAGCACGTGTCATACAAAAAATAGAATATAAAGGTAAAGAGATATACCAACAGGATAAAATTAAAAGGCATTCTCAGAATTTTATACTGCACTATATGCAAAAGACAAAATATTGATAGGGACATTTATGATTATTTGAAAGATTATAAGGTGAATATTCTAACATTAGAACAGAGGAGGAGCTGAACCGCCGATAGCTACTGGAGAAATAGTGGAGGCAATTAAACAATTAAAATGGGAAAACCCTGGTACAGATGGTCTTACAGCAACTTATTATAAAAAACACAGGATGAAATATTAGGCCCACTTAAAGAATTATTTAATCAGATACAATTAGGGTGGGAATACCCCGTCATAGAAAACATCTTTTATTTCACTGATACCAAAGAGGAGCAAGACTGCTCTAAACCTGGTAACTATAGGCCGATTTCACTTTTAAATAATGATTATAAGATTTTTGTAAAAATAATAGCAAATAGATTAATGTTAGTTTTACAACAAAGAATTCATACTGATCAATCTGGTTTTATAAAAGGGAGGCAGATGAGGAATAATGTTAGACAGATTATTAATATATTGGAATATTTGGAAAAGAAGAATACTTCAGCGGCACTTATTTTTTTGGATGCAGAGAAAGCCTTTGATCGATTGCATTGGGATTTTTTATTTAAATTAATAGAGAAAATGCAATTTGGAGACTGTTTTATTAGAATAATTAAAGCGATTTATGGAGAGCAAACAGCACAGATTATAGTAAATGGTAGTTTGACAGAAGTTATTAAGATTGCGAAAGGAACAAGACAGGGATGTCCCTTATCACCATTATTGTTTGTTTTGACTCTGGAACCATTATTAGATAAAATACGAGAATTAATGAAAATAGAGGAATTAAGATTAGACAATATGAGTACAAAGTTACAGCTTTTGCAGATGATGTAGTGGTTACGTTAATGAATCCTATAAATTCAAGTAGATTTTTGTTGGAAGTAATTGATAAATATGGAAAGGTATCAGGATTTAAAATAAATCAGAATAAAACAAAAGTGATAATTAAAAATATGTCTATACAACAGAAACAAAAACTAGAGGAAATGACAGGATTTGAGGTAGTAAAAAAGGTTAAATATTTAGGGGTCTATATTAGCTCATCGAACAAGAAACTTTATAAGAATAATTATGACTTGCTATGGCAAAAAGTTCAGAATGATATGAGTGGCTGGAAGAAATTGCAGTTATCCCTATTGGGAAGGATTGCGGCTATTAAAATGAATGTGTTACCTAGATTTTTGTTTCTGTTCCAGATGATACCTATAATTAAAAAGGATAAAAATTTGGAAGATTGGCAGAGTGGGATTAATAAATTTATATGGCAGGGTAAAAAGGCGAGGGTTAAAATGAAAATAATACAGGATTCACGGGAAAGAGGTGGTTTAAGAATGCCTAACTTTAAACTATATTATGAAGCAGTAACCCTTTCAGTAATAAGTGACTGGTTTAACTTAACAGAGGAAAGAATTTTGAATATAGAAGGTTATGACTTGTTATATGGATGGCATGCGTACTTATTTTATGGAAAAAGGTGGATAGGGCTTTTAAGAATCATGTGTTGAGAAGTGCTCTTTTGCGGGTCTGGAATAAATATTCCTATAAATTAGATTACAAGATTCCTATATGGGCGAGCCCTAGACATGCAATAGAGAATATAAATATAGAACAGAAACAGGAAATGATTACATATAAAGAACTTTTGTATGCTGAAGGAGGTAGATTGCAATTAAAATCATTACAGGTATTAAATGAAGAAGGGAGGAATTATACTTGGTTTCAATATGGGCAAATAAGTGCTAGATGGAAAGAAGATCAAAAAATTGGTATAATGCAAAGGGAGGAAAATTTAATAAAGCAAATTAGAAATCAGACCCAGGAGCATATAAAGAGATTGTATAATGTGTTGCTTGAAATAGATTCGGAAAAGGATTTGGTAAAGGATTGTATGATAAAATGGGCACAGAATATTCAGGAACCAATAATGTTGGAAACATGGGAGAAAATCTGGGTTAGAAATGTTAAGTTTACACAAGCACAGAATTTAAGGAAAATTTTTATAAGATGTTTTATAGATGGCACTTAGATCCCAAAAAATTATCATGTATGTATCCTAATATCCAAGCGAAATGTTGGAGGTGTGATTGTGATGATGCTACATATTTTCATATTTGGTGGACTTGCAAGAAAATTAAGGTCTTTTGGATAAGAATTTGGTGGATTATTCAAAATGTACTGAAGAAGAAGATAAAGTTCCTGCCACAATTTTTCCTTTTGGGAATTATAACGGATTGTACAGGGATTGAGACTAAATTGATTTTGAACTTAATAACAGCAGCAAGACTGTTGATTGGACAATACTGGAAGAAGAAGAGATACCTACAATAGAAGAATGGATATTGAAAGTTATTAATTTGGCTGAGATGGCTAAAATCTCAGCGTTTTTAAAAGACAATACGCAGGAAAGATATTTAATTGAATGGAAAAAATGGATTGATTATTTACAAAACAGATATCAGATTAAGAAATATCAGATTGCCTTTGAATAATTAGAAAGTTATTTTATGTAATGGGGAGGGGGTTGGGAGACGAAAAGCTTTGGATGTGGTTATTTGGATTGGAAGGGAAAATTTTATTCTATGTTTGGTTTATGTATAACTTTACCTTGTGATTGACCCGGGAAGCCGGGGGGTGGGGGAGGGAGGGGGGTGTTTTGTTGTTGTTTTTTTGGGAGGGAGGGGGAAAAAAGGGGAAAAAATGTTTTTGTTTTTTTAAAACTCTTTCAATAAAAAAAAACAACAAAAAAAAAAACACCGTATTTCCCTGAAAATAAGACCCTGTCTTATATTTTTGAACCCTGAAATAAGCGCTTGGCCTTATTTTTGGGGAGGTCTTATTATTTTGGGGTGCGTGGAGAAAACCAGAGGAAACGGCGGCGACCAGGTGTGCGTTTAAATATTTTTGGGGAGAGCTTATTTTCAGGGGGGCTTTTTTTAGCGCATGCGCTCAAAAGTCTGATTGGGCTTATTATCAGGGGATGTCTTATTTTCGGGGAAAGAGGGCATTAGATTAAAGCCTAGAACTGGTAAGCACACTTTATAAAGAAAGACATTTCACTGTTCTGTTAGCATTCCTGAATTGGTCCTGTTCTTTTTTCCAAATAACAGTCTCAAAGCATAGGAGAATAAGCCCTCAGTTGACCATGATAAAGGATGGATTTGTTCATGAAACACAAAACATTATGGGGAAGCTAGTTCTCCTGTCTGTCTGTATCTAACTGGAAAACTACTCCACAGAGTTGGTGCACTGCTTACTCTGAGCAATATGAATGAGGCAAAGTATAAGGCTACTAAATGAAACAGATAACAGAAGTATGGGAACCTGAAGGAAAATGATTTCTTCATCCTCCATCCTAGATGGTCAGTCCCTTCCACAAAATGTTTTATTTAGATCAAAATAACCTTAATAGTAACATAGCTATTAGAAAACCAAGGTGGACCTGTGATGGCCCTTTGGAAATGAAGACAACTTTCCAAGAGCTGACACAAAATATCTGCAAATCTTTACAAGACTGAAACATTAGTTACGTATCACCTGCCAATATGCAATCTGAGCATAAAATGCCTTCCTTTAATTAAGGTTTTAAAACATTAAAAAGGGCGTCTAACAACCGTTTTGTCATCTTATGTCAATTAAAACGAATAAAATAGTAATGTTGCGCAAATGCAGTTTCATCAACCCCGACAACCTCAGTAAAATCTACCATCTCTATAAAGATGGTACATACAAGAGCTTCCAAGACCACCCTTATTATCTGCTCAGAAATATCCTAGTTGTTTTTCATCAAATACATAATTTTCTTGATCTCAACCTAACTGCTTGTATTATACTTTGGGCCTGCAAGATGCAGTGTTTATTCTATTATTCAATCTCATGATTCATCGAGATAATCTCTATCTTTCCTAATAAAACAACATATTAAAATAGATTTGTCTATTTCACACTGACCAACAAACACTGTCAGGGAAAGAGATTAGCACTTCCGTTGATTAAGCTTCTCTAGATACTATCGCTTAAATACAGCATCACTGATGAACAATTTAACTCCCCAGTTAAAACAACAATTTAAACCATCTTACCTAGATTTTATTATTTCTATTACATTATTCTATTTCTATCTTGCCTATTAATAAGAGATTACTAATGTGTCTTTCCTTTCCTTCCTGCATTTTATCATAGAGTCTTGACTTTGCGATAACTCATTTAGTTTGCATATCCTTTGCTTACATAAATTATTCAGCAAGGTGGTTCTCATATCAATTAAACAAAATATGATAGACAATAAGAATAAATGTTAAAATATGGGTATTATGAAAAATGGAATCTATTCTTAGAGAGTTATAGTAATTACTCCTAAGAACTATAGCTGTGATAAAGTGATATGTTATAATGGAAGCTCAGAGGCCATTATGCCTACTAGCTAAAAATTGTGAGGTGACATAGCTACTAAATTTCAGAGCAACAGTAGTAATTTTGAAGTGATAGTACAAAGATCAGTTTATATTGCAACTGTAATAAGTACTACTGTTGCAGATCAAAGTAATCTCTTGATCCTGTTATTTTTTTAAAAAAAAAATTATAGATGCCCATCTCACAAAGCATATGAATTTGGGTTGTCTGCAACAAAGTTAAAAAACAATAGTTAGCAAATTATAGGAGGCGAGCAGGCAGAGCTGTGGATAGAGTTAAGTGTGTCATTAGTTTAGAGTTGTTATGTTCACACAAATGGCTTTAATCCAGCCCCTCTTAAATTCTGTTGACCCTTATTTGGCAGCAATTTAATCCTGAATTTTAGTTGACTAGATTCTTGTGTACAGGCTTTAGCATAAATCTTTTGAACAGCAACTTAAACTATGGTCCTGATCCTTCGTGCTTGACACAAATACCAATTATTATAATTATTATAAAAACAATAAAACACTGCTAAATGATAATAGGCAAAGGGATGTTAATAATATTGGAACCATATTTTTGAGCAGTGTCCTAATGTTTAGGAAATTCCACAGAACTATTTACACTGTCCAACCCAGTCAAAAGTTATCTAAATCAGGGTTCCCCCACCTCCCAGGTCAGTGGCCCACTGGGAACCGGACCATGCAAGCAGTGAGGGAGTGTGCAAAGCTTCATGTATACATGCACGGAGTTAGGTTGAGCACACGAACCCACCACCTCCCCACCCCACTGTGCAGTCAAAAATGTTGGGGACCGTTGGTCTAGATAAAATGGATTCATGCATCCCTACATTAAGAGAAAAATTGAATTAATATCATTAACAGTAACTTGTTCAGCATAGCAGCAGACCTTACAGCTATTCCTACAAGCTAAACTCAAATTAAAAAATACATTAAGGTCATACTGAAGTTACTGTTATGATGTAGTTCAAATATTCCTGAAGGGGCTTTACAAAATTGCTAAGGCCTAAAAATCAACCTTGGCAATGACAGGCAAATGCCATTAGTAAAAACCAATTTTTATAATGTCAGATTAGTTTACAAAAGAGTATAACAACCCAGGAAGGGGAAAAATGATGTATTCAGTTAATTAAAAAAATGCAGGATATGTAATCTACAAGGCACTAAGTAAATTACAAGCAAGACCCCAAATCCAGCTTTTGTTACCCAAAAAATGCAGACGATATTTCCACAATGGATCAAATAATTCTACAGGAGTTTCATACTGAGGACATTTAGTTTCTATTTTGTAAAAATGGAATAAGGATTTCCTGAAGAGACAAAAAATCAGATGTCTCAAACTAAACCTGAATTACCTACGAAAATGCAAACATTTTGTTTCTTCAGTTTTACAGTTCAAGGACAGAAGGATAATTCAGTGTCTCTGCTCACCACTTCTAGAATTTCAGTTCTTTAAGAAAAAAACTGTACATGCATAAGTTATCTGAAATATGTTCATTTGTGAATATTCACGCCACATTATATACAACTTCATGCCAATTATTTCAGAGTAATAATTATAAAAATATCAAACTTTGACAACTAAAAGATAGGGACATCACTAGGAATGTCAGCTGTCATGAGTTCAGCTTGATTGTTGTACACCAGAATTTGAACGCAATATAAAAAAGTTCAGACATGGCTAAAGTCACCATTGGCAAATTATTAGAACTTTAATGCTGAATTGTCACCTTCATAAACAAGACTTTGAAATTGAATTATTGAATCCCATGAAGTTACACATTTTGTAGTATTGTGTTAATGTCTAAGGAATAGAATTTTTACTCTAAGGGCAGGGTAGTTTTGATTTGATCTAAATCGATTTAAAATAATTTAAATCACAATTAAAAATACTTGATTTAAAACAATTCGATTTAAATCATAATTTTTAAAGAGCAACTGTCATCTCTGTCCCGCAGAGGCTCCTCCTCTGACCCGCTGTTGACTCACCAACAGTCCCAATATTGAAGAATATGCAGCCTCATGCTACATAACTAAGCTCCATTTCATGCTGAATAAATTAAATTATTAATGTATCTTAAATAGAAAACTACCTTTAGATAGATTTTTACTCCAAAAGCATTTTATTAAAATAAATTTAATGACAATAAAAAAATCCAATTTAAATAAAAAAATCAGATTTTTAATTTTTTTTAAAAAAAACCATTGATTTTTATCCACCCTGTCTATACGAGCCATGGATGCACAGAAATCAAGGTATTAAAAATCTACAAGCAAGAAGTAAGTTAGTAGAACGATCCAACTATCTTCCTGCTTCCATGCACTTTTTCTATGAATAAATGACATTCCCAAAGGGAATACAACTTAAGAAAATAACAGTGTAAATGTAGTGAGGTCAAAGAAAAACTGATGTCACCACCAGTCATGTTTCTCAAATATCCAATGGTCAATTTTGTCTTGAATCCTTCATGTAGACTTCCTATGCTTCTTCTAAGCTTAGAAAGCAAAACCTTTTCCTAATAAAGACATAAAAGACAAGCTAATCATACTCCTTTTTTCAATTTAAATTAAAAAGCATTCAAGCTTCTGACTTTACATCCAACATGAAAAGTTATAGTCAGAAACCAAAGTAACATTAAGAGTCTAACCGGTTTTTAAAGAAAGGCTGAAAGCAAATCTTCTTTAAGGATGGATGTTTAAAAAATCCATCTTTAAGGACGACTTTGCAACTAACAACAACAACAAAGGATGGATGTTTAAAAACAAACAAACTATATTTTTTAGAATTTTTTTAAATATCGTAGCCACTGAACTATCCATACTTACATTAACAACTTTTAGAAAAGAAGGAATTATATTATTCCAAATCCACTCAGAAAATTATAATACAATACTAAGATATGGTAAAAATCAATGAAGCTATTATCGATCTATTACTGAAGTTATTATATGGTGTTTGAACAAAGGCATGATCCTGTCTCCCAAAATGAACATTCACTGAAATAAAGTTTTTCATTATACAATCATCATGCCTTGTTCATGAAATGTCAGATGTGATCAGCCAGGATAACGTGTTAAATTCCAGTTAAGCTGATTTATTACTCATGCCTATACAAGAAAATCTAGTCAACTCAGTGCTAAATTGGTGCTAGATAAAGGAATTCAAGAAGGGTTGGACTTAGACTGTCTGTGGAAACGTAACAGATCGATTCCTCTCTCGACTCCACCTCTACGTTCTGCCACTCCTTCTTCTACATGAAATTATATTTGGAAAGGGAAGGTTAAGTGGCTGCACTTTATTTTCTACTCATAACCTTCTGATGTTTTGCCACTGTTGATAATCTTTGAGTTACTACTTATAAGAAAAAGTCAAGAAAAAATATGCAGAGTTGGAACTGTATTTTCATTAGTAACTTTACTAGCTATCTAAGCTTCCTTATATTTAAGAGTGGCATGTGTATGTCAATGGGTGGCCAGTGCAAAATTAGATCTGATATAATTTAAAAGTGAGCCATCTTGCATTAAATCAATGTTTCCCATGTATTTAATAATTCTCCTTTTCTATCCCATTAAAAACTGCAACTCATTAGCCAACGTTCTGGCTGCAACCCTGAGAACTCAAGTTGTGCATGATATGCGTAAGAGTCTAGTCCAGGGGTATTAAACTCGATTTCATTTAGGGCCGCAGCCCTCAATGTTTGAGGGCTGCGTCCTCAATGTTTGAGGGCTGCGTCCTCAAACCTTGGCAGCCTCATTATGTTTGACTTCAAGGGACTGGGGTGGTCATGGCTTGAAGTCACTCCTGTCGGGGACGCCTGTGGCGGCCCGAGCGCTCTGTCAGAAAAAACAGAGCTCAGGAGGGCCACACTGGCAGAATCACTGTAGACTGGTCCTTTGCTGTTTCCTTGAGTTTGATACCACTGGTCTAGTCAATGATTGTTTCAATAGCAATACCACTTTTAAAAAATATGGTTTGGATTCTAAGCCCATTTCAAGGAAATATGGTACTCACTAGGCCTTATATTAAACCCCAATATAAGTGTGTCTCAGTGGTGAAATGTAAAATTTGTTACTACCGGTTCTGTGGGTGTGGCTTGGTGGGGGGGTAGTAATGTGACTGGGTGGGCATGCCCAACTTTTTTTTTTTTTACTTTTAAAAGCATTTTTTCTACAACCTCTTCGGCTGATGCTTTTAGAAGGCTCCTCTGACGATCCCAGCTGAGTTGCTTGATCGTCAGAGGCTTTTCTTTTTTTAAAAAAGCATTTTTTTTGCCTTTAAAAGAAAAAATAAGCATCTGACAATCAAGCAACTCAGCTGGGATTGGCAGAGCCTTTTAAAAGCAGTTTTTTAAAAATGCTTTTAAAAGCCTCTGACGAGCCCAGCTGAGCTGCGTGATCATCAGAGGCTTTTTTTTTTTTACTTTTAAAAGCATTTTTTCGGCCGAAGAAAAAATGCTTTGAAAAGTAAAAAACCCCCACCTCTGATGATCGTGCAGCTCAGCTGGGCAAGGGGGGCCCCCAGGGATTTTTGCTACCAGTTCTCCGAATCACCCGCCACCATTGTTACCGGATTGGGTGATCCAGTCCAAACCGGGAGCATTTCACCCCTGGTGTGTCTGGTTTACAAGCTTGTTATATGATACCTTAGGATTTCCGTCCTCTTTCTGGAATATATTACCATTGGTTATTGGGTTCTTTTATGCTGCTGTTTCCAAATGGGTTCTTCACTATGTAGAATTAACTATTTAAGACAGGTAGCCACATACATGTTTGAAATAAATGAACTGATGTATTTGAAGTAGCAAACAGCCAAGATGATCTTTATCTTTCTTTGACTATAGGTAAGATATTTACTAAATTTGAAAGAAATGTAGGAAAAAATGTACAGGCTTGATAAAGTAACAATTGTTATAAACTATTTTTACCACTATAAAGAGCATGAAATACTAATTTACAACTTAACAGTTGGTGGGGAAAATAGGACTATGCCTTTAAATCTGTTACTATTCTGGGGACTTGGGATGAACATGAAGCTATTTAAGGAAAGTTGATATTTAAGTGTTCTCTGTTCTTGCTGGAACACTTATACCTGGGAAATGTTTGGGATGCTATTTTAAATATTTCAAAAGAAAAATATACGTTTCCTGAAGTTATCATCAAGTGACAAAAAGCTTGGTATTAAGATATGAAGGATTTTAAGGGTCACCCAGCATTTCTTTTTTAAACAGCTTCCTCTCTGCCTTCCTATAATTAAAATCACTTAATCTGTCATTCAATATTCATTTAAGAGAGAAGAAAAGTCAGCAGCCAGTATAGAAAAACTATTGGCAGTATTACAGTATTTCCTTCCATCTTGTGCTACTATAGCTTTTCAATTTTTTTTAACCTTGGTTCAAATGTTTCCAGTTAGTAATGAAAAATGTAAGACACACCAACACTGTACCAGACAATGAGAGACTAGTAATAGACTATAGATATTATTCTATAGTTCAGCAGTTCTTAAAATATGCACTGGGGACTTCATTTCAGGGCATTCATGAAGTCAATTTTTAAAAAGATTTACTATTTTAATTTCTAGTACAATAAATATTGATATCTACAATTTGATGTATCAATAGATATGTATTGAGACTAAAATGTTTGAGAACTATTGCTCTTGATCAGTGGTTCTCAACCTTTCCTTCACTATAGACTCTCCTTTACATAACTTTTGTGGCCACGGACTACCAAGACTTAAGATTCAAATCATAACACATTACTTTAAGACTGTGATGGCGAACCTATGGCGGATTGCCACAGACAGCACAGGGAGCCATATCTGTAGGCACGGGAGCGTTGCCCTAGTTTAGCTCCAGCGTGCATGTGCGTGCAGGCCATCTGATTTTCAGCCCTTCCGGACCCACCGGAACTCGGGAAACGGGCCATTTCTGGCCTCCGGGGAGTGGGGAAGGCCATTTTCACCCTCCCCAGGCTCCTAGAAAGTGTTTGGAGCCTGGGAAGGGCAAAAAATGGGCCTACTGGGCCCACTGTTGCCACTGTAGCTAAAAACGGGGGGAGTGTGGGGGATCGCATGTGCATGCACGGACGGGCACATTTTATTATGGGTGTGGGCACACACTTGTGCAATCCCCCCGCATTCCCCCTGCTTTTGGTATGCGATGGCATCACTGCTCTAAAATGTTAATATGCAGACACACAAAGTTATCTTGAACTGAATTACGATCTACCAAGGCTAGTTACTCTATTAGAGATGTGATTATCCAAGGCTGGTTTCAAATTCTGTTATCCCAATCCTTTTTTAACTGAAATGACATAGACCTAGAATATGTGCGATTGTAATTGTTCTGTCATTATGCTTTATTTTCCCACCCCAAAAAGCAGAAGGAACTAAATGTATTATAAAAATCCAACTTCTTATGTTGAAGGCATAAGGTACTTTATGAAATATAGGAGATTACTCTGCCTTATTTACCCCTAGCTGCCATACAAGGGGTTAATGAGTCCAATGAAGGAAGCACAGAAATTAGTATGCATTAGAATAATGTAGGAGAAGGGTCATGATTTTTGATTCTTGGACTTTGCAACTTATGGCAAAAGATTTGCTTGGTAAATCTTTGGGGAAGATCAATCACTGCCATCCTTCAATCAGAGAATGTAGGATGGCCATCATTTTCAGAGGATTAACTCCTAAGCAGAACCTTTTGAAGGAAAGGGACAATTTTGTACATTACATTATGCCACTGGTCTATCGATCTAGGATGGACTATTCTAATTAAGGGCTGATCTCCCAACTCTTTTAAATCAGAGTTGGAAGGCTATAGTTGGAAGGGGTTTTCATACACTGAAAGACTATATTCAGACAACACTTATGTAACCCAGGGGTGTCACTCAATTTCATTCATCAGGGTTGTGTTTGACCTCGACGGGCTGGGGTGGACATGGCCAGCTTGACATCACTCATGTTGGGGGGGGGGCGCTTGTGGTGGCCCGAGCCCTCTGCCAGCGGAAACGAGCTCCAGACCTCTGTTTTTGGCTGGGACGGCCTCCTGAAACCCTCTGTCAGCAAAAATGGAGCTTGCGAGGGCCATACGCGGCCCTCGCAAGCTTCATTTTTGCTGGCAGAGGTACCACAGGCCAGTCCTTTGCTGTTTCCAGGGCAGCCCCGCGGGCCAGACATAAGTACCTCACGGGCCGGTTACGGCCCACGGGCCTTGAGTTTGACACCCCTAATGTAACCCATTAAGCAGAACATCAAACTCCACAGATAATTTCTCTAGAAAAAAAAATGTCTAAAACAGACTCGTAAAATGGAATGCAAACCAACAGGGGGGGAAATGCAAAATAAGCTTTGGAGAATTCAGCAACAACATCCTTCAACTATTCTAACCGAAGAAAAGCTGAGCCATCAAGGCTGACTTGAATCTCTCAAAAGTCCTGTTCCAGTAACCTCATCACTAAGAAGCCCGACCTTGCCAATTGTTGTTCTCTTCATTGAAATTCCTGATTTTTCATGCCAGTTCTGGTTTCTTCAAACAGCCTCATACAGATAACAAAATGACTGGACAGCATTCTGTAGTTATAACATATGAGATTAATGGAAGCAAAGATTTTTCTAGAAGGGAAAAATACTATAGAACTAGTAAAACAAGGCAAGATGGCGATATAAATTGCTAAGAATTTGAAGAAGGAAGAGGATGAAGTGAAGTGAAGGGGAGCAAATTTTTTACTGCTATAAAGTGGCTTCAATCCCAAAGACATGCAAGAAAAACAAGGATAATTTAGAATCATAGGGCTGGAAGGGACATTAGAGGTCTTCTACTTCACCACCCTCTGCTCAAGGCAGGCATCTTTATTTAATAAATATTTAATTTGTTTTTTTAATTTTAATTTATTTAATAAGTGTTCATTGGACAAACATTTTTCACTCAAGCCAGGAGTTTCAAAATACCTAAGCTGCACACCAGCAAGACTGCTCTTTTAAAATCCAGGTTGCTCTCCGCAGCTTCAGCCTTCTAGAAATTTTGGGAAAACAGAGTTATTTTGAGAGCTCACTGTGAATGACAAGGCCCTCATGTATGCCTTTTACGTTTAGCCTCTATTGTACTTTAAAAATGTGAATGCTTTAATTCTGAGTGCCTTGCCCAGTTGCTCTTAATTACCACAATCCACTGAGAACCCTCTTTAAATTGCGGCAGGCACAAATGTGATAAACAAGTAAGAGCAGTTACGGTCTCCAAGACAGAGGCAACCGATTGGCAGGAAAATAAGAATTTACTTCCCTGGGCTAAGTGGGGAATGCTCAAGGTGAGTCTATTTCCCTATTAAATGGAAGGTCATACAACTACTGACAGCTCTTCACAACCCACCTGATCTATTGTACACATTACTCTATTATCCTGACTGAATTAAGAAAAGACTGGCCTTTAGTAAATTCCAGATTTCCAAGGCCAGATTAGAACATAATATACCTAATTTCTACAGGATTGCACAAGCAGTAGCACCTTCGCTTCTTAGCCTACTCTGTTGTATTCCAACTGAAAAAAGCTAACTAGTTAGTTAGCTGATGCTTCCCTTTTCCATCTTAATTCCACACATAATTCCATTTTAAGACCTTCCAGAGAATCATGTTAATAATCTCACGAAGCAAAGCAAGACCATGCCACCACATGTTGTTTTTAATTTGGTCCTCCTTATCTCTGCGTAATGAAAACATTTTATGAACATAATTGATATCTTTGAGAGAAGCAGCACCTGAGTGGAGTAAGGCAAAGACCAAAGTCTCTTACTTTCCATGTGGAATCCCTAGCAATCCAAGAAGTTAGAGTAATGTGTCCATAATGAGCTAGTTACATTTCAACATCTATATATATGTATAAATGTGTGTGTGTGTGTGTGTATGTGTATGTGTGTGTGTTCCAGCATAACTCTGGAATGCCTCAAGTAATTTCAACCAAACTTGGAACACAGATGACTTATTCTCTGGAAAAAAATACTGTGGGAGTAAGACACCCCAACACGCCTCGAGGTGAATATAGCGGCCACGCTGCCCAGCTGATTGGTCCCGGCGGTCTTCCACAGCAGTCATGCACCACCCACTGGGCCATTCTGGACGGCGAGGAGGATGCCAGATGGGTGTTGGCCCAGGCAGTTACTGAAGTGGCAAGCCATGCACAGCCCCAACGCTGCCAGGTGCCGGATGGTGGTTACCTGTGGGCGTGGGCAGCTGGATGGACAGGAGGTGGGGCCCAAAGGCTTAATAGTAATTTTGTGTATGATTTTACTTTATACTGTACGTATACTTTTAAAAGCCTGTAAGGATTGGGATACATAAATACCCGAGCAACGTCGGGTTATCAGCTAGTCTTTTATAAAAGCAAAGTCAGGAAACAAATCTACTCTCACATCTAGCAATATTCATGCTATTCTTGTAAGTTTTTACATTAGCCTATACCTGCTGAATCTCAGCCAATGGAACTCAATGAAAACTCCAGTAACAAATAAGAAATGTTAAGTGTTATTTGGACTTTCATCCATTTAAATCTATTAGGATTATTCAATGGGATTTCGAGAGAGAAGAAAAGGCACATTCAAGGAAGTCATCCTTAATTATACTGAAAGAACAGAAGTTGGTTCTGTTAACAAAAACCTCCACTGAATAAAACAGCTTCAATAAAGGAAAAGATAAAAGGCATATAGGACATCACATAGCATCTTTGAGATTCTGACATTATATTGCCCAATGCTTATGAGTATTTTGGTAAATGCCCAGTGTTTACATCAATATAATATAGATGTTTTGCATCAGAAAAAGCTATAATATGCATTTTTGGTTTCTATTTTGTTTCGGGGATGTGTGTATGTGCACATTTATATTCCCTGATCTCTTCCCATTTGAAATATACAGCTATGATTGGAACTATTTAATAGATGTTAAGTTTTGAAGAAACTGGTGAATAACAAAACAAAAAAAAAGTCCTGTTTGTTAACAGAACCAACTTAATACCTTGTTCATTTTGTTGAAACACTTGAAATCTATGACAGTCTTGATAACATTTTTTATTTCAAATCATCATAAAAAATGGAAAAGAACATGGAATCAAAATTGGAAGGTGATTTGAATAGCTTTCTTTAAAAAGTACTCTAATAAAATTTTATTTTTCTGAAATTGAAAACGTCAAAACTAGCAAGGTTTATAATTTTGAGTTTTAAGTCTGACCTACTAACTCAAAGCCAATTTTATGTGGCAGACAATTAAAAACCAGAACAAAGCCTGAAACAATGTAATAAGAAAGAACATCATGTGGGAGGAAAAAACGCATATCACAAACAAAACTGCACATCAGATGGGGATATTATCAATTACAGCATATCCTTTCTTGCTCCAGGTTTCCTATAACACAGTGAAAAGCAGGAAGGTTAAAAAAACAAAAACAATCAAGCTAAGCATTTGAAATAAATGCTTCATAAAAGTTTCTTCATAAACTGTGTGGAAGCTCTAAAACTTCACTTCTCTTTTGCAGCTTTAAAGCAGCTGCATCCTCCGGAATGCTTAGTGACTGCTTCAAAGATTGTCTGCAAACATGTATATATACGGTAGTTACACTAATTGTTCTAGCCCAATTTGTAGTGCATACCTGAAAGAAAAAGCTGCTTTAATACTGAAAGGGGGCACGGCTGTTCTGCTAGTACTAAAATGCTTGGAGGTAAAGCATTTCTTTCAAATATTTTTCATGACCCCAGAAAAATAACAACTTAGATTCTTAAGAGAGGCCAGCTTGACATAATCTCTCTGGCTCACTAAGTAGTACAACCTTATTCTCTTATGAAAAATGAAGCGATTGAACCTGCATATCTTCTATAGAGTAGAATCAACTGTGCCATGCTGAAGCCGCAGGCATCATTCATAGAAAATTAATTATTATTGCCACCTATATCTAGTATATGCAGCCAGAATGCTAAGTGGATGACTTTAGCTATAAAGGAAATGAATGTGCTTTCAAATCAACTCTCAACGGACTACTTATTTTATCAAACTGGACTAGTAAAATGAAACCACA
The DNA here is from genome assembly GCF_028640845.1 of Ahaetulla prasina. NCBI lineage: Eukaryota > Metazoa > Chordata > Lepidosauria > Squamata > Colubridae > Ahaetulla > Ahaetulla prasina. The sequence goes on along the minus strand of NC_080540.1, from coordinate 217,371,201 downwards.
AAGTTAAATGGTGTCTTAATTCTATTTGTTGGGGTTGAGCAGCCATACCATTCTACTTAGTAATGGGGACTTCTGTATATGTCCCAAAGCCATTTCCAGCGCAAAATGGGATATAGACTATCATGTAGCAAACAGGTTGCAGTTAATTTGCCCAGGTCCACAGAACACAAACCACCTTACTATGTGATTTATTGTACAACTCCCAACAATCTATTTATATGCAGTTGTTGTGAGTTGAGCAACATAAAAAATAATCACAATTATGTTGATGCCAGAGATTCCTTTACAGCCTAGTATATAGAAAGATGGTGCTGAAATTCCTTTGAGAATGTATCAGCCTTCAAAATCTGCTCTAAAAAACTCTGGCGAGAAGATGCTGTGTCACTTTCTCAAGACAGGCCTGAGCAGGAAGAAGAAACTAAATCTTTACTGTAATTCATCATTACTAAATCAGTCTTGCAAAGATATATCCCATAGCTACCAAGGAAAACACATATATACCTGTTTCTTAGCAGGTAAGAACAGTGAACAATGAAAAATATTCTAGTAGATAGTAGGAAGCAAGTCTTACAATCAGCAACTTATCATCCAGAAGTCTGCTTTAATTAGTTATGGTTTGTTCAGAGTTAGGTAACATGCCATATAAGGATTAAATCATATGCTGCACTAAGATCTGGTTTATTTCCAAGTAAAGGCATTGTTCAATGCTTAAAGGTTAATATACTGTATTTACAAGAGTAGCACAGAGAAAGAAGAAACTTAATTATCCAATTTTATCAATCCTCTGAATCCTCTTCATGAAAAAAGAATGACAAATAAAATTTTAGATGGTTATATATTGCATTTTAACCAAACAGGTTATTGTCAAAGTATTGATATCCTCTGTAGAGGAGAAAAAGATTTCACCCAAGATGTATGGTACTAGAATTTGAAATGAGAGAGAAAAAAGATACTTTAAACAACAGAGTTGAGTTTTCCCCTTGTCATATTATTTACTTAAGTAATGGTTGTGCCAATTTATTAACACCACTATCAAATCAACCAATCAACAAATCCAAAACACAGTGAAAGCTTACTAATCTTTTCCAGGAGATAACTATACTGGGTAGTAAATTAGCTCCCTCTAGTGGTTTATGTAAGTAACCCATTCAAAACAGAAATTGACACATTACTCTTTACAATAGAGATGGAGACTTCTTGTTATATAAAACTTAGACTCGTGCGTTTTGGAGAAAATGTAAAAAACACGTTTTACAAAGAGAGAAATAATTTGAAACCATTATAACACTTAGCTGATTTATAGCATTCCATTCCCTTCGTATCTTTTATAAATATAAAGATACACCTATTTTACAAATCAGCGGTTTCTGACTATTCTAAGAGAGTGCTTCTGAAACTTTTTCCTTCAGTATCCAAAATCATTTTCAGGGTTCAGCAAACAGACGTGTTCTTTGTAAAGGTAAGACTGGAAAATCCTACTTCCACATGTAGGTGTTTGCAAATAACCTCCCCAGTTCCCACAGGATGTTCTTTGTAAATTGTTAATCAGAAAGATTCCACAGAATTCTTCTTTTCTTCAAATAACACCTTTTGCATCAACTGCTTATCCTAAGCATGACCATTAAATTAAGCTCTATAAAACCATTAATAGTTCGTGTGTTGTTACCCAAAGAAAAACCACTTTTATCCAATTCTGGATCATTTTATTACCCAGGTCTGAGAAGCGCTGATCTAAAAAGTTTATAATATTCTTAAAAACTAGAAGAAAAGGAAGGGATCCTATTTACAAAGTTAAGAATGTCTCAGGGACTGAACAGTATCTAACTGTATCTAAACAAAATATCAAAATGGAGATAAAGCTGTTTACATGGAACCGGAGAAGTTTATACAAACATTGAGTAAACATTTGAAAAGGACAGAAAAGCTGCAAAAAATAATAAGCCAAAGAAATTAAAGCTATGGAAGGTAAGAAAAAGAGCTAAATTTGGTTTACATGAACAATATCTACAATAAAGGTACACCTTTGTATTTCTACGAACAATTCTTTCTTCCACCACATTTCTAGGTCCCTTCCTACAATGCCTTCCTTTTTTTTTCATTTTAAGAATCTTATCTAGGCACAATTTTTCCTCTTCTACGTGATCTATTCATTCTTTCATATATTTGTTTTGTGATTTGTGACATTCATTCTCTCTGTATGACTAAACCATTTCAACTTACTTTGCATTCATTCAATCACGTTCATTCAGCATCTATTTGTGGCCCGACCAAAACACCAGTGTCATGTCACTACAACCATTCCTTGTACACCGATGAGTAAATAGAATGCATTATCTAATAGACGTCGCTTATTTTTGTCTGACTCTTTGGTCAATTTTGAACTAGTCATTATGCATTCTGCTTTTTCCTATGCATGCTTTACTTTCTTCATTCACATCCTATCTTTCTCACATTTTTCAAGTGCATTTTCATATAAAACTCATCACACTACAAGACGATTCACTGTGTCTATCATATGCTTCCTCTAGATCATTAAATGTACAATAAACTTGATTTCTCACATTCATACATTTCTCAATGATCTGCAGAAGAATAACATCTGGTCTCTTCTTTATTACTTTGCATCATTTTTTTAAAAAATGAATTCCATCTGGATAACTCTCTTTACAAACTTTGAAAACAATAAATCATTCTGCATTTTCTTTCTGTCTTTTAATCTTCGCCATTCCTTGATCTCTTTGACTACATTCTTTACCATTATCTTCGATGATACCACTTAGAATACAATCTTATCTTCCTTGTTAGCAGCCACTATTCTCTTGCATACATTTTCTCATCCACAGCTTCTTTCATTTCATCATTGTCCATGCATCCTGTTTCATACTTCCCATTAGCATAGCTTCCCACACCACAATTTTGCTTCGTAATGCTTTCCACTGTGTGTTTTCTTCCACATGCTTTTTTTCCTCCTTACATCCACTTTCCATTCATTGTCCTTGGGACAATGGACAAAGACTTGATAGAATAGAATGGAATTTTTTATTGGCCAAGTGTGATTGGACACACAAGGAATTTGTCTTGGTGCATAGGCTCTCAGTGTACATAAAAGAAAAAATCTATCTTTTAATATTTTTTTCTATATACCACTCACAAATTCTATCTCTTCAGTATTACTCTTTTCACCTAGAACATGACTGTCAAACTCGGGGCATCACGTTGTCTCACGTGATGTATCACAACTTTCCCCCCTTCACTAAACCAGGGTTGGGCGTGGCCAGCGTGTGACTCATCCGGGTTGCGGGCCGCGAGTTTGACGCCCCTAACTTAGAATGTATTCTTATTTTTACTTTTCTTCCATGTCCATTTTCCCAAGCTCCACTCTTCATATTATCAACAAATGTTCTCTCTTAAACTCATCACCTGTCACCCCATGTGTCCTTCATTGTCATTTTATCATAAAATAAATAAATCACGCATTTAATTTGATATTCATTTCTTTACCTTGTATATGCATGAATAGCCGAATGCTTAAAACATACATTCAAAACAAAGATAACTTTTTCTGCACAGATAGTCTCATTCATACTTGGATTTCCAAATGATTCAATCACTGTTTATGAATTCTCTTATCTTATTGTCATTTAACAGAATCCCTTTTCTCTTCCTTGATCACATTCTATTGTACATTTTTCTTGAAAATGTATCTCTCATTCTCCCTTTATCAACATTCAGTGGAATCATCATTTTAGCCATTGTCTATCCACTGCAGGATGAAAGATGAAGTGGAATATAATATGCATTTACTAACAATGTACAGATTTCTATATTAAAATGCCCTCACATTAATCTGCATTATACCAAGTCATGTCTTCTAACATACTTTTTATGGGGACGTGGTGGCTCAGTGGCTAAGACGCTGAGCTTGTCGATCGAAAGGTCGGCAGTTCAGCGGTTCGAATCCCTAGTGCTGCATAACAGGGTGAGCTCCCGTTACTTGTCCCAGCTTCTGCCAACCTAGCAGTTCGAAAGCACATAAAAAATGCAAGCAGAAAAAATAGGGACCACCTTTGGTGGGAAGGTAACAGTGTTCCGTGCGCTTTTGGCATTTAGTAATGCCGGCCACATGACCATGGAGACGTCTTCAGACAGCGCTGGCTCTTTGGCTTTAAAACGGAGAAGAGCACCGCCCCCTAGAGTCGGGAACGACTAGTACATATGTGCAAGGGGAACCTTTACATTTTAACATACTTTTTACTCATTGATTCATAATTAAACTTAGCCCTTCAGTTCTGTGCATATATTAACTCTACTCCATCTTCATTCAAATTATTAAATCTTTCCCATTTCTATTAACTTCAGACATACAGCATAACTTTTGGGTTTGTTTGTTTTTTTCTTTAGCTTATTTACTACACTTTATCATTTATTCCTCTATGTCATATAATAATCTTTCATATGATTATCATGAAATGTGCCTCGAGTATTGATCTCCACCACTAACACTTTTACTTTATAGTAGGGTGTAGAGTAGGTTACTAGCCATAGTTGTACCTATGTCATGTCGCATTTCTTGCTAAGAGAACGGTCAGTTATGACACATTCTTGCCAATATGCCACAAGCACAACCAAAGCTCAGTGTTATTCCAAGCATGTTCGTTCTGTTTTTGTAAGCAGTGTCTCTAATCCTGCAGCATAGCATGTGTGAATGACCTTCGGAGACAAGAGTGAGACCCAGCCAATGAAATGGTCAAATAAAAGGCAACTTAGCTTGGAATAGAAATATGGACAAGGCAAGAGACTCAGAAGAGACCCTCCCTAGTTTCTTGGGCTGTAAAGGGGATGGGGGAAAGAAATACTTTCAGAATGTTAATGTAACTTTACAATAAAGCAGAACTAGCTCATCTAGTCATGCTTCCTGTCTGGCCTACACAGCAATTATGCTTATACTTATATAGCAATAGCACTTAGACTTGTATAGCACTTCATATTGCTTTACAGTCCTAAGCATTTTACAGAGTCAGCATATTGCCCCCAACAAACTGTGTCCTCATTTTACCCACCTCGAAAGGATGGATGGTTGAGATTTGAACTGCTGAACTGCAGCTAGCAGTCAGCTGAAGTAGCCTGCAGTACTGCACTCTAACCACTGAGCCCCCTCAGCTCTTGCTTCATTGCAAAAATCTGGGTCCTTGTTTTATCAACCTTGGAAGGATGGAAGGCTGAGTCAACCTTGAGCCACTCAGAATTGAAATCAAGGCTGTGGGCAGAGTCAGCTTGCAATACTGCGTTCTAACCATAGTGCCAACACGGCTATACACACTAAGGCTAACAGATCTAGAAATTATTTTTCTAACCTGGACACTGTGTCTTGTTGGAAATATACTTAGTGGAAAGCAGAGTTTTTCCTTTTAGTAAACATTTCATCCAGAATTAACTTTGATAAGTCTCTAAATAAATAGCCCAAAATGTGACATTCATGAATAGGATATTCCTTAATGTAGCCTCTTTGACTATTGGAAAAATAAAAGATGGATCTCTATATACTCTGCATTTTAATATTCATAATCATAGTGGAAAACATGATGCCACACTAAAAAGACTGAAACCTAGGTTGTTATTATTAAATATTCTTCTGTTATGGACCTAGGATTATAAAACAGACTCCCAGTAGATACTAGAGTTGCATACAGTCTGACAGCCTTTCAGAAGCATTGAAAATCAAATTATTCCAGAGGGCCTTTGGTGTGTGTGTTTTCTTGCTGGTGATTGCTATTGTAAGATTGATATAATTATGACTTTTATATTAATCATCCATTCTGGATGTTATAGATTGTTCACCACCAACATTTGAGGACCCAGATTGTTGAGGGGGCAATAAGTTGACTTTGTAAATATACAAATAGAATGAGACTATTACCTTACACACTGTAAGCCGCCCTGAGTCTTCGGAGAAGGGCGGGATATAAATGTAAATAAATAAATAAATAAATAAAAAACATTTTATTCTAATAGCCATAGATGTTGTTCCTAGTTTTTATATATACATACATACATACACACACATTATGTGTGTGTGTGTGTGTGTGTGTGTATTTGTTTTCGTAGGTTTTCATGGGTATAGGTATGAAATGGAATGAACTTCCCCCTGGCTTACGCCAAGTACCTGATCTTCGGACCTTTCGCCGTGAGCTGAAAACACACCTATTTATTCAAGCGGGACTGGCATAATATTGTTAATATTGTTATTAATTTTAAATTGGGTTTTTATTGCCTTAGGGTTTTTAACTTTTTTAAAATTTTAATATTGGCCTTTTGCAATTTGCTTAGTTTTAAATTTTGGTTTTAAATTGTATGTATATCAACTTTTTATTTTTGGCTGTACACCGCCCTGAGTCCTTCGGGAGAAGGGCGGTATAAAAATTTAATAAATAAATAAATAAATAAATATGTAGGTCTTGGCATATTCTTGTCTTTTCCTATGTAAGGTTGAGGGTATCTTGGCGACATTTCGACGAGGTCTCACTCATCTTCTTCAGGCTGGTGCTTTTGACTTTGTCGCACAAGCTTGCTCGCACAATCACGAAGCCGAAAGCACCAGCCTGAAGATGATGAGTGAGCTGTCATTGAAACGTCGCCAAGATACTCTCAACCTTACATGGGAAAAAACCCGAATAACCCAAATATGCCAAGACATACGTACGTACGTACGTACATACATACATACATACACTTCTATTTCTGTTTTACTGAGAACATTTTGAACTGTCACCCATAAGCCATCATGAATCTAAAAAAGCAGTGACATTTTTAAGAAGTTGGCATAGCATCCCTTCACTCCCTCTGTGTAAATATACAAGAGACTAGCAGAAAATGAAATTATATTGTTACCCGTTTATCCCCTATTCAGAACATTGTATTTACTTACTCATTGTCCTGGTTATTAGTATGCAAAAAAAATATATCAATCAACACTGCTCACTTCCTACATTCAGACCTGAAGATTTCCAGAAATGTTGCCAAGTTTCTCCTAAATCCCTATTAGCATTATCATTTACTTTAAAAGGTCTTAATTTCTACTACGCTGGCTCATTTTTCTTCAACTTTTCTTCATTACATTGCTTCTTTATGCATTGTATTTTATTTTATTGTTTCTTCCTTTTTAAAGTAAGCAGAATAAGCACTTCACTGTAGTACACTATAAAATGAATCCTCCTGGCTGGAGACTGGCATCAATCATTCTGCCCCAATACAGTTAGTCCTTGACATACAACAGTTTGTTTAGTGACCATTCAAAGTTACAGCAATACTGAAAAAAAGTGACTTATGACCATTTTTCACATTCATGACCATTGCAGCATCCCCAACGGTCACGTAATCAAAATTCAGATCCTCGGCAATTGATTCATATTTATGACAATTGCGGTGTCCCGGGGTCCTGTGATTACCTTTTGCGACTTTCTGACAATGGGGAAGCCAGATTCATTTAACAACCTTGTTACTAAATTAACAACTGAAGTGATTCACTTAACAAATGTGGCAAGAAAGGTTGTAAAATGGGGCAAAACTCACTTAACAACTGTCTCGCTCAGTGTCAGAAATGTTGCACTCAAATATGGTCATAAGTCGAGGAGTTCCTATACAACGAAGCCAGTAAAGAAAACACCACAGAAATTGGCAAACTAAAGCTTTTATGTTTCTCAAACCTATTTTGCAGCTGCCCAGATGATCTCTGATGTGAGCGCCTCCAACTTGTTATTCAGGGATTGAGGGGCTAAGGGGAAAAAAATTATGCCCAAGAATTCCCTCAACAATAGTCATTTTCCCCATTATAAGGCTTTAAGAACAAGATGGAAGACGTTTGATTATACAAAAGAAACAGAACAAAGCTATGCAGACAGTAATTCAATTATCCATAAAAAGATCCCCATCTCAGGCTTTGTTCTTCCTACTGATCTTCAATTTCTTAGGATTACGATATTCAGAAAACTGGTTGGAATTTCTGGAAGATAGAACCCAAAATATGCAGAAAGTGCCAGGTTAATGGAAGGATATTTTAAAGCTCAGAGCAATCTCCAGGATTCGAATCCAGGAACCTGCTCTACTACGGTATTATGAAATACACTTTTCTCGACTTAAAAACAAACAAACACCATAATAAAGTGAACCTGCTTAAGAACATTCCAGAGAACCATAAAACAATTAATTATGCTTGTCTTAATTACAAAAAACAAAAAGGTTCCAAGCCAATTGCAGTAATGTTATTCCTATTCCTGTAGGTAATAAAAGTTTTTTTAAAAAAACTAGACCAATTATTCCTTGAAGAACTGTCAACGTTTTCTTGATTGAAGTGAGATATTTTGATCTCTGATTAATATTAATGTAAAGTATCATCCATCATGTATTTTTTTAGGTTCAGGGGATCTTAAAATGAAGTATCAAGATAAAGTATCAAGCTTCGTGGAGTTAGTGGAGGAAGGTAATCACGCCGATTCTCAAAGTCTTCCCCACTTCAAAAACATGTCGCAGGGACACCACCATGCTATCAACTTCAATGTAGCTTCTAAAACTATTATCTCCTACCATAAACAGGAGTTATTTGGGGATTAAACTTTGATGTCAGGCTAGAGGTAGACCAGATAGGAAACACGACCAGGTAAGTTTTTTTTTATAAGATTGCATTAACAAAATCTTGCAAATCTGAAAGTACTTGTCTCCGTCACATTCTCTTTAAAGCCCCCAAACTCTACCCTATACACATTGGTCTTCCAAGTTAAGCTGCCTTTTTATCTAGATCAGTGGTCACCAACTGGTGGTCCATGGACCACCGATGGTCCATGAGAAAATTTTGGTGGTCCGCAGAAAAAAATATTTGCATTTTTTATATTGCACTAAATACTATTTATCTTTTTTAAAAAATCATATTAGTGGCCCATGGGATTTAAAATTATGAATTTAGTGGTCCCTGAGGTCCAAAAGGTCGGCAACCCCAGATCTAGATCAGGGGTGTCAAGCTCGCACCATCATGTTGTAGTCACGTGATGTAGCACAGCTTTTCCCCCCTTCGTTAAAATGGGTGTGGCCATGCCCAGACCATGATGCATCTGGCCCGCAGGCCAAAAGTTTGACACCTCTGATCTAGATGTTCTTACGGTTATCTTTCATTGTCCCATTTCCCCAGGTCGTTGCTGCATATCATTACACTTGTAGAACATCCTCTCTCCTCTCACAGGCCCTCTACTCTTTTAGCTTTCTGGAAGCCCATCAAGATCTGCCTTTTTATATCAAGCATGGGATAAAGTCCTGGAGCCTACGGAGGGTTGTGGATGTATCCTAGGGAAATGAGTTAGTGCTGAATGTTTATTTCTCTGTTGTTGTTGTGAGCCACACAGAATTGAACTGCAAGAACTGATGATATGGAAATATTTTAAATAAATGAATAAATATTACCATATATACTGGGAGGTAAGCCAAGAATTTTAAGGACAAAAATACACCATCAATATTGGATTTGGCTTATTCATGAATATACATACCTTAGAGTTTTCCCTCAGCTTTTTCAAAAAATCTATAAATGTTCGTATACAGTAAGCATATGCTCAAGGATAAGCAACCTTCCAATAAGCCAACCCATAAAATGGTCATGTTTTAATTTTCACAATTTTTCATATTTTAGTTAACATTTTGAAGATTGGCTTATCCACAGATGGGCTTATATACAAGTGTATATGATATCTTAAACTCCTGTAGGAAAAGTGGGATGTAGATCTAACAAACAACTAACTAAGATAATACTAGAGTGGCTAATAAGTTGCATATGGATAAGCTAATATGCTTTTAAAACATCAAATACCATATTTTTCGGAGTACAAGTACCTTAGTACAAGTTCCTTAGTTTTTGGGAAGGAAAAGGGGGGGGGGGAATTCATCTGGCTAGTATCCTTAGCCTGGTCAGCTTCAGCACATTAGTTTGTTTGCTGGTTTTGAGGTTGGGGCTAAAAAACAGCTTCTAAAGCACAGCTGATTGTCGGAAGGAGCAGCAATTGGAAAAGCAGGCAAAGCGCGTTGGGGCTGAAAAACAGCTTCAAAAGATCGTTGGAGGGAGCTCCAGTGACTAAAGAAGGTGAAGCGTGGAAGGGGTAAGAGAAGGCTACAGCTGTTCCGGGTAGCCATTTTGGGCACCGCGTATTGCATTTTCAGCCTCCAAACGCGTCAGGTTTTCGGGTGGCGACTGATGGCGATGTGCTTTGGTGATGCCCGCAGATTTGAAGGTCTCTGAAATGGAGTGTTTGGAGGCTGAAAATGTAACACGTGGAGCCCAAAAACACAAGCCACTGTCAGTGGCAATCTCTGCAGCCAGGAAGAGGATACGCGGAAGCCAAAGGGTGAGGGCCGGCGGGTGGGTGGGGTTACATTCGGAATATAATACGCACCAAATTTTCAGCCTCTTTTAGGAGGGAAAAAAGTGTGCCTTATACTCCAAAAAATACAGTAATTTGTTTCTCAATGTTACTGTGGAGTTGAGCAGTACAATAGCAGCAATAAAGATGGCAACAAAAACCACAATTCTATATCCAAGGAATAAGGGGAAAAAACCCACTGAATTTAATGGGCAGCTCTGTAGGATTATATTAAGAATGAAGGAGTCCTAGGGGGACAGAATAAAAATGTGTTTGTCCAGCATTTTATTCCTACAATGGAACCAATATGCAAAACTCTCCCACTTGTGCTAATTTGAGAGCAAACTACAATAAGAAACATAACACATTTCAAATATCCTTTCCTCTAGATTTGAGCTTCAGAACACTTAACAAGGAGGGTGAATTTTTAAAAACACACACACACAATTGAAATCAATTTTAATTTAATCAAGAAAGTTGAAATTAATTAAAACAATAGTTATAATTAAATCCCTCCATAAATATTTAACAGTAATAGTCACATAAAAACAAATTAATGGCTCTATCACACATGCGTAGGTAACATGCAAATTACCTATCAAATCCCTAAATTCATCAGTTTTTCATCTCGTGAAAATGTTCTTTTTTCAATCTTAGTTGTCTGCTGTTGCTTCAACCAGAAGCTCTGAGCTTTCCAAGTCTGCTAAATCTGAGTGTGGTTTAAATGTGCAAAATGGGGTTTGTTTTTTTAAAAAAAAAATAATTTTGTGCTTATGTGGGAGAGCAGCATGTGAAGCAAAACAAGAGGGGAGATTTTTATGGCACTGCATCTAGTAACAAATGGCTATTGGTATTCTCACAATTTAAAAAATTACACTCACGTCCCACTTTACTGAGAAATGTTTGCTCATTGTAAATTAATGAGTTTTCATTATTAAACTTTCAGCATGTCAGAAATGTGAACAAATCTCAGTGGCTCACTTTATTTAAGTCAGGGATGAGCAACGTATTGCCTGCAGGCATCAGTATGTTACCAAGTATGTTGCTTGCTGCTAACCGGGTTCCTATCTCACGCAACCTTTTCTTTAAATATATATAACTTTATTTTTTTAAAAAAAAAAGTACAGGAAACCACAATGCTCTCAGAAATACAACTATGAGGCAATACTTCGGAGGCCTCCAGAAATCTCCCATTAGAATGAGAAAGAACAATTGGGGAAAGTTATTGAGGGAGTAAGTACATCTTTTAGAAAATGGGTTAAGTGTAGGTTGAAACCTTTTCGCAAACACCTATCTGAAACGGCATACATGTAGTTCTTTCTTAGCAACCCTCTGAAGTCAAGACAGACCTTGTTAGAGCTATTTACAACCTGATTTCTAAGTTCTGAAGAACTTAGCGGTATCCACTCCCGCAGTCATGTGACTGCATTTTGGGTGCTTGGCAACCTATTTGCATTTACACTCATTTGCAACATCCCACCATCATGCGACTGCAATTTTTGGAAAAACTGCCAGTTCCTGGCATTTACTTCTGGTTTCCAGCAAAAACCAACCAACCAACCATTGGGCATAATGGCTTTGTTTAATGACTGCTTCATTCATTTAATGACCACTGTGTGTATATGTATGCGTATGTGTATGTGTGTATACACACACACAGAGAGAGAGAGATATATACATACACACACATACTCATAATTATCCATGCTGCTGTTTTCTAGACAAGCTAGAGCTTCAGGATGGTCTTCAAGGACAGTTCTGTGTATAGCACACTGCAATAGTCTAAGTAGACAGTGACCAAGGTATGAGAATGAATTCTTTCAGATTGTTCAGATCAGGAAACAGACTCCATCAGAAGATTGGAATTAGTCTTTATATTAGAATTTAGGAGGTCCATTTGTGTTTTTCCTTTCCTTCCTTTTATTCCTTTTTGTTTCTCTAACAGTTTCTGAATATTTCCCTCAAGACTATCTCCACTGCTCTTGATATGTGTTGATATCATGAAGTGTCCAAAATTGTTTAAGCTACTGTATTCTAGATTAGTTAGTTACAGCTTTTAAATGTCCATTAAGGGTAGACAGCACACTACAGTAATCCAGATAGGTGATGACTAGGGTGTCACCACCTATCATGGGTAGTGCCCTCCCCATCAGTAGTGGGTTTCTCTTACCTTCGCTACCAGTTCGGAACCGGGATCGCATGTGTGCACGCAAGATTTGCTCGCGTGCAGACCTTCTGTACATGTGTAGAGTGTCCATGGTGACGTCTGGGCAGGGCCTCTCGCTGCCACTACCGGTTCACCTGAACCGTGGCGAACCGGTAGAAATCGACCACTGCCCCCCATCCAGAAATGGTCACAACTGGTACACAAGATGAACCCATGTAAAAACCCATGTTCTTCAAGCAGGAGCTGTGATATCAGAAGCATCCCAAATTTGGCACCAACTCTGGAGTGTTAAGAGATAAAGATGAACTCACTGGATCCGGTGGGTGGACAAAACTCAGAGCAATCAAATCTTACCAAGGTAGAGTTGAAGCCTGTTCTTTCCCAACCAGATCCCCACAGCCTCCAGATATCTAGGCAGAACCTCAACATCATCATTTGGGTCAGTCTAGGACAGAGATGCATACCTATGTATACTGATGATGTGTTGCCCCCAGGTCAAATGGATAAAGCTTCAGAGCTTTATATACAGTAGATGTTAAACAGAAATAAGGAAAGAAAGAGATTTGAGGAACCTTGTAAAGCAAAGGCCTCAGGCATAATCCCTCCACACCAACCAATACTGATAAGAACCAGCTCTGAAGGAAGAAGGAAAACCACTGCAGCACCACGTGTCCCCCACTTAACCTTCTGAGCCATCCTAGAAGAATACCACAAGTGATGCAAAGAGGTCAAGGAAGGCCAGGATGGATGTGCTACTTCTATCCTGCACCTGCCGAAGGTCAATAAGTCAATCAGTGCTGTCTCAGTGCTGTAAGAAGGTCTCAAACTTGACAGAAAATAGTCCAGATAAAAGGATTTGGCTACTCGCACATGCAATCTACCTAGTCAAGATAAGGAAGAAAGTTATCCAAAGCAGAATACGGTATTCTACCTTTGAAAAAAAATGGGATTTCAAAAGAAGGCTCTGCTACGCTTTCGTTCTGCTGACCCAACCGTTTACCTATTTAAACCATCACTTAAGCGAATTCCATGACCCGATTTAGAATTTATTTCCAAAATAAAGGTACAATTAAGAGCTCAACATGACTCTAAATGAAGTGAGAGAAAACAAAGAAAATTGTGCATCTAAAGAACAAAATTACCTCTCTGTAAAAAGAAATAAAACTCAAAGCACCGGTCTAAACTATTTTGCAGAGAGGAAAGGGGGGAAAAAAGCTCATTTTAGAAGGTAAGATCTAAATAGACAAAAAGTAGGTATATGCAGAAACAAGCCAGCAATCCAGTGTAGATTTCAAAATCCTTTTTTTTCCCACTGCCATGTTTGAGAAATAGATTTAATTTCTTTCCATCTTATACTTCATTGGCAAAGATGACAGTGGTAAGCCCATACGGTTGTCAAGAAAACAACATGAATATGTTCATATAATCACCAGAAGCCTGACCTGTTTACTTTCTATTTAAAATTGAAATAGCATTTAAGAAACAAAATAAAAAGGGGACAAGAAGAGAAGAGACTTTAAAGACAAAAAAAAAAAAATCAGATTCAGACCCTTTTAGCCTTGCAAAATTTAGTCTAAAACTCAAGCGTGGGAGAACTCTGAAAAATTAAACCAGACAGAATGTGGTCATGCAACACAGCGAACAATTTGGCATAGAAATATAATGCATAAAACATGGTATCTCTGGAATGACACTTTTTATACCTCACTATGGATTGCCTGCCTCTCATACATACAGGTGACTTCCATCCAAGATTGTGCAGATTTAACTTGTAATTTAGCAGGTACCAGACATTTATTTTATTTGCTTGTCAAATATGTACAAGATGACAGGTAGAGGTATGAACATAAAAAAAGGAAGTAAATACAAATAAATGGGGGCAAGTAAGACAAGGACAGTAGGCATGCTGGTGCCTTCACGGACCTCTTAAGAATGGAGTGAGGTCCAGGATAAGCAGTTTGAAGTTGAAACTGTGAGGGTTTCATTATTTACCTTAAGCCAGGTAAAAATGAAACAAACATTGGGATGAAAAATATACCTGACAGAGAAAGAACTTTCGTTCTAACCAATGGATGGTCAGATTAACCAGTCTTTATTAGGTTCTCATTCCATCTTCCTAGGTGTACTGCATAGTAGTACACAAGACTAGCTAGAAAAAAAAATGGGTTTTTCCTCATTGAAAACCATGGGACAAGACAGAAAGCCAGGCAACTGAAGTATCAATACAGGTGGTCCTCATTCAAAGTTACAACGGCATGGAAAAAAAGTGGCTAATGGCCATTTTTCACACTTGCAACCACTGCAGCATCCTTGTGGTCACGTGATGAAAATTCAGGATGCTTGGGAACTGGTTCGAACAGGATGCAGTGTCCCAGGGTCATGTGATCACTTTTTGTGACCCTCTGACAAGCAAAGTCAATGGGGAAGCCAGATCCACTTAATAACCGTGTTAGTAACTTAACAACTGCAATGAGTCACTTAACAACCGTGGCAAGAAAGGTTGTAAAACTGGAGCGCAACTCACTATCTCCCTTAGCAATGGAAATTTCAACTCAATTGTGGTTTTATGTTGAGAATTACCTGTATATTGCATGTAAAATGTGCAGACAATAACTGATCATCTATTTCTGATCATTTTTGTTACCTTATGGCAGGGGTGAAATGCTCTCGGTTCAGTCCAGATTGCTCGATCCGATAGCGATAGTGGAGGGTGGTTCAGAAAACTGGTAGCAAAAATCCCTGCCCCCCCCCATGCCCAGCTGAGCTGTGCAATAATCAGAGGTTTTTTTTTTCCTTTTATAAGCATGTTTTTCTTCCGCCGAAAAAATGCTTTTAAAAGTAAAAAAAAAAGCCTCCGATGATCGCGCGGCTCAGCTGGGATCATCAGAGGCTTTTAAAAGCATTTTTTTACAACCTCTTCGGCTGAAGAGGTTGTAGAAAAAATGCTTTTAAAAGTAAAAGAAAAAGTTGGTCATGCCCACCCAGTCACATTACCCCCCCACCAAGCCAGACCCACAGAACCGGTAGTAACAAATTTTACATTTCACCACTGCCTTATGGTGATTATTGGGACTGGGTCCTTGTATGATAGCAGTATATCTGAAATCCACTCTGGTATTTGAATGGCAGCAGCATTTTATTTGGGGCATCTTTTAAACATTTATGTCTTCATATAATGTCTTAGTTACGAATGAGTCCACAGAAGGGTGGAAGGTTAAATATTTAAGTGCCTTTAAACGTTTAAAGCATTACAAGTAAATCTATATTATACTAAAACTTTCCTGTCTATTTGTCACCTTCAATTGGAAGGTAAACAAATAAAGAACAAGCAAATTATTTTGTAGGAACAAAATTCAATTGCTCTGGGGTCTTTGTTCAATTTTCTGCTCTATGTTATGTATTGCCTGACTTCCTATTTTGAATGGGTAACACAAGGTCGACAACACTATATTAAAAACTTTAATTATTAAGAGAGAAATCTGTATCATCATATTTAAGCAAGGGATTTAGGCCAGAATGAAATAGAGTGGGGCAAACAGATTTGCATTATTTGTAGACTTAAAATACATTAAACAAAATGATGCTTTTAAAGCATCACCTAATTAGAAAAGCCACCAGTTTTTTCAAGCCAGTTTTCAAGTTATAAAGTGTATGCTTTATGAAGTATTAGATTTTTGCAACCTATCAGATTCCTAGATTGACTCTTGAGTCTGAAATTTCAGTAGATTTGCCAAAATAAAAAAATCAAATAAAAAAAATCAAAAGTATTGTCTCGGCCAAGATTCCAATGTGGAAATGAGTGAGAATAAATACTGGACAAAATGAAATGCAGTCCTAGAAGGTGCCAAGAAAATTCTGCAAATTCAGAACACTGAAACCAAGAGAGGCATCTACTCCTTGTTACTCTGAAACACAACATTCAAAATTTGAGAAAATGACCCAGATGAACAGTACAACAATGGTAAACTACGGCCATCTGGAAACCACACCAATAATTTGATAGAAAGAGATTGTGTAGGATTTGGAGGCTTAAGAATTTATGCATTTAACCATATGAAATCACATGAACAATCTAACCTTATGTCGAAAATAAGGATAGCAACTAACACAGGTATTGCAGTAGGAGTATGCAAAATATTTCAACCTTTCCAATGATGAAGTATTGACCATTCAGAGCTCAAATCAAAATATACAAACAAAACTTGGCCACTTTCAGTGATGTCCTTTACAGTATATTAGCGAGTATTACAGTATTGATTTGCAGCTTTTAACTAGATTGCTTTTTCTCCCATATTTCCAGCTTAGCTATTATAGCAAAAAAAACAGTCATGTTATAGATACTATTAGTTTAGACTGGATGAGGAATGCTTGATATCAAAAGCTAATGGTACAATGCTGATTTGATGGCACGGGCTGTGTCTCCTCTTAGGATGTGTCTCTCAGATAGGCTCAAGATCTTGACAATTTGAACACTGGGCCCTTTCTAACAAAATGAAATTCAATGGGGAAAAAAGTAAGGTGCTACATTTAGGCGAGAAAACCCAAATGCAAAGGTACAGAATAGGTGGTATCTGACTCCATAGTACTGACTGTCAGAAGGATCTTTGAGTCCTAGTGGACAATCACTTAAATATGAGCCAGCAGTCTGCTGCAACTGTCAAAAATATCAACTCAATCCTAAAATGCATTAACAAAGGGATAGAATCAAGATCATATGAAGTGTTTAGTACCACTTTATAAATCTACACTTGGAAAACTGCATCCAGTTTTGGTCACCACAATATAAAAAAGATACTGAGACTCTGGAAAGAGTGCAAAGAAGACCGACAAAGATGGTTAGGGGATTGGAGGCCTGTGAAACGAATGAAAACCGGTTGCAGGAATTGGGTATGTCTAGTTTAATGAAAAGAAGGATTAAGGCTGACATAACAATGTTCAAATATTTAAGAGGCTGGGTGCATCTGTTATTCCCAAATGCACATTAAAATGTGAATTATGTCATTCACAATTTACATCATTTGTGTAATGACATCATTACACAAATTATGTAATGTGCATCAATCTGCATAATGATGTCATTACTATCTCATCAAGACAACTTCAAAGAAAATTTATTTATCCATTATTTGGGGGGGGGGGTCAGGAAGGAGGATGTTTAAATTTTGTCTAGTTCTAAATGTTACAAGTTCAATTGCTGTGATCTTTTTGTGTAGCAAATTTAATTTAACAATGCTGGCAAAGATGGAAAATAATCAACCTTAACATTTAAAGCTGAGCAGAGTTGCTTTGGCATGGGTGGCATGTAAATTTAGGAAATAAATGAAATGTCTTCTTAACCAATTCACCTCAACTGTATAAAAAATCATCTACATGCAGGCAATTTTACACTCCTTTATTTCCTATTCCTTTAAGAAGCAGACAAATAGTGTGTTGTCTTTGCAACTAAGTAATTTTATGCAAAAGACATTGTCATCCCATACAACTATTTTTTGAATATATTTCCCATATTGTAGCTCCCAAGAGATATTAATCCATTTTCTAAGGGAATGTGACACTGTTCTGCCATTCACAAGTAATGCTATTAGAAATGTTCAACAGAAGGCATATATTATGTAAAATTGCAAACGCCTGTTGTTTACATACCTGTGATTTTGTCTCTTACAAGTTTGCAGGATTCTATTTCACCAATGCTCCCAAAAAGACTTTTGAGCTCTTCTTGTGTCATATTCTGAGGGAGATAGTTGACTATTAAATTGGTTTTGCTGTCCTCTGTGTTCCCAGAATCAACTGGTGATGAGCAGTTGTTGTTTATGGTAGTAGGGCCATTGGCTGTGTTATTGCAAGTTGGCCCATTAGACAGTTGTGTTTCCATGGCAGCAATTACCTGCTAAAAACAGAGAAAATAGGAACTGTCAGAATTCATATTTCACCATCTATTAGCGATTCTAGCTATGAATTTAAAGCTTTGATATTATGCAAGAGTGCCCAATTGTCAAGACTGCAATTATCGTTCTATAATAAAAACAAAGCTGTTGTAATTCTCTAACAATAAAGCCGATTTAGAAAAAATAAAGCTACAAAGGTTTACTGAAACATTTTTTCTAAGCCAAAGCTAATTCAGTAAACCCCAAGAAATAACTGGTTAAGTATTAAATTCTGATAAAGTTTCAATGTTGTTCAAATAAACGTCTCATAAAGCTTTCAATAATTATTGCAAATGACGAACTGACAAAGACAATCAACAGTAGACTTCATAAAATACATTATTAAAAACAAATGTACTGTTTTGGTTACTTTTCAAATATTAAAGTGGATTGGCCACATTAGTTATATTGCTTGCAAAATAAGAGTTTTCTCTTCCAAACTTTGTGATTGACAAGGATTAAGAAGTACCAAATGCTGGAATAACCACATGAACACTTCCTCGCTTCATCACCAATTATTATCAACTACTTTCGACCTCTATTGTTTCTCACAGTGCCCCCCAAAGCAGTGAATTCAGACCTGTGTAACTATGTCTTCAGTTAAACTGAGCTAATAGAAAACTGAAGTTATTGACAGAAGAGTAAAAGATTTTGTCATTTGAAGCAAGAGCTTTCCTAAATATAGAAAAACTTTTATTTTAGGAATGCTACTGTAGAAAACCTGTTAGCTATTATTTCCAGATAAGAATGGAATTTAAATTTTAATCAAATCTGAAAAGACAGAACTCATTTCAGAAGTCAAGAACTAGTTTAGTGTGCCCATAATACTGCTTCAAGAAGGAACTCAGCCTAAGATTCTCTTCAGCTGGCCTTTTGATAATCCATTATTTTCAATCTTAGGCAGTTTAATAAAGTCCAAATTATTATCTCGGTAAAAAAAAATGGAATGACAATACTTGGAAATTATAAATGTTACCCTTGAAAAAAGGGAAAGTAGGAGATTATGAGCTATCAACCCGAGAATGACCAATTCCGGGATAATGAGGCATGCCTTCAATATTTGTTTTAAGAGGTCCAAACATCTTCTAATGAACACTCCTTTCAGTTTCAGTTCTTCTAACATATGCTCACTTATGAACCTCTTTCCTCTGATTTCAAAACAGAACTGAATTGTTCATGTACAAACTATCCAAGGATATTTTAAGCAGTTTGTTATTCAAATGTTCCTACTGTATCATGTAGAACATATGGGCCACAATATTGCAGACTGAAGCTTTCTAGAAAGTTATTTTAAGCATTATTAAACTGATCTTTTCTTAAAGGATAACTAACCATCTTCACATATCTGCATATTTATTTTTGTGCTTAGATGGCAAAAATGAAATCCTAAAGCAACATTCAAATGAACAGCTGTAATACCCTATATAATCTGAAATTACGGTGTCTCAGTTACAGAACCATCTGCTACTCAAAACAAAACCATACCAATATGTTATCTTTTAAAGAAATATACCCTATCCGTAAATAAATTTTTCACCTGTTAGAAAACAGGTTTTTCAGCAGCTTTAAATTTTTGTTTTATTTCCAGCCAAGAAAATTTATGATTCAAATGGAATTCTATAATTTCTTTAGTAACCAAAAAAATACACAGTGTAAAGTCATTTCCAGAGTTATGGTTATTCAGCATTCAGACCATACCAAAGCAGATTTAATACAAACTCTGTTCTTTTTATTATAAAATTGTACTGGAGCAAAACTCAAGTTATTATGAAGAAAAATAGCATTAGAAAAAGTTATATCTATATTTACAAGTTTCAAGTATGCCATGAACCTTGCCCCAAGCCAAGATATAGTCTAATAGCTATGCCAGAACTTGTAAGAGAGCGTACAAAATTAATTCAAATATAATTTAAAAGTGTTTGGTATGGCCTCAGCACTAGTGCAACATGTTAATAATAGCCTACAGAATTTAAGAAAAATCCCACAGACCCCAGTCCAAGGCTCTGCTGCCCACGAACCACTTCTAAGCAGAGAAGCCACATCACACAGTCTGACTGCCATGTTAGTTTGGAGTTGCCGTCTGCAATATGGACACAAAAAGTACCATATGTTAGATTAGCAAGATAATGCAACAAATCAGTTCGTACAAATTTACATTAATTGTATTGATATTCCCAGCACGTCCATGCAGTATGGCTTAATAGAATTTCAGGCAATTCCAATCTAATCTTTTCAAATTCATTCAACGTCTTTTTCTTTCAGGAATTAAGATATTTTTAGAAGCCGGGTTTAAAAGAGCAGAACAAACTAATTACTTTGCATCCATCTTCAAACCTATATACCGACATATGGCTACAAGAACTCTATCTCAGCTAAACAAAGATCTGGTACTGAAAATCAAATCGGTTGGGTGAGGCAGAAATAATGGCAAAAATATATAGCTGGATTATTTATTTTTGGTGTGCCACAGATTGCTTTCATAGTAACCTTTTATGAAGTTTGTGAAATTACATCAGTTGCTGTCCAGCTCTGTAGACTAACCTGTTTGCACAGTTATGCAAATATCATTGACTGTATGAATTCAATTGATGTTGCAACTGAAAGTTTAATTCAGTATTTCTTTACAGAGAAAGTTTAAAGACTCAAGCAGTATTACTGAAATAATTGAGCTGATAAAATACAGAAATGTCTTCAATAATATGCTGTCCCACACAAATTACAAAACCAGACATCTGAATTTTGCACAGCTAGAAAGGGACTAATGCACCAGTATGCCACTTATATAACATGTCATGATTTTAACATAACCTTGTAAGATGGAAAACTAACATTGATATCTATATTAATTCCCTGAGGTTTTTGAGGCACCATTGTTCTGAAAACCAGTCACTGGGCCACACCTTAAATCCACATGGCTCATTTGATGGTTTTATAAATTTATATGGTTATTTATAGCAGGGGTCTCCAACCTTGTCAACTTTAAGACTTGTGGACTTCAACTCCCAGAATCCCTCAGCCAGCAAAGCTGGCAGAGGAATTCTGGGAGTTAAAGTCCACAAGTCTTAAAGTTGACAAGGTTGGAGACCCCTGATTTATAGTAAGTTATTTCTATTAAGAAATAAAATGACTGATTAAGACAGGCCTTATGGATCCACCCAAAAAAATATCACCCATTTTCTTTGGACAAAACAAAATCTGCCAGATCCAAAGCTTGAATAATGTGTACTTTATTGCAAATTTATTTTAAAATTAAAGCATTGCTTGCAACAGAACTACGTACTGATTCATTCAAGCAGTTAGATATTAGCAAAAGTGTTTTTTTCACCCCTTCTAAATGCAGAAATGCACACACACTACTGTAAAACAGTGAATCTCTAAGGACAGAAATTCCACCTGGAATATGAATTAGATAAGCTGAGAAAAATCCAGCATGAAATGGAATACATTCCAACCAAAAGTGAATATATCGACTGTATAATACCTTGACAAACACTAATAAAAAAGCAGTACATTTTGTGTTCTATAATTGGTGATATTATCTGGTCAATATATATCTGTATCATCAAGTCCTCTCATTCCTCCAAAGAAGCAAAAGTTATTGCCAATTTTCTTTGCCAACATGGGCCTCAGTGTTATAGCAAGAAAAGTTTAGATTTAGCACATCACAGCAGTTCAAAGACATAAATGAGTAATCAACTGCAGAGTATTTTATCTTATTACGAATGTCAATCAGAGTTTTGTTTTGTGGCTTTCAAGTCAGTTTTTGACTCCTGGTGACTGCCTGGGCAAGTTCCTGCATTTTTCTTGGCAAAGTTTTTTGGGAAGTGATTTGCCACTGCTTCTTTCCCAGGCCTGACTGTGCGTGACTGGCGAAAGGGCACCCTGCTGGCTTTGTGCCCACTACAGGATCAGAACACGGAGTTTCCCAGTTTCTAGCATGGTGACTGAAACATCACATCAAACCAGGGTTATATGCAGTGGTGGTATTCAGCCAGTTCTATCCGGTTCGGTCAAACCGGAAGCAGGATCACGTCTCATTTTTGACACTCTGTGCATGCGTGTAAGACCCACACATTTGCGAACCAGTAGCGAATCTAAGTGAATACCACCCCTGGTTATGCCTATGTTACCCAGGTAAAATCCACTAATAATTAACCGGGGGGTGGGGGGGCAGAAGATTAAAAATAGTTCACATGATTCAATATGGAAGAAAAAGAAAGAAAGCTTTTATAATTGGAAAAATATCATTTGGTCAGATTCTGCATTAGACCAATTTGCAACACTTCTCTTACGTTGGTGCCATATAATTCTTTCCTTTAAATGTAAATATAATATACTTGAAAAGCAGCATGCTTCTTTAAGCATGCTCCCTTTTTAAAGAAAGCCTAATCCTTGAAAAACTGCAGGGAAGGTTTTCTAGAACAACAAAAGAGAATGCAAAACATCAATAGGCCTAATCTTAAATTCTGTCCATATGCATAGAAGCACCACTAGTTATAACTTAAGACTAAAGAAAATTCACCTGGGCAATTAGCTGCTTTCAAAAAATACATTCTTTCACAACTAATCATTACAGAAACACACACCAAAACTAAGAACTAAAAAGTTTACATTTGACTGTAGTTACTAAACTGGAATATATAGTAAGGAGAAAATGGGAGATATACCAAACATCTATAAAAGAAAGGATAAAAATGTCAACACCAAATAAAGATTTCTTCTTGAAATCAGCTTCTCACATCCTGGAAACCTGGATTACAAACTGTTAACTCTCCCTTTGAAATCTGATCAACATTTAGGAAACAAAGATATATTAGATCTGTAGTAGGAATACAATAACATGTTAGGCAAGGTCAAGAATTCTAAAAAAAAATAATCTAGTTTTTTCAGAATGGTAGAAGTGGGAATTTGGTAGGATTTCCAAGATAGAGGAGAAGAAGAAAAGCTGGCACTGTCATTTGGGTCATATATCTTAATATTTGAAAACACCAATAGTATCAGCTTTATCATCCTATTTATAAAGCTTTAGTACCAAAGTAAGGAAGGATGGATTTTATCCAAATAGAAATTTAACTGGATAGGAAATTAATACTATAGCCAATAGTATACCACTCTCATAAATAAAAACCAAATTAAATATTTTGCAGCTAGCATACAAACTAAGGTTTTGGATTAAGAATAGTGAGAGTCAGGACTCACTCTTAGCCCAAACTAAAGAAGCTCTATGTAGGAAACCTTGAACTCCTGGATATCAACCCAATAAAGAAATAAACTAGACAATAATCTAAATCCTATGCAGTTTCTGACCATTTTATGTATCTGTGTATTTGCTTGAGGCACTAAGCAAAATGAAATTCAAATTTAAAGGAACATTAATCTTCAAGTCAGCATTAAAAGACCCACCAGAGTCAAAGTTAATTTATGATTGGTAAGTCTTCAATTTATAATACATTTCATTAATCTGCATTGTTGAAGCTCAGGGGGTAAATCTCATACTTCCAGCAGAAAACCTGAATCCTTAATATGTGCAGAAGTGACTAAAATCCAGGAAAATTGCTGTTATTCAATATTTATAATGCTAAGCAAGTTGGATCAAACATGTCAGCCTTACAATGGCTATCAATACTGGCAAACTTATAATAGCTACCAAGAACATGTATGTAGGACTACAAGAATGCTGGGGTTCATCACTATCATCATAATCACCATAAATCAGAAATGAAAAACAATGGCTGGTTTCATGTACTCTCATGTGCTCTCACAGGGAGGGACTCCTCAGGGTGCCGTCAGCTAGGCAGTGCCGACGGGCGACGCCCAGGGGAAGGGCCTTTTCTGTGGGGGCTCCCACCCTCTGAAACGAGCTTCCCCCAAGACTTCGTCAACTTCCTGACCTTCAGACCTTCCGCCGCGAGCTTAAGACACATCTATTTATTTGCGCAGGACTGGACTAGATTTTTAAATTTTAATTGTTTAAATTTTAGATTTGGTTTTAAATTGGGTTTTATTATTTATATGTCTATTTTAAATATTTGGCCTATTTAATAAGTTTTTTAGATTAATGTTTTACTTTGTATATTTATGTTGTTTTTATATGGCTGTACACCGTCCTGAGTCCCTAGGGAGATAGGGCGGTATAAAAATATGAATAAATAAATAAATAAATAAATAAATAAATAAATGTACAGGTGTGCATGATTAGACCAAAATTTTCAGCACAATATTCTATCATAGATACTATGCCCAGTTGCAAGAAATTCACAGGCCATGAATATGCTGCGAAACAGCAATCTTTACCATTACACTGCATTGGGTATCTCCATATTTTAATATTTTTTTAGAAAGAAGATATTCATCCTCTACATAATAATTTTATCCACATTTCTCTCATGTGTCATTTCACTTCCTATTTGCCATTTCTCCTCTAACTTAGAATCTCAAACACTGTAATCCTTTTTAGCATGCAAAAGTGACTTACGTGCCTTAATAAATCTGATTCTCCATTTCAATATATTTTCCAGCTCTACACTATCCTTTGAGGTATGATGGGAACATACTGCATTGCAAAAGTGGATGTTATGTGCATTTTAACATAGATAACAGTTTCATTTGCAGTAAATGACTTTTTATTTTTAATGATTCCCCATATGGAACTAAAATGTCTTCAGTCACTAAACACCAAGTGGCTGTTTCATAGAGATATGCTACAAAACATTTCAAGTCAGTCATCAACAGCCCTTACCATTAAGATTTGTTTTTCCAATCAATAAACATCTATTTATATATGTCCTTGGAAAACTTTCAAAATCTTTGCTTTGTTTGTTTCCTCCTCATTCCTCCCCTCCTTATATTTGATAACATTAGCAGATTTGAACCCCTTATTGCTCAACTTAACACAAAGTCATGTATCAAACAACAATCCCAGTAACATGTTGCTGTTTATAATCTTCTATAAAACTGTATAGCTATTCTACCTTTACTTTCTGTTAAACAATTGGAAATCAGTTAAGAATACCATCACCTGTTGCCCTTGGCTACCAGCATTTTTCAACAATTCTTCAAAAGCAGTAACCAAAGCCCTTTTGAAAAATGTAGATAAATAAATGACTAGAGGACATTATTTTTATTCATTGCATGCTGCCATATTCAAATAATATTTTTTTTTTAAAAATTACTTAAGGAAGTCTTTCATATGCAGAACAGCATGTTTCTTCTGCATTCTTCAACAAGATATGTTATATACAATATGTGCTGTAACTGGAAAAGCTAGCATTTTACAATACCTGTATATCTCCATTTTAAAATCAGCATTTAAATAGGGAAATCCTCATTTCTCTAATAAAAAAAACTTTCATTACATTGGGAAGGAAGTTTTCTCACTTTTTAATTAAGAAATTTCAGAAGGGTACCATTTAGACTTGGTGAATTGTGAACAATTTGTTAGCAAGATCCAGAAAGAGGATCTCTTTTCATTATTACTACCTCAGTTTAGTCCAATTTTATTCAGTCTTTCCCTCAGGCTATCTTCTTACTATCCTTTCCTGTCCAGTAAAATCCGGAGTGAAAACGGAACCAGAGATTTCTCGGAAGGCTTCTTTAAAATCCAAGAGATTGCTTCATTTCTGTGCACTGAATATATTTTAAGGTTCTAGATGTTAATATTATTAGCAACTGCTTCCCTGCACTATTGTTTTTTTACATTTTAAATTCCTTGTGTTAAGGTCTATTTTACTGTTTGTCCTCTTTGGGGAATATTTTATTTTTCTTCTAACAAAATCCTTGATACCACACAACACTCATATTGATGATTCCTAGGTTTCCTGATACCTATTTATTGTATACATTCTAATTCAGGGGTCTCCAATCTTGGCAATTTTAAGACTTGTGGACTTCAACACCCAGAATTCCTCAGCCAGCTCTGTTCTAATTGATCATCCATTGTTGGGCATATCTCCCTACTTTTCAACTAATCCCTCATTTCTTTTTTGACTTAAATGTGACTTTCTTGATCATTCTACCCATGCTTAATTTTATCAGTACCACAGTTATGTATGTAACCAATCACTACAGGAGCAAACATCTTGCACAATGTGCTTTAAAGTCAGGGAAAGGCAACCTGAGATTTAACTCTGTTGAATTTTGGACATATTACTGCTGATAACAGACAGTACATTTTTCTGCATTTTGAAACATTAGATGTAAAAACTGTAATGTACACTGTAAGACCGTGATGACAAACCTATGGCATGTGTGCCCAAAGTGGCACGTGAAGCCATGTCGCCCAGAACGTGTAGCCTTGCCTGTTTGTCTTCCGGGTTTCTGGCATGCATGCACGCGCAACAATCAGCTGTCCTTCGCATATGTGGCAATGCTGAGAACTGGTGTGCACATGCATGCCAGCCAGCTGATTGTCAGGTGCGCATGCACGCCAGAACCAGTAAATTTGGCTTTTCCAGAATGCAACCCCTTCGCATGCATGGTAGTGCTGAAAACTGGTCTGCTCATGTGCACTGGCCAGCTGATTGTTGGGCACGCATGTACGCTATGATCTGGAAGTTTGGCTTTTCCGGAGCGCAACCCCAATGAGCGCGCATGCACGCACACATTTCAGCACGACAGGTTCACCATCACTGCTCTAAGACATATTTCTAGCCTTCTAAAGTAAGGAGTCAACTACTAAGAGACTACTCATTACTGATTTAGGGCACTTGGAAATGTAATCCCTTTAACTGTGACCAGATTACATATTGGTAATTCAACTGGTAATGCATGGTAATGGTAATTTAAGAAAAGAAATTAATTCGTTTTGTCCTTGTGATTTCTTCTTTGATTTTATTCGCAATCTTAAATTCACCCTGAACATTCTGTCAGGATGTCTAAAGCATATCCTCAGCAGTAGCCTCTCTGTGAGCCTAAGTTGTTATTTTTAAGAGAGTTATGTGGAGGAGTGTTTTTAAGCCTTTAGGGTTTTTTATCATTATTATTGATCATCGCACAGTCAGCCAGATGTTCAGACTGGGTTTGGCATTTTTGCCTACTTATGGAGTCCTTACCAAGGACCTGGGATAGGCAAATCTGGTGTTACAGATATCGTCACAGGATAGAAGCTGTTCCAAGTAAAGCTACCTTCTACAATTGACTGATAGCAAATTTGTCAATGCCTATGGTGTTCAAGTGATGCTCCAGTTGTTTTGGAATTACACCCAAGGCCTCTATAACTATTTGTACTACCCTCGCTTGCCTTTGCCATAGTTGTTCTATTTCTGTTTGTAGGTCTTTGTATTTTGTTATCTTCTCCAGTTCTTTCTCTTCTCTTCTGCTGTCTCCAGGCACTGCCATATTCACTATCCAGACTTTTTTGTCTTTCTTATTGACAACTGTTAAGTCAGGGGTGTTATGTGGCAGGTTGTTGTTGTTGTTATTGTAGTTCTTAATGTACATGAAGGCAAATGCTTTTTCACGCACTCTTTCAAAAGCAATATAAAGAGTTTATAGCCCACTATATCTTTTTATTCCACTGTATTATAGATTTATATGCCCGTTCTCACATTAATACAAATTTCTATTCCACTGTCAATAGATGAATAATCCCAAAATAGAATAAAACTTATTTTAAGAAGATAAATACAATATGAAATAAAAAAAATAAAACAATTAATATACCATATGCTTAGAACCATAAACCATGTTAAAGTTCTACAACACAGGACATCGGGAGGAAACAGATGAACAGAAGGCACAACAGCACAGACTTAACCACAGTTATGGGTGAACAGATACATTATAAACTGGCACCAAACATTCACAAGGCTCGATGCCAACTGAAACTAAACAGAGAGAAAAAAAATGTTTCACTTGGTGTTTCAACAAAGAATACCTTCTGGCTACCACATAGCCAAAGCTTGGAAAACTTAGTATGCTCAAGAAGAAGGAATCTCCACTAGAATGTACTTGCAAATCAGGCACACAGAGAAAATTTATATAATCCCAATCTGAAGTTGCATCATTTTAATATATCGTTACAAGGAGTTGCAGGCATTTTCCTCTTTTTAGGACATGACTCTAAATCTGTCATCTTGGAGCACTTCAAATGCAGTCTGTTTTGGCTTGGGGGTTTCTAACATCTACCCAAATACTTAAAACAATTTATTCCTTTCCGAAGTTCTTCACCTTGTACATTATCCACCTTGTTCTATACCTTACTTCTTTGACAATCAAACAGATTTCCTTGAATCTTAAACATGTTTACTGGTTTCTATCAGGATCTCAAGGATAGAATAGAATAGAATAGAATAGAATAGAATAGAATAGAATAGAATAGAATAGAATAGAATTTTTTATTAGCCAAGTGTGATTGGACACACAAGGAATTTGTCTTGGTGCATATTTTGGATTCATTTTAAGAGTCTCCACTATTGTTTTGATGCGAAAGGCCAACAGTGTTGTTCAAAAGTAAATTAAATAGACACTGTTTACTACGTGGTACATAATGACCACAATTGAGCCAAAAAAATGTGTTGCTAAGTGTGACATCTGTTAAGTGAGTTTTGCCCCATTTTACGACCTTCCCTGCCACAGTGGTTAAGTTAATCACTGCAGTGAAATTAATCTCAAAGGTTGTTAAATGAATCTGGCTTCCCCACTGACTTCTCTTGTCAGAAGGTCACAAAAGGTGGTCACATGACATACTGCAACCATCATAAATATGAATCAATTTGCCATGCATCTAAATTTTACCATGTAAATGGCTGTAAATGTCGTAAGTGTGAAAAACAATCGTAACATAGTTTTTCATTGAACTTGTAACTTTGACCAGGGGTGAAATGCTCCTGGTTTGGACTGGATCGGGCAATCCAGTAGTGATGGGGGTGGGTAGTTCAGAGAACCGGTAGCAAAAATCCCTGCCCCCCCCCCCCCGACTATGCCCACCCAATCGCCCGGTCCCCACTTGCTACTTAGCACTTGCTGCTTCTTTCGGGCTTGCTTGCTTTTCCTGCCTTGCTTCGGATGCTGCAATCAATTCCATCAGCTAGCAACTCAATCTGCCTGCCTGCAATCCATCTCATCGGTGAGCAACTCAATCTGCCTGTCTCGTCCCTTCAATTGAGTAAATAACTGGAGGGGAGGGGGAGCTTTAAAAAAAGTTAATTGGGGGTTTTTTTAGGAGTTTTTTTTTTTAGACATAGCAATTTAAAGTTAAAATTTAAATTTAGCTACTTTTATCTAAAAATATAAATAAAATAAAATAATAAAGTAAAATATTTGTGCAGCTTTCTGAGTTTTGGTGTGTTTCTGTAGTGTTTCACTCTAACTACACAAACACCCAAAATCTCACAAAGCTATATGTGGCATTTTGTGTGTGTGTGTGTGAGAGAGAGAGAGAGAGAGAGAAAGAATCAGCTGTGTTGTGTTGTGTGTGTGTAAAGTGTGAAAGTTGATTTTTGAGCTTTTTGTGGCTGTGTGAGGTTCCTGCTTGTTGCAGGGGCCATTTTGGGTGAAGTGCAGCTGCTTTTACATTGTGTGTGAGTCAGTTGTATTGTGTTGTATTGTGTTTGTGTAAAGTGTGAAAGTTGGTTTTTGGTACCTCTTATTGTTTTGTGTACTTTATTATTTTTATTATTTATTGTTATTGGCCATGCCTACCCAGTCACCTGACCACCAATTAAGATTTCACCCCTACTTTGAACGATCACTAAACGAACTGTTGTCAAGGACTACCTGTATCAGATTCCTGTGCTCAGTGACATATAAATAAAACTCTCCTCCTTATACCAAAATGTTGAGACTCTAGAAAAAATGCAGAGAAGAGCAACAAAGATGATTAGGGGACTGGAGGCTAAAACATATGAAGAACGGTTGCAGGAACTGGGTATGTCTAGTTTAATGAAATGAGGACTAGGGGAGACATGATAACAGTGTTCCACTATCTCAGGGGTTACCACAAAGAAGAGGGAGTCAAACTATTCTCCAAAGTACCTGAAGGCAGGACAAGAAGCAATGGGTGGAAACTAATCAAGAAGCAGCAACCTAGAACTAAGAAGAAATTTCCTGACAATTAGAAAAATTAACCAGTGGAACAACTTGCTTCCAGAAGCTGTGAATTCTCCAACACTGGAAGTTTTTAAGAGGAGATTGGACAACCATTTGTTTGAAATGGTATAGGGTTTCCTGCTTGAGCAGCGGGTTGGACTAAAAGACCTCCAAGGTCCGGTCCCGTCCCATTCCTTCCCTTCCCTTCCCCTGTCCTGCCTGTCAAGCACTAGGCTTATTTTCATCTGTGCAAATGACCAAGCTGCATTTCAAAAATATTGTTTAATGACACTGAATGGTTGAATGACTGGTTAACTCCACTTCCTAGTTTCCAAAGTCTGACATCAAGAATGAGGGTTAGTAACTTCCTTTCAATACTAAGACAATTCCATGTATATGCTATATATCTGGAAAAAAAATTATAGCAATGTCCAGAAATAAAGTTAGCCAAGGCTTATGAATCCCTATTAAAGTTGCTATTGATTTTGCAACTGTATAAAGCAATGTGCATCCACTTTATTTCAATGGGGGGTTTGTGCACTATATATATATATATATATATATATATATATATATATATATATATATATATATATATATATATATATATATATATATATATATATATATGTGTGTGTGTGTGTGTGTGTGTTTTCTGAGGTTTTCATGGGTGTTTGTATGTAGGTCTTTGGTTGTTCGGGTTTTCTCCCGTGTAAATATATATATCTACACCTTGCTAAAACAAAAGTATCACTTAGCATAACTGATATTTAAAATGTAAGAAAAACAAGAAAAGGGCAAGAGTTAAATCCATTTTATAAATTTTAGATATTTAACTAAGTCTGACTTAAGAGAAAAATATACATATGTATGCAGGTAGTCCTCGACCTACAACCACAATGGAGTTCATATTTTTTGCTTCTAAGCGAGACATTTGTTAAATGAATTTTGCCCCATGTTATGAGCTTTTTTGCCACAGTTGTTAAGTGAATCACTACAGTTGTTAAGTCAGTAATACAGTTGTTAAGTGAATCTGGCTTCCCCATTGACTTTGCTTGTCAGAAGGTCGCCAAAGGTGATCACATGACCCCAGGACACTGCAACCATCATAAATATGAGTCAGTTGGCAAGCATCTGGATTTTGACCACCTGAATATGGAGATACTGCAACAGTATATAAGTATGAAAAATGGTCATAAGTCACTTTTTTCGGTGCCATTGTAACTTTGGTCACTAAAGGAACTATTGTAAGTCAAGGACTACTTGTACATAAATTGCATGTGACACTCAAGTGAATACTTTTCTAAAAATAAAAGGCTTGACCCATCAGCAAATCATCAAAGAAATTTTTAGTGCTAATATATTTCAATTTAAAACACCCTGTTTCAACTGAAAAATGCCCCTTCTACAACTTGAAACAGCTATTTTGAATACAAAACTTTATTAAAGTACTTTAGTAATGTACTACCCTGTTTCCCCGAAAATAAGACCCAATTGGAAAATAAGGCCTAGCATGATTTTTCAGGATGTAAGCCCTACCTCCAAAATAAGCCCCAGTTAAGATTGTCAGCAGATGGAGGCATTTAGTACTGTATTTAGTACTATATTTTAGTACTGTACTAAATAAGACCTAATTGGAAAATAAGCTATAATGCGTCTTTTGGAGCAAAAATTAATATAAGACCCGGTCTTATTTCGGGGGAAACATGGTATGTTAAAGTAGCTTGTCCAAGTAGAGTACGTCATATTGTTTTGAGCTCAAAACACTTCTAAGATGTTCAGAATACCCCATTTTCCACAAAACATTTCAAAATAGGGCATTTTGTATTTAGGGCATTTAAAAAATGCTGAGTGATTCCGTTTTAAATATTCTGCACATCTTCAGTGATGCCACTGGAACCAACGATTTCTACAGTCTTGAGAACGGCTTGTTTTTATTCCAAGCAAATATATCTCCATCACAATGGAGACATAAAAAGACATTCTTTGAGATTATACGAAATGATAGCATTTCATAATGACTACACCTCCAGAAAAGAGAGAGGTTACATCAGTCATATCACTACAGTATAAGCGGGATCTCAACATTAGCTTTGGATAAATAATTAAATTATCTGTGTTTTACATCTAAATTCTGTCAATAAAATTTCTGTCTCGAATTACACCAACATGTACTGTACTGTTACATTATGATCTACTGGGGGAAGCGCAAATGAACTTAGCTAAATTTAACCTACTGAATCACACCTAGCTTCCTGGCAAATTTCAGAAAACTGCAGTAGAAAGTTTAAAAAAATATAAGAAATTACAAATTTTCAACAAACAATAAAACAAACAAAATACAGCATCAAACCAAGGAAAATGTCTAACTTATTCTTAGGATAACAGAGAGGAACCATGAAAGTGTTTTTTTTTTTCATCAAATTAAATGAGAGAAGAAGAAAAAAAGTTTAACGAAGTAGTCCTGAACTTATGACCACAATTAAACCCAAAATTTATGTTGCTAAGTGAGACAGTTGTTGAGTGAATTTTGCCCATTTTACGACTTTTCTTGCCAAGGTTGTTATTTGAATCACTACAGTTAATTAAGTTGTTAACATGGTTGTTAAGTGAAGCTTCCCCACTGAATTTGCTTGTTGGAAGGTAACAAAAGGGATCACATGACCCCATAACACTGCAACAAGAGTCAGTTGCTAAATGTCTGGATTTTGATCATGTGACCATCAGGATGTTGCAATGTTTGTAAGTGTGAAAAATGGTTACCTTTTTCAGTGCCACTCAAATGGTCACTAAATGAACTGTTGTAGGTCGAGAACTACCTGTACTACTCCAACATAATATGAAATGTCACAAACATATTCAAGGTTTTATTCTCCACCAATTAAGCTCCAGAGATGTTGGAACTGCATCTCCCAGAATTCATACTAAACTGAGTTATGTTGAGATGGGTAGCCGAATAAATATTTTTTTAATATATATATATAATTTTTTATTATTATTATTATTATTATTATTATTATTATTATTATTATTATTATTATTATTATTATTATTATTATTATTATTATTATTATTAAAGCTATATAGGGTTACAATCCAAAAATAAATTGACATTGCTAGGCTAGAAGAAGCTGTTGTAATATAATTGGACTCTTTTTTCTCTCTCTCTACACTGATTATATAACTGCAATATGCTTTTGAAGTACCAAGTACTCCTTTGATAGAACGGGCTTTTAAATGCATCCCTAAAAAAATATCAAGTCATCAAGCATTTCACATACGATGTGCTCGCTCAGCCTAATTATGAGGGATGGGGGGAAATATTCTCTCAAATTCTTCATCTACTATCCCTTCTCATCTCCTCTATTTAAGAACCAGATCCAGTTTTTCCTATCTCTTTTTTGCATATATAAGCCGTATCTCTTTTTTCCCTTTAAGCCAGAGTGCATCAATAAATAAAATGCCTTTGAATTGATAGAAACTAAAATGCAAACCGTTCGTAATAGAACTTATAAGCAACATTCACAATAAGATATTCTTTTAGCTTTCCAAGAAAAGCCTTTTGACTGCTATGACAAATAGTTCAAAGCATCTGGCCGCTATATGGGAATAAAAGGTTTTCAAAAGCCTGACAGAATTCTGTTAATACTAAAATGAAACAACATAAGCCTCTGAATGAAAGAACTCTCTTCCCAGCAGGGGGGAAAAATGTAAATTGCATCATTTTTCCATTGGGAATTCTGCAACTAGTACATCAAATCGCAAAGCCAGCAGGAAAGGGGGTCATTTGTCAAATACCTTGGAATACCTGACATGTTATTCTCCAAGCTTTGGGATAAGAAGTAGCAAACAGTTCATAAAGGATTCAAGTGGAGTACTTCTAAGAGACCACTTTCTTTCTGAGATAACAGTAAGGGACCTGTATAACTTTAAACTGGTGAGTTACAATTAAAAAAATGCCAAAAAGTGGTTGAAGATTAAAAAATAGGCAAGATATTTTATCACTGGAAAGCTGCAATCTTCCTCGCAACTTCCCCCTCCAGCATTCTACTATTTAGAGACTGCCTGTATAAGCAATTAAATAAACCAGAAAACTAGCTGTCGTAATTATGCATCAATTCAGAGCCAAGAGAAACAAAAATATGAGGCCTACTCATCAGAAGGCAGGAGAGGAAAAACATAAAAATATATTGTGTATTATTGTTTGGAGGAACTCACCAAAAAGGTTCCAAATTTACATTTACAAATGTGAATTGTCACAACAAGTAATTAGTATTTCCAAAAGTACATCTGTAGATTTCATTTTATATACACAAGGAGCTTACTTTAACTTAAGAAAATCAGTCTACTAGTTTCCAGGTTGTAAAGTTGTAAAGCTTCAACTTTAAAAGGTATCAGTACTTTAAGAATAATGTGCCAATCATAGTCTTCCTAATCCAATTCCTATGCTTTGGGTTTGACAACGAAATATTGGCTAAAATGCAGAAAAAAAACACTATGTTACAAAGAAACCATAATAGCCTCTGGATTTTTCAGACCACAGGTCCCATAAATTGCAGTGTTTGGACTGCAAGACCTATAAAATAAACAGCTAACATAACCTAGATGAATGGAGAAATCAGTAGCCTTTGGATTAATCAAATTCCCTCATTAAAAAAATGGCACATAACTACTTGAATATCAACTTGCAGAGTTGATTTTGTATGTATATCAAGAAAAAAGAAAGACCAAGTAATGGTGAAGTTTTCACTTGTAATTGAAAATTAGTGATCTTACTTCAGTCAAGATCTCATTTAGAGTTCTATGCTTATGTCAGTTTCAAAAAATGTAACAGAGTCATTAAGAACTCCTAGACCAAACTGTGTAAATTTCTACCTCAACTATCCCATATGCCAGGGATAATTCTTTCAGTTTTCTACCATTTTGCAATCCTCTTTATATTAAAACAATATAAACAGACACTGAATGAAGTATGGAATTGAAAATAATGATCAAATAAAAATACCATCCTATTATCCTCAAATCATTTACTTTTTGACTTACATATGAACCTAGTTTATAGTTAAGACAGTTGATCAAAAAACTTATTATATCGAACAGATTGGGATATGCTGTAGTTATCTGAATTTATCTGAATGATGTATTTACCTGAATGTTGATTTACCATATGTATTACTATGTTTCCTTTTATCTATTTTACCCAGGACTTATATCCTGCATTTTATTTATTTTCTATTTTGGATATAGTTGTAACACTAATCAATCAATAAACTACCTTTATATACCTAGAAAATATCCAATAGATACTTTGTTGAATATCTGAATAAAATTTAATAATCAAGTATGTAATTCCCAAAAAAGGCCTACTGCAGAAAAACATGAATAACCAACATCAACGAGACACCGTATAGTTCTATAATTCTGTTCTTTGACGCCTTCTGAGCTTTCAAGAATCACACACAACCAATCAAGAAGGGACTGTATACCCGTGGTGAACCTATGGCACGCGTGCCAAAGATGGCACAGAGAGCCCTCTCTGCTGGCACGCATGCTGTCGTCCCAGGTCAGATCTCTGTGGCATTTCTTTTGTGAGCTTGTTTCCCTGCAAACAACGAAACAGAAGCTCATGAAAGAAAAAGATCTTACCTCTTGCCATGCTGCCGGTGTTGGGATGCCCCGCCTCCCGCCGGCCAGCTGGTGTTGGGGTCTCTGCTGTGCATGTGTGCATGTTCATGTATGCACATGTACACGCATGTCTGCATGCACCTTTCAATTTGGGCATGTGTGCATGCACAGTTTGGGAACTAGGTGTCTAAAAAGTTCACCATCACTGGTTTACACTATGTGGAGATCACGTTTGCAGTATTATTTATCTGTTCGAGATAGCAGGTGTTGTTAAGGTACTTGGAAGAGTTTATCTCACAGGCTTAAAAAAATCATTATTCTGGTCAATCCGATTTCAATATTTTTGTGCAAATCTCTTAGTCACTATTTCCCATTTTATTCACTTTAAATTTCTTATAGTCTTTTATATATTTTTAACATACAGCTATTGAATTAGATTTTTAACTGGATATTGCATTTTAAAATTTTTTTATTATTGGTGTTTTATTTTGCTGTACACCGCCCTGAGTCTTCGGAGAAGGGCGGTATAAAAATTTGAAAAATAAAATAAAATAAAATAAATATAAATATAAACAAGTAGTGATATCACATATTACAATGAGCATTAATTTAACAAAATACAGTGGCTACATTTCACATAACATAACCATTTATAGCTTGTGTCACTAAATTGTAAACCCAGGCAAGAGCTACTTCACTTTTGTACCAGATAAATGAAATAGTACAGATCTACTATTGGAACCAACTCTTTAATATTTTTTTCAAACTATTGGTTTATTGAAATTGATCAGTGCCAAAAATTACTTAGATGTTAATAGAATGCATTAAATGTGCACTTAAAGGGATGACAAATATTCCAAACCAGTTGAGGGAAAGAGTAGATGACAGTGAGGAAGAATCAATTAGATTCATTATCAGAGAATCAAAAATACCCTGCGGCAGAATACTCAAAATGTTTCAAGTTTTGTTCTTCTGGGACATGAAATATTTACACAACTCCAAAATAATTTTCTAAGTAGGGATGTTTGGTTCTTTTAGAAGTCTTTTTTTTTTAAAAAATCAAGCATATCTTTAGCAAACAAGATAGGGACATTATCCACTCCACAGAAGCCGAGATACTGATTCTGCAAATCTTTACAAAACTTTTCATAGCTACTCAGTGCCAAAAATAAAAGCATAAATCATATATAGGTTTTTGAGTCACTATCCCTATCAAAACATAGGGCTGGATTTGACAATCATTAAAATCATACAAATAGGGTGGGGGGAATGAGGAATACAATGTAAACCACCTCTCCCATTTTTCTGTCTGGATGAAGCCATGTATTTTACAGTAAGATTCCATCAGAGACAGAATGGATTCCTCCTTGAGATTCTTCAAAAAGCAACCAGGACTATATTTAACACCTACCTTAGATTAAAGCCATTTATTAATCCAAGTCATCTACCTTGGATTAAAGCCACATGTGTTGAACTACTTAAGTCAATATATGTAGATCTTAAATGTTGTCTCTATTTGTATTCCATACCCAAATGCAAAAAGCAACAAAATAAGTTAGTTAGTAATACCCCCATGAGATACCGTAAAATGGTCATTTCCCCAATCTTGCTAATGCTGTATTTCTAAATAACTAGGCCTTTGTTCTGGTAAGGATTGACATTTTGCCCTCTTTCTGGAAGATTCCACAAAATGCCAACTTACCATTGTTTGTTGTTATGTGGGATAGGCACTGTGGACACTTTTAGACGCATAGTAGTACATCATAGGTTTTGGCCGATTCATCCTATTCTTCAGAATTTTTGATCAAGGAGCTAGAGTACAATTCTGTATTATCACTATTCTCACATTACCTATAGAGTTAACTTAGTTTTGTGCCTCTGAATGCTATTAAGTTGCTCAGCGATCTGCAAAATCTCTATTATATGGCATTGCAGCATTTTACCTTAATTGTATAAGCTGATTGTTTAACACAGTGGTAGTCAACCTGGTCCCTATGGCCCACTAGTGGGCATTCCAGCTTTCATGGCGGGCGGTAGGGGTTTTGTCCGATACTGAAGCACTTTCCTTTTTTTAAATTTAATTGACTTTTTAAAAAAATTTCATAGCATTATTTAAAAACATTTTCATTAGGTTTTCATAAAATTCCCTGTGACAATTTAAATTTCTGAAAATATACTATTTGTATCGCCCGTGCATAAGTTTAGTTCACGTTACATAAGTGAAACTAAATGGCGCTATAGTGCGACCGCAAACAAAAGAGCCTCGTCCCAGAATAGCTCGCGCATCTTCCCCCAAACCGGTGGGCGGTTAGAAAATTTTACTACTAACAGAGATAAAGTGGGTGGTAGGTATAAAAAGGTTGACTACCCCTGGTTTAACATAATAAATTATCTGGCTATCAATCTGTTATCTAGTTTTTCACTATAAGGTTGTTCAAATTAAAGACTCCTAAAAAAATCACAGAAAACTAAAAAAAAACTTTCAACAGAAGGACTCTGGATGCTAAACAGAATTAACAAAAAAACTGTAACAATGTTTTTTAAAAAATTACATATGCCTCAAACATGGGAAATCAACAAGATTTCAAGCCAAGCCTGACTTCAACACATATTAAATAATTTCTAGTTTTTAGAAGATATTTGGGGGGGGGATCAAGATAGTTTGATGTAAAAGAACCCAATGAGAATGCTGCTCAATTTGAATACTTGTTCAATTTGAAGCATCTTTTTTGCCCAATTAAATATCAAGGAAAATGTATACTTTTATTAAGGCATTATTTTACTTGCTTTAAAAAATTAAGACAGGTTGCAACAGAAATATTGTTAGAGTGCAACATTAATAGAAAAGCAAAGGGTTAAGCAAAAATTTCTTTATTCCAATAATACATTAGCAATTAAACAAACAAGTTTGCTTTTAAAAAATATTCAACAATAGAACCAAACTAGTATTCTAGATTCTTCTAAGTCTTATTCCCATACATATAAAAACTAAGTAATATCATTTGGAAAAAAAATATGTACTTGCTATTCTATTCATCAGTTCTGAAATATGTCAGTATATAAGAGTTCATGAATTGGAATTGACATGGTAACAGGTCAGCCAATGGGGACTGTTTGGTGACCCAGATGGCTCTAACAGGTTATGGGCCCAGAGCACACCAAGCACACAGTAAGACTGAACTGTAATTAAGCTCAAGGACAGTCTGTTATAAAGAAAAGAGAACAAAGCTGAGAAGGCTTGCAGGATGGCTGTTGTGTTTGAAGGAGAACTCTGCCTCAATTGGGACAGAAGAATTATATTATTTGGGCTGCAAAATTGGAATGCTTCCTGAAGGCTAAGGAGCTCTGGGATATTAATCCACCCCAGGCACCATTAGCAGCAGCAGATTAAAGGCAACATAGTAAGGGCCTGGCCTATATCATCTTAAATTTAGAAGATGAACAATTCCTGAATGTAGCTAATTTAAAAACTGCAAAGGAGGTTTGGCTGAAATTAAGAAGTGTGCGTGTGAGTGTGTCAGTATGCAATATTGTGCAATTATCAAGACAATTGTACAGAGCTAGACTGTTACCACAAGAGAATGTGGAGAAACATTTGCTGTGAATGCAAACTTTATTTATTGAATTGGAAAAGCGTGGAATGCAGATTCCTGAGTCTCAGAAGATACTGTTGGTGTTAAATAGTCTTGATGAAATGTGGGACATTGTTTCAGCTGTTTTAGAGTGCAAACCAGAACAGGACTTAAGAATAGAAGCCCTTAAGACAGGAGTGTCCAAACTTGGCAACTTTAAGACTTGTGGACTTCAACTCCCAGAATTCCTCAGCCAGCTTTACTGAGGAATTTTGGGAGTTGAAGTCCACAAGTCTTAAAGTTGCCAAGTCTGGAGGCCCCTGCCCTAAAGCCTGTTTGCTTTCTGAAGAAAAGAAACATCATTTTAGAAATAGCCACCAGGAGAAATTCCTGAGATGGGGACCCAAGGAGCAGAGAGAGAAAAGCAACAAACAGGATGTCTGCAGAGATCGGATTACAACCCAGCAAAGATTTTCTAAAAAGCATGAAACAGGACACCAAAACAAGGTTTTGAGACCACATTTGTAAAAGGGAAGTGTCTCATAAAATGAAATGGGAGTGTATGTGCACAGGGCGTAAAACAGGATCATCTTTATGTGTAATAGGAACAAAAGGTTCAATGTGCCCATACATTTGGAAATGTGGCACAGATTCATGTGTTCATCTCTTGCACAGGAAGCTTGGCCATGCCAGCTTCAGAGTTTTGCTAAAAATGCAACAGTTTGGAGAAGTAGGTTAAATTTAAAAGGGTGTAAGGCATATTTGGACTGTTCAGTATGTAAATCATCAAAGTTCAAGGTATTTTCTGTAAGCAAGAGTAGCATAAGGCAGACAACAAGAGCTCTAGAGCTGGTACATGCAGATTTGGTTGGGTCAATACAAGCCAGTTTGGGAGGAGCAAAGTATGTGCTAGTCATTATAGATGACTACAGCAAATTCCACTTAATGAGAAGGAAGGACTCACTGGAGAAGAGCCTAATGCTGGGAAAGATTGAGGGCAAAAGAAGAATGGGATGGCAGAGAATGAGGTGGCTGGCTGGAGTCATTGAAGCTGTAGGCATGAGCTTAAATGGACTCCAGAGGATGGTGGAAGACAGGAAGGCCTGGAGGAACATTGTCCATGGGGTCGCGATGGGTTGGACACGACTTCGCAACTAACAACAGCAGCAGCAGATTTGGTTTCTGCTATTTACTAAAGAGTAAAATAGAAGTGCTACAGAAATTTTAAGCAATGGATAAGGTTCGTAAAAAGGAGATATAAACAAAAGGTATGTCAGCTGCAAATTGAAAGAGGTTCAGAATTCATGTCAGCAAATTTTCAACAGTGGTTGGGACAGTTAGGTATAAAACACAAATCCGTACACAGCAGCTGAGAATGGAGTTGCTGAGAGACGGAATGGTGTCTTACAAACAATGAAGGACTCACTGCTGGAGGATTCTGGTCTGACC
The DNA here is from genome assembly GCF_028640845.1 of Ahaetulla prasina. Classification (NCBI taxonomy): domain Eukaryota; kingdom Metazoa; phylum Chordata; class Lepidosauria; order Squamata; family Colubridae; genus Ahaetulla; species Ahaetulla prasina. Next base: position 217,330,040 of record NC_080540.1, on the reverse strand, counting down.
AGGTCATATTGGGGTGAAGCCATGTTGACTGCTAATTATTTAATCAATAGGCTGTGGAGTTCCTCTATTAATGATACTCCATATGCTGTGCTATATGGGAGAAAACCATCTATGACACATTTAAGGGTGTCATGCATGGGTGCATATTCCAAAAGGAATTAGGAGAAAAGGTCAACCAAAGGCTAGAAAGCTCAGGTTTACGGGCTATGAGCTCACTTAGTGATGGTGACAGCGTTCAGGGAGGAGAAACTGAAAGAGAGCAAGAAAAGGAATCAGGAAAAGATGATGACTCGGATATGAAGCAAGGGAGGGTTGAAACACAAGAGCAGTCAATGCCAAGCAGGTCAGAGCGATGGAACAAGGGGATTCCACCTGACAAAGTATTCTGCTAATGAAATTTGGGTGAGGACAAAAGTGAAGCCTGTGATCAAGAGATATATCAGTCAGCAATAGGGAGCTTGTTATATCTGTCACAGTGGTCCAGACCAAACATAGCTTGTGCAGTAAGCATCTTAAGTCTGCTATTATACTGCTGCACCAATGCAATTGCATTGGATGGGTATAAAAATGATTCTCAGATATTTGAAGGGAACTGTGAACTTGGGTCTTCAAATACAGGTCTCTGAAGAATTGAAATTGAAATGTTAAATTGACAGTGATTATGCTGATAATGTAAAAACCAGAAAACCCAATTCTGGGATTGTGGTATTGTTTGGAGGGGCTTTAATTAGTTGGAAATCCAGAAAAAAACAACTGTAGCCATTTCTATGGCAGAGGCAGAATTTATTGCTCTGTCTGAACTTTGCTCAGAGGTAACCTGGTACGTACAGGTGTTAAAGGATTTAAACATAAAGATAAATGAAGCTGTTACTGTGTTTGAGGATAATGCTGCTGGCATTAAAATGGCAACAGGTGACAGAGTAAAGAATAGAAGCAAGCATGTGGATATTAAATGTTGTAATGTAAAAGAAGCCATCAAATTTAAATTAATTAGCTTGCTGTTCTTCAGAGGACAATCTGGCAGATATAATGACCAAGCCATTGGGTGGAGTGTACCATGGGAAGAATATTAAGTTACTTGGTTTTATGTCTATTCCAGTCATGAAGGCAGGAGTGTATAAGAGTTCCTGAATTGGAATAGACATGGTAACAGTTCAGCTAATGGGGACTGTTTGGTGACCCAGATGGCTCTGAGCCTGGGAGTGGCTTAGCCTAACTGGTCTGTATAAAAGAGTTACTTTGTCCTTGCAATATAGCCTCTGTATTATATTGCTTCTGTGATTATATTGATTCTGTGCTTCTGGATTCTGAGTTCTGCTGCATGGGTATTGTATACATGCATCATGCTTTATATTACTGTATATAAAGAAGGTTCTTTTATACATGAATCCTGCTGAATTATTTACTTGTGTGCTGGTTGGATTGCTGCAAACTCTAACAAAATATTCACTAGAAGCTTTAGTCATATCAAATAAAAGGCATGGGGGGGGGGGTTTGAGGAAACTGTTAACACTTAACAAGTTTGAAACACATTACTTTCATGCCAGCAGTTATATTATATAAGTTTTATTACTGCATAGTTTGGTGTTATTCACAATTATATTGTTGCCCGGATAAAAAGAATTACATCTACTTCTTAAAGAATGTCTACTTATACCTTGACTGATTTAATATTGGCAGCAGAGTACAAAAATAAATTAGCACAGAGTTCCCAAAAGAGGTAAGATTTGAAGATATCATATGTTGTCCTGAATCTACAATAATCAGAAATCAAGTCTACAACCAAATGCCTACCAAATAGAAACTTTCTAAATTGAGTAATTCACTCTATTGAAACACAAAGATATAAAAAAAATTTCTCAATTATTTTTCAGCAGATACCGAGAAAACAATTACGGATAGATGAGTGTATGTTTTAATTAATGTATTCAAATATTATATTGCCTGTTCTGCTTTTGCATCTTTCTCTAAATTTAACATTTCAAGGTAAGAATGATTGTCATTATGGTATCACTACACGAAAAACCTCTCTAAAAAAGGGACAGTTAGAAGAATTGTCCTTGATTCCCAAACTGGAAGGGGCACCACTCAAAATATACCTGAAATGATCAGATGTATCTGAAATGGTCAGATACACCAATTTTTTCATCCAAATTGATTAGTAAAAATAAAGTGTGTGAAGTGTTATTTTAGTATTTTTCTGACATTCTCCCAATTTGTTTCAATAGATACAAATTAATGAAGGAAAATAATTACAGGCATTTCAGTCAGCAAGAGGAAGGTGTATCATATTATAATATTTTGCCCGTCAATAACTGCCTTGTACATGAATTAAGGTGGGATATAAATTTAATAAATAGAAAAGATTAAAACAAGCAACTGACTCCCCACAGAAGGGCTGTGGATCAAAGTCCCTGATAAACAGTCCTGCCAGGTAATGATGGCTGAGAAAAATAAGGGGGAACTTCCTGTTCCAAGGAGTCAGGGCAGTAGGTCAGCTGTAAGTCTGCAGCAATACCTTGGGAAATGGCTTGAGAAATTATAAGCCTCATGTCCTGAGAGATCTCAGGCCCCTGACTGTCCACTGGGCAAAGCTCCACCACAGTGGGTATAAAGGTATTTACAGGAGCTGACCTAATAAAAGATCCTTGCTGTCTGTCTGTTGTATGCAAGCAAAGGGATCTGGTTTTTTTTCTCTGCTGTTAAACTGAGGGGTGATAGAAGGAGATAGTTCTCTCGCTCCCTCTAGTGGTGATTCCAGCAGAATTGCAGCTTGTGGTTGGGCCAATGGCTCCATCTGAAAAGGGCGTGAATTGCTTGGAGCTGTCAGTGGAGACTCTGGCTGCTTGCCCTGTTTCTTTGCAGCCCTTGAAAACTGCTTTTCAAGGGCTTTGAGGCACCTCTTAGCGTCCTTCTCCTCAGCGTTGGTGATCCTAGACTTTGAGCAGCGGATTGCTTTGGTTTTGATTTTGTCAGCTGCCCTCTTAGAAGCCTACCTAGATTTTGCCAATCCTCTAACAAGTTCCAGCGAAGCTGAGGATCGATACTTAGCTTCGTTCCTGTCATCAGGGGAGTGGTCCACCATTTTGACAGCTCAGCTCCTGACAGGAACAACGGAAAATACCTGGGAGCTGAAGCAGAGGATCCAATGGTGGTCAGCTGACAGTGGCCCGAACTAGTCAGCACACTCAATGGCGGCTCAGAAGGCAGAATCCAGTGCCGGAGGCTGCTTTTGAATCATTGTAATTCCGTGGATCGGCGGCTGTGCCAGGCACACTGGTCTAGCGAGTACGATCCTCACGGCTTTCAGTTGAGGTGATAGTAGGTTGGCGGCATTACCAGAAGACCTGGATTGGCCAGCGCGACTGTTCAGCATGGAGCTGAGCTCCGGCGGCAGGAATGAAGGGTGAGAGCTTCTGCTGCCTCCGCTTGCTCTGATATGCCGCTAATCGCAATAGAAACTTGTTTCTTTTCCCGAAGTCCAAGAATGGGTTTTTCAATTGTCCGATCTGACCAGATGCATCTCTCTCGGGCTAGACCGACTTGAAAACTGGAACCAGAGACAGAGTCAACTGGGCATGGCTTCAATTTATCTCTCAGTCTCTGGGCAGAAAGGACATCATTGAACACTATTCTTGGACCCTCCCACTATCACACTGGAGAACAATTTGTTCATTCCATGACTCTGAGAGACTCTGTGCCAAGTTTTGGAAACTAGTTACCTGGCAGCTTTCCAAGCGAGATCAGGTCTGTGTTGATAAATATTCCTTTGAAAAACTGTTTGGACAGGCCTTGCTGACTATGAATGAAAGGAATTCACAGTCATGTAAATAAAATAGGTTTTGCCAGGACCAAGACTCTGCTTCCTGCTTTTTGAGGTAGCTTAGGTCAGAATACTTTCTTTACCAGCTGAACTGCCTACACTGTGGTAAACATGCTTGCATTAACTGCATTGCAGGTACTAATTTAGTAACAGATTACAATTCTTTTCAACAGAATCTGAATCAAGTTGAAAATATGAAGGAAAGTTATCTCTTTCAGTTCTATCCATTTGGATAGCAATTTCAAAAGAAGCTTTCAATACATAGAAATGTTCAGAAAACAGAACATTGCACAATATTCAGGCTGTATTTGAAAGAAAACACAACTTCAAAAAAAATCACTATGCGAAATGTCCACATACAACTAGATGAATCCAGGCTATATTTACAAGTTCTAGATAGTAGCCCAATTGTTTATATACAAACATAACTGCTGTGGGCATGAAATCTGCACTATATAATCTATGGTGCTGCAGGCATTGTTTTTGGGGATTCCCAGGCAAGGATATAAGAAGGCCAAACTAAAACCAGATTTGCTGTCATTCTTTCTGGAATACGTGCAAGCATGAGTATAGGAATGTGATCAAGAATCCAGAATTTCCTATTCCTATTTTACCCCAAAAGTAGTAAACAAGGAATGGCGCTTTTGCTGAGAACCTTGGACTAAATGAGACAACATGTTACCAACCATCACACCTAATGCAGAAAAATATGCCTCACCTCAATTTCCTAGTTTAACCTAACTTTTCAGCAAATAAATCTAACAAATACTTTACTGTCATCTAAATGCATGTTTTTAATCTAATATTTAAACCATAGACATAAGATGTATTTTTCGAAGCATCATTTACATGATTGTGAAGCCCACCTTAAGTCTCTGCATACCATAGATAGATAGATAGATAGATAGATAGATAGATAGATAGATAGATAGATAGATAGATAGATAGATAGATAGATAGATAGATAGATAGACAGACAGAGAGACAGACAGACAGACAGACAGACAGACAGACAGACAGACAGACAGACAGACAGACAGACAGACAGACAGACAGACAGATAGAGTGAGTGTTCTTAACAGAGATATGGGAATTTAAGCTACTCGAGTCATTTAAAATTTCTCTTCGGTAAATTAATTGTGAGATCTCTGCAAGCAACTACACTCAGATTACTCAGGCTGACTTGCCCAGAGGCCAACACATTTAATACATACACAAGCCATAAATGTACATGATAACTAGTGATTACTAATTACATTTTAAGATGTTAACTGCAGCTGGTTGGAACACTTTCAGCATCACAGTAAATTGCAAAAGCACAATATTTGAAAAAAAAAAGTGCTTAGGATTATTCAATGGAAAAATTTTATTGCCATATATTCAAAGCATTCTACTATTTTGATATTCTTAAGGCAGATCCAGTTATCTTCTGCAAATTATGAAAAAAAAAAGCAAATACATAGATTAATCCAGTTTGAGCTGAACTCTGCTCCTTACCTTCTTTTTGTGAAGGCATTATCTATTTCTTGGTCATTTAGAATAAAGTAAAAAGTTATCAGCAATAGTGAATGTACCTACTCCTTAACTCTAATCCTACTGCTTTAGAATAAAAAATTGAGGGCACTGCTAATCTGATTTCCATCAATTATTTCACCATTTTATGAATCTATAATTAGGTATGATTAGCTGGGCTTAATTATCAAGGAATATAAACAGCAAAACCACCTCAGCACAATTTATTCTATTTTTATTTGTAGATCAATTTATATGCTACTTTAACCACAAGTGTAGGCAGTTACATAACGGGATTAAAATATAACCAAAAAAGAAAGAAATAGGAAAAGGATAAAATCAACAGAAAAATACACTGGGGAAGACTAACCCAAACAAGTATATTCCCAATCAATCCATGTTAGGCAGCTGAACCCACACAGAGAGACAATTAGATTGCAAGATAATCCTTTGGGATAATCTTTTGATAGGCTGAGTGTCAAAACCATTATGCTCCTGGCATGAAAACTCTGGACAGAAATTGTTTATGATGTCAATAAGGAGATGGGAATATAATACTGTTCTTTTCCAAGAAAACCTAATGTGTTAGTGGAAAACAAACTACATGTATTACTTTCTCAATTATGAGACAGCAATCAGAATACATCAGCTAGAGTTGGGTTCATACCTTAATTCATAATGTCCTGATAATGCCCCTCTCAAAACAAATAGAAATTCAGCCATAATGAGGGGCTGCTGTTTAGTCTACAAATTCATTGCCAGGAAGAATTCTAAATACATGTAGTCCTGAACTTACAACCACAATTGAGCCCAAAATTTATATTATTAAGTAACAGATTTGTTGAGTATTGCCCAGTGATGAAATCTTCCCCGGTTTGCCACTGGTTCGCTGCCCGCACATGTGCGGTGCATACCAAGTGTGTGCTGCGCGCGCACATGCACACTAAATGTGCACTGTGTACAAACACATGTGCAGTGCGCACCAAACACATTCTGTGTCTGCATTCATGTGCAGTGCGTGATGAACGTATGCTTCACGTGGAAAAAGGAGGTTTGGGAAGTAGAACAGTGAGGGGGGAACAGCTGCGCTGTGCAATTTAGATTTACTAGAAAGCATCATTTCCTGCTTTCTAGCAATTTTAAATCGCGCAGCACAGCTGATCGTCGGAAATATTGGTTCGGAGGAACCCGTAGCTTTTTTTTACTACCAGTTTTCCCGAACCGGTAGTTTTTAGTCACTACCGGTTCACCCGAACTAGTGCGAACTGGTAGCATTTCACCACCGGTTTTGCCCCATTTTATGACCTTTCTTGCCCAATTATTAAGTGAATCACTGCAGTTGGTAAATTAGTAATCCAGATGCTAAGTGATTCTGGCTTCACCATTCACTTTGCTTGTCAAAAGGTCTCAAAGGTCATAAGTATGAATCAGTTGCCAAACATCTGAATTTTGATCACATGATCAGGAGGATGCTGTAAAGGTTGTAACTGTGAAAAATGGTCATAAGTCACTTTTTTCAGTGCCACTGTAAGTCTGAACAGTCACTAATTGAATTGCTGTAAATCGATGACTACTTGTAATCTACAATAAATTAAAAAATAAGATTATCTTTCTCCCTCAAGTTAAAGTCTTGAAGGGACAGAGCTTAGCTACATTCAATATTTCAGTTTTAGTTGTATTCTTTGATCTTTATTTATTGATTAGCCCTTGGGCCATATCAAAATGCAGAGTTCTAGAAACAAATTATTACTAAAATTTGGTAAAGGCAATTTAAAAGTTGTATCCAAAATATTGCTGATCTGGAATGTCAAGCAAAATTCCGATTCCCAATATTAAAATAGAAACACATGTACCAGTCAGCTCCTGGGAAGAAAAAAATAATGAATTCTTTTACTACGGTACCTAAAAGAATAGTTTGCATCGATTATTAATTTGTAGATCACACAGAATGAGGTAGAAAATAAATCCTCTAAGTGGGACATGCAATAACCTAACTATAATCTAATTCCACACTACTTTTTACTTGTATTTACAAGTACCAAATCAACTCATATCTAAACAAAGTTGCTGTTAACTCATCCTGCATTCATATCACAAATCTTCTTTAGAGAAGGTCTTCCCTAGCTAGTAAACCTTAGCTAGTAAAATCCCCAAAAGACTATAAAAACACAAACAAACAAAAAAAGATAAAGGACAGTCCAGAATGCCTGAAAAGTTCATATCACAGGATATGAATATAAAGTTCAAAAAACGAAACTCATATGAAGTATACAAGATTACAATATAAATGGTGAGGAAGTCCCACTGAATAGTGTAATCAGGGTGGATTTGTGATGTAATCAGGGTGGATTTGTGATGTAATCAAGCCTTTTTACTAATAATTTAAATTGTGATTTAAATCAACTTGATTTAAATCACAATTTAAATTATTAGTAAAAAGGCTTGATTACATCAACTCGATTTAAATCATAATTTTTAAAGAGCAACTATCATCTATGTCCCACAGCAGCTCCTCCTCTGACCTGCTGTTGACTCACCAACAGTCCTAATATTGAGAATACATAGCCTCATGTTACATAACTAAGCTCCATTTCATGCTGAATAAACTAAATTATTAATGTATCTTAAATAGAAAACTATCTTTAGATAGATTTTTACTCCAAAAGCGTTTTATTAAAATAAATTTGATAAAAATCCAATTTAAATAAAAAAAATCCGATTTAAATTTTAAAAATCTGATTTTTTTTAATTATCTATTTTTATCCACCCTGAGTGTAATACAGTTGGTCCTGGACTTACAACAGTTCCCTTGGTGACCGGCACTGAAAAAAGGTGACTTATAACCATTTTTCACACTTGTGACTGTTGCAGCAGCCCCATGGTCCCATGATTTATGTTTGGATGCTTGGCAAATAACTCATGTTTATGACCGTTGCAGTGTCCGGGAGTCACATGTTCACCTTTTGCAAACCTTCTGACAAGCAAAATCAGTGAGGAAACCATATTCACTTAACAACCATGTTACTAATTTAACAACTGCAAATGTGGCAAGGAAAGTCGTAAAATGGAGCAAAACTCAATTAACAAATTTCTCACTTAGCAACATAAATTTTGAGCTCAATTGTGGTCGTTGAGGACTACCTATATATAATGTAAGGTAACCAAACACAATGCCCTTGATGTTCTCTGAGCTTGGTTGTTTTCTTGCAGACATTTAATTACCCAACTAGTTAAACATCTTGTATTGGGATCCCACAGCCCAACCCTGAGGTACAAGTATTCTAAAAAATGTGCAGATCCTAAACTTATTCCTCCTCACTTTTGAAACCACTGTTTAGTTTTGATTTGTTTGAAAGAGACACTTATTTTTTCTCTCACACTGAGAGCCAAATAAGAGCAATTTAGATGCCTGCATCCACATTTACTTACTCATGACAAAACCACTGTCAGCTTTGGAAGCCATATTAGGCCGGAAGCTTCCGTGCTGCCACTTTCTCATGTGTGGGACTACCGTTCCTGTCCTAATGTTTTCTTTTATTCATACCCTTTTTTTTCCTTTTATTTAGTAGAGGACACCCACATTCTGTCTTACAGGAATTGTAAATGCAAGATGGTGAAATCCAGGACTGGATCTGATGGACGTTAAAAAATAATGGTGAAATAATTAGCACTGAAAGAACTAAGCAGCATTAGGACTGTTTTCATAAAGTGTGTGCGGGGTGTGTGTGTGTATTATGCTACATAAATAGCATAAACCAATATTAAATTATATTCAACCAGACATGAGATCAGCTCAGTGTAGAATAAAAATGTCATTTTAAGCTAAAGATACTTGGCTTAGACCAGTGATGGCGAATCTATGGCACGTGTACCAGAGGTGGCATGCAGAGCCCTCTCTGCTGGTACGCGCATCGTCGCCCCAGGTCAGATCTCCGTGGCATTTCTTTTGTGAGCTTCTGTTTCCCTGCAAACAATGAAACAGAAGCTCACGAAAGAAAAAGATCTTACCTCTTGCCACGCTGCCAGTGTTGGGATGCCCCCCTCCCGCCAGCAAGCTGTCTTCGGGTCTCTGCTGCGCATATATGCATATCCGTGTGTGCATGTCCACACATGTGCACATTTACACATGCACACCTTTCAATTTGGGCATGCACATGCATGCAGTTTGGGCACTCAGTGTCTAAAAGGTTCGCCATCACTGGCTTAGACATTCATTTGGGTCTGGACACTTTCTTCTATAATAATAATAATGATAATAAATAACAACAATAACAGTCCCAGACTGTGAATTGAATTGAAGATTAAACACAAAACCAAGCATTGGTTAAGTACTATATAAAATATGCAATGCCAGATCTAATGTACTGGTTAGATCTGTGAATGGCTATATGATATATTATATAACATGGTTACATCAAGAAGAGCAATTTAGATAATTAAAATTCTGGAAACTAAAACATACAAAGAACTGGAATTAGGTATGACTAGTCTAGACAAAAGAAAGACTAGAGGTGAAATGATAGCAGTATTCCAGTATTTGAGGGGCTGCCACAAAGAAGAAGGGGTCTACTTATTTTCCAAAGCACCAAAAGGCAAGACAAGAAACAATGGATGGAAACTAATCAAGGAGAGAACCAATTTAGAACTAACGGTTAGAACAATTAACCAGTGGAACAGCTGGCCTTCAGAAGCTGTGGATGCTCCATCACTGGAGGTTTTTAAGAGGAGACTGGACAGCCACTTGTCTGGAATGTTATAGGGTCTCCGCTTGAGCCGTTTGGAGTAGAAGACCTCCAAGGTACCTTCCAGCTCTATTCTGATTAAATTAGATTAAGATACTAGCTATAGTTTATTCTAAATTTTAGAATTTAAAAGTTCTTTCTCTAATGTCTAAAAAAAAGCTATATATGCAGCTGGAAATTCTGTGCAAATACTATAGTCCATGCCCAACATTATGTCATAAAGTGATTTATTTTGGGGTTACATGCAAACCAGGTCTTATTATTTATTTATTTATTCAATTTTTAACCAATCAGTCCATTTATCCATTTATGGGTTACATGGTTTGAGTTCTATCTATATAACACCTACACTGTAAAAGAACTGGGATGAAGAAGTTGTAAGAAGTAAGTAATTTTTATTACTATCTTAGAGATCTATCACCTCTTCAGAAGTGAAGATAGCAGAATGCTGTTCATATTTTGACATAGTAAGGTATAGATATCTGGAGTTCCTCTGGCTAGTCCATACACTTCCTGTGTTAAAGATGGACGTCACTGTTAGGGAAGCAGAATTTGACCAACCTGCCAATGCAGTCCTGGACTTTTATATATAAATTGGTATAATGTCAGAAATGTCAACTTGTTCTTCAGTTTAATTTCTGGAAAAGAAATCTCATCTTCTCTCCGTTGGTACTTTTCTAGAGGCACACTTGAAAATTAAGAGTGGGTTTTTCACCAATGGTCAAGCTTAGCTTGAAGCAATCATTATGTTCATGTTAGAAAATTATCTGGTTAAGATATAAAAAGGTAAAGGTTCCCCTCGCACATATGTGCTAGTCGTTCCCGACACTAGGGGGCAGTGCTCATCTCTGCTTCAAAGCTGAAGGGCCAGCACTGTCGAAAGACGTCTCCGTGGTCATGTGGCCGGCATGATTAAATGCCAAAGCCACACGGAACGCTGTTATCTTCCCACCAAAGGTGGTCCCTATTTTTCTACATGCATTTTTTACGTGCTTTCTAACTGCTAGGTTGGCAGCAGCTGGGACAAGTAACGGGAGCTCACCCCATTATCCAGCACTAAGATTGCCAACCTTTCGATCAACAAGCTAAGCTCATAGGGATGTGGTGGCTCAGTGGTTAAGATATACATGCATATAAACAGCATAAAGAAATGTGATGGTGCCGTGATTAGAATGCCATATTGTATTGTAACTCTGCTGACTGCCAGCAGTTCCATCAGGACCAGCTCAGGGTTGACTCAGCCTCCCATTTTTCCGAGATTAGTAAAAGGAGGACCCAGATTGTTGGGGGCAATATGCTAACTCTGTAAATTGCTTAGAGAGGGTTGTAAAGCAGTATATAACTCTAAGTGTTATTGCTATAATGCATGCTGCACTGATTGAGCAGTAGCAGAACTATTCTGTTTACTTTTCTGGCCCATCTTTCCCTCCCTTCTGCAAGGAAGGCTTTCATGTTTATCTAGGATTAATAACGAATTATTTTTTTCTTGGCCTACTACAAAGATTCACTTCAATGAACCTAAAGAACACCCATGCACTATTCTGATCAAACACTTTTTCTTCTATACACTCGTCTTCCTGAGGCGGTTCTTCTGTGACAGTTTCCTTATCAGAAGAAGGCAGACATAACATATAATGTCTCTCCTGGAAAAAAACTGAGGTAGATTTTTATTACAGGTAAACAGCAAAAGGATTCGGCAAAAAGAACACTGGAGCACCAAAAAATCCCCCTTTGTTAAATTTGATTGAGGCAGTCCTCAACTTACAACCAAAATTGGGCCCAAAATTTCTGTTGCCGAGACAGTCATTAAGTGAATTTTGCCCCTTTTTATAAACTTTCGTCAACGTTGTTAAGTGAATCACTGCAGTTCTTCAGTTAGTGACATGGTTGTTAAGTGAAGCTGGCTTCCACTCTGACCTTGCTTGTCAGAAAGTCACAAAAGGTTTACACAAAATGATCCTGAGACCCTGCAACTGTCATAAATATGAAACAGTTGCCAAGCATCTTAGTTTTGATCAGCTGACTATGGGGCTGCTGCAACGGATGCAAGTGTGAAAAATGAACATAAGTCATTTTTTTAGTACCACTGTAATTTTGAACAGTCACTAAACAACCTGCTGTAAGTGAAGGACTACCTGTACTGGGAGAGGAGATTAATTCTGGAGTTCTCATCTACCTGAATATCTAGTATTAGGAGATCAGGAAATACAATGAATATCCTAAAACGTAGAAGCAAAAAAGCAAATAGGTAGGGCTGAGAAAGTCAGGAAGGTCAGACAAGACTTAATTAGAGATACAGGACATCTATTGAAAATGTAAGTAAAGATGATGCTCTGTAGGAAATCTGGTTGGTTGACAGAAAATAGTAAATATTGCTTCTGGAAAGCCATGGTGTTCCGTTGTTCACTCTACACGATGCGCTATTTACTGAACAAGATGAAGTTTAGAAGGAACTCAGAAAATGCATCTTCCTTTAAGATTCATTCTCTTCCATTCCGTTCCATTCCATTCCTGAGATGACACTTGAACCTTACAAGAGGAGATGCTATATAGCCATGATGGCGAACCTGTGGCACACATGCCACAGGTGGCATGCGGAGCCGTATCGGTGGGCACACAAGCTCAGCTCCGGTGCGTATGTCCGCACCAGCCAGCTGATTTTTGAGCTTTCTGGGCCACCAGAAGTTGGCAAATGGGCCTTTTCTAGCCTCCGGGGTGCGGGGAGGCCATTCACCGCCCTGAGTCCTTCGGGAGAAGGGCGGTATAAAAATTAAATAATAATAATAATAATAATAATAATAATAATAATAATAATAATAATTATTATTATTATTATTATTATTATTATTATTATTATTATTATTATTATTATTATTATTATTTTCACCCTCCGCATGCTCCTAGAGAGGCTCTGGAGCCTGGGGAGAGCAAAAAACAAGCCTACCATGTCCACTGTGCCATTGCGTGCCATAAGCGGGGGGAGGTGTCATGCACATGCACGGGAGGCAGGGTGCATAGAATTATGGTTATGGGCGCACGCGAGTGCGACCCCCTATGCTCCCCCCACTTTTGGCACGCAATGGCAAAAAGATTAGCCATCACTGGTATATAGTATAAAGACTCAGAATCAGAACAGAGGTGGAAGGGACCTTGGAAGTAACAGTAACAGAGTTGGAAGGGACCTTGGAGGTCTTCTAGTCCAGCCCCCTGGTCAAGCAGGAGATCCTGTACAATTTCAGGCAAGTGACTCTCCAGTCTTTTCTTAAAAACTTCCAGTGTTGAAGCACCCACGACCGCTGAAAGCAAGCTGTTCCACTGGTTAGGGTAACTGTCCTCACTATTAGGAAGTTTCTCTTTAATTCCAGGTTGCTTCTCTCCTTGATTAGTTTCCACCTATTGTTTCTTGTCCTGCCCTCTGGTGCTTTGGAAAATAAACTGACCCCCTCCTCTTTCCTGGAAATCCCCAAATACTGGAATACTGCTATCATGTCCCCCCCAGTCCTTCTTTTCTCTAGACTGGCCAAACCCAAATCCTGCAACTGTTCTTCGTATGTTTTAGTCTCCAGACCTTTAAACATCTTAGTTGCTCTTCTTTGCATTTCAAAGACTCAACATCTTTTTTTATAATGTGACCAAAACTGGATAGTTTTAATAATAGGGTCACTTGCAATTTTAAGCTGCCTTTTCAATATTTCTATCTGCAGCCTCAAAAAGACTTACGTAGTTTCAGTAACATTTCCAGAATCAATGTCCCAAACCAGCATTTCAACTTGCTATATAGACATCTAGGTGTCTGTTTTAATTTCATCCCAGCTTCCCAGAACAGCTTTAAGCATTCCATATTTGTGAACTGTTTGCAAAATAGACTTTTTCAAACCCTCTTACTTCATTTTTTTTTCTTTCCAAACAACAATGTCCATAATTCAACCCACTTCTAGTTTTACTGCTGCGTATATGATAGTACCACAAGATACTCTTTGGGGACATCCTCTTCCCAAGTGCTAATGAACCAAAGAGAAAACAAAAGACACTTTTCCTAAACAGGTTAACAGAAGGCAGGAAAGTACACAAGGCAACCCAGATCTCATTAGCAGAGCTTCCGGCACATTAATTTCAGGAAGCTAAAATAACACATGAACAAGTAAACAGCTAGCTAATGTTATTGTTTGCAAAAGGAAAAATATGGCCTATGAAATGGCAATCTATTTTATAATCAATATTTGAACAGACATTTCCAAGTTGAAAATATAGTTTCTATATACTTTGCATGAGGACTCACACTCTGGTCAGCCTTATACTCTGAAAAATACGGTAATTCTGACGCACCTGTTTTTGGGGAGGAAAAGTAAGAAAAAAATGATTGGCAGGTGGATCGGCCTCCCGGAATACCCCTAATCAGCTGTTCCGAGAGATGAATTTTAGCAACAGGTTCCTTGGTTATAAGCTCTGTGCCTTGCTTTTTTTTCTGCCTCTGAAAGCCTCAGAAACAGCTTCAGGAAAAAAAGCCTCTGAAGATCTGTTTGGGGGCTTCTTTTCTGAAGCTTCTTTTCTGATGCTTTTTTCAGCTTCTGAAACCTCCGTTTGAAAAGCTGGGCGGACTACATTCGACGTATAAAACCCACTCAGATTTTCACCCTCTTTTTTGGGGAAAAAAGGTGTCTTATACTCCGGAAAATACGGTACTAACAACATGAAGCCATTTTATAAAATGATGGCTAGTCTTGAATACATTTTTAGTAGACTGTTGAGATATTACTAATTTGGGACAAGTTTTAAAGGCAAAAAAGAATGGGAATGGTGTTTATTCCTCCCTCTATATCTTGAAAAATACCCCTAGAATGCTTAGAGCAAGAATCTCAGCTATTTCCAATATATAGTGGCCTTTCCAGCAAAATCTCCAGGATAAGCCTTCAACTTACAGTTTACATTAGAATGTGGGAGGAAATTGCTAAAAAGGAAACTTGGAATATGATCCCTTAATTATTCATTGTTGCTGCTTTTATTTGTCCTTCATTATGCATGTGCCAAGTGCAAGAGAACATAATCTAAAACTGAAGACAAAAAAGACTGAAGAAAAGAAGTAAAATCACAGGATAAACAAAAAGCAGTATATGGCTATTTCAGATGTATGCTTGATTAGAGATATAGCTTCAATCCAGAATTTTTAAAAAATAGAAAGCTTGATGGAAAAGCTGAAAAGAAGGCTTCAAAATAAAGGTTGAGCAAAAGTTATTGCAGTACGCACCCCATTATTTTAGCAAGAGGGACAGGTGTGTTATTCAATTCAGATTTCCTACCAGGGTTTCATTCAAGTTTGTAACAGCTGAGAAGGTCTTATTTCAATTGTTTCTGAATTAACAATTAAAGACTTATCTTCACCAGCTGGTGAGCCACTTTGCACTATAGGGTAGGGGTGGGGGGGTGGCGGTTGTGATTAGAGAAAGTCTAGAGCCGAGGGAGACCACTGTACCCCAGATTGCCGGGTGCGAATCCCTCTTTGTGAGATGGGGCCATAGGTGCCAGATGGGTTTGCTGATCACGTACCTGGCTCCTTGCTGCGTGACAGCTGCCCTGCCCGAGCTCCTGGAGGTGCTGGCCGGGTGGTAGTTGAGACCCCAGACTTTTAGTCATGGGGACTTTAACTTGCCACCGTCCGCCACGCCATCGACGGCAGCCCGGGAGTTCATGGCTTCCATGACGGCCCTGGACCTGACCCAAGTAATTGATGGCCCTACTCACATTGGGGGTGGCACCCTGGACCTGATTTTTGTCTCTGGTCAGTGGTTGAGAGATCTGGACTTAAAGGAAATAGTCATTGACCCTTTGTCATGGCCAGACCACCCCCTTCTTCGTCTGGACTTTCTGACCGCCATTCACCGCCGCAGGGAGACGGAGCCGACACGCTGGTTCCGTCCCAGGCGCCTGATGGACCCGGAGGGGTTCCGGACGGAGCTTGGGCCATTTCCTGAGGGTCTGGCTCACGGCTCGGCTGAGGAACTTGTTGCGGCCTGGGAACGGGCCGCGGCGGGGGCCTTAGACCGGGTCGTGCCTTTGCGGCCTCTGACCCGGCGCAGGTCCCAACCGGCTCCTTGGTTCTCTGAGGAGCTGAGAGGGATGAAACGCCGGAGAAGACGCCTAGAGAGTTCCTGGAGGTCTAGCCGTTCTGAAGCTGATCGGACACTAGTGAAGTCCTATACTAGGGCTTACCTAGTGGCAATGAGGGAGGCGAGGCGTAGCTACGCCTCCTCCCTCATTGCATCGGCAGATAACCGCCCAGCCGCCCTGTTTCGGGTGACCCGCTCCCTCCTACACCAGGGGGAGCGGGATGACCCGTTGCAGGGACGTGCTGAGGAGTTTAACGGTTATCTATACGATAAAATCGTTCAACCGGGATGGTTTGGACCAAGATTGCGTGATACGGGTGAGACGGCTGAGGGTGGTCTTGGTGACATTTTATGGGATGAGTTTGACCCTGTCGCTCCCGAGGACATGGACAGGTTGTTGGGGAGGCTGAATGCCACCACGTGTTTACTGGACCCGTGCCCCTCCTGGTTGGTGCTGGCCACGCAGGAGGTGACACGAAGCTGGCTCAGGCGATTCTGGCGCTTCTTTGGTGGAGGTGTCTTCCGCCGCCTTGAAAGAGGCGGTGGTGAGGCCCCACCTCAAGAAGCCTTCCCTGGACCCGGCTGTTTTAGGTAATTATCGTCCGGTCTCCAACCTTCGCTCCACGGCGAAGGTTGTAGAGAGTATGGTGGCATATCAGTTTCCCTTGCACCTGGATGAAACTGTCTATCTAGACCCGTTCCAGTCCGGTTTCCGACCGGTTACAGCACGGAGACGGCTTTGGTCGCGTTGGTGGATGATCTCTGGAGGGCCAGGGATAGGGGTTGTTCCTCTGCCCTGGTCCTATTAGACCTCTCAGCGGCTTTCGATACCATCGACCATGGTATCCTGCTGCGCCGGTTAGAGGGATTGGGAGTGGAGGCACCGCTTATCGGTGGTTCTCCTCCTATCTCTCTGACCGGTCGCAGTCGGTGTTGACAGGGGCAGAGGTCGGCCCCGAGGCGCCTCACTTGTGGGGTGCCGCAGGGATCGATCCTCTCGCCTTCTGTTCAACATCTATATGAAGCCGCTGGGTGAGATCATCAGTGGGTTCGGTGTGAGGTACCAGCTGTACGCGGATGACACCCAGCTGTACTTTTCCACACCGGACCACCCCAACGAAGCCATCGAAGTGCTGTCCCGGTGTCTGGAGGCCGTACGGGTCTGGATGGGGAGAAACAGGCTCAAGCTCAATCCCTCCAAGACAGAGTGGTTGTGGATGCCGGCGTCCCGGTACAGTCAGCTAAATCCGCGGCTGACCATCGGTGGCGAGTCATTGGCCCCGATGGAGAGGGTGCGCAACTTAGGCGCCCTCCTGGATGAACGGCTGTCTCTAGAAGATCATTTGACAGCCGTCTCCAGGAGAGCGTTCTACCAGGTTCGCCTGGTGCGCCAGTTGCGCCCCTTTCTGGACCGGGAGGCCCTATGCACGGTCACTCACGCCCTCGTGACGTCTCGCCCGGGTTACTGTAACGCTCTACATGGGGCTCCCTTGAAGGGCATCCGGAGGCTACAGTTAGTCCAGAATGCGGCTGCGGGTGATAGATGGAGCCCCTCGTGGCTCCCGTATAACACCTATCCTGCGCGGTCTGCACTGGCTACCTGTGGCTTTCCGGGTGCGCTTCAAGGTTTTGGTGACCACCTTTAAAGCGCTCCATGGCATAGGGCCGGGTTATTTACGGGACCGCCTACTGCGACCAGATACCTCTCACCGACCCGTGCGCTCTCACAGAGAGGGACTCCTCAGGGTGCCGTCAGCTAGGCAGTGTCGTCTGGCGGCGCCCAGGGGAAGGGCCTTCTCTGTGGGGGCTCCCGCCCTCTGGAACGAACTCCCCCCAGGACTCCGTCAACTTCCGGACCTTCGAACCTTCCGTCGCGAGCTCAAGACTCATTTATTCATCTGTGCAGGACTGGCTTAGTTTTTTAGATTTTAAATTTAGAGGGGTTTTTAAATTGATTTTAATATCTATATTTTTTACTTTTAATTAATTGGGCAGTAGAATAAGTTTTTTAATGATTGTTTTAATTTGTATATTGATGTTTTTATATGCCTGTGAACCGCCCTGAGTCCTTTGGGAGATAGGGCGGTATATAAATTCAAACAATAAATAAATAAATAAATAGAGATTTCCATATCTTGCTACTGATGACCTAGGTGTGCCTCTTTTTATTCTAAAAAAAAAGAAAGAAATCTATTTGGACATTCGGAGAAAGTTAATGCTACTATCATGATCTCCATTTGTGTAAGAATTCCTTTCCATTCTATACCATTCTGTGAACTTTGGTAATTACTGATGGACTCTGCCTATTATAGTTGAATGGGGCAGATGGACAATGGAATTAAGCTGTTTTCTTTGTTCTGGGTGTCTTGAGCCACATGTCTGCTGCACCGACGTGGTAAGACGTGGTTTATTTTGAAGTAAATATGAACAGAAGTATTAGGATTTAAAATATTGAAAATAGCAAGATCCGCATACTTGACCTAATATTAGAATATTTCTAGATCCACTTAGACATTCCTATTTATATTCTTTTTTTTTTTAAATGATCCTCAGAAATTTGAGTATTCCATTAGTCGGATGCATTAAGAATTTCTTGTCAGGAAACATTACATAATTGCCATGGCTACTGAGCACCAAAAACAGTGCTTAAGTTAGGGTTACCCAGTAATGAAGTTTGCAAATAATGAGTCTCGAAGATGGATTTTCACTTTACATCCTATGAATTTTTATGTACAAATTGAGTGATCTTACCCTAAGCTTTTATCTCATAATTTCCTGAATGAAATACATAGTGCCAGTGATTGTTGTTGCAACCTAAAATGGCTTAGATTTGGGTCATTTATAGGAAGTTTGACTTATATATATTATCAATAATTGCTCTTCGTGGTTACAGGTCAGATATTTTCAGTTGCTACCTCAAAGTTTTGAAATCTGCGTTCTTTCTTTGGGAATTTGGGCAGTTTAGAAAAGAGTAGGAAAAGTATTCCCCATTACAATAAACTTTTAAATAGGAAGTTTGACTGGTTTAAATGGTTTCACTGTTTTATTTACTTATGACATACAACTCCTTGAGAGATCTTTGGAAATTGGTTTAGAAATACTTCAAAGCAGGGGTGGGTTCTACTTACCTTTACTACCGGTTTGCAGTGGGGTGGCGCGCTCGCTCGCTTTGCTCTCACGTGCTTTTGCCCATGCACAGAAGCTTCCTGACGACGTCCGGGTCAGTGGTCGGAGCCTCCCACCGGTTTTACTACCGGTTCTTGCAAACTGGTCCGAACCGGGTATAACCCCCCACTGCTTCAAAGGATTACTTATTAAATTTATATGCTACCTATCTGACTATTGAAGCAACCCTGGGCGGCTCACAAAATGATAAAAACAATTAACAAGGATTTTTTTTTTATAGGAGCTAACGGGAGCTATTTATCTAAATAGCTAATAGGAGCTAAAAGGCAAGGGAACGGGCAGCACGGGGTGGGAACTTCTTTCTACCCTGACAACCTTCTCCAGCGTAAAAGCATCCATGTTAGGGTACCAGGCCAGCCAGCAGAGCCAAGTTTTAGGGCCCTTCCAGAAGGTCAAGAAAGTAGGAATGAGTGGATCTCACCTCCAGCAACAGAGTATTCCAATGGGCAGGGGCCGCAACAGAAAAGGGTCTTCTTCTGCACCCACCAATTTAAATTCCTTTACAGACAAGGTACACAGCAAGCCTCTTCAGCTGGGATGGGCCAGTCTCACTGGGGCAAGAGAGATTCTCAGATGCCCACAACCTATGCCACACAAGCCCTCAAAGGTTTGCAGGAGACCTATACCAGGGATTCGAACTGCTGAACTGCCGACCCTTCTAATTGATAAGCTCAGTGTCTTAGCCACTGAGCCACCTACTCAGGCTATAGATTTTCCTATCTTCATTATTCAGAATCTTTTGTTCTCTCTTTTTACTTCATTACCCATCAAAACCATCTATCACAAAGTCCTTTTTAAGTCCAGTGTAGGAAAAACAATTTAAATGTTCCTGTTGTAATTGGGCAATGGGGTTATGCTGTTACCCAAAGGAAAAAAAAACACAATTCTGCCCAATTTTGGTAATTTATTCGTGTTTGGGAAGTACTGCACTAACATCTCCGAGTCTGCTAGAAGCCCATCAGGCCCCACTTCCAGGGGTGAAATCCAGCAGGTTCTGACAGTAGCGGAAATTTTGAGCAGCTCGGAGAACCGTCTGGCTGGCCCCAGAGTGGGGTGGGAATGGAGATTTTGCAATATTCTTCCCCTAGGAGTGGGGTGGGAATGGGGATTTTGCAATATCCTTCGCCCAGGAATGGGGTGGGAATGAGGATTTTGTAATATCCTTCCCCCAGGAGTGGGGTGGGAATGGGGATTTTGCAATATCCTTCCCCCAGGAGTGCGGAGGGAATGGAGATTTTGCAGTATCCTTCCCCTGCCATGCCCACCAAGCCACGCCCACCAAGCCTCGCCCACAGAACCGGTAGTAAAAGAATTTGGATTTCACCACTGCCCACTTCCACATGGCAGGGAATTCAGGCAAATGAAAGATTCATACTCCTGGAATAGGGGCTACTTCAGGATGCATATCTAATCCTATAGCCTTCGTACAACAACCTGCAATTTGGAAACAAGAATTTCTGGTGCACAATGAAAGGAAGTTGGAACAATGAAACTGGCCAGAGTTGTCCCATTCTACATTGTTCAAGAGTCAATGGAAGAATTTACTTTGCATCAAATTATTACAAACCAGTTTAAAAAACAACAAATGGAAGCAGTGATTTCCTCAACTGTCCATAATCACTTGTGGAGGAAGTTCGTAACATCAGCTGAGGTGCTAAGAAATGGTTTGGCTTTACATGTTACTAGTGAAAAAGGTTCCTATTTCAAAAGATGGCACATATAATAAATACAGGTAGTCCTCGACTTAGGACCACAATTGACCCCCCAAATTTCTATTAAGTGACACATTAAAATGAGGGTTTGCTCCATTTTACGGCCTTTCTTGCCACAGTTGTTAAGTGAATCACTTCAGTTGAGAAGTTAGTAACCCATTTGTTAAGTGAGACTGGCTTCCCCGTTGAATTTGCTTGTCAGGACACAAAAAGTGACCTTGGGACACAGCAAAGGTCATAAATATGAGCCATTTGCCAAACATCTGAATTTTGATCACATGACCATGGGGATGCTGCAAAGGTCATAATTATGAAAAATGGTTGTAAGTCACATTTTTCAATGCCGCTGTAACTTTGGTCACTAAACCAACTTATTCTGTCCCCCCCACCTCAGTCCGGGAGACACGTGAACTGACTCAATTAGCCAGCAATTTAGTCCACAGCAGCTATCAGCTCTGGCAGCAAACCAGCGATCGTCTGCCAAAGTTTTCTTTATCTTCCCTGATGCCGGCGTCACAGAAGCTTGTTACTGGAGCAACCAGGAAGTCAGGAACGAACAGCAATCCAGGCCAAATGCTCAGTCAAATAGTTCAGCTCAAGTTTTCTCCAGTCAGTTTGTTTTGTCCGTCACGAAGTAGTAGAGCAGCCCCTCCTGCTTTTATACTCTGTGGGGTGTGGCTCCGTGACTCAGCACTCTCTAGGCCTGCCCCACCCCTTCTTTTGTTGTTCACGCCTCTCTTGTCTACGAAACCTGGGATCTAACCAGGACTGATTGTCCACAGCTGGGCCTGGAAGCATTGCCTGGGCGGGGGGAGATACAGGAGACAGAGGCCTTGTCACCTCCTCCACCTGGCCTGCCTCTGGCTCCTGGAGCTGAGCCAGAGAGGCCAGCCTTGCAGAGGGGAGCCCGGATGGCCCTTCCCCCTCATTCTCTGAGTCACTTTGTGGCAAGGGGCAAGGCTGGGGGCGGGGGCTGGAGCCACAACAAAACTGTTAAGTCAAGGACTATCTGTACAGCCTTGGGGAAAACACCAATGTCACCAAAGTCATTCTGACTTGGATTCCAAATATAAATCCAGGTTGTATAGTCTTGCCTCAAAGTTAACTAACTGTCTAGTGAAGATGCATACTTGATTTAGCCTAGGATAAAATTAGTATTGGAAAAAAAACTTGTGTTCATTATTTTTAAATAATGAAAGAACCATTAACAATAGTTGAGGCTTTTATGGCCATATCAAACTATCAACAGACATGTCTGTTTTGGGCTATAGATTTTGTCTCCATTTTTGGTTTACTTTCTTGATGTTTTGTGTTTATGCTCCCTGAATTAGGCTCTCACATGTCAGCTAATCCATGAATATAAATATTTTTTGTTGTGTTACATCTTTCTTAGTTTTTAGGAGGCTAGGTAATAAGTTTTAATTACTATATAACAACTTGGAAAAAGAAAAGTTCCATTTCGATCTGTTGATGCAAGACAAGCCTATGGACATATTTAGTGCTAGAACACTATAGAAACACCCCTATATTCATTATTAATTTGTTTTATAGCCACTATTTTCCAACTGGTTTACAGAGGAAACTCCCTTCCACAATAGCAAATCTTATGAAGCAAGTTGGTCTGAAAATGACTGATTTAAAATTACTGTATTTTTCAGAGTATAAGACGCACCTATTTCCCACCTAAAAGGGGGTGAAAATTTGGGTGTGTCATATACACCAAATGTAGCCCCTCCCACCCACTGGCCCCCACCCTTTGCCCTCTGTCTCCCAGCAATTTACCTCCTTACAGCAAACAGCCCATTTCAGCTTCAGCACAGCCTAATTAGCACAAGTTGATTGTCCCTTGGATCAGCCTCCCGACTTTCAGCTGTCTCAGGCTGCAGGGATTGTCATTGCCTATTGCTGCGTGGGCCTCTGCTGCAAGGAGGTAAATTGCTAGGAGCAGATTTTTTTTTCTTGTGCTAATCAAGCTATGCTGAAAACGAAAATGCAAGTAAAGCAGGCTATTTGTTGCAAGGAGGCAAAATTGCTGGGAGGCAGAGACAGATTTCTTTTTCTTGTTTCCCTTACCAAAAAAGGTAGATGTGTCTAGTCTGGTGCGTCTTATACTCCGAAAGATATGGTACCTAGTAAACTTCCCATGGCTAATGGTGAGCCTAAATCTGATTTTTCACATTTTACTACAACTTAACCAATATGCCATATAGGCTAATAACTGTTTCTCTTTTTACCAGGTTACATAGTCAACCAGAAATGTAACTGTGTGAGAACCAAAAACAAAAGCTTGGGAAGTAAAACAAGAAATATAAACTACAAGGGTTCAACTTACTGAGAAAAAACAGACATGATTTAAATAGTTTAAGGATTCCTGGTTATTTCTAGACTGGATTGGTGTTGTTATGCTTTCTATCTGGAGCTGCCTTTGAAAAGTATACAGGAATTGTGGTAAGTCCAGAAACAGTCCTTGCTATTTACTAGGGGGAGCATATCTAATTATAAAATTTGTTTTATTAATATTGATTTCCAAATTCAAACCAAAATTATATTTCTGCCTTAAATGCTCTGAATAGCCTCGTGCTAATAATATCTTAATCATCTAAAAATTACTTACCATTTATCACAGAACCTTTTTCTACCTTATGAACCACCTTCGCCCATGTTAAATCTGCTAAAATTTTATAATTCTTACTGAAGTCCTGTTCTAGGCTTATCTTCAGGAGCAGCAGGTCTACGTAACAAATGTACAAATAGATTAACATTAACCAATAAGATCAGGTGAGAAATCAGAAGGACAACAGCCCTTGGAGGGGTGGTTTAACTACCCCATTTTAGCCACAAACATTTCCACATTAACTGGAAGAGCTTCTTTAATAACTTCATCTGATTTACTCCATGATTTATACACACTTTCTATATTAACCATCATATTCAATGAAGCTCAGAACAAAGTTAGCATCCTCCAAATCCTAAAAATACAGTCCAAAACTTGATTCTATACGCAATGCAAACATATTAGCTTGCAAAATGATAAACTCATCTTAAACCTTAAGTCCATGATGGGGAACCTGAGTGCCACAGGTGGCACACAGAGCCATATCGGTGGGCACGCAAACTCAGCTCCAGCACGCAATGTGTGCGCTGGCCAGCTGATTTTCAGGCTACAGAAAGTTGGCAAACAGGCCATTTCTGGCCTCTGGAGGGCCTCCGGGGGAGTGGAAAAGGCTGTTTTTGCCCTCCCCAGGTTCCTAGAAAGCCTCTGGAGTCTGGGGACGGCAAAAAATGGCCACTGTGCCATCATTTATTTATTTATTTATTTATTCGATTTTTATACCGCCCTTCTCCCGAAGGACTCAGGGCAGTGTACAGCCAAATAAAAAGCGCAATATATAAATTAAAACAAGACTAAAACAAACATATTACAAAATGGCCAAAAATTTAAAAAATTTAAAACATTTAAAATAGTTTAAAAACCCTAAAATATAAATAACCCCGGATTAAAATTTAATTAGGCCAGTCCCGCTTGAATAAATAGATGCGTTTTCAGCTCACGGCGAAAAGTCCGAAGATCAGGCACTTCACGTAAACCAGGGGGAAGTCGTTCCAAAGCGTAGGAGCTGCCACAGAGAAGGCCCTGCCCCTGGGGGCCGCCAGCCGACATTTGTCTGCTGGACGGCACCCTGAGAAGGCCCTCTCTGTGAGAGCGTACGGGTCGGTGGGAGGCATAGGGTAACAGCAGGCGGTCCCATAAGTACCCGGGCCCTAAGCTAAAAGCCCCATGATCCCCCTGTGCCAAAAGCAGGGGGATCATGGGGGGATTGTGCGCGCATGTGCAGGGGGGGTGGGGCACATAGAATTATGGGTGTGGGCACGCATGCGCGATGCCCTCTGCGCTCCCCCCACTTTTGGCACGCTATGGCAAAAAGGTTAGCCATCACTACTCTAAGTTATGGTACAGATATTTTAAAATTTTACAAGGAGCTCTTTGTACCATCTTATACTGAACATATAAGACAATCGTCATGGTTGTCTGTCATCTGATATTTACCCCTTAAAGCCTACATTTTAAAAAAGATTTCTGCTGTGATCTGGGCTAACTAGAATTGCATCTGCAAAGTCCTTTTAAAAACATGTAAATAACTTATTCTTGCTCCAGCCTAATCAGACCATTGAACTGCAGAGGCAACTTTTCACAAGCTTTATTAAAGATATTCTATCACAACCATGACTCTATCTCTGTAAGGTATGTATTATCTCTGTAGGGCACATAATATACTTCTTTAATATACTTCTTTACTGAAAGCAAGTCTTTAATGAAAAGAAGAAACTATTTGAACATTTGACATCCATACTCTTGCTAGAGTAGTCTAAGTTCTACTATTATAATAACAATCACTAGCTAATGAAGCTAATGAAGATGAATTTGAATTTGAACAATCTTACAGTGGAGTTGCATTGGTATAACTAAACCCAAACAGCAGTAATTCTGGTGTTAATACGCTCTGTTTCAACAACATTTAATGGGGTCAGCAGAGAGTTATATAGATAACCAGAGTAATCAATAATAATTTACACAGAAGCTACCAAGTGTTCTTAGTGGAGGAAGAAAGCAAAAACTCTAAGCTATTTGAGATTCTTTCTCCATAGCAAGCAGTCTGACTGAAATATTTACTACATCAGAAAAAGTATGATATAACTTAAATCTTGAAGACACTCTATTTTGGTTGTGGTTGTTTAACACTCAGTGTCTAAGATCAGCAGGACAATAATAGAATGAGCTCTCTATGTGTATGTGTGTATACACATATACATATACATATACTCTATATGTATATACATATACCTTGCTCCTAAGAAGCACGAAGCTGAAGCCTGAAGATTACGAATGAGACTTCATCGAAACATCTGCCAAAACACTTCTAATTTTACGCGGGAGAAAACCCGAATAACCAAAGACCTACATATACATATACATATATATATATACATACATACACATATACACATACAAACTGGTCATTCGCCAAAGAGCTTCTTCACAAACTATTCACAAACTTAGTGCTGTTCTTCTTGTAAGAGACTAATACAAATAAGTTGTACTTTTTTAACATGTACATCTTAAACAAATTATTCTACATTCTATTGTACTATATCACCATTCTTCACCAAACTAGTTTTCTATCTCCAAGCAAAAGGAACGCAATTCACATTGCCCTTATTTCTTCAATTACAGTTCAACTTTGCCAGCCCATGACTGAAACACTCGGATGTCCTAATGAGAAAGCTATGGACAAAAATGCATAGCTTGTCTGTGAATATTCCGAGTCTACTATCAGAACAATTAATTCTTGTAACATCATTACTCTGCTCCAAGGCACAGTAAGAGGACACATCAAATCAAAGTAAATCAGGCAAAGCAACTTGAGGACTTTTCAATAAAATAAAAAAAGAACTGTTTCCCACAATGTAGTTATATATTTGCCACTGATGCAGTTAAAGCCTTAACTGGCAATGCCAGTTAAGAAAAGTAAAACTTCCCACCAAAAATATCTCTGAAATGTACTGTACACCATTCTAAATTGGTCAACAACACAATAATTACTCAAAATACATCTGGTAATCATTGTTCTCCAATGTTTAGAGATTTTAAGTGGGGAATCCAAGGCAACCAAGGTATATTAGGCATACTGAAATAACCAGGTTACCTCGTATTTACTGATGGTTAAAAAATAGAACTATAAAATTCCCAGAAATTTATTTTGAAGCAACATAGAAAGTTTTGAAGACAGAACTGTAAAAACTGAGAAAATTGAAATACAGTTAATATTTTAGAACATTTTATAGAAATAAAATCACTATGTTAATTTCATTGAAATTAACAAGGATGCCCAATATTTATACAAATTATTCAATTACTAATTATTCATTTGAGCAAATTTATTTATAAAGGAAGCAAAAAGCTGCTGATCTAAGAAATACAATTTCTTCCAATTTTGCCTGTTTAGGAAAATTAAACAAAAAGATAACACTAAAACCAAAATAAGCCTCCCAAACGGAAGCTTGTTAGCAGTTACTAATGCTTCTGAATTTTTTTAATAATTTCCATGGAATTCAGAAAATTTTAATTTTTCTGAATGAAGATGACTTTAGCATGCTGTTCCTTTTCTTAATTTAGTATGGGTACTTTAATAGATTATGCTGCTTAATAGATTTTGTGATACTATTTCTTTTATTTCTTTAAAAAAATGGAAATATTTAGCAGCTATTTTCTATTTTTTTAAAAAGGGAGGGGGATAATGCTTTTTCTAGGTGTTTCCATTTTCCCTAAAATTTTAACCCTAGTTGTTAATATTAAGTAGAACAGCAAACCCAAAAACAAAATCATTCTCTTCCCAAAAAATGTAATAGGTGCCAATCACTGAATTTCCAAACCTTATTCCTAAAACTTTATTTTTTCCTGAAGCTAGCTGAAATGGAATAATATGATTTTTATATAGCTATAAGAAGGGTTTAAGTGTTAGAGCAAAAGTACATCTGCTCTTATATTTGACTTCATTACATATTCAGAAGTCTTACATTCTTTTACTTCCTTGTGCTTTTCCCACATGTGCAGAGTATGCTTTTCAGATCAACTGAATGTTGAAACTTTGGTTGTGACAGGAACTGTCTGACCAGCTTGTTGCTTGAACCTGACATCATGTGCTGAGTGAGAGTGAGTGGCTTAAACTCACCCAGCTGGCTTTCATGCCTAAAATAGAACTAGAACTCAGAGTCTCCTGGTTTCTAGCCTGGTGCCTTAACTACTGGACCAATTATTACAAAAGGCTTACATTTTCTATGCATTGTATAATATGTTTAATAATTTAATGCAGCGGCCCCCAATCTTTTGGGCACCAGGACTGGTTCCGTGGAGAAAGGATTTTCCACAGACCAGAAGGGGACATGGTTTTGTGTGCTGCCCACATCCCTGGGGCTTCACTTGTTTGCGCAGTCCAGTTCCTGGCATGCCGCAGACCGATGCTAGTCCGCGAACTGGGGATTGGGGACCCCTGGTTTAACAGACACATAATAGAATTCTATTCATTTAGGCAGTTACTAAATGAGTCCATTAAAGTGTTTGAGAAGTACATTTTAGTAATTAAAGTTTGCTTTCAAACAAATTAGTATGAATGCTTCATTGAAGCTTTTGTTTTATTAGGTGGTTAAAGCCTACAAGTACACCTATGACAATAAAAGCAGCCCAAATATAGCCACTGTTTAACTTCAGTTTGCCACTGAATAATCTGCTTATGCTAAAACAAATTTAGCACACATAAAAGTGATATTGCCTTCCATTGAGGACAGCCAAATCCAGAAGGTTGAACCCAACTGCACACATATCCTACTTGGCTACATACGCACTTACGTTGTCCCTGCCAATTCACCTCACAATGTCCTTTAATGTTACAAACATGTGAGGAATGTTAATATCTTTTTTTTAAAAAATGCCATCAAGCTAGAAATCAAAAGACTGGGAGTTCTAGTTCTGCCTTAGGCATGAAAGCCAGTTGGGTGATTTTGGGTCAGTCCCTCTCTCTCTCAGCCCAATCTACCTCACAGGGTGGTTGCTATAGGAAACGTAGGAGGAGGAGGAGGGAGTATTAGGTAAGTTCACACTTATTTATAAAAAGTAATAAAGGCAGGATAAAAATAAATAAATTAGTACAAAATAAAATAAACCTCGGATGTCACAAAAATCAAAGCCTTCAAACAGTAGCAAAAAGGAAAACAAGCACTTTCCAATTTTCACACTGTTGTAACACCAAAGACCATTTTACAGTAAATGAGCCATTAAGGCAAACATCTAACATGCCATCTCTTGGCATAGAGAATAGTCTGGATAATAAGGAGAGACCAACATGATTAGTGTCAGAAATAATGTTAGAGGAGTTTGGAGAGCCCAAATTGTTTACTTTTCCTTATTATTTATTACTAATTTTTTATGCCACCTATCAAGGAGATTCTGAGTGGGTTTTACCTTACTTTGCATAGACATAGTCACTCAAACAAGCAACATGTCCAGTTATGACTTGTGAAATCCATTCCAGGAAAATATACATTAGTTAATTATTAATCCTACAATAATACAGATCAGTATGATTACCACACTTCTAATGATGAAGTAGTAGCTACACGAAGAATGCACAAAAAATGGAGAAATAATCTAAACAACACTCTGAATTAATACTCTTATTTGCTACACTAAAGTATACCTGTTCTCAACTTTGCCTTCAATAATCAATACTATATTTCCAATGATGGCGAACCTAGGTCACGCGTGCCGGAAGTGGCATGCAGATCCATCTCTCCAGGCACACTAGCCATCGCCCATTGCTCTTCCATGTTCCGCTAGCTTGTCTTTGCGCATGCATGTGTGCCAGAAACCAGAAGACCAAGTGACCTACATGCATGCGCTCGGCGGAAGCTCAGCTTTCCAGTTTTCAGCACTCCCACACCTGCGCACCGGGGAACTGCTCTTCCGGTTTTTGGTGCTCCCGCGCATGCACACTGGGGAACTGCTCTTCTGGTTTCCAGTGCTCCCACAGGCACGCTCTCCCGTTTCAGCACTCGGTGCCAAAAAGGTTCACCAACACTGCTATATTGCATTCTGAAAGTGTTATAAACAGGTTTAAATAAATTGAGACTTTCTAGAATCACCCAAATTATGGCTCAGGATCGTCCCTGTGGTCAGCTCTAAAATAAAAATATACCTTGAATAACCAAAATTAGGGGGGCATTGCCGCCTTGTACAAAATCTCACAATATTTCAAATATGAATACCAAAAGCTGAAAATAAATTTTGATGTTGCAATCTCACAAATGCTATCTAGAGGACCGGTATTACAATAATACTCACACATCTCATATTAGCAACACGGCCTACATAGGGCACCGGAGGTAGGATCCTCAAAAGCTCTTGATCATATTCAGGTCCACATAAAGAGGTTGGGAAACAGTGGCCTGAAACTTGAGTATGTGTGTAAATAAGTTATAATTAAAATTAAGCAGCTCTAAAATATAGAATTCATCACCTAGGTTGGTCACCCA
Organism: Ahaetulla prasina; assembly: GCF_028640845.1. Taxonomy (NCBI): domain Eukaryota; kingdom Metazoa; phylum Chordata; class Lepidosauria; order Squamata; family Colubridae; genus Ahaetulla; species Ahaetulla prasina. Next base: position 217,299,874 of record NC_080540.1, on the reverse strand, counting down.
AACTGTGCTGAGATCCTAAGTGTATCAACTGGAATTATGAATTAAATTCACATTTCACATAAAGAGAAATAGCATGGAGAAACACATTTAATCATGATTTTCAGAATAAACCACAATATCAGGTTTAACAAAACATGCTATGGTTTTCAAGTGATAATGGTTGGGCTCACTAAAAACATGTTAACCTCCAGCTACAAACATTATGCTTTAGTGCAGTGTTTCTCAACTTTGGCAAGTTTAAGAGAGGGGGACTTCAACTCCCAGAAATCCCCAGGCAGCATGGCTGGCTGGAGATTTTTGGGAGTTGAAGTCCACCTGTCCTAAATTTGTTAAGGTTGAGAAACACTGTTTTGGTGCAATGGGTGAATCCAAACCACTCCATGCAAATATCTGCAGAAATGCAACAGAGAACTTCAAATATAGTGGAACAAGAAATCGGCCAATTTCATTTCAATGTTTGCCCCCAATTTATGCCAGCATGCCAAAGCGTGTTTTAGTCGTATCATTTATTTTGAGAGGGCTGTACACATTTTAAAATTCAATCAGATTTTCCTAGTCGCAGAACCAAGAAAAATCAATGGATGCCTCCACTTACAGATAAGCCACCCACAACCAGTACACTAAGGGTTGTATTTCCAGTGAAGCCACTATCAACTATCCATTCTTGAGACCTCTGATATGCCTGCCATTATAATTTGATTGGAAAATGCCTAAAAGCATTCAAGAATTTGCCAAAAAGGTGAAATCAGCACCTGAATATCAGACTAACTGGAAAACAAGTGTAGCCATATACAGTCTCCCACCCCTTCACAAAATATCTTGCATCCTTCCAACTGTTTTGTAGCAACAGATAGAACCAAATGGCAGCTAGGGGTCATTTTTCAGGGACATTCATTGAGACCCAAGTTGTTAGGCTGCCACGGAAATGATTTTATTTCAATTCAGCTAGGTCAATGTAGGTGCTATTAAGGTGGTCACGGCTTGCTGGTGCTAACACCTACTTCTATGTAAATAAAAGTTTTAAAAAGTTTCTCTGTATTAGCATAAAACACTAGCGTTTAGATTTAAGAGCTTTACAAGCTTTTACTCCATGCAGGAAAAGAGAATCAGCAGTGTCATCAACAAGCAGAGATGTGTACATATCATAACATATCATAAGGTGTTTTCTTCAGCTCTGTAATAGCTTATGGGCATAGCACCTTAGAAGACAGGGAGAAGACTGTAGCCAGGACAATGGTCAGATAAGCAGCAGCTTGTGGTGGCCTGATGGCCGCTGGCCCCTCGGGCTGCCAAATCAGATGAGGCAGCGTGGGAGTCAGGGCCAACATAAAGGCAATCTGAGAGCTCCAAGGGGAAAGAGGGAATGGTGCTGTCAGAGATAGAGGTGGAGCCTGGCCAGTCCATAAGCCCTCAGATGGAGAGTCAACAGCCCCCAGGTCTGGAGGTGGCTGATGAGGAAGAGGAGGAACAGCTGGGTCCAGTGCCTGATGCGCAGATGTGCAGAAGGCAGAGAAGAGGAGAGCAGTGGAAATCTATGGGATGGTCCTTGGGACGGAAGAGCCACCGCTGCTAGCGAAGCCCCACCCTAGCTCTGGGGATAAAAGGCAGGAGGTGGAAATGAATAGGTGTGGTAGACAACTATTCATCTCCCTGTCGAACAGACTTGTTAGCCTGCTGTGTATGTGAGAGAGATTTTTTTCCTGGGGCTGCTGGCGCCCCTAATAAAGGGAACAATTAGGTACAGAGGGTTTGTCATGTTTGGGAGCTGGGTCAGAACACAGCTTAGCTTGCAGTAGGCATGTGGGTAGATATGGCAAACATCTCGGGAGAGACCCTTTCTAGTTTCTTAGATTGCAAAAACAGCAGTAGAGGAATGTACTTTCAAATTTGCAATGTTCTGTTAATGTGGTCTTATAATATAGTAGTTCTTCTATTATATCTGGATGCCCTACTACCTCGCAAGGTTGATATCAATCTTAAATGTCTAAAAGTACATCTCTCTCCTGTCACCTTTCTAATCCAGGGAAATAGGGAGGGTCCCTTCTGAGATGTTTCTCATGCCCATATTCCTGCTGCAGGGTAAGCTGCCCCTTATCTGACTAGCACTCTGACTCTTCCCTAATTCCCAAGGTCATTCTCACATGCTATTACAACCTTTTACCAACACAAGTGGGTAGCCACGTACCCCGGATTTAAGCCATGCACACAATATAAACTAAAACAGCCAACAATTATGTCTCCCTTTCTCCTTCTGCATCAATAGATATCAGTGGATGGAACGGAAGGCTAAAATTTGGATTGAGGGAATAAATTGTTTTCTCTTCTGATGACAGCAATTACTTAATATATTGGGCTGCTGCAAAATCTGTGGAAATGTGTTCAATATTTGTTATGACATAGAACTATTATATAATGTCTGTAGGCAAACATAGACTTTATTTTTGTGGGTTATGTCTTCATGATAAAGGGGAGGTTTTGGTTATAATTAGTATTCAACTTCCAATCAAAACTGGGATTGGAACTTCTGTCACTAAGCAATGCGGTCATGAAGTGAATCGCATGGCTGTTAAGTAAATCTCGCTTTGATTGACAGATCCCCCCCTCCTCCAGGAAGGTCTCAACTAATGATCATGTGATCTTGGGACGTTGCAACCACCGTAAATACATTCTGGTTGACGAATTCCAAATCACAATCACGTGAAAACAGAGTTGCTGCAAAGGTCATAAATGAAAGCATTGGTCATCAGTCACTTTTTTCAAGACCACGTCACTTTGAACTGTCACTAAAACGAAGGGTCACAAACTCAGGGCTAACTGCATTTTAAATTTTTGTTATTATTCTAAGCAAAGTATGGTTAATATTATATAAGATTCATTGAAACAAGCTAACGGTAGCAATAACAAGAACTTATTTCAGTAAGCCACCATTAACCCTAATTTGTCCAGTTTAAAGCCAACAGAAATTCGGAGTTTACCAACAAAAGGTTTCTTTGCAACTGTGCCAGAGAAGAAAAGTCAAGGGACTATAAACTAATTCATGTAATACTAAACCCATTATTTTTAAACAACTTGCCTTCCAAATCTACTTAAGCATCCCCATCATAACCTTCAATCATTTTTGCTAAGGTTTGTTTATTTTATTTATTTATTTGTCAACAAGTAGAAGGAAACAAGTAACAGTATAGACACAGACATGGACACATGAAAAAAATTGGCACAAATAAAAGGATATAAATAGGCAAAACATAGCCATAAACACTAAGAATGATTACATATAAATGGGGACAGTAGGACAGGGACAGTAGGCACGCTGGTGTGCTTATGCACGCCCCCTTAGGGACCTCTTAAGAAACATGGAAGGTCCACGATAGACAGTTTAAGGTAAAAGGTATGGGTTGAGAGTAACTGTAGTCTAATGGCTCTGGCAAGAGCAACTTTTGGAGAGACCATGCCAATTATTATTTTAATATTAGAAAACAGTACAAAAAGGAGCCATGAACAAGGGCTGTGTCAGTTTCTCCCATAAGAAGAGCCTATAGTAATCAGGACTCCAGCTTAGAGTGAAGAAGGGTAAAAGAGGCATGATTAAAGGCCTAGAAAATTATGCACCATTCAATAACAAAGAACCTTTTTTTGGTCTTTCTCATGATGCTAGAACTTGAGGTCATCCACTGCAACTAAATGCAGGGAGATTCAGAACTAAGAAGTATTTTTTTTTCCACATAGCTATACTATAGAGTTTGGTGCCAGCAACTATGGTAAACATGAAGAATTGGAAAAGGCTTAAAACAGGATTGTCCAAATTAATGAAAGACCAGGAAATCAAAAGCCATTACGGCAAAGAAGGGTTTACTGTCAAGGGGGAAGCCAGATTCACTTAACAGCCGTATTACTAACTTAACAACTGCTAGAAAGGTTGTAAAATGAGGCTAAACTAATTTAACTGTCTTGCTTAGCAATGGAAATATTGGTCTCAATTGCGGTCATAAGTGGAGGACTACATGTACTGTCATGGAAAATATGATAATTCAGTTTTTAAATGAAATAGTTACATGTCTTTACTATAAACACAGCTTGGAAACCTGCTTTAGATACACAGAACCAACTTTGTGGTAGCATGCATTAGAAACAAAACTACAACTTAAGCTGCTGAATTAGGACACAGAAGACTAAGGTTAAAGTCCACTCTCGGCCACGAAAACTTGGTGACCTTTTTGACAATCATTCTGCCTTAACTCACCTTACACTTCAAAAAGTGATTGTTATGGTTAAAAATTGCATGTGTGTGTGTTATTTATGCCAACATGAGCTGTTGGGGATAAAAACAAGATTGATATTGAACAAATAAATCGTAACAGTTTATAATAGCAAGCTCCTTCTTTTATATTCTCTCCACCATTCTCATTACCAATATTGGACTCCAATGCAGTGGTGAAATCCCATTTTTTACCACCGGTTGTGGGCGTGGCTTGGTGGGTGTGGTATGGCTTGGTGGGCGTGCCAGGGGAAGGATACTGCAAAATCTCCATTCCCACCCTACTCGGGGGCCAGACAGAGGTGGTATTTGCCAGTTCTTCAAACTGCTCAAAATTTCTGCTACCAGTTCTCCAGAACCTGTCAGAACCAGCTGGATTTCACCCCTGCTCCAATGCTATTAACCTTGATCACTTTTGGATGGGGCTGCCAAGAATTGCAATTTCAATGGTTAGAAAAGCAGCAAAATAACTTGGGGAATTCTAGGACAGGGGTCCCTAACCCCTGGTCCACTGATCGACACCAGTCTGCACATGCCAGAAACCGGGCCCAAGCAAACAAGCGAAGCCCTTCTGGTCCACGAAAAAACCTCTCTTCACGGAACCGGTCCCTAGTGCCCAAAAGGTTGGGGTGGGGCGCTGCTCTAGGAAACAGAATCCCACAAAGCAACACTACAGAAAACATTTTATTTCTACAACCTGCAAAGTAAATATTTTAACAGCACATTAATATTTATTGGGTTACTACACAGAATACAAAGTTAAACCCACAAGTCAGGTTTAACTCTTAAAGAGTCAAAGTTGTTTTCTTGATGGTATTATGAAACTGGCTTATCATGATCTTCTTTTCTGGGATATTTTTTCTACTTTGCAAGCTAGTCTAGACAGTTAACATTCCAGATTTTATCTGGAAAATATTTTCCAGATAAAAGTATTTAACTTGCACATTACCAAACTTGTACAAGTCTGGAAATAAATCATTCCAATTTCTCTTATTTTGCACCACCTCCATAAAGTGAGGGCTATTTGGGGATTTCTTTCAATATTTAGATTTGATTGCAAATAGTCAACCTAATTTGGGGGATAAGGAGATAACAGGAGTTAGTCCAGAATTTTAAAAAATGGCTAAACATTAAAAAAAAAAAACTTGGGGAAGGTAACTGATTTCTGATGTTGTCTGAAGAGACCAGGGAACACTACAATCATGGACACAAGATATCAACCTCAGGTATAGTGGATTCTATGCTGGAGATAAATAGGCAAGAGATATACTGATATTTGGGTAAAATCCTTCTGATATTGGCTGTTATATTTTTATTCCCATTAAAAATATTGTATAGTTCTTGTTCCACATCTCAGAAAAAGTGGAATTGCAAAAGACAGATGTTACTACCAAGATAATCCAGAAGTAGAATGTCCTCTCTAAACAAAGATACAGTGTTTAGGCCCGGGGTGAAATGCTACCGGATCAGACCAGATTGCGTGATCCGGTAGGATCGCGGCCAGTAGTTCGGCGATCCAGTAGCGATGGTGGAGCGAAGCTCTGCCCACCCGCTCAGGTGTCATTACTTCCTGGTTTTAACGTGCACTCCCGAGCTGGTAATGAAGGTAAGTAGATCTCACCCCTAGTTTAGGCCTTTTCAATTTAGGAAAAAAAATACAGTATTAATGGAATAGATTTTGTCTCCTCTACCAATCAGACTTATTCAAAGAAGCTGGATAGTAGGCAAGGACAGAGATACACTAGTGCACTTTAGACACTTCTAGTTTAACATATTGAATTTACTAAACGAATTGTTCTGCTGATTTTTAAATGATGATCAATCTAAGTTTGATGATTATAAGTAACCACAACACACTTTCATTTCAATGTGTCTCAACAAAGAGAATTTAACACTACTAAGCAAACCATCCGGAAAATGCAATAAACATGTTAATTTTTAAAATGCCACTTGATTATGAGTCAGAAGCAGGCAGCTCTGGGGGAGAAAGTGACATACTTGGAATTACGAAGACAGGTAAGTACACTTATTAAGTATTTTAAAGATGGACTGACTGTCACAATCACCACATTGGGCTATAAGGCACAACATTAACTTAGCCTCTGCCCATCGCTTTCTTCTACCATACTGGAGTATTTGTGGGGGCCAAACTCCATGTTGCAAATAAAGGCTAGACATTAGTGCTTTACTGAATGTCACTTACTCTTTTTATTTTTATTACAGGAATATTTGAAAAATACATCTGGGGAAGGTGCAAAGTTTCTTAGTTCACTATGTTGCTTACTGTAGGTCTGAGTTGATTTTCATTCAACGTATTTTTGAGACATTAGCTACTTTATATTACTATAGCTCCATGCAGCAAAAGAACAAGACATAGCCATTAAGTTGCATGCTCTTTTCAATACACTCATCCTATAGCCCAGTGGTTCTCAACCTGTGGGTCGGGACCCCATTGGGGGTCGAATGACGATTTGCCAGGGGTCGCCTAAGGCCATCGGAAATATGAGAAGTATACTTGCGAGTCGAAGAATCGTGCTCCAATGGTTGACTCCACAAGCCAGCTGCAGGCTCTTCAAATCACTAGCCGAATTCGGCTTCAGGCGCGATGAATTAAAAAAGAGAGAAATCTTTGCTCTGATGTCTCCCTCTCAAGCCAGCTGCAATCACTCCCAATCGCTAGCCTAATCTGGCTTCAGGCGCGATAAACTTAATAGGGGAAGAGTCTCCGCTTTAATGCCTCCGTCCTCAAGGCAATCGCAAGCAGTTCAGATCGCTAGCCAATATGGCTTCAGGCGCGATAAATTCAAAAGGAAAATAATTTTATGGTTGGGGTCGCCACATCGTGGGGAATTGTATTAAAGGGGTCGCAGCACTATAAAGGTTGAGAACCACTGCTATAGCCCAACTTCAAAAGCAGCTTATTTGCTTTAAAACTCTAATGCCAGTCTAGAATCTATATTATACAAGCACATCTAAATTAAATGGTCCTATTTTCAACAATTAATTTTTTTTACTGAAGATTAAGGATTAGGATTCAAATATGATGCTGAACGGCAGCTAATAAAACTTGAAACATAACATTTATAATCTCTCCCCAGATTCGTTAGGAGAGGTTGATCAAGTAAGACAAATACTTCTGAGCTTTGCAAAGACCCTTTCACTTTTCTAATCTATAGTTTGTCACTTCTGAATATGTTTCCAACCCTTAAACATAAACACTCCAAAATAAAACCCATCAACCAACAACTCGTTTCTCCAATGGAGCCCAAGAAAAGCAGTATGAGGAGGGATCCTTGGTTGTTTTCTTGCAGACGTTTCCTGACTCAAACTTGGTCACATCATCAGTGCCAATGATGATGCTGTCTAGTACTGGTGATGTAACCTAGTTTGAGTCATGAAACGTTTGCAAGAAAACTACCAAGCTCAGAGAGCAGCAAGGACCCCTCATTTCAACCCTGTGCTACAAATATTCTCCTTTATTGAAAACAATGTAGTATAAATCTTATTTTTCTTGCAAAAAATTAATGGATTTTTCAACTGGACATCTGCTCATTACCATATATGCAAAGTGTAAATTAGTTAACACTACAAAACCAAATCAGTTTCTCTAACATTTTCAACATGAGGCAATCGTGTTTGTATCGTGTCTAATTTTTTAGAAAAACAAAAGCACTGCAGCCGAAGTGTTGACAAGTTTTTAGTATTATATGGCCTATAACATCCAAACTCTTCCATCCATAAACACACTTCCACAAAGCAGTAATTTCAAACCATTCTATCTAATAGAAATTCAGTCTCTACTATGATTCAGCTTGAGCTTTATGATTTTCATGAAGGGCCTTTTATATGCCCTGCCAACAATCCAAATACATTTCATGGAAATACAACCAGAATCCTCTCAGAGCTGTTATGTTGGTTACGCAATTTGTACACAAAGTGTTTACCATGTTCTTAGCATGGTGGCAGCATATTTTCTTTCTATTTAGTCAGTTTTTGCTACTTAGACTTTTCTTATACTGATAAATCAAGAAAATGCAAATGAAAGTTAATTATTTGGGGAACAGAATAAGCGTAAAGTAAATGTGAGTGGGAGGGTTGAGGGATTTTGCTGCTTCTTTCCTTCTTAAAACTTTAAAATTGTTGGGGTTTGTTTCAAAATATGAACTCATATTACAGTTCATATTACAGAGATAGAGCTATGTTTGTCTCATCAAAATAACAGAAAAGAACAAAATAACAGAAAAGAACTCTATCTATTTTTAGCAATCACAGAACTTAGATTCAGCAATAAGATTGCAGGGGGCTTTTGGAAAAAAAAATAAAACAATTCCAGAGCAAATTTGAAGCATTTTAGCCTTGGGACCACAGATTAATCACACACATACCAGTACTCCTGATCGAGACCGGAACATCCATCACTAAGTGATGCCTTTGGTGAATCACACTCAGTTCTATGACTTCTGCTGCAGTCATTAAGTGAATCACACAGCAATCACACAATCATTAAGGAAATCCAATGGTGATCATGTGACCCTGGTACACTGAAACTGTAGTAAACACATGCCAGTTGTCAAGTGTCCAAATTTTTAATCACATGACCATAATGGCAATATTGTGACATTTGTAAGTGCAAGGACTTACAAGGACTTATAAGTCATTTTTTTCCAACGTTGTTGTAACTTTAGTCATTAAACCAATACTTGTACATCAAAGATTACCTTACTTACAAATCCATTCTCATACACTTCAGGAGCTATCTCTTGCAATGTTTAAAGCGTAATTCTAAATTTACAAATCCGATACACCTTACATTGTCTACATATACAACATTTTAACCATAATTCCTACTGCTGTTGCTTTTACTTTACATGATAAAGCAATACCAACAATAAAGGACAACAATAATGGCCAGTATCAATAATACAATTAGGAGGAAAACAACCTACCTTTCCAGTACTGTAACAAACTGTTTTTGGAGTCATTTTCCAAAAATAGTTAAGTACGATGCTTAAAAATGTAAAAAGATGGGCTTGAATATACTATACTGAATTGCATTTTTAATTTACACAACACACTTATCAGGCATATTTAATGAATTTCTTAATACAGACAGGTTATAAAAAACAGTATCTATAACTCTTTTCATGTTTCTCAGATCAAAAGTATAGTTGATTATTTATTGTGGGAAAGCAGAGGGACGTTTAGAATGTCTAATGGATGTTTTTAGACGTGTGTTTACACCACTAATTAGTAGAGCATCCAAAATAGCACTTCCTATCATTGGGGTTCAAGAAAACAGCAAAGGAATATATTGTCATATAATACTTGTAAATGAATAGCAGATATAAACTATTAATTTGATCTTACTGTGATTTTAAGACTCAAGGAAAACAATCTAGTTAGAGAAACGATAACAGTGCTTGCCTCCTACCTTTTAATTGGTTATGTTTGCAGATTCAAGATTGGAAGTGAGTGGTACATACAGAAATGCAAGTCAGTCTCAAAAATCCTGCTCAGAGTTGTAACTGGAGCATATGGAACGTTCTGCTATTAAATGAACAAACAAATCAGATTATTAGTCTAGTTTGTTTTTTAACAGAAGATTATTAATACAGGGGCCACGCTGGTTACACTAACGTAAACCTTGTGCAAATATGTACAGCAAGCAGTTCTTCTGTAAAACCACCATATGGTACACAATTCAACTGCAACAGCAATTAATTCTACAATTCTTAATTTTGAAGTCAAGTTCAACTAAACTTAGCTTCCAAGAAAATATCAGATTCCTGACCAAACAAGACACATTTTGACCCAACTATTAATGTCTCAATTTTCTTAGCCAGAATTTCAGTTTGTTTTTTATGTTTTTCTTTTTTACTATAGTTGAGCAAGCAACCAAACAATATCCAACACAGCAACCATGCAAAACTTTATCACATTCTAAATCTTTCCAGAGTTCAAGTACATTGATAATCATTTGAATGATTTCCCGAGAATAGCATGAAAACATATACTGGTATGTAATTCACAGAACATCATCATTTATGGGCCGTGGTGGCTCAGGCTGTAAGACAGCCTGTTATTAAAACACAGCTGCTTGCAATTACTGCAGGCTCGAGTCCCACCAGGCCCAAGTTTGACTCAGCCTTCCATCCTTTATAAGGTAGGTAAAATGAGGACCCAGATTGTTGGGGGGGCAATAAGTTGACTTTGTAAATATACAAATAGAATGAGACTATTGCCTTACACAATGTAAGCCGCCCTGAGTCTTCGGAGAAGGGTGGGATATAAATGTAAATAAAAAATAAAACAAAACAAAACACAGAGGTCCTATCCAAACTGATTTAAAAGTCGCAAAATAGAATTTTACATATTAATATATTTCTTTTCAAAGCATGCACATATAAGAACGCAATGTTACTGAAGCAAATATTTGGACCTAAAGCTATTATGGGGTGCGTTCTTATTTCAGGAAAAAAGAGCTATTTTAAACCATGACACTGATGTTAATGGTTGTTTGGCTTCTTGGGAGGGCAGCAAAATTGAAATAAAAAGGTAGATTGAACAGTTCAGTTGACCTCAAACTTTGGCAGGAAATAAAATGTATTATTTAGAAGAATTCTTTTACTACAGTCTGGTGATAGGTTTGACAGCACCAGATGTCATATATGACTTAAGACAGATATGAATCTAATATTCCATCATGTGGGAGGCAACTGGGAAGCTATATAAAATCAGTATATAATTTAAATTCTGAGTATGTATGACAATTTAAAAGGTAAAATCATTCCTCTACTAAAGAATCTCCAGTTAAGTTTGATTAAACTCAGAAATAAAACATTTTGGAAGCGAACATTAGCACTTTACAAAATCCTTGCATACATCAATCTGCTTTCCCCCCCCCGACTTGTCACAATCCAGATGTACAGTGATTGCACTCCCAAAATTACCTGCTAAAGCAGCTATTTGTAAAAGAGAGCACTTCGTTTATACAGATGTTTTTAGAATTGGCATCATTTTTAGCCTTTCCTATTATATTCACTGATATACCTTCTCACAATAACACCTAGCATAATACTAGGTGGGATTTTGCAACACTTCTTAACAAGTTTAATCTTAACACCAATTATAACTTTCACAAGCTCAAGTGTTAAACTGCTTTTAACACCTCTACAATCCTGTACTTGATATGACAAGGGAAAGGAGACAGCAGTGGAATGAGGGGTTATCTAGGTATTTAAGAAAAATACCATCTTGAAAAAGCAACATTCAGAAGTACCTTTTACACATCTAGCCACTTCGAGAACTACTTCAGTTTTATATTAGATACTATAAGCTTCCATCATCTATCTAAAGTCATTCACCCAACAAAATTTTCTTTTTCCCAATCTCCCACTATGTAAACTAACTATAATCTGTTTAGACATAGACCAATTTGCATCAGCAAAACACCATCCACCTTACAGTAGCACTAAGTAATAATCACCTCTTTAGTAGGCCTGCAAAACTAAGTTCTAAGCTGTACTACTTATCATAACAATACTTATCATATTATTTATCTTTTTAAATCTAAATTTATCTATATTAGTCTTATAAAACACTAGTAGGTCTCCTTAGCTAGATTTTGATTGCAAATTGGAAAAGCTGCCACTAAACCAGCTTATTTTCCTCTTTGAAGAGAGGACTTCGATAATGTTTCTTCTGCAGGTCGTATATAAACCAATCTGACCAATTGCTAACAAGTTATAATCCCTCTGCTGGAATTAGTTTCTTGCAATTAAATGCAACGTATGCAGAAGTGTTTTCAAGCATTTTTTTTTAACCTGCAAATAAAAGAACATGCTTGGAATCCCCAAAATATTTGTAATGCTTCATGGCTCACCAGCTCCCCCACCATTCCTGAGCTGACAGTGCAATTCTATTCGAATATTTTACCAAGAATAAAGCCCTGCTGAGTTCAATGGGGCTTATTCCAAATATGCATTCTTCAAATTGCAGTCCAAATCTCAGCAGCCCTTGCTAAAAAAAATCAGCTGAATCAAGCAAGGCAATACTGTTAAGTCTACAGTTGCTTTCTATCTGTATAATTTGGCACATAATATAGAAACACAGCTCTAGTTGTAATCCATTAGATGTTGGAATCCCCACAATTTGACAACAAAGCCTGCTGAGCTAGTAACATAGGCTGATCTTCAAATACTGGCAGCATTTTCCAGTTCTTTTCTCTGCAGAAAGGGATAAAACCCACTTGCTGCATTCTTCTACATTCCCTTTTGTTTGGTATTTTATTTCACACACTCAGTTACTTTTTAAGAAAAAAAATTAAAAAGAGGCTTATGCTTTCTAAAAGGTGTTTCTTATTATTCTTTGCAATAATATCATCAGTCACAAGTTTTAACTTAAAGTAATATGGGACATAACCTAGTGCATGGAAGAGTATAATCTTGATATTAACTTTCATAAACCAAATTTAAAATGCACATTTTGAGACCCTTCCTCCATATATACCGGAACATAATTAAACCCAAAATAAAGATTCAGTACCTAGACTTTTAAGCAACAAGCATTTAAAAAAAAAGAGAGAGAAATAATCTTCACATTTAAAAGGCTGAACTATTTGGCTCAAAATAAAATATTGAGAAATTCAATTTATGTGCATTCTTAAGATGAAAGCAAGATCAAAAATGTTTTCTCCCACCAGCACAGACCAACAAAGAATGAGGAAAAAATCAGCAGTAGATAAGCAGCAAACCACTTGGCCTTATATACCGCTTTATAGTGCTTTACAGCTCTCTTCTAAGAGATTTAAAGCATCATTCCATCTGCATGCTTTATTTTAGTAAGATGGATAGTGCAGAATGTGTGGCTAACTACTAAGGAATAAACAAAACTATCATTAGCTCTGATGGCTTGGTAAGCATTTTAGGTGTGACAAAATGCCTCTGGCTTATCAGTCAACATACAGTATTCTTGCTCAGAGCCAAACACTGGGAAGAAAACAGACGAGTAAGAAAGGAGTCTCACAATTCATCTGGTAATTAAATGTCCAGGGCAATGCTTCACTACAAAGGAATGGAATCAATGTTCATCCAGAAGCCAGAACCTAATAATATATGCAGAATGTAAAACGTGACATCTGATTTTGTTCAGTCATTTACAAGGGACAAATTCTGCAGAGGTGGAACAAGCAACTGGCCCACTTTTCTATTGCTAAGGACTATTCCCAAAAGGTTCCCCAACTTAAAAAGTGTAATACTTAAGTATTTCAGCTTATCCTAATGGGAAGCACAAACAAACATTCTTCCATCTGGTGGTCTCTAACAAAAATGGACCTAATGAAAACTATCCTTTTCAAATGCAGCTCTATTGTTATACAAGACAATTTCCATCTTCATTCACCACCAATGCAATAAGCTGTCTTCTGTGATTCATTTCTCTAAAACCAAGGCTATAGGAGCATTTGAAAGTAATGACTCAGTATATATTAACCAAGTTGAGGCACAACCATTTTAGTCAAGTAATTGGCAAAAGATGATGCTGGTCAGGGTTTTGTTTTTTTTCCAAGACAAACCCCCCCCCCCTTGGTTTGCAATTTAGAATCATTACCTACATGCATGTTCGTTCTGATGTTCATTTTGGAATTCTAATTTCATACAAGCATTCATGAGGTTCTGCTTAAGCAGTTTTTAATCATAACGTTCAGCATTTCTTATGCTACACTTACAGAGTCCAGATGGCTTGTTTCTTATAACCTTTTACATTAGGTCTCTACAATTTTTTCTAACTCAAACCAATGTAGACCAATAACTTTATATTGTAGCTTTTCAGATCAATGTCGGCTTTAGATCCAGAATCAATCATTTCTACTACACTGATAACTGCATTTTGCTTGCACATCATAATGCAGGCTCAATGTTGAATATGGTGGACTCCGTTTGAAAGTATACCTTTACCACACTCAGCAAAACATGAAATTTCAAGATTAATTAAGGAGCAATAATTACTATAATTACCAGTTCAGGATGTAGGACAGAGTGTCTAATCTTGTGCTGAAATTTTATTTAAGGATGCACAAGGTAGAGGTCTTAGCTTTTCTTGAGCCCCAAAATAGGTCAATGAGTTAAAGAAGAAAAAGGGACTAATAAGAGATATGTATTTTTTCTGAAAACAGCTAGAAATGACAGGGAAGCAAAGAAATATAAGAAAAGCAATTTTCAGTTATTAGGTTGCACAGGTTGTTTTAAATAAGCATTACAGAGCAAGAATCTGGTCCATGGCCCAATCCAGCTTGTGTAATTGCCATTCATTTAATGAGATGAAAACATCTCTGCCAATTCGAATCAAAAGGCCTTAGCTATAGCCATAATTTATATTTACCTAATTTAGAAAATGCAATGGTGTCAATGCTTTTAATATTTATGTATGCACTACAGCTTATTTCTGAGATGGTTGCATGTATATGCACCTAGATATCTATGCATACAGATCATACATCAATATTGCTGGCTCTGGCCTGCCTCACTTTTTCCTTACTATATTCAATTTGCTGTATCTGCATTTAGCTTTCAATTACACTGAATGCTATTATACTTCACTGAGAGTAATCGCCGCTCTATCTAATCCACCACGTTGAGAAATTCCCCTCCAGCCCGCTTATAAGAACTCATGGTCCCGGACTTTCACTATTTTCAACTACAGTCATTTTTTCCCCTCCTAAAAAATGCAATAAGACTCATCAACTCCATTTCTGGCCTTCAGCAACTCAGATTCCTTCAAGCATCAATTTGGTCGGAAAACCAATTTGGATTCTACAGTAATTTAGCAAATTGGTATACAGGGAATAAAATAGGGCACACTTGTATTCCCAAAAGTAATTGTGCATACTCATAAGAACCCCTCAGGGGTATTATCACAGGGGGCTGCTTTAGGGGGAGTCTTTAGGGGGAGTCCTCTACAACTCCTTCCTCTAGGTTCAATTTTTATTTAAGAAAAGAATCACTAACCTAACTGAATTGGCAGAATTCAAGTTTCCCAGCAAGATTTAATTCAGGTTTGTTTCCAATATTTCAACTAACAAATATAAAAGTAACCACAGTGACTGTAAGGGTATTGATTTTAAAAAGCTTCAGTTAACTACATGGGGTTTACTCCAACATAAGACTGCAATGGTTTGCAGTTTTAATGTCATTAGAGTCAGCATACTAATATAAAGAATTCTTTTAACGGGAAGTGCTACATCCACAATTGCAGAAGCTGATCAAAGAACTGCTTTGAAATCTACCTGGATTCCGCCCGCCTTCCTGATTCTAGAATATTCTTAACTTGCTCAGTGGTTGTTGTTTTTTTGGAAACTTGTTCATTTCCTTGTTCTAGACCAAGAGTATCCAAACTCAGTAACTCATAAGACTTGTGGACTTCAACTCCCAGAATTCCCCAGACAGCCATGATGGGTAAGGAATTATGGGAGTTGAAGTCCACAAGTCTTAAAAGTTGCTGACCTCTGTTCTAGAGCAGCATTTCTCAAACCTTGGCAACTTTAACGCTCATGAACTTCAACTCCCATAAAACCCCAGACACTTTGGCTGGGAATTCTGTAAACTGAAGTCCTGAGTTTGAAGTAGACAAGATTGAGACACACTGCTTACATGTCCTATTCCAAACTAGTGGTTAGAATGCAGTACTGCAGGCTACTTCTGCTGACTGTCGGCTGCCAAGAGTTCAGGGGTTCAAGGTTGACTCAGCCTTTCATCCTTCCGATGTCGGTAAAATGAGGACCCAGCTTTTTTTTGGGGGGGGGGGAAATATGCTGACTCTGTAAACCCCTTAGAGAGGAATGTAAAGCAGTATATAAGCCTAAGTGCTATTGTACCCCAGCTCCTGCCAGCCCCTCAAGGTTGTGCAGCTGCTAGTCATACTAACTATGGCCTGCCAGAGTTACAACCCAGTTTAAAACCAGGAAAAGCCCTACAGTGAAGGCGATGCTGCTACAATTACAAACAGCATTTTTCAAATGCAACAGGAGGCATGACTCTGCATTTGGCTGGCTACCTACCCACCACACCCAAATACGCCTAGGGTCCTCGCTTTAGCACAAGATAAGCCCTTAGGGTTTTTACCTACACAACCCCTACATTTTAAGTTGTTTTATTTACTGGAACCCTGGAAAAGAAAGTATAAAAAGTCAAAGTCTAACCTATTTCAAGGCGGTGGCAACTCGCTCCCCCCTTCCACCCACTTCTCACCTCGACGAAGCTCTAACCTGATAAAAGCCCCAAAACAAAGCTCGAACTCGGCAGAGTGTCAGACGATCCCAGCCTACACCTTAACAAGCGCGTGAAGGCAAAGCGGCCGCTTCCGCGCACGCCTTTTTCACTCCAGCCCGTAATGTCCGGCAATCGCGCCACACCTGCGCTCCTCGCACCTGCGCGTGACCGGAGCCGGGAATTAGAGGCACGCGG
The DNA here is from genome assembly GCF_028640845.1 of Ahaetulla prasina. Lineage (NCBI taxonomy): Eukaryota > Metazoa > Chordata > Lepidosauria > Squamata > Colubridae > Ahaetulla > Ahaetulla prasina. Next base: position 217,283,161 of record NC_080540.1, on the reverse strand, counting down.
CCGCCGCCGAAGCCTCGTTTAGAGGGACATCCCGCACACCTGGCCGGCTGGGCGATCGCTCTGCTCTTCCCCGCCCACGGAAACCACCCGCCCCCACCCCCTTGCCGGCGGCGCGCAAGCTGAGCAAGCGCTCCCTCCCGGGTGCAAAACGATCGCGGCAGCTTGCAAGGAGCTCGGCCTTCTGCCGACCGAGCCATCTTGGGTGGCTTTTTTTTTATTTTTTGCTTTTTTTCCCCCACTTGCCCTAGCAAATTGCTATTGGTTTTGCAAAGCCCTCAAAAGTCTCCCGGGGTTTTTTTTATTTTATTTTTTTAATACAACTCAAGGGGAAAAAAAAACCCAGCTTGTACTAAATTACCCCTGGATGAGCGCCGCTCGGTGCAAACCACGTTATGTCCATTCATCCCTCCCTCTCCACACCTAACGCCAAAGCAAGTCTTGCCCCTTCCCTCCCCGATGCTTCAGATTTTGTCCCGCGCCCCGAATTAGCTGCTCCTTGTGGGCATCGTCCAGAGGCTGCCATTCCAACGAGGTGTGATCTCTGGGCAACTCGGTATTTCTACAGCTGGGCTTCGAGGAGCTTTTGGAGCTCCAAAAATAAATAAATAAATAAATAAACGGTAGCCGCTTTTGCTTGGGAGAAGCCTGCCTAGGAATTTCTAATTTGGCTAAAGGGAAAAGTGCCCGGTTAGGAGAGGCGCTTGGTTTAAACTTTTTACTTTGCCCTACCCGAGTGGAAGGCGTCTTAAGCGCCACGACTAATACATCAACCGATAGCCCCCCCCCCCAACTTTGCCGCCGTTCAGGGCAATCCCAGATACGTTCAATGGTAATTCTAAATAATAACGTAGACCTCCGTCTTACACCCAGTACGTGAGTACTGCAACGGAGAGAGTAAGTACCAGGAGGTACCGTCTTTAAAAAAAAACAAACACCTTGAAATGCCGACTATTCTTTTTGGCATATATAAACGAATTGCAAAGTTTTTCGCCTGTATGTGGGGGGATTTTGGGGGGGGGGGTACGCCAATATTAAAAAAAAAAAATCACTGGTGGGTTTGCACCACCTTTGCAACAGCCGTATATGGCTAAACTATCCAGTTCTGTCCGCCCTCCCCCTTGCAGAAAAATCATATCTGACCTCTTCTATCTCTTTTTTTTGTTTGTTTTTTTGCAATTTTCAGTGCAAAAATTACTCTTGGCGTAACCTTTTGCACAAAACGATATGCAGGCACTGGCGGGAAAAAAAAAAACGGCCCCACCAACTCTTCACCAAAAGGTGGCAGCCCTGAAATGCGCCTGCGCCGAAATGGCGGAGTCAACCAATTTTTTTTTTAAAAAAAAATCCTCATGGGTCCCTATCAAGGCCACCTGCTTCGAGGTTTTCTTTGCATCCTGCGGGTAATAAGTTTTAAATCCCAGAAGTCTTAGCTTTCAATCTCCGGTTTAAAAAAACAACAGCTTTACTATCCAATGGGGTTTCCTCAAACACTGATTTGCGCGAAGCCTTCATTTATATTGCTGCTTATTTTTCTAACTACGTTTGTGCGTTGTACTGGGTTTTAGGCATGTTAATCTTGGCCGCGAGTAATTCTTTTGAAGCCATGGTTTTAAGTGCCCCTTATTGGGGAGGGATGCATCCCGGCTCTTCGTAGTAAATCCAAAAAGTGATTAAAAAAGCATTTACTTCCAATTGTAAACTGTTGAAGGCCCCGCATATTATGGGTACTTCTTAAGAAGCAAAATCAACTCTATTGACATTAGTAGGGTTAATTCAGCCTATAGAGTAGGTCTCGACTACAATAATCTCCCTCGTTTTCGCCAGAATTCCCTTCAAAGGGAACAAGAGCGAGCAGGGTTGCCAATAGGCCCGTGTCAAACATGGGGTTTATCTCCTAACTAGAAGCAGGGTATTTGAGGCAGTGTAGAGTCACAGGTCTCTCTGAGTATTTTCTAAGAACAGATGATTGTGGATTTATAGCAGGCTTGCCCTTTAGTTATTCGTGCCTAGGATTACATCTACAAACCAAAGTGCATGCTTAGTTAACAATTTTTCATGAAATGAGGATGCACGCTCGGTCCTAAACCTGCCCAGCCATGAGGACACATATTTGGGAGTAGATCCCTTTCAGCTCAGTAGTTCCTTCCTGTACTTAATGAGTAGAATGGAGCTGTGCCTTGATGTTTACCAAAAATTCAGTGTCATTTACATTTTTTAAAAAGGGGAACCCATATGCAGTGAAAAGTCCCTGTTGTATTCCCCACTTACTTCAAAGTAACCTTAGAAAGTGAGCAAGCAGATCAGGCTGTAATCTACTTTAAAATAATTCTATGGGTCAGCTGGATGACTATGGAATAAAGTCTTTCGAATTAGCAATTTTTTGGCTGTAATCCATAAAGCCTCTTAACTCTGTAGCGCATATCGTTAAAGATTAATGTTCGGCTATGGAGCTCCGTGAGGGAAATCATTTGTGGCTCCCATCCATAAAGCACTTAAGCCGTCATGCCAAGGGTAATGGTGGTGGTTTTCAGATTTGAACAGAAAGTCCTGTTCTCTAAATGAACAAGGAGAAGGCTTGTTGGCCAAAAATCCCATTGGATCCAACTGACTTAAATGCTTTCCAGATAGCTGTACTTTTGGTTGCGGAGGGCCTGAGCTAGTTTTCTTCCCGGCATCTCTTAAGGAGTTGGGGAATGCACTTATGGTATTTTTCCATAGGAGCTCGGTCTTGTGTCCAGTCTCTGACATCTCTCAAATCCTGAAAAGCACAGTTACAGCCTGGCCACCTTGATGCCCTTCATCAGTTCACCAGATGAACTGGGATTACAACTTCCCAAAAACCTGAGAGTCATAGCCCCACCAATTGGAAAGGGTTCCAACGCTCGCTCATTCTTTCTACAGGAAGTCCCACTGATCTGTGTGGGACTTATAACTATGTAAAGACTACAGGCCTTTCTCACCATGCCAATGCTGGCATGGCTCCTTTTAGTTCCAAGAGACCTAAACCCTTTGAAAGAGAACACGTCTGGATAGAAGTGACTTTGGGACCATGGTTTTCCTGCCAGCTAGATGAGATTTGCAACCGTTCACTCCCAAAATAGGGAGGTAAGGAAAGCGGTAAAGAATGCAATCTCAAACTGAAGGCTTGAGGGTCATCCATAAAGGGGGAATAGCTCGACATCTACCTTCAACCTTTCTTACCCGAGCCCTGTCTGTAAGACAGCTGTAAATCCTATTATCCACAGCCCCATTTTCTGTTCTGGCTCTTGGCTAAGGTGCCCTACGTGTGACCTTCGACAGATCAATCTGGTGGCATCATTCTCTGTTTCTCCAAAGTCTGTCACTAGGAAGCTCTTTGCAGGCAAAGAGCTTGTGGGGAGAATCTGGCTGAGTTCACTGTTCCTTCCAGGTGGCCTTTACATTCCCTGCTGCAGGGTCCCTTAAAGGATTCCTAAGTGGGGCTCTGCATAGGCCTGCAACCTTTTTAAAATCACAGGCTGACCCAGCAAGGCAGTTTCAGAAACAATGTTCCGCATCACCTTGGCCATATTCGCTTGGCAAGCTTCTCAACAGTCCACTTTGTTGAGTAGGGAGGACATACAAGGTCAGGGCACTGATAAGGCATATTTTATTATGGCTTAACAATATTGTGAGACTAGCAATATTTGATAGAACTCATTGGTATCTCCCTCCACACCTAAAATAGTAGAGATACCTAACCCACTTCAAGGGACAACCGTTTAGGGCTACACCCCTTTCCCAAACAACTATATTGGCTTGCTGCACTCCCAATGCTCCTGTTAGGTTGTAAGTGTGATGCAGGTTGAGTTTGCTGCTCCTCTTTTAAATGGGCCCTCCACTGAGAGAGTAGCTTAACTTTCCAGCATTTAATCGCCTGACCTCCCTGGTTGACAACATGGCCTGAAAAAGCCAAAATTTCAAAACAATTCCTATCTAGTAAGTAGCCTGTAAAAGATGGAAACCAAGCCATGTTTCCACTCGTTTAGCTAAAGGCTCATTAAGTAGCACCACCACGTGCAAAGTGAAAATGGGCTTGGCTCTTGAAGATTGTGTGTGTGTGTTTGTATGAAGGTGAAATAAACACCTCTCCCATCCTATAGGCGTCTTTCATATACTTGAATGCAGCTGGATGGCAGAACTTATTAACATGGGGTCCTATTTTATTCACACCTGCACATCGAGCACGATAGATGCTTAGCTTATAAAGAACAAGCCCTCAGATGTCTAACATTCAGTCTAGTTCGGAATATGTAGGTTGTGCTGGTAAGCCACCTGCCCCCCAGCCAATTGAAATCCTACATGGTTAATTCAATCACAACTACTTGCTCCTATACTCCCTCTTATTTTCTTAAAGAAACTCGAGAGGAAAACCAGCTAAGGACCTGGACTAAGCACTCACAACGGAGGAGACCTCGCTCTTCCTGTGAAAGAGATGGTTGTATGCATGCATTGCACAGTAACGTGCTGGGCATAAATTAAGTGACAACAGCATAGCCTGAGGCTGGTCCTTGATAGAACCGCAACCTCCGTAATTTCAGCCACAAGAGACGGCAGATCTCTTCCTTTCAAGCCATCTTGTTCAAATGCCTGGCTTGCTACCTAGCCAGATCAGGGTCTTCCTCCGCCACCAACTTCTTTCCTACAAAAGCCAACCACGTCCGAGTCAGGAGCGGGGCGACCGGGGGGGGGGGGAGGATGAGAAAGAGTGGGGTTTTGTGTGACATCTTTCTTTATTAAACAACAGGAGGCGATGCTTTTTTTTTTCCTCCTCCCGAGATGCTGACCCCAGGCGAAATGAAAGCAGGGTTTGGAACCGGGAACGCCTCGCACTCTCTCTTCGGCATGGTGTCAATTTCACAACCGAAGCATTCACGGGTCGGTATTGGATTGACTCTAAGGACTTTCGCTTTTTATTATTATTATTATTCCCAGGGAATGCCTTTGTTATTCCCAGACTGAAACGCAGCCGCCCCGGCCGCACCCCCCTCCCCAATCAGGACCAAGGACAGCGGCTAGAAGAAATGGCTTGCCCGCACCTAACGAGAAATACACACCAGCAGAGCTCCCGAGCAAAACGCCTTTCGGCTGCATCCAGAACTGAAACGGGTCTCTCTCTCCCCCCCAACCTTCTTCAGAACAAAGAAAATCGTGGCTCCCGGATATAAAAGCTGAACCCTCCCTACAGAGCGCTGTAATTGACATTAGAAGGGTTTTAAAGAGCCTGGTTCTCCCATCCAGTCCCTTTATACCCACACATGCATATATATTTCACATGCGCACACACATACACGCACACAACCTGGCATATCTCGAGGCATCCGCTTTGACAGCTAACACACCAAGGTCTGCAGATCCCCCCCCCCGGTTTCAAGTCCCTGCTCCACGCATCCTTTCTCCGTCTCTCTCTCTCTCTTTCCCAGCCAAGCCAATGCTATTCGGCTAATACAATTAGAGTTGGACGCTTAATCCCGTCTGATCTGCAAATGCCGGTTTAAGCTCTTCACAGCGATACTCCTTCCTTCCATTCATTCAGTCAGTCAGTCACTTACTCACACCCCAGCCGAGCGTTGAGCACTTTCCGCTGATCCAACTGGAAGGTCAGCGGTTCTGTTTTGAGGCAACTTCACACCTCCAAGCTAGCGAGCTACACAGTTTCTGCGTGCGAGTTCCTAAATATATGCACACAACACAAAATGTAACACAAAATTGTACATCGTCTACCCTTTTGCCACTCTAAATGATATGGAGTAGCTAACCCTGTTCAACTGATGCTGCTGAAGCTGCTAGAAACCAAGCGGAAGCGTGTGAGCAATAAACTTAATTGGATCCCATGCACTTTTATCCTCTCTCAAGGCAGCCTAGCCAACCTAACACCTCCAAAACTTAAAATCGTCACTATCTGGCAATAATAATGTGAATAAAATAAAGCACAACTTACCTTTTTTTCGCTTCAGGTTTTTTTTTTAAAAAAACGGTAATACTGTAAGGTCTCCCAATTAAAAAAAAAATCAAATGGGTAGGTCTCAAGACAACACCCAAAACCTAAATTGCGGACAGTTGCAAACAGAAGATTTTTTTAAAAATGGAGGATTTTTTTTTTTAATCAAAGCTTCTTTTTTTCCACTCCCAGAACACGAAAAGAAATTGGGAGGGGGGTTAAAAAAAAGAAAGGGGGAACTTAAAAAAATAGGAGCGTGGCAAAATCGAAAGGTTTCCTGTTACAACACAACTAAACAAAAAAGGGGGGAGGGGAGGAGAAATAAAAGGTAAGAACAAAGGAAAGAAGGGATGAAAAGGAGGGTTTCTTAAAATACAGCCTCCCTCTCTCTTCCTCCTTCTTTCTAGCAGCTCCCAATCGAAGTAAGCTGCAGCATCTCTTATCTGAGAACAGGCTGAAGGGGGGAGGTCGCCTTAAATGGGAGGTGGACTACAGCACAGATTTATAGGAACCGTATCACCCGGCGCTCCTCTGCTTCCGCACGAGTGTGCGCGTGTATGTCTCTGCAGCCGTGCCAGGCTCTCCCACCTATCCCGAGTGCCACGCGCGGAAGTATACGCCGAATCCAGAGACAACGGAACTTGCTCGCAGGGTCTCTTTTGCCTCCGATTGGTCCGAGCGGCTGCATCTGGCGCCGCCCCCGGCCAGGGGCCGATCTGATTGGCTGTCGCTCGGTGCCACTCCGGCGGGCTCGATGGAGTCCGTTTCAAGGTGCGTTGTACTGAGCGATAGATACCCTGCTCGGCTTTAGGGCGAACGGGCGGAGAAGCAACCGAACGCGTCTTTTGCGTTTGTCCTTCTCGCTCTTTTTTTTCCACTCCCAGAACACGAAAAGAAATTGGGAGGGGGGTTAAAAAAAAGAAAGGGGGAACTTAAAAAAATAGGAGCGTGGCAAAATCGAAAGGTTTCCTGTTACAACACAACTAAACAAAAAAGGGGGGAGGGGAGGAGAAATAAAAGGTAAGAACAAAGGAAAGAAGGGATGAAAAGGAGGGTTTCTTAAAATACAGCCTCCCTCTCTCTTCCTCCTTCTTTCTAGCAGCTCCCAATCGAAGTAAGCTGCAGCATCTCTTATCTGAGAACAGGCTGAAGGGGGGAGGTCGCCTTAAATGGGAGGTGGACTACAGCACAGATTTATAGGAACCGTATCACCCGGCGCTCCTCTGCTTCCGCACGAGTGTGCGCGTGTATGTGTCTCTGCAGCCGTGCCAGGCTCTCCCACCTATCCCGAGTGCCACGCGCGGAAGTATACGCCGAATCCAGAGACAACGGAACTTGCTCGCAGGGTCTCTTTTGCCTCCGATTGGTCCGAGCGGCTGCATCTGGCGCCGCCCCCGGCCAGGGGCCGATCTGATTGGCTGTCGCTCGGTGCCACTCCGGCGGGCTCGATGGAGTCCCGTTTCAAGGTGCGTTGTACTGAGCGATAGATACCCTGCTCGGCTTTAGGGCGAACGGGCGGAGAAGCAACCGAACGCGTCTTTTGCGTTTGTCCTTCTCGCTCTTTTTTTTTTCTCCCCCCACCTTTCATCCCTCCCTTTTCCTCCCCTAAACGAGACAATTGCAAGCCTGAGGAATCCTTGCTCCATCTTCCTCCCACCCTTTTTTGGGGGGGACGGGGGTGGGGGAAGAGCTTGGTATGTTTCGACCCTGAACGGCTCCGCTAGGATGTTTCACAAGCTTCAGGCACAACACAAACCTGTTGTCGCTAGCGTTCCAAGCGCGTTGCGCGCTTGCTGAGATCCCACTGAAAGAAACAAGTCGCGCCTTCCACATACACACCTCTCGGACCCTTTGCTTTCCTCCCTGTCAAGAGTGCCGAGCTGCCAAAGGTTGAGGAAAGAAAACTTTAAGAAGCCAAGAAAGAAAGAAAGAAAGAAAAAACTGGGCTGGCTCTACTTCCGTCTCCGAACTTGTCCATAAAAATGGAACCACGTCCGATTAAAACAAAACAAAACACGGCAACTTCTCAAGCCAAAGGAAAACAAAAGCTGGGCCTGCTTCTTCCTTTGTTGAAAAAGAATCGCGGGGAGGGTTTGGTCGCTTATTTGACTAACTTTGCGGCCGCCACAAGTGCCCGATTCTCTATGAACTTGCCTCAAAAATCACGGCACGTTTCGCGACTTAAATTTGGAGGGGCTGTTAGAAGAGCTACGTTTGGGGAGCAAAATACTTTCACGTACTCCCCCCCCCTACGGAGAGAGAGAGAGGGAGGGAGAGAGAGAGAGGTCCCCTATACTTAAGCCCATTCTCCCAATTATTTACAGTTAATTCTCACTGAGGATTTTGTTTCTTTGCTGGTCATCAACAAAACAGAGGGTATTTTCACGTCTCTGCCCTTCCGCGCGTCCTTCCCCCTAAGTCAACCCGTTTCTTCTCCAAGAGGAACAGCTTTCTAGATAGCCCACATCTGCTGAGAGAAAAGACGGTGGCGGGCGGGGCGGGGTGGGGGTGGCGTGACTTGCCTAGCGTACTTAGAGTTGCACAGATCAAGCACTGCGTGTCCTTTGGAGAGTGATCCGCAACACACACACACACGCACGCTTCCCTTATCTCTTTAGTCCAACTGAAACCTTTGCATGGGAGAGATTTAAGGGAAGACTGGGAAGAGCGGGGCCACGCAAGTTAGTGTTCCGTGATAGCATGCCCTTGAATGTTCAGCAGAGAGGAATGCCACGGATGAGAGCTTGCGAGGACCCGACTGTTTGGCCGACACACTCCGAAGAGAAGGAAGCTTTGCTTTTTTTTTTTTTTTTACTTCAAGTAGCAACATACAGATGCAACCAAAGCGACCCTTCCCATCCACGTGAGGCTAGCCGAATGCTGGCTTCAGCACGAACTCCTTGAAAGTTGAATCCTAGTGGGCAACCACAGCAGCAGGGAGTTTATGTCAGAGAAAAATCGACCCCCAAATTAGAGCAATCGAAGATCAGGGACATCACTTTCCTAAGAAGTCCTGCAGTGCTTTAAAACCAATATCCACCTTAAGGGAAGGTGTGGGTTAGATTTCCAAGCTTGATATCCTATATGTATTGGGTGGGGGTGAGTGGAGAAAAAGAGGAATGGTGCTTCCCTTTATTTATTCTACTTGAAACTTTGATGTTGGGAGGGCATGAAAAAGATGCCCACAGCTATCCTTTTGGATTCAGTCCAATTCAGCCCAACAATGCCAACGTTTGAAGAAAAGCACAGCAACTTTGGTTTGTGTTTTTTTGAAACAGTGTATCCTTGCATAACGACACGCCCCTCGTTCCTTATTGTCCCTTTGATGAAGCCCGACCATTGTCTGGGAAAATCGGCATTTGAAGGATGAGTTAGAAGAGAAGAGAAGGTAAGAGGCTCCTCACCCTGGGATATCAATAGGCAAAACCAAGGCAATTATCTTGCTAGTTCTAACCCGAAGTCAGGACTCCGGAGATATATTAACAAAAGTAGCAGTGCTATAGAAGCAGTAAAAGAAAGTAGCTTTCTGTAATGCTAGCAATGGTTAGCATGCTTACTAAGCTGATATTCTATTTTCGGTTCAGCCCATGAAAAAAAATCTGAACAGCAACACTTTGCTAAGTTTTCAAAATCAAGTTTCAAAAGCTTCAGAAGCATCTCCTCCTCCTCTTCTTCTTCCTCCTCCTCCTCTTCTCCCACCCGCCCATCTCCCTCTTCCTCCTTATTATTTTACTTAAGAAATGAGATTTTGTCAGACTTCCTCCAGGATTATTAAATGAGGTTTATAGAAGAAGGGCCACAACACATACACATGACAAGTGCTATAATATTATCTTTGTCAATTAGATGGATCGAATTTTTCTTTTATATAAAGAACTTGTCAGCCAGTATGAACCTGATAGTGCAACAAATAATATTAAGCAGGAATAAAGATGATAAAAAAACAGTATCACTCTAGGTATTTATCCCAATTTTTGCTCATTTTTTAATGTGTACTTGGCCTTGTGCAAAAATCACTTTCCAAAAGAAATTAGCTTTCCAACATCAAACAAATGACACACTAGCTAAATCTCAAAATGCACGCACACACACATACACACACACTCTTCTTGACAAACAACGTCTTCTGATCCTGGTCATCTTTTGTTTAAAGCAGAATATTTCCTCTCTTCTTTTAGGTGCACGTGAACCGGTAGAAGCATATTTTGGACAGCAATAACAACATAACCGAACTCAAGAATTCAAGATAAGTGTGATGGGAAAACAATCTCGCTATCACAACTGTGAAAGATTTAGCAGCAAAGCAACATACTATGTACTGGGTGAGAATGGAGGGGAATCTCAAAGCCAGCTTCCCATGCTTTCCCATCTTAAACTTCGGGATGTTTTTTTCAGGACCATGGAGAGTGGTGCCGCGTGGTTCAATTCCTCGCTAAACCGCACAGTTCTCGCCTCCCACGATCGGTGCTGAAGGAAGTGAAAACAGGGGTTCAAAGAAGAAGAGCAATAATTTTCAAAGGTGCTAAGAGTCAAAAACAACGCGGTTACTTGTGGGATTTTTTGTTTGTTTGTTTCTTGTTTTGTTTTTTAGCTTCCTTTTGGAGAGGCATTGTTCTATTCAAGTCGTAACACACGAGAGAGGCGGGGGGGAGAGAGAGAGTGAGAGAAATAATTTCAATTAAATATCTCTAACGTCAAAGAATGTATTATGCTTAAGGCCAAGTTATTACAGAAAGTGGGGGGATGCACGCAGCGATCAGCCTTTAGAGCACTTTATTTTTCAATGGGAGCCCTTCACGTTTATCGTCAGGAGAGATCCAACAGCACACGGGCACACCCAGAAGAGCCACAGTTCTAAGTGTAGCGTCGTGCAATAACATCCCATCTACAGTAACTTTTTTCAACTTTTCTCCTTTTTCTTTCCCAGCTTTTGATTTAAACGTTCGGCCATCGTTCGGCTTGCGCGTTCTTCCCAGGTGGTTCCTTCCGGTTTCTCGCCACAGAAGCACACCGTAGTAGTTCCCAGAGAATACATGATTACAACAGCCGAACTGCAAGCCGGACGTTGACTTGGAAGAAAAGCCTTCTTAAAACAAACTAAAGCTTCTCGCTATAAGGACCCCCGGGTCTGAATGAACTCTGAGAAGGTTTCTTCCGCCGAAACAACGCCCAAGATCGCAGCTGCGCGTGTTGAAATCAAACTGAGAGGTTGCGGGTTTCAGTAAGTTACTTCTTCTCCCTTCTCTCGCCACGCACACATGCACGCTCACACACACCCTCTACGCGCGCAAATTCAAGGCGACCTTCATAGTAACAAGCCTCGGTTTTTTTTTCCTCGCACCGCTGAAGAAACTACCAACGAAGAGTAATACGTGTGTGTTTCTGTGTGAGTTGGGAGTGGGAGGAATTTAAATTATTCGTTCCAGGCAAGGACACCAGCAACCCTTTAAACTTCTTGAAAGGTAAGATAAATGATGGTTATTTGGATTCAGCTTGGAGGAAGCCATCTGCTTGCATTCAGCGCGAGAGAAGCCGCGTTACTTCTCTTCCAGCTGCTGAAAATAAAAGGAGAAGGAAGCAGCTCTGAGCTAAACTGTTTAGGTGTTGTGGGTCTTCCTTTTCCGTGGCTTCTATGCCATTTGGGTGCCATGCATGTTTAAGTGGTGGAGGAGGAGGAGAAGGAGGAGGAAGAAGCCACCACTATCAACCAGACAATCAGCTCCACAGCCGCCTCCCTTCCCCACCCCCTTTTGTGCTCGGATCAAACGCCTGCACAACAGAGAAAGTGACAGCACCAGGCCATAGTAACAAAGCCACAGTTTGTACCGAAAGACAGACCGAGGCCCAGGGAGACACGGCGGCAGAGAAGCAGCTGCCTTATCAGCACGCTGCAGAGATGAGGATGGGTCCAGAGGTCTTCGATAGATAATCACTTTAATATGGGGGTGGGGGGGGGAGGAAGCTTTGCAATGAGCCAAACTTTAGCTTCAATAAAACTATCCCAGTATGAATGGAGTGGAAGCAACCAGACGTGTATCCATCTCTTCTCTGCTTTGCTCTTTCTTTCTTTCTTTTTTTTTTAAATAATCATTGCTGTTGTTTTGATTGTAAATTCTCAAAGTTGCACCGAAGTCTGCAAAGCTTTGAAAAGCTTTACGAAATTGCATTTTTGTAGGTTGGGATGTTTTAATGCTGCCTCTCTTAAAGGGCTTTTTAAGTATGGGTAGGGAAGAAATGACTTGTGTATGGATAAAGTAAAAACTCCCAATACCAGGCTGAGTCCTATTATTTTGGCAACAATACTTGCCACTTACCTTCTTCCAACCTTATCTCGACTCAGAAGCTCAACCTTATCTCGACTTAACAGAATCCAGCTTGTTAATTCTGGGAGGTACTATTATCATGGTACTACTACCATGTACTAGCAGGGCAGGAAGCTAGAATGCTTGATGGTTGGGTGGGGAGGGGGAATCTCAGAAGGAGATAATGGCAAATCACTTCCGTAGTGTTTCAAAACAAGCTACAGGGATACATCTTTGAACTGAGCTCAAATATTACCTGACCTCTCTATGTGTACATATGTAAATAAGTCTGGGTGGGGGAGGGGAGAGAAAGCGACAGAGGCAGAGACTCTGTCCCTTAGGGATCATAAATTAGCAAAGTCATTTCTGAAAGGGGAAGAGGGAGCCAGACTAATGAGTTTTGGAAGAATGAATGGGTATAGAAAAAAAATGAGCCATATGTTTGTGTAAGCAACAAATCCTGCCCAAAAGGCTAATGGTGTCAGGGGCCAGGATCTTATCTCCTTCAATAAGAAAATGGCTCTGGTGGAAATCAGATTTTGTTTGGTTAGCTGAAGACAGAATGGTTCTTTGAAAAGTTCTTGGACCTTTTAAGTATATTTGTATCCCTTGTGGTTCTAAACCAGATTCTACAAGCTTGGTAACATGCCCAGTCAATATTTATTCATTTAACATATATTTATATACTGCCTTTCTTCCCAAACAGCTCCAAGTAGCAACTAACAGTGGTTAAATCAATTAGGATAAAAGATAATGACTTAAATTTTCGTAAAAGAACAAAAAGTACACACACACACACACACACACACACACACACACACAGAGTGATTGGAAGTTAGCAATAAATATAGCTTAATGGGTCAAATTAATATTTAAAAAGCATTTTAATTTAGCAATTTAAAACATTCACTGTCTCAGAACACTTTTGTAAATAGAAAGGCAAGTATCCTTCAAGTGAACATTTCAAGTTGAAATAGCCAATTCATTGATCCTGAGAAGACCACGTTATTGATTTAATCAATATTTTTGTGGCTTTAGAAACACATGAATCTGACACGGGTCATGTAACTTCTGGCTTTGTAACTATGGTTTACTGGCACGTAGGATCTTGTTATCAAAAATATGGATTTTATAATGGTTATTGGCATCAGCTGGCTGCAGGCTTATGCTCAGACAATTACCCTGATTCCAACCATCTGATTCACCATTGCAGTTAGCACTCTGAATTCTAGTTAGCATTGTGGAGAGTGGTATAGAAAAAGAGTAAATTAAAATGTCACTCTGGATCACAATCTAGAACAATAGGGGAGGTAGCCATTATATTCTCTACAGTATATCTACAGCCATAGCTCTTTTCCTCGTTGGGGCTGCATGTTCTCTATATATTGTTCCCGTCATCACAGACCATTAGCCATTCTGGCTGGACTTGATAAAAGTGGTGGCTCAAAATACCTGAGGAATACCAAGACTGGATCACTAACAGAGGGATAAAAAGAACGATAATAATCCATCACTTTGAAAGAGAAGCATTTGTAATACCAATACTTGTTTACAATGGGCTGAGAGTACCAAATAACATATACCATTTGCTTTCTTGTTAATAGCCTTTTGCTATTAACTCATTTGTAACCCAAGAGTGATATCGTTATTGTCTGGGCTAGTTTTCATAAAGCTGTTGTCTTATTTCTTTTTCTTTCTTTTCTTTTATGTACACTGAGAGCTTATGCACCAAGACAAATTCCTTGTGTATCCAATCACACTTGGCCAATAAAAAATTCTATTCTATTCTATTCTATTCTATTCTATTCTATTCTATTCTATTCTATTCTATTCTATTCTATTCTGGAAGAAATCCACGTCCTGGACTTAAAGAGATAATCCTTAAGAGATTGCTGAACTTTGGGGAAAGTGCAGCTTATCTTTGTTCATCAGAGATACAACCTTGGGGGTAGGAGGGAAAGCCTGAACGTGGGTTGTTGCATTTGAGCTGCATATGTGGTAAGGACGAGGAGAAAAACTAAATTGGATTCGAAAGTGAAAGGCAATTCACCTGAATTGAAATAAATGGCATGCATTTGCTAAGATACTTCTCTATGCATGTAATACTTTCCCCTTTTATTGCATTCAATATAGCAGCAGTTTATGAAGTTACTTAGCGGGCTCAGCTCAAAGCTTTCCAAAGCTGAATATAGTCCTGAAGTCTTAGATTGGGCACCCTTATTGTACAGGCAGTGCAATTATTTAAGATCAGTGCAGCTCTCTGATTCCTTTCCCCCTTTTTCCTGACTTTTCTCCACTTCCATGAAGCACCCTTTCTACTGTCTTGCCAAAGTATGTTGAAGTCCCACACCGTGGGCCGCGATGTAGCTCAGGCTGTAAGAAGCCTGTTATTAAAACACAGCTGCCTGCAATTACTGCAGGTTCTAGTCCCACCAGGTCCAAGGTTGACTCAGCCTTCCATCCTTTATAAGGTAGGTAAAATGAGGACCCAGATTGTTGGGGGGGGCAATAAGTTGACTTTGTAAATATACAAATAGAATGAGACTATTGCCTTACACACTGTAAGCCGCCCTGAGTCTTCGGAGAAGGGCGGGATATAAATGTAAACAAAAAAAAAAGTCAGTTTTACAATTACCTTCACTCCTGCTGACCTTGGAAAGCTGAGAGCAGGCAGGAACACCTTGAGCAATCAGCGTGCTCTCCAAGTAATTAACAGAAGAATGCAAAAAACCCAAAAAATTCCCCCCATGCAAATCCTACCCCATTTGGCATAACAAACCTTCATTGTCCAAATACTACACAGTATGGGTGTGGGGCAAAATGACTGGCTCCTACCCATTTTTTTTCAATACATGTTATGTGCACTTTGTAGCAAAAAAAAACAACACACCACAAAAACTCAGCTACTGGTACTCAGTTACTAGGGGAAAGTTGTCTGGTTGTCAAGCCATCACTCTTAATCCACAGTGGATGACCCTGGTTTTGCAGCCAGGCACTTCCCTGACACTTGCAACCACAGTTGAGGGTTGCAGTTGACAACCAGTAGAGGTAGGTCTGTGTAAGGTTCACAGTGAAGGGCTCACTTGAGTCCAGGGGCTCAGAAGGGCATTGAGGTAGGAGAGTTAGAGTTAGTTAAGCCTGTTACTTATTATAAACAGGGAATATTAAGGCTGGCTGTTTTTTTAGAAGGTTTGTGAAGATGACTAGAAACTGAATAGGAGGATAAAATTTGGCTCATTGATAAATCTACCAAGTAGTTTTAAATTCAAGCGATTAGGAAGTGAAGGACTCCAAAATCTGCCAATTTTTCGATCGGAGCTTTACTTTATAAAATTAGTTTCAATTGCCCAAGTTGGGTATGAAAACACAGTGGCTCAACTGATACGGGGTGCAAATGCCAGATATGGAAGGTCTTTGAGAAAACAGAGTCTGTCTGTCTGTCTGTCTATCTCTCTATCTCTCTATCTATCTATCTATCTATAATCTATCATCTATCTATCTCATCTATCTAGCTCATCTGTCTCATCTATCTATCTATCTATCTATCTATCTATCATCTATCTATCTATCTCATCTATCTATCTATCTCATCTATCTAATTATATATAACTAACTATGACAATTATGACATAACTATGACATAAACACACACACAAACACACATATGACAAGCAATACAGTACATAATATATATTAACTAGGGAATACATTTGCCATTTTTGAATATATACATATATACATACATTCGAAAATGGCAAATATATTCCCTAGTTAATAATGCATGTTATGGGTTCTTCATACTTTAAGAGAATGTCAGGTAAATTCCTTCCAAACTCTTTAGGCATTCCAACAAGTAAGATCTACGTACTGTATCTTAACCGCTTTTATGAACTTTGAAAAGCTCCTTTGAGAAGAAGGAAATACCAGCTAATTTAATGATGAGTGTGCACCTACTGTATGACAAGTTAAAATAAGATACAAATGAATTCTGCTTTCAGGAACAGGGGTTTTATGTTTTCATGCAATTAGCTAAGGCAGGAAAAAAAAGGCGGATGCATTGCACTAAAATATCTCTCTTCTACAGTAATTGTTCTGCTAATGATATAGTGCTGTAAAATAATGGCTATTGCCCATTACTAGTTACTACCTTTTTTTTAAAAGGGGGGGATTTCTATATTCTTAATGGTTAGAGTACTATATAATTAGATCTTCAGATAATAAGATCACATGTACAAGAGACAGATTTGTACCGTGGATGGAGGCATATTTAAAACATATCTAAAGTAATGTGAGGAACTGACTAAATTAACGGGCCTACATTCTGATACGAGAAAACGAAGCCCTAGAATCCAGTGGTTACTTACTCCCAAGCGTTAAATTCAGGACTACAACCGGTGTCATTTAGAATGACAACATATGACATTTATATTATTTTATTATCCATTGTTCTGTCTGAAAACTGTAGGTTTTCTCTGATTATAACAGTAAAGGTACTTGTGTAGCAGCTATATGACCTTTTGGAAGCAAATACCCTTGTCTGGGTAAATATACAAACACTAGCAATACCTGCTATTTACTGATGCATGTATAATATACAGAGTGCTTCACACACATGTTATATCTGTTATTTTTACAAAACAGTTGGTAAAATAGACTGCTGTCCTCAGTTGTTGTTGTTGTTTTTCCCTCCCCTAAACAGGAAAAAGGGAAGAAATAGCAGCACGCACAAAATCTCAGGCTCGGAAAGCCTTAAGTTACATTCCCAAGAGTTCCTCTAAATATGTTATCAAAGATGATTTTTAATTAGGCAGAATGGAAGGAACGATTAAATACATTGGGAGTACTTAAGTATTATCAGTAGTTAATAATTGAAATGTAAAGTTAAATTAAATCAAACTTCATTTTGGTCCAGGCCATGCCTATTTTTAGAATAACCTTTCCTTCTTTTGCATCATTCAATTAAACCAGTCTGATAATCCACCGATCAGGGCCAATGCTGAAGGCGGGATATGGTGTTTGTTTATTTGGGTGTAAATCCCACAGAATTCCAAGAGGCTTAATTCTTGGCAGTCACATATAGGATTGCACCAATAATATAAGCTATAAATCTGTGCCTGTCTATAGGGTTTCTTTTTTTAAAAAAAATGGTGCACACTACTATTTCTTAATATACCTCCTGTTCCTATTCAGGACTAAACTGCCTTGCATTTTGTAAAATTTCACCTCTGGATTTGCAAAGATCAATTGAAATCCAGAGACTGCAGTGCAAAACTCCATTAATTAAAAAGGGTTATGATTGTGTTAAGGCCCTTTTGCAATTATTACATGCTTGTTTCTTCTTCTGTCCCCGTTGATTGCTGCAATTTAATTCTAAGAATGCCACAGGAAATATTGTGTTCTCTCTTCTACACCTTTCATTGTAACTCCAGCCCAAACCCTATTCAAAAGTGGAGGACTTCAAAAATAGAACGCAATGTATCTGCTTAGTTCTCAATATAGCTTTGAGAGCTGTATTTGAGAAATTTATGGCTATTTATTGGGACTGTTAACCACATTTGAAGAAACCTTTCTAGATCAAATGGCCCTGTTGACAATGATGATTCTTTCTGAACATAAAGTCTACCCATAACATCATGGTCGTTAAAGCCCATATGTCATTGATTGACACAAAGTCGATAACGTCTTAGCGAAAATGTTTGGGGTGCCATTTCTTTAAAAAGTCTATTTTTGCAATGACATATTTCACCATATTGCTTCAGTGAACTGGATGCTGGCACAGGAAACTTAACCCCAACACTGGCAACCTTGTCTCTAGCTCAGTAGTGCAATAAGGGTTATAAATATTTAATGAGATCCACAAAATGGCCTTGCTTTGACTAAGTTACTCATCGTTATCGAATATCTTTGTAGATGGACAGCAGCATCACTGACACTTTATAGATGAAACTTCCTAAAAGCAGCATCGATAAACCTCTTAAGGACAAGTTTCACATTTTCCTTTCTAGGAAACAACATTCCACTGTCCGATAATAAGACATTCATACACTGACAGCATCTTTGAGAAATCTAAGCCAATCTTGCCTATCTTCTAATTATCAAAAAAAGATCTTGCCCCAACCCAGTATCATTTATATTCCCAGCCTTCTCTTGCACTTGTGTATGTGTATGTGTGTGTCAAGATTAGTGACTTCACATGACAAAACAAACCACTATTTATCACTTGCATATTATGTTCACCAACAAGAGTAGTTGAGTTCATAAAAGTGTGCTAGATCAAATGTAAACAACTGCCGTATGTGAACTTGGCCAACGTAAACAGGAAAGACATGGAGCTATATTGGAAGTCCTCTAGAACAAGGGTCTTCAATGTGGCAACTTTAAGACTTGTGGACTTCAACTCCCAGAATTCCCCAGCCAGCATGAGTGAAGTCCACAAGTCTTAAAATAGCCAAAGTTGGAGATCCCTGTTCTAGAACTTAGACCTCTGGGCAAAAACATTCAATATCTTCCATGTCTTTTTCCTTTCTAGGAAACAACATTCCACTGTCCGATAATAAGACATTCATACACTGACAGCATCTTTGAGAAATCTAAGCCAATCTTGCCTATCTTCTAATTATCAAAAAAAGATCTTGCCCCAACCCAGTATCATTTATATTCCCAGCCTTCTCTTGCACTTGTGTATGTGTATGTGTGTGTCAAGATTAGTGACTTCACATGACAAAACAAACCACTATTTATCACTTGCATATTATGTTCACCAACAAGAGTAGTTGAGTTCATAAAAGTGTGCTAGATCAAATGTAAACAACTGCCGTATGTGAACTTGGCCAACGTAAACAGGAAAGACATGGAGCTATATTGGAAGTCCTCTAGAACAAGGGTCTTCAATGTGGCAACTTTAAGACTTGTGGACTTCAACTCCCAGAATTCCCCAGCCAGCATGAGTGAAGTCCACAAGTCTTAAAATAGCCAAAGTTGGAGATCCCTGTTCTAGAACTTAGACCTCTGGGCAAAAACATTCAATATCTTCCATGTCTTTTTCCCTTTCTGCTACCTACTTGACACTTTTCAAATGTCTGGGATTTTGATTTCCATGACCTCCAGTCAGCATAGTCACTGCCCATAAATTACAGAAATTATATTTAAAAATATAATTTGTTGTCTACTTGATTTGGCTTGAAAATTAATTTCTAATAAGTATAGTTCAGCCCTGTTACCCAGGAACCTTTTGTGTTAATCTACGGGCAGATTTATTAAAGATTTAAAGATTTATTAAGGGTAAAATGTGGTTTGTTTAGCTTTGGCTTAGCAAAGAGATTTGAACCAAGCTATTGTAGATTGTATATCATGGTTTGTGGCTTACTGTCTTCTATAATCTAAGACAAATGGGGTTTATTCCTTAACTATGGATTAACGCAAAGTAAAAATCCAATTTATTTTTCCATTTAATTTTGGTGCTACCTATTCTGATATGCAGTGTTCCCCAAAATTTCATGCAGAGGTCTTCTAAATGGTCTACTATCTTGAGATTTTAACAATGGAATGTTGGACCTTTTACCTTTCTGGTGTTTGTTTGTTTTTTAATCTATTTCTACCACTTCTAAATACCTTCAGAGAAAAAGCTCTCCCACTATTTAATCCATTTCAAGCATATCTGTCATCACAAAATGTTAAATGTCAGTTGGGACATGGGAAAGGAAAAAGGAAGGGTGGGAAGCTCCCCCCACCCCTGAGAATGAAATATTTTGAGGAATATTAAAAGAGGCAGAATATTATATTTCCCGGAATGAGATATGGAGAAAAATCTTAACGAAGGCAGAAAGCAGCTCATCTTCCTGTCATAGCCTCAAGTCTTTAGAGATGGATATTTTGTACCCTTTAAGAAAGCCTGGGCCAATTTCTTCATAAACAAAACACCTTCAGCCACAGCTTCCACAGAAGGCCGTAGCTGATGGGATTAACAGTTTACATTCCCCCATCCAAAGTCAAAGGACAGAACAGGACCTTTAGTACATAACAGGATGTTCCCACCACCATTAGAATAGCAACAGACACAAGTCTCACTACATTGCTCAACTCAGTGGTGGGTTTAAAATTTTTTTACTACCAGTTCTGTGGGTATGGCTTGGTGGGCATGGCATGGCTTGATGGGCATGGCAGGAGAAGGATACTGTAAAATCTCCATTCCCACCCCACTCCAGGGGAAGGATACTGCAAAATCCCCATTTCCTCCCGATAAGCTGGGACTCGGGAGACAGAGAATAGATGGGGGTGGGGCCAGTCAAAATTTTTACTACCGGTTCTCCAAACTACTCAACATTTCCACTACCGGTTCTCCAGAACTGGTCAGAACCTGCTGAAACCCACCCCTCAATTCCCTGAAGCATGTCAATCACCAAACCCCAGAACCCTATAAAAGTCCATCCACTCACTCAACCATTTTGTCAGCCACCCCAGAAACATGCTGCTGTCACTGAAGTTTCTGGAAACCAAATAAGTTCCTTCCTTCCTTGCAGCAAGCCTCCATTTTATTTCGGCTCTTTCTGTCAGCTTGGAATCGGACCGGAGTTTTCTTCCTACAACAGGCATGTTGAATTCTACATGGTGATCTGTTGGCTTGCTATATTGTGTGAATTCAACCATTAAAGTTTGTAGAACTTGTTTTATGAAAGTGTAATAAGTGACTAAACATAAACATGGCTTTGTGCAAAATGGGAAGCAGGCCCAATGCTCAGAACATTTAAAGGTATGTGGGAATGACCTTGGAAGACAGGTGGAAGAGCCACAGACTAGACAATGGTCAGACAAGTCACAGCTGAGCCTGCAGAAGGAATCTTGGTAAATATCTCAGAAAGGACCCTCCCTAGTTTCTTGGACTGTAAAGACCTCGGGGGAGGGGGGACTACTTTCAAAGTTGCAAGATTCTATTAATGTAAACTTACAACAAACATAGAACTAATATTTTTAATAAAACAGAATAACAGAGTTGGAAGGGACCTTGTAAGTCACCTAGTCCAACCCCCCACCCAAGTAGGAGACCCTACATCAGAGGTGGGTTTCAGCAGGTTCTGACCAGTTCTGGAGAACTGATAGGAGAAATTTTGAGTAGTTTGGAGAACTGGTAGTAAAAATTCTGACTGGCCCCATCCCCATCTATTCTCTATTCTCTTCTCCTACTAAGTCCCAGCTGATTGGGAGGAAATGGGGATTGCAGTATCCTTCCCCTGCCACGCCCACTAAGCCACGCCACACCCAAGCCACACGCACAGAACAGTAGTAAAAAAATGTTGAAACCCACCACTGCCCTACACTATTTCTGACAGATGGCAGTCCAGTCTCTTCTTGAAAGCTTCCAGTGATGAAACTCCCCCAACTTCCGAAGGCAACTTCTGTTCCATTGGTTGATTGCTCTCACTGTCAGAAGATTTCTCCTTATTCCTAGGTTGAATCTCCCCTTGATTAGTTTCCATCCATTTCCACTCTTAAATGACTTTGTTCAAGCAGTTCCCGTCCTGCCTTCCCTACCCTTGATTACAGGGCGAAAACTACAGGTAGTCCTCAACTTAACGATGATAATCGAGAGTCCATAAATCATGACGGTTGTTAAATGGGTCGTCATATGACTGCCCATTTTTGGAGGGCTTCTTATCTGGACCACCTTACAAGGTTGAGAGAACTTGTGAGTTTACCAAAGCCAAAGAGACCAAAGAAGTATAGAATCAGACACCCCAAGAGGGTGGGAATGATCCATTCTCCTTCATCTAAATGGTGCTCTTGTTCTGAATTGTTGACCAACTATCTCATCTTGTAAAATTCATACCTTTTGCCCAGCTCGACAGGCCAATTTTTGTATGGATATTGCCATGCAAGAGAGGACAGCCTTGGAATAAATCCTTCCTTGACAAAATGGGAAAGCTGCCTTGTCACACAACTAATACAGCTTGTCTCCCAGAAAAATCCGCTGACAGCCCTACTTTTATAGATCTCCTTGACAGGCAATCTTGGACTTATGAAAAGGTAATGCAGCATTAGCCAGCCTGAAGGAGGAAGATGTAAGATAAATGGCAATACTGGTGTAGCTGGTCTAGAAGGATAGAAGGAGGCGGTTTAAAGAGCAACGGGTGCTTTGCATATTAGCAAAGAGGGACACAAAACTGTAGGCTGTTTAAAATACAATGTGCAGCAGATATTTGAAAAGCTGAGAGCGTTCCAAACGGTATCCAGGCCTCTGCTAAAGGTAAAGGTAAAGGTTCCTCTTGCACTTATGTGTTAGTCGTTCCTGACTCTAGGGGGCGGTGCTCATCTCCGTTTCAAAGCCGAAGAGCCAGCGCTATCCAAAGATGTCTCCGTGGTCATGTGGCCGGCATGACTCAACGCCAAAGGTGCACGGAACGCTGTTACCTTCCCACTAAAAGTGGTCTCTATTTTTTCTACTTGCATTTTTACGTGCTTTTGAAACTGCTAGGTTGGCAGAAGCTGGGACTAGTAACGGGAGCTCACCCCATTACACGGCAGCACTAGGGATTCAAAACATCGAACTGCCGACCTTTCGATCGACAAGCTCAGCTGTCTTAGCCCCTGAGCCACCTCGCGCCCCCCCCCCCCATGATAAGTCTTGAATAAGTCCATGGTAGCAGAGAGGCCTCTGCTACTATGGACTTATTCAATTCACATTGTGGGTAGTCCTTGTTTAATGATGCTGATTGGCAATCAGAAATTTGGTCATTAAGTGACTTGGTCATAAATAAAAAAATATATATATTATTTGACCACGCTGCTTACTGGCAGCAGTCCTAATAGTTCTGGTTGCTGTTGTTGTTATGTGAGGACTATGTGGGTCCTTAAGCAAGGGCTTCCAACTTTCAGCTGTCTCTCCTATTGACTGCTTGTGGGAAACAAGCAGGTTAGGATGCAGATCGCAATGGGACGTGGCAACCGCTGAATGTTTGAGGGCTTGTCATAATGACCACTCATTCAACATTGTCCTTAAACTTCGAATGGCCACTAAACAAGAGCTCTGGTCTTTTGCTGTCCTCTAATGGTCATTTGGAATTCTGCAACACAGAAGGGATAGCTCCAGGTATTCCTGATCTGGTTGCAGATGATAGCTTCTTCCAGCCTCACACATCTGGAGATATTAGGAAAGACTGCCCTGTTTTGATTCAACCTTTATTTCCGGTATAAGCCATGTAACCCACAAGCTCATAGCCAGATATTTCATTGGGAAGAAAGCCTATATGTCTAATAAAAATTATTTTTTAAAAAAAGAAAGCCAAGGAGAGAAGTAGCCAGGCATAATAGCAATAGCAATAGCACTTAGATTTATTTACCGCTTCACAGTGCTTTTACAGTCCTCTCTAAGAGCCTTACAGAGTCATCATGTTGCCCCCAACAATCTGGGTCCTCATTTTACCCACCTCAGAAGGATGGAAGACTGAGTCAACCTTGAGCCTGGTGAAATTCGAACTGCTAAATTGCAGTCAGCTGGCAGTCAGCAAAAATATCCTGTAGTACTGCATTCTAATCACTGCACGGTTAATAAAGTGGTTAATAAACTCAAGCAAGCCAAATAGATAAAAACAATTATCAGTGGTATAATCTAATGCAGGGGTCTCCAACTTTGGCAACTTTAAGCCTGGCGGACTTCAACTCCCAGAATTCCCCAGCCAGCTTTGCTGGCTGGGGAATTCTGGGAGTTGAAGTCCGCCAGGCTTAAAGTTGCCAAGGTTGGATACCCCTGATCTAATGAGCAATGGTTTGATGCTCTATAAACTGAAGGACAAGAGAGATGGAAATCCACGTGTATCAACTGTATTCAAATACAACTGGAAGCCGATCATTCACTATATGCCTTGCTGGCCAAATCTGTTGGGAGCAGTGGTGGTTCACGCGAACAGCAATCACAGCTGGGCCTGCCCACCCATCCAGGTGCTATGCTGGGCCAGTTTAGCCACATTTTTGAGGCCGGGCGTATTTGCAGAAGGACCGTGTGTGCGGAAGGCGGGGTGCATGCGTGAAAGGCCCATCCGGAAAGCGAACCAGTGGTAAAAATATTTGAAACCCACCTCTGGTTGGGAGATGTAAGCCAACATTTCTGGAAGAGACCAGAACCCTGATAGAAGCTGACTATGGATTTAACTTTTTAAACAAAAGTGTAACATCTAGTGTGAAAGTTTGCTGGAACAGTACTGTTCTGTGTGCTGGTCTCAGTGGGATTTCCTGTGGCAACAGCAATTTATCATCCTGCTCTCTGGAGGCTGCTAAGCTACAAAAGATGCCAAGTTTTTGTATACAGGTGGAATATGCCTCTAGCTTCCACCATGGAAATACGTTCCATTGAGTTCCACTGATCTGGAGACTCCGTAGCGTCAGCACTGAAGAAGACTAAAGCAACGGCTTTGATTGCAGCAGGACACATAGATAGTCCCACTAGTCCTCAGTCTCTTGGTCCGGGTAGTAGTAGCAGCTCACTCTTAAAAGTGGTTGTCTGGGGTGTCATCTAAAGTAGGTACTGAAGTTCTATCCTTGGAGTTTGGAGGCATGTGCCATTTAGGGGCACTTGATTTGATAATTTGCCATGGCCTTGTTGACTGATAATTTATCTAGGCCTCCTATTGATACTATACAGCCACTCTGGCAGGTGCTTCTGGAATGTGACTAAGTTAAATATTCTCTGGCATTTGAATAAATTAAAAGTCTACCTTATATCCTTCCTTCCTTCCTTCCTTCCTTCCTTCCTTCCTTCCTTCCTTCCTTCCACTTTCCCTTTCTACCTCCCTCCCTTCCTCCCTCCCTCCCTTCCCACTAAAAAGCGTAGTGTACCTAAAGCTAACTGTTTCAGCCCAATTGTTTGGGTTCACCCTCTCAACTCATGTAAGGGGAGGAGAAGGGATCAGTCCTAGATTTCATGTTAATACACCGGAACAGAGAGGGATGAAAATGGCATCAATCACACTTTCTAAGATTCAGTGCAATTAATAATCTGTTTATTTCATGTGTTATTTTTACTGTTCCCCCTTTTTTTTTTACTAATAGCACTCAAAGCAGCTACCCAAATAATTAAAGCAACATGATACGTATAGTTCAAAATCCTCCCCAAAGATCAGCAGCACTGCTAAAATCATCTGGATCAATTAAGCACAGCCATTTATTTTATTCCATATCTGAAAGAGGAGGAAAACTGATGCCAAATGGGTTTTACTCCACAGCACGTGGATAGCCAGATATAGACAGATAATCCGGGGAAACTGTGTGCTAGTGATATGGATTCTTTTCAGCTTCTAGATCTTGAGGATGTGGAAAGAGTATCTGAACCACAATTGGCTTGTTTAGCCCTTCTGGCTAATTAAATCCTGGCCCAAGATTAAGAGAGGAATCCGTTCCTCCTGAAGTATATGAAGTCTTTCTTTCAGCTCAAAGAATTTGCAAGACCTTTACGTGGGGATGGGCTGGGGGGAAAGCATCTCCTTGATCTAGAAGATTTCTGTAATCTTTTAGATCAGGGGTCTCCAACCTTGGTCCCTTTAAGACTTGTGGACTTCAACTCCCAGAGTTCCTCAGCCAGCTTTGCTGGCTGAGGGACTCTGGGAGTTGAAGTCCACAAGTCTTAAAGGGACCAAGGTTGGAGACCCCTGTTTTAGATTATGGAACTCAAAAAAAGTTTTGAGCCACAGCTCAAAAATCCCCTACTTGGTAATGTGACTGAGAAAATTGAGACCACACGGCTCTGATGCACTTGTATGAAATCTATTATCTGAACTGATTTCATCAGGATTTCATTTATGATATGGCACTAAGATTGCGTTGCCTTGATGAGTAACTTATGCAACAAGCTAGGTGTAGGAATTTTCAGTTACTGTACACCAGTGGTGAAATCCAATTATTTTTACTACCGGTTCTGTGGGTGTGGCTTGGTGGGCGTGGTGTGGTGTGGCTTGGTAGGAGTTGCTTGGTGGGTGTGGCAGGAAAGGATACTGCAAAATCCCCATTCCCTCCCCACTCCTGGGGGAAAGATATTGCAAAACCCACCCCACTCTGGGGCCAGCCAGAGGTGATATTTGCCGGTTCTCCAAACTGCTCAAAATTTCTGCTACCGGTTCTCTGGAACCTGTCAGAACCTGCCGTACACTGTCCATCGGGAGTTATCATGTTACTTGTTTCATCCCTCCTGGGTATCCTCATACATGGAGATAATGTAACATCTGTATCTCTCTGTTTTAAGAGACTAAGGGAAGATGGATCCTGTGTAACATTCTGTTATACTAGAAGTAGGAATATGACAACTAATTCTCTTGGACTTCTCAGCAGCTCTCAGTACCATCAACCATGATATCCTCCCTGGATGGAGTTAGGCCATAAAAGCCCCCCCTTTTTGCAGTGGTTCCAGCCTTTATTCTTAAAGTTTGTCCACAAGGTGGATTTGGGGATTACTGCTTGACATCTAAGTCATTGGCTTACGGTTTCCCACGCAGTTCTTTATTGTACTCTATGCCAGCGATCCCCAACCTTTCCGGCTTGGCAGCCCAGCAGGGGGGGAGGGGATGGTTGCATGTGAGCAGCAGGAGTGGGTGTTCATGAACGCAGTTCCATTGGCTCAAGCAACAGGTGAGTGCATGCCCACCAATCGCACAAATGGAGTTTTGTGCATGTTCTTCGTGCACTTGCATAGCCCAGTTCTGAACAGACTGTGGCCCGGTTCAGAGGGCCAGATCCCAGGGGTTGGGGACCCTTGCTCTATGCCATTTCACATCGGTATGAAACTGATGGAGATCATTCAGAGCAGTGGTGAAATTCAGCTGGATCTATCCGGCTTGCGCAAGCCGGTAGGGCCAGCGGCGGGAGGCTCCGCCCACCTGCCCGGACATCATTATGTCCTGTTTCTGACTCTCTGCACATGTGCAGAAGGTTCTGCATATGCATGGAGGGGGCACGTACATTTGCGATCCGATAGCGAACGTAAGTGCATTTTACCCCTGATTCAGAGCTTTGGAGTGGAATGCTCCCAATATCCTGATGTCATCCAGTTCTACGCTATCTTATCATCCAGCTTCAAATAAGCAACTTGAAACTTTGCCTAATTTCAATAGCAGGCTAGATATGGGGGGGGGTGCAGGGGAACGGGGATTAAATCCAGATCGGATGGAAGTATTATTATTCAAAGGGAGAACTTCAGGATTCAGATAAAATCTGTTTTGAATGGGATTGTATCCCTGGGAAGAGCTTTTTCAAGAGGCAACCGGACTTTCTGGTTTTTCTTTGAAGACGTTTCGTTTCTCATCCAAGAAGCTTCTTCCACTCCGGAAAGAGCAAGATTCATAATTTAGAAATGCTCTTTGGCCCTACCTATAGCAAGAACTATAGCTAATACATCAAAAATCTGATACTTCGCAAACAGTTCAGACTTGACGGCAGTTATTTACGCTTTAGTTACAACCCGTCACAACTACTGCAATGTACTCTTGTGTCGTGCTGCCTTTGCAAAGTGTCCAGAAATTGCAAATTGGTACAAAATGTGGTGTTCAGGCTTCTAAACAGTACATTGTATGCCTGCAATGAAAGATATACACTAGCTGTCAATTGCCTACTGGATACAATTTAAGGTGTTTATGCTGACCTTTAAAACCTTCAGCAGCTTAGGGGCCTGGCTAGCTGAGAGTCTGCCTGAATTTACCCTGTTCCTTCAATCAGCAGGAAAGACCCATTTAAAGACACCGCCCTGCAGCTAAAGATACAAATGGTTCTTTTGGTTGTTATTATTATTATTAGTTTTTTAAAAAATTACAACAAATTCACGATAGAGAACAGCATAAGATCAGAGAACGTTTCTCTTTCACATTATAGAAATTAAGAGGAGAAACCACAATACCTATCATTCTGAACAAGGAGGCTTTTCGGTTTGCTGACTGGCTGCTCTGTTTCCTCTTCTGCACCCTGCACCCCCCCTCCCCCAAATCTTTGGAAGGCATATTGACAAGATGGATGAAGCTGGCTTTCTCTTCCACCTCCCCTGGCTCCCCTTTGCCTGCGTCTTATCCCATTTCTCCTCTAATTACCACCATGAGTAGTTTTCTGTAGTATTCATTTCCAACAGATATGTTGGGAAATGATTGTCAGATTGTCATTATGAACATGTTTACCGGAATAGTCTTCCCTTCTCTTCCCTTCCCTTCCCTTCCCTCTTCCCTTCTTTTCCTTTCCTTTCCTTTCCTTTCCTTCCCTTCCCTTCCCTTCCCTTCCCTTCCCTTCCCTTCCCTTCCCTTCCCTTCCTTCCTTCCTTCCTTCCTTCCTTCCTTCCTTTCTTCCTTCCTCCCTTTCCTTCCTTCCCTCCCTTCCTTCCTTCCTTTCCTTCCTTCCTTCCTTCCCTTCCTTCCTTCCTTCCTTCCCTTCCTCTCTTCCTTTCCTTCCTTCCTTCCTTCCTTTCCTTCCCTTCCTTCCTTCCTTCCTTCCTTTCCTTCCCTTCCCTTTCCTTTCCTTCCCTTCCCTTCCTTTCCTTTCCTTCCCTTCCCTTCCCTTCCCTTCCCTTCCCTTCTCTTCCCTTTCCTTCCTTTCCTGTCCTTTCCTTCCCCAAAGATGCTGAAATTGCAACTGCCCTGCAGTACAGCTAGTCCTCAAATTACAACCACAATTGAGCCCAAAATGTACGTTGCTAACTGATAAATGTGTTAAGTAAGTTTTGCCCCATTTTACGACTTGCCCCATTCGTCAAGCGAATCGCTGCCGTTGTTAAACTAGCAATGCGAATTATTAACTCGAACTGATTTCCCCATTGACCGTGCTCATCCGAAGGTCGCGAAAGGGGATCACGTGGCCGCAGGGCCCGGCAACCGTCATAAATGCAAGTCCGTTGTCAAGCATCCCAATGTAAATCACGTGACCATGGAGATGCTGCAAGGGTCATTAAGTGTAAAGAATGGTCATAAGTCATTTTTTTTTCGGGGCCATTGTTAGTGGAGGACTACCTGCAGTCATGGCTGGCTTGCATTGCTTGCTGGATTTCTGGCTCTCAAGAGGAATGGTAAGTAGAGCATCACCTAAAATTCCAGCTTCTGAATAGTGTTAACACCTCCCCACCTTTAACACCTTCTGTTAGATCAATGAAAGCAGTGTTTAAATAACCAGGCTGCCTTCAGTGAACCACATATGCCACTCCTCACCCCCACTTCCATCCCTTCTTAGCCAAATAAAATAGGGATAATTATGAAGAGGATGAGCAGGTTTAATGAAAGCCAGTTTCTTTTTGGTGTATTCCTGAAGCAGCAATCATCATCTGTTTGGCTTTTGAAGAGCAACAATTATAATCACTTAAAAACTGCGAGGGGAACAAAAATAGAATTTAGATTAGCATATAAAATATACAGCTGGATTGGGCAAGCCTGTTTTAAAAAAAAACCAAAAAACCTGGGAAGATCATTCTCATTTGAGCACTATTCAATAGCATACAAACAAAACGAGTTCAACAGCACTGTATGTGCTGCGTTCTCCTTTTTAATAATAATTTTAAAAGGACATAATATTTTGGAGGATTTTCTGTTTTTTGTTTTTTTCTTTTTCTTTTTTTAAAAAAAAGCAGAGAATATAACCAGGTGATAGTAGGGGGGGGGGGAAATATCCGACGACTTGAGCAGCCTAGCGAATATTTGGATGCAGAAAGATCATGGATCCGACCATCATTATATTCAGATCAGCAGTGGGTTTCAAATCCCGTCACTACCAGTTTGCTCGTGGGCTCCTGCACATGCCCAGAAGCGAAGCCTCCTCCTGCCACCGCTACTGGTTCGCCCGAGCCGGGGCAAACCAGTAGCAACCTACCACTGATTCAGATATGATATAATTCACATTATATTCACATATGTGTTGTGTCTCGTCCGATCTCACCACAGCCGGGGCCTTCTTATCTGCTTCCGAACACGGAGGAATGTCCTAGTATGCCTCCCGGCCCCAGCCTTGGCTCCATGCCCAGACAGGCTGAAGAGGAGGAAGTATCTCCAGCCCCCAGCTCTGGCTCCATGCCCAGGCAAACGGAGCAACTAGACCCCTCCCCGTCCTCCACAGCATGTAAGCCTGAGGAGGTCAATTGCCAACAGCTGCAGACTGGAGTGACCCTCGCGTCAGAAGACTTGATAGGCGGAGGCAACAGAAGGAAGGGAGGGGCAGGCCTGGATAAGTGCTGAGTCATGGAGCCACACCCCATGGCCTATATAAAGGACCTGCTTTCTGGCATTCTCTGAGTCAGGCAAAGTCTAAACATATCTTGCTGAAGTCACTTTCTGGTCTCCTGCCTGCCCTGAGGACTTTGCTAGGACTTTGGCAGAGCTGCAGAGGCACGCCTGATTCGGATTTCCCTGACCCGGCCATCAGCGGAGGAGTGGGACACGACAATATGATCAGTAAAGTGTTTTCTTTTCAAAGTTGTTTTGTTGGTTTTGGCCAAGGTATTGCTGCACTCTGTTGCAAGTAGAACAGTAGGGATGATGGAAATGACAGTGCCACAATATGAGGTTACCCAGATAGTGTTATGATCAGAGATGGGATTCAGTTCTATGGCTTGTACCATACAAACAATGATCAGCTGGCGATGATCAGCGGCAGTGCCGGAAACTGGAAGAGCTGGTCTAGTTTTCCTGCATGAGCATGCATGACGGGCAGCTGATCATCGCACGTGCATGCGCACCAACCACCTGGAAAACTGGCTGGCCAGCGCGCATGCGCACACCGGAAACCAGAACGTCATTTTCAGGGGCGCGCATGCACCCTGGACAGCTCCTCTTCCAGGTTGCAGCCCAGATGAGCGCGCACACGGTGCCGAAAAGGTCTGCCATTACTGGTATAGACAATGGCCAAAGTGATACTGGTTTTAGAATACAATAGAATTTTTTTTTTTTATTGGCCAAGTGTGATTGGACACACAAGGAATTTGTCTTGGTGCATATGCTCTCAGTGTACATAAAAGAAAAGATACGTTCATCAAGGTGCAACATTTACAACACAATTGATGATCAATATATCAATATAAATCATAAGGATTGCCAGCAACAAGTTATAGTCATACAGTCATAAGTGGAAAGAGATTGGTGATGGGAACTATGAAACTTTTAAAGGAAAAGATACACAACCAGATGTGACACTATATTAACTCACGATGTGGTTTGGTTGGTTGTGGTTTCAAGTGCTCTGTGAAGCCAACCAACTGTCATTTGTAAACCGTATTCTATCTCTGAACCCAGCCACTGGATCTTTATAAACAACCAATAGTTAATAAAGCATGGCTTAGCACAACTGCGAAGTCAGCATGCAATTTGTTGTATGAGCATATCACAAAAGTGCTGGGTCTTTTGAATTAGAAAGAATGTTGTTGTTATTATTATTAATCAGCATTGACTCCTGGTCAAGTCCCTATAGTTTTCTTCGCAATATTTTTCTGAATGTGTTTGCCATTGTGTCCTTCCTAGGGTTGCGAGAGAATGACTGGCCCAAGGTCACCCTACTGGCTCCGTTGCCTAAGGTGGGACAAGAATTAGTGGTCTTCCAGTTTCTAGCCAGGTGCCTTAACTACTTCAAGTGGCTCTCTAGTAAAGTATCACAAACAATGACAGTTCTTCTGAACTACAAAAGATGTGATGTGTACATTCCTACTGTCGTGTCCCACTCCTCCGCTGACAGCCGGGTCAGGGAAATCCGAATCAGGCTTGCCTCTGCAGCTCTGCCCAAAGTCCTAGCAAAGTCCTCAGAGCAGGCAGGAGACCAGTAAGTGACTTCAGCAAGATAAGTTCGACTTTGCCTGACTCAGAGACTGCCAGAAAGCAGATCCTTTATATAGGCCATGGGGTGTGGCTCCATGACTCAGCACTCATTAAGGCCTGCCCCTCCCTTCCTTCTGTTGCCTCCGCCTATCCAATCTTCTGATGCGAGGGTCACTCCAATCAGCTGTTGTTGGAAGTAAACTTTCCTCAGGCTCACATGCTGTGGAGGAGGGGGAGGGGTCTAGTTGCTCCGTTTGCCTGGGCATGGAGCCAGGGCTGGGGCCGGGGGATGCTCCCTCCTCTGCAGCCTGCCTGGGCATGGAGCCAGGACTGGGGTCGGGAGGCATACATTCCTCCGTGTTCGGGAGCAGATAAGCAGACCCCGGCTGCAGTGAGAGCGGACAAGACACAACACCTACGTAGTCAGCAACAAATTCTGTCCCACAGTCATTTTGTAAGAAAAAAGGATACATTAGCCAAATTGATGTACTTAGTCCTCCAACAGAGAGATCCATTACCCAATCTGGGCCTCTGGTGGCTCAGCAGACTAAGTCTGTCTGTTATTAACACAGCTGCTTGCAATTACTGCAAGTTCAAGACCCACCAGGCTCAAGGTTGACTCAGCCTTCCATCCTTTATAAGGTAGGTAAAATGAGGACCCAGATTGTTGGGGGCAATAAAAGTTGACTTTGTATATAATATACAAATGGATGAAGACTATTGCTTAATACAGTATAAGCCGCCCTGAGTCTTCGGAGAAGGGCGGAATATAAATTCAAATTAAAAAAAAATCTGTTGTCAGAAATACTGATCAACACTGCCTTTGTGATCACCAGGATCACCAGGAAGGGATAACACGTTACCAATCCCAGAGCTAGATCTAGTTTATGGCTTGTAGAATATAATTTGATCTTCTAAGAATCAGCCAAAGTTGCTGATCCAATAGAAGCCACTGAGAACTTAGAGTTAGACACACATAATAAAAAACGTGAATTTTATATTTTTAAATATTGTGCATTTTTTCCATCTCGGTGTCTTTTCTAGATAGGTTCTCACAATCTTTGAGAGATGAACATGAATACAGGCAATTTCATTCCCTATTTGTTTTAAGACAATGTTTGGTCTTTTCTGCTGTCTCCCTCCTTTTTAAAAAAAAAATATTACCATTTTGTCTTAAGATTTCTGGGAAACACAAAGAAGTGTCTGTATTTCTTTCTAATTTTCTAGTTTAACAATACATTGACACTATTATAGGTTTTCTTATAACCCACATGGGCCTCTCTGCTGCATGTCTATGTATCCTAAATACATAGGATACATAGTAAACAGGGAATCCTGATAATTCCCTGTTTACTAAGGCATCAATATTTTATTGGACAATAATATTACGTTTTGTTTACTAAACAAAGCATATGTGAAAAAGGCAAAGCTATTTTAAATGTGGCAAATATTGAAACATATTTCTGAGCTATCTTCATGTAGATCCGTTGAATGCAAAACCCACTCCACATGCTTTCTGCTTATAGATACAGAACTTATCTATCACGATTAAGATGGCTTTGCACTTCCCAAGAATTTTTATAATATTGTCAAGTTTCTCAGTTATCCGTTTGATAACTATTCACACTGAAAATTGGTCAGACTTTTCCAAGTTTGTGGAGGAAGAAAAATGTTACCCCAGATGACCTATCAGGTTTGTTCTATTTTGAAATTCCATTACAGTGGTACCTCGCTATTCATCATTAATTGATTCTGGGAGGATGAATACCAAAAAAACAATGAATACCAAACAATTTCCCCCATAGGAATAATGTAGTGAGTCACAAGGCAACCAACACCAACAAGTTCTACCTTGTGTGTTGAGTATCAAACAATGGGTACTGGGTCAAAATTTTTGCATCAAAATGCATTGAGTACCAAATTCGATGAATTTCAAAGCAGTTGAGTAATAAGGTACCACAGTATAATCTTCTCCTTGATTTATGTACAACCATGTGAAAATTATACTTTACCATAATCAGTTCAGTAACCCACAATTGAATGAGTTTTGCTCAAACCAGCACATTAGAGCTTTACACAATGCATTACTTACAATGCACTCACATTTTGTAATTGTCCCCACACTGAGAATTTATTTTATATATTCTTTGGATCATAGCTGGGGGAAGTTTATCCTTAACAGAAAGCAGCAGCTGTTGTATGTTATCCACCATACTAGTCCTGGTTCTTATATCTTTTCTATTTAATAGGTTTTTTTTCCCCTTAGCCTGCAAATCACACTTGAGATGAATGGAAGATCTGCATATAATCCTTCTTTGGACATTCTGCTATTTCACTTCCTGTAGTTATATCCTTTGTAATGTACAGGTGATTAATTTCCTTCAGTGCACTATTTGCATCACTTATTTTGTCAGCGCTGTACATCAGTGATTTAATAACCAATGTTTTTTTATTATTATTATTGAGGATGCAGCATTGAAGTAAGTCTGCATGTGATCTCCTTCCTGTACACTTCCTGGTTTAGATGTGTCTCATCACATCATTTCATTATAATGTCCAAGAATGGAAATCTATTCTTATTTTTAATGAATTTTATAGCCTCATGTTGTCCATATGAGTGGTTTACAAATTTCATCAGCTCTTTTCCATGGTGCCAGACAATACAAGCACATTAATATATCTAAGCCAGCACAGATGTAAAGCTGTCTGCTTAGAGCCTTCTAGAATAATATCGGTAACAACTATTAACAGCAATGACTTCCTAGCTCTTACAGAATTATGTTTATAATGTTCTCTTTTCTAAAGGAAATGAGAAATTTTATCAGGTATGTAATATCTTTAGGCAGTCCTGATATTCGGCTGATTGAGGACATTGATTCTTCTAGTGATACATTGGTAAACAATGATGACGCATCAAACCTCACCAAGATGTTATCCTCTACCTCCAAGTTTTAAAGTTTTTAATTATTACATAAAATGATTTGACTCTCTATTTTTCTTATATTTATGTTAAGGAATCTTTGTGCTTAATCTAAAAATAAAGCTATATCTGGGCAACAACACTTTCTATAATTAAGGATGAAAGGCAGGGATGAAATCCAGCAAGTTCTGACAGGTTCTGGAAAACCGGTAGTGGAAATCTTGAATAGTTCCGAGAACCGGTAAGGAAATTTTGAGTAGTCCGGAGAACCGGCAAATACCACTTCTGGCTGGTCCCAGAGTGGGGTAGGAATGGAGATTTTGCAATATCCTTCCCCCCAGGAGTGGGGAGGGAATGGGGATTTTGCAGTATCCTCCCCATGGAGAGGGATGGAAATAGAGAATTTGCAGAATCTTTCCCCTGCCACGCCCATCAAGCCATGCCCATCAAGCCACACCTCGCCCACAGAACCGGTAGTGAAAAAACTACCACTGATTAAAGGTAAAAGTTTCCCTGTCTAGTTGTGTCCAACTCTGGAGGTGGGGAGATGCTCAAATCCATTTTCTAGGCAAGGGAGCCAGCATTGTCCAAAGATGTTTCAGTGGTCATGTGGCTAGCACAATTATATGCCAAAGGCACATGGAATGCTGTTGCCTTCCCACCAATGTGGTACCTATTTATCTATTTGCATTTGTATGCTTTCAAACTGCTAGGTTGGTAGGAGCTGGGGTCACAATGAGTGCTCACCCTGTCACACGGCTGGGTCTCAAACTGCCAACCTTCCAGTTGACAAGTCCCAGAATCTTAACCACTAGGCCACCACACCCCCAACTGAGGATTAATCATTGTTTTCGTTTGCTTATTAATCCAAGGAATTCTAGGGCCACTCATATTTATTCTAACTCTGTTTCTGGAGGGAGGAGAAGTTTTCCTCTTTTCCATTCTTTGCTTCTCCATGATGCTATTTGCCAGACTGGCTTCTCCATCATGCTATTTGCAGATGTGTTGGGATAACTTCCCTTCCTTCTCACTTTGCTATCTGGAAATTCTGTGATTTCTCAATAATCTTTAAAGGATTAGGATGACAAAGGCTTGCACAATCCAAGAAGGCTCTCTGATGTTTTCTGGAGTCAGAACATGATGTACCATTTCAAGGAGAAAATCAAACCAAAACAAAAAGGTGCTTAGGAAACCTCATGCTGCTGCTGTAGCAGTATTTTAAGAGAATTCTCATGAAAGAGACACAGAAAGGTGGCTAATGTATCCTTGTGAGAACTAGATGCTTTGAAATTAAGACATAGATTCTTAGGTTTTGTAC
This sequence comes from Ahaetulla prasina, assembly GCF_028640845.1. NCBI lineage: Eukaryota > Metazoa > Chordata > Lepidosauria > Squamata > Colubridae > Ahaetulla > Ahaetulla prasina. The sequence goes on along the minus strand of NC_080540.1, from coordinate 217,246,920 downwards.
AAACAAAGCTGTTGAGATCATGAGTTGTCAAGAACCAGTGAAGATTATTACCAGCATCTTAAATGAATCAGGTTCAGGGATCGATATCCTCCATTGTTATTGGCCCAGATACACACAACAAAGTGCACAATGTGTTTAAACTATGCTGTGCAACTGCCCTTGAATTCTTCTAGAGCGAAAGTGCAGCAATCCAATAAGGTATCTCAACCATCAGTCACTTGGAGTGTCTCCAGGTTTCGTATTTGGAAAAATCCATTCCTGTCCCCAAAGTCTAAACACTGGGTTATTCTGGTTTTTTAAAACCCATTGTTGTAAATAGTTGAAATTAATGTGGATTTTTTGAACCAAAAGAAACAATGTGCAATAACCCTAATCCATGTGGTGTCAGTGTCACTACTTCCACTCTACAGGAAATTAAAGACGAGCAGCTGCAAAATTCATATCAAATATGACTGTATCTAACTTTGGAAATAATAATAATAAAAAAGATGCACTGGAGCACACTGAAGCATTAGGGAAGTTCTGTCTGGAACGCCTTAAAACAGCCATAAGGTTGCCCTCTGCATCTGCCATATGATCTCAATAAAAGCCCAACTGTTTTTGAGAGTTGTACACATTGTCATATCTGAAATTTTGTTTTTTCTGGAATCAAAACCAAAACAGTGCATGGTCCTATCCTTCAATGTATCACAGTGATAACCAGTATGGTGCAGTAGTTAAAATCTTGGGCTAGGAGCAGAGAAAACAGCATTTGGTCCTGGGCCACTTTCCATCCTTACTGTGGGTAGCCTTTTGGTGGCCAAGGATCCCACTGAAGAATTTGGGAGAAGGCAAAAGGAAACAAAACAAACAAAAAAAGTGGGCGGCATGAAGTTAGAAAGCACATATCACCCTTGTGAATGAAGCTAAGATTGGTGTGTTTCCCATCTCATAACTGAAAACCTGATCAGTTGTCTTCGGCAACTGGAATTTCAGGAACCCCTCCAAAAAAAGAGGAGGCTCTATGCCTTGCGCTGTCCATCTATGGCTTGGTATATTACATGGGGTATTAGAGAAAAGCAAGTTCTCAGCCATTAATAGACACACTGGAATAAACCACATTTCCACACCATTCAAAAGAGGCCACAAAAAGCTAAGAACGAAACAAGTAGACCAGAACACAGCCAATACTCAGATAAGCAAGGATTAAAACAAACTATCAAGCAGAAAACCTACTATACTCTAATCAAGGAACTATAAAGAGAAAAAAATACACCCCCACCAAAATTGGCAAGGACTCCACAATTCCATCCTGAGCTACATATATTCTCTTCTATTGGAGCATCCAAGAAGGCATTTGACAATGTTGAAGCTCTGTGCAAAGTTGGAATTTCAGCTTGCAGCTTGATGAACATATCTTTTCTTTTATGTACACTGAGAGCATATGCACCAAGACAAATTCCTTGTGTGTCCAATCACACTTGGCCGATAAAAGATTCTATTCTATTCTATTCTATTCATTGCATTTTCTATCCATTTCAATATTCTTTTTTCTACCAAAAGTTATAGAAGCTTCATTCCTTGGTAAAAGGGGGAATAAATTCCTTACCATTGCAACAAACTTTCCCACTACCACGAACAAGGACAAATCTTGTTTGTGCATTGCTGTAGATCAGATGTAGACAACCTAATGGGGTTCAGATCCTTTTGATTAAGCACAAAAGTGCTATTATTGTTGGGGCCAAATCATCTAAGTATCAAATTGGTTGCTCCTGCTGGGATCAAAGTCCCTCTGAATTCAGAGAAGCCAGTGTAGTATAAGGTAAAGGTAAAGGTTCCCCTGGCACATAGGTGCTAGTCATTGCCGACTCTAGGGGGCGGTGCTCATCTCCATTTCAAAGCCGAAGAGCCAGCGCTGTCCGAAGATGTCTCCGTGGTCATGTGGCCGGCATGACTCAATGCCAAAGGCGCACGGAACGCTGTTCCGATCGAAAGGTCAGCAGCTCAGCGGTTCGAATCCCTAGTGCTGCCATGTAACCGGGTGAGCTCCCGTTACTTGTCCCAGCTTCTGCCAACCTAGCAGTTTCGAAAGCACGTAAAAATGCAAATAGAAAAAATAGGGACCAGCTTTGGTGGGAAGTGTAGTATAAGTATATATTTATAAGTTATGTAGTTATAAATATATATGTAGTATAAGTGTACAGCCAGTTTGGTCTAGTGGTTAACACAGCAGGCTAAAAAACAGGGGGAATGTGAGTTCAAATTCCACTTTAGCCATCAAAACCAGTTGGGTGATCTTGGGCCAGTCATTCTCTCTTAGCCCAACCACCTGACAAGGTTGTTACGGTGGAGAAAATAGGAGAAGGAATATTAGTTACGTTCGCCGCCTTGAGTTATTTGTAAAAATAATAAAGGCAGGATACAAATAAAGAAATAATACTACAAGACATTCTAACAAGAGATGATAGATAATTTCTCTTTTTTGTTGTTCTGATTTGCTTTTGCTTTTCTCTCTCTCTCTCTCTTTCCTTTTTTTAGGTAGGTGACATGACTAGAAGTTAGGTAGGATAGAAAGAAAACATCTTTTAATGAAGGGTGACATGATTAAAAGTTAGAATAAGAGATAGAAATAAGAGAAGGGGGAATATTAGTGTATATGCTTTTATATAATAAAATAAAAGCAATAACAAGAGAAAGCATGGAATAATTAAATAATGACAGGCTGCAACATAATATAAATGGTATCATTATTAGAAATATATAAGTTGATTGAATGTAATAACTATGATTAATTCTACTAGTTTTATTTGTATTAGAATGTATGACACCCAGGTGCCACCCTGTTCACCATTGATATGTTTGTTAAAAAATAAAAATAAATAAAAAACTTTTTTTAAAAAAGACATTCTAACATGTAAATTTCAGAATATCTTGCTTCAAATCCCAATGTTGGGTGGAAGTTCCCAATCCACACATCCTTGCATGAATTGCCGGATTCTACATACACAACTACATGCAAGACTCTGCCTGCACACCCAACACAGCTGTCCTGTGTTCTCCTGCAGTAAACAGCTAATTCATTAACTAAGAGGTTTGTATTCAATATTTGATAATAAGCATGTTTGTTGAATGGATGTCAGTTGGGTTGTAGGCCAAGATAGAAGATCAAATACAGGTAATCCTCCACCGAGAACAGTTCATTTACTGACCATTTGAGATTACAATGGCACTGAAAAAAGTGACTAATGGCCGCTTTTCACACTTATGACTGTGGCAGCAATCCCATGGTTACGTGATCAAAATTCAGAGGCTTGGCAACTCATATTTATGATGGCTGCAATGTCCCAGGGTCATATCATCCTTACCTTTTGTGAGTTTCTGACAAGCTAACTCAATGGCGAAGCCAGATTCACTTAACAACCGTGTCACTAACTTAACAGCTGCAGTGATTCACTTAACAACAGTGCCAATAAAGGTCGTAAAGCAGGGCAAAACTCACTTAACAAATGTCTCATTTAGTAACATAAATTTTGGGCTCAATTGTGGTCACAAGTAAAAAACCTACCTCTAAATTCAGAAGGAAAAGCCCAAATTGTATCAGTCGGAAAAACATTCCAAAATTCCCCCAGATAAATTAATTTTGATGCCCCTATCTAAAATTTGAAGTCTCCTTTAAAAAAACAAAATTTTGCAATTATATTCTGTATATATATATATAAAAAGAACATTACAACATTATGTCATTGGGATGATCCAAGCGAGGGAGAGGAGGCACGTCTTGTCGAGTCTGTTTGGGATGAGTTCGACCCTGTGGCTCCCGAGGACGTGGACAGGTTGTTGGGGAGGCTTCACGCCACTACATGTTTACTGGACCCGTGTCCTTCCTGGCTGGTACTGGCCACTCAGGAGGTGACACGAGGCTGGCTCCAGAGGATTATCAACGCTTCTTTGTTGGAAGGGGTTTTCCCTGCCGCCTTGAAAGAGGCGGTGGTGAGACCCCTCCTCAAGAAGCCCTCCCTGGACCCAGCTATTTTGGGTAATTATCGTCTAGTCTCCAACCTTCGCTTCGTTGCGAAGGTTGTAGAGAGTGCTGTGGCGCGACAGCTACCCCAATACCTGGATGAAGCCGTCTATCTAGACCCGTTCCAGTCCGGCTTCCAACCCGGATACAGCACGGAGACAGCTTTGGTCGCGTTGGTGGATGATCTCTGGAGGGCCAGGGACAGGGGTTATTCCTCTGCCCTGGTCCTATTAGACCTCTCAGCAGCTTTTGATACCATCGACCATGGTATCTTGCTGCGCCGGTTGGGGGGATTGGGAGTGGGAGGCACCGTGTATCGGTGGTTCTCCTCCTACCTCTCTGACCAGTCGCAGACGGTGTTGACAGGGGGGCAGAGGTCGACCGCAAGGTGCCTCACTTGTGGGGTGCCGCAGGGGTCGATCCTCTCGCCCCTTCTGTTCAACATCTATATGAAGCCGTTGGGTGAGATCATCAGTGGCTTCGGGGTGAGATACCAGCTGTACGCTGATGACACCCAGCTGTACTTTTCCACCCCGGGCCACCCCAATGAAGTTGTTGAAGTGCTGTCCCGGTGTTTGGAAGCCGTACGGGTCTGGATGGGGAGAAACAGGCTCAAGCTTAATCCCTCCAAGACGGAGTGGCTGTGGATGCCGGCATCCCGATTCAGTCAGCTGCAGCCGCAGCTGACTGTTGGAGGCGAGTTATTGGCCCCAAAGGATAGGGTGCGCAACTTAGGTGTCCTCCTGGATGAACGGCTGTCGTTTGAAGATCATTTGACGGCCGTCTCCAGGAGGGCCTTCCACCAGGTTCGCCTGGTTCGGCAGTTGCGCCCCTTCCTTGATCGGGATGCCTTGTGCACAGTCACTCATGCGCTCGTTACCTCTCGCTTGGATTATTGTAATGCTCTCTACATGGGGCTCCCCCTGAGGTGCACTCGGAGGCTTCAGTTAGTCCAGAATGCAGCTGCGCGGGTGATAGAGGGAGCTTCGCGGAGCTCCCGTGTAACACCATCCTGCGCAGACTGCACTGGCTACCTGTGGCCTTTTGGGTGCACTTTAAGGTTTTGGTTATGACCTTTAAAGCGCTCCATGGCTTAGGGCCTGGGTACTTACGGGACCGCCTGCTGTTACCACATGCCTCCCACCGACCTGTACGCTCTCACAGAGAGGGACTTCTCAGGGTGCCGTCCGCCAAGCAATGTCGGCTGGCGGCCCCCAGGGGAAGGTCCTTCTCTGTGGGGGCTCCCACACTCTGGAACGAGCTTCCCCCGGGTTTACGCCAAATACCTGACCTTCGGACCTTTCGCCGCGAACTGAAGACATATCTTTTCATTCGTGCGGGGCTGGCTTAAATTTTATAGATTTTAAATTTTCTACTACTAATTTTTAAATGGGGTTTTAGTTTTTATATATTTTAAAGTTTTAGGCCAATTATAATAAGTTTTTTAATTTGCATTTTAAATTGTATATTGTATTGTCTGTTTTTACTTTTGCCTATACACCGCCCTGAGTCCTTCGGGAGAAGGGCGGTATAAAAATCAAATAAATAATAATAATAATAATAATGTCTGAGACTCCCAGGTCTTTCTTTAAAAGCATTTAGCTGCTGGTTGATATTAAAAGATAGTAACCTTGGCAGCTATTTGTATTTAATTTGATTTTTTTTGTTGTTGTATTGTGTTATAACTGTTTTCATTGTTTTATTTTTAGGATTGTGCACTGCCCAGAGTCGTTGGCTTGAGATGGGCAGCTCTGCAAATTGAACAAATAAATAAATAACTAAAATTAAGGTCACATTTGGAAGGGCACAGCAGGTTCCCTGTTCTTCATCTTCTCTCTCTCTCTCTCTCTCTTTTGCTGGTCTCCCTGAGCCATCTGCTTCCTTCTTGCCAGCCCTAGACAAGACAATGGACTCTAGCGTACACAACTCCATCCATGGTTGTTCAGGGCCTTGTGAAATTTAATTGGCTGCTTGCTTAGAAACAAAGGAAGGAGCGGGGTGGGGGGGGGAAGAGAAACAAAATTAATGGCTGGAATGAGCAGTGAGGGTGAACCGGCAAAATCGAGCTGGAAAAGGTACCTCCAACTACACCGAAGCAACACTTTTGTATCTAAACAACAGTTCATAGCCTTGATGCCTCCTCGGCTTGTGTTTAATATACATTAAAGATACGCCGGCATTCTTAGAATGCACCTACTGGGAAGTTAAGAGTGGAGCATATTTTTAGAAGGTAATGCTTGACTTGCTAACAAATGGCAGTCGAAAATAGATTCTCTCCCCTCACCTCCCTCCTTTCAAATTAGCCTCCCGCTCTCCCTGGCAGTTCCTGCTTCAGAAGATCCTTGCTTTGCAGATGGGCCTCTTCTGCATGGTGGAGATTCTGAGCAAAGGCCAAAAGCAATCAGCTTCCTGTACCTTTTAAGTACGATGGAGAAGGCAACATATGCAGAGCTCTGAGGGTGGAGCAGGAAAAAAAACCACGTGCCCCGTTTCTTTTCACCGCACAGCTGTGAAAAGACATGGGGACACCCGACGCAGAGAATCCTCCACTTACAAACCATTCATTTAGCGACCGCTCAAAGGGACTGAAAAGTGACTTACAACCACTCCTCGCACTTAACGACCCTCTCAGCATCCCTATGGCTCAGGCGATCGAAATGTGGGCCCCCGGCCATCGGCATGTATTTACGACGGTTGCAGCCTCCTGGGGTGGGGGTGGGGGGGGCGGGGGGGCAGGCGTCATGTGATCTCCGTTTACGACCTGGCTTCTGACAAGCAAAGACAAACGGGGGAAGCTGGATGCGCCTAACGAGTGCGTAATTCACTTTGCGACTGCGGCGATTCACTTAACTGGGCACAACTCAATTAACAGCCACCTGGCTTAGTAGCCACAGAAATTCCTATCCCAACTGTGGTCCTAAATTGAGGACTACCAACTGTGGTCGTAAATTGAGGACTACCTGCCCTTTCCCCTTTTGACCCATGCAACATTTATGTCGAACAACTTTTCTGGATGGACTAGTTCATGATGTGTTCAACAAGCATGACCCCGAGGAAGCTGGTAGCATCTGGGATTTTAAAACATTTATTCATTGAAGGAGTATTAATCAGCTCATCATCATCATCATCATTTTCATCATCATCATCATCACACCACTTTTCACCCACAACTTTCTGAGGCACTCACATCTACCTTCACTTTTGGTTGTGATTATCCCGTCAGTCGGAGGCGATTTCCTCCTTTTCATTTTCCTAGGGAATATTGAAATTCTCTCTGACCAAGGAAGAAGTAAGCTTGATGTTCAGCCATTGTTTAAAAGACACAAGTCTCACTGAATTCAGTGCTACGCCCTTGACGTCTACAGTAGGAGCCTGATGGTTCTTATTTATGGGTCCCTTTGTTTGACATTAATGTCAGCAGCACGGAGGAGGGAATGCCTGCACCCAGGGGACAATTTAGGCACAAAACCTGGGGTGGATAAGGGACACTCTTTTCTGCAACCCCCTGCAGGGATCATTTGGCTGAACTGTGCTTGGCAATCATTATCTCAGGCTTTATCCAATGACATAATCGGGTGTCTCCTGACAATCCCTTTGTCCTTCCACTCTGGCTACTCACATGTTGAATGACCATTGTCATAGACTGGAACAGACCATTGGGAAATGACTCATTGGGACAGAAGATGAGTCACGGGAGAGTGAGCTGTTACTTCCTTCTGTCTGTTTCTAAGAGTGTGAAAGGGACACGGTGTCTCAGTGACTAAGACACTGAGCTTGCTGATCGAAAGGTCGGCAGTTCAGGGGTTCGAATCCCTAGTGCTGCGTAATGGGGTGAGCTCCCATTCCTTGTCCCAGCTTCTGCCAACCTAGCAGTTCGAAAGCACGTAAAAAATACAAGTAGAAAAATAGGAACCACTTTTGGCAGGAAGGTAACAATGTTCCGTGTGCCTTTGGCATTTAGTTATGCCAGCCACATGACCACGGAGACATCTTCAGACAGCGCTGGCTCTTTGGCTTTGAAATTTTTGAAATCTTTGGCTTTGAAAAATTCTGTTTCAATGACTAGCACATACATGCGAGGGGAATCTTTACCTTTATCTTTAAGGGTGTGGCTTTTACTTTTGTTCTTCTTTAAGTCTTTTTAATAGCATGTACAGGGTTTCCTAGTTTTACGACTAGAACTGAGCCCAAAACTTTCTGTTTTATTAGATGAGTTTTGCTCCATTTTATGACCTTTCTTGCCACAGTTGCTAAATGAATCACTGCAATTGTTAAATTAGTAACATGCTTGTTAAATGAATCTAGACTCCTTGTTGTCTTTGCTTGTCAAAAGGTTTGCAAAGGTGATTACATGACCCCGGGACACTGCAACGGTCATAAATGTGAGTCAGTTGTTAAGCATCCAAATGTAAATCATGGGGGTGCGGTCACAAGTGTGAAAAATGTTCATAAGTCACTTTTTTCAGTGCCATTTTTCAGTGCTGGTCACTAAGGGAACCTTTGTAAGTCAAGGACTACCTTGTATTATTTATTTATTTATTTATTTATTCGCATTTTTATACCGCCCTTCTCCGAAGACTCAGGGCGGTATACAGCAAGTAAAACGACAATAATCCAACCATTTAAAATATCATAACAAAATTAAAAATCTAATTAGACTGCTGTATACTTAAAACTATTCGGTAAAAATACAAAAGATAAAAAAAACCTGTTAAAAAACCCGCTAAAATCCCCAAATATTAAAATCAATCAATCAGGCCAGCCCCGCTTGGTGAAAAAAGAAAGTCTTGAGCTCGCGTTTAAAGGTCCTAAGATCAGGGAGAAGACGGAGTCCCACCGACAGCTCGTTCCACAGAGCCGGGGCCCCCACAGAGAAAGCTTTTCCCCTGGGGGCCGCCAGCCGGCTGACGGCACCCTAAGGAGGCCCTCCCTGTGAGAGCGCACTGGACGCACCGGACAATGGGAGTAACTGGCGGCAGCAGGCGGTCCCATAAATATCCTGGTCCAATGCCAAGGAGCGCTTTAAAGGTGATAACCAATACCTTGAAGCGCACCCGGAAGACCACCGGCAACCAATGAAGCCCGCGCAGGAGAGGTGTTACATGGGAGCTACGAGGAGCTCCCTCAATCCCCCGCACAGTCGCATTCTGTACCAGTTGGAGCCTCCGGATGCTCTTCAAGGGGAACCCCATGTAGAGAGCATTGCAGTAATCCAGGCGGGAAGTGACGAGGGCATGAGTGACTGTGCATAACGAGTCCCGGTCCAATGCCATGGAGCGCTTTAAAGGTGATAACCAACACCTTGAAGCGCACCCGAAGACCACCGCAACCAATGCAGCCCGCAGGAGAGGTGTTACATGGGAGCTACGAGGAGCTCCCTCAATCCCCCGCACAGTCGCATTCTGTACCAGTTGGAGCCTCCGGATGCTCTTCAAGGGGAACCCCATGTAGAGAGCATTGCAGTAATCCAGGCGGGAAGTGACGAGGGCATGAGTGACTGTGCATAACGAGTCCCGGTCCAGGAAAGGGCGCAATTGGCGAATCAGGCAGACCTGATAAAAAGCTCCCCTGGTGACGGCCGTCAAATGGTCTTCTAAAGACAGCCGTGCATCCAGGAGAACACCTAAATATTACCCTATATTCAGTGGGACTTCCTCACCATTTATACTGTAACCTTGTGTACTTTGTATGAGTTTTGTTGTTTGAACTTTAGGTTCATATCCTAAATATGAGTCAGTCGCCAAGCATCTGAATTTTGTTCCTATGAACACGGGGTCGCTGGTAAGCGTGAAAGATGGTCATAAATCACTTGTTTCGGTGCCCTTGTAATTTTGAATGGTCACTAAATGAACTGTTGCAAATCAAGGACCACTTGCTGTGCCTTATTTGTGTTTCTTGCGGGGCAATTGTCTTGGGGGAAAAAACACACTCACATTCACCTGATCCACAATACGGTAGGAGCGTCTTCACAATTAGTTCACTTATAACTTTGAAAAGTGCCGCCATAAATAATTTATACTTCTTACTCTCGGATGGTACATTCTGGGAGGCTGGAGAACTTAAAGGAGGAGGAAGAGAGTAGTAGGCATGGTGACGTTGGTGCTGTAGTACTCTACAGTGTTTTAAATTTGATCGGAAAAGCACCGCTAAAGGAAGGGACAGTCCATCATCCCTCATAATATTCTCAACCTATGTCATAGATGCACCCCAGGGCATTAGCCCTGAAATAAGAAAAGAAATTAAGATATGAGAGAGAGATCTCAGGTCCTTCCGTCGCGAGCTGAAGACGTTGCTGTTTCGAAGAGCAGGACTAGCTTGAACGTAGTTTTTAAATTGGGATTTTTAAAAAAGGGGTTTAATTGAGGTTTTAAATTTGTATTTAAAAGTTTTAGGGCATCAACTGAATTTAACTGTCTATTCTTTTAGCTGTTTATATGTATTATATGTTTTCTGTTGTTTTTTGGCTGTGAACCGCCCTGAGTCTTTCGGGAGATGGGCGGTATACAAATATAATATATAAATAAATAAATAAATCTGTATGTATTTTCTCCACTCTTGGGAGGAGAAGGCTTCATGGGATGAAAAATAACCTGAGCCGAAGAAGCTAAACAGCTGATCCCCTCCACCATCATTCTTCTTGTGAAAACTAAAACTCTATGTAACAGATTTTAAAGGGTTGGTTTTTAAGGCCAAGCATCCCATCCCTGATCTCTCACACTGCGTAATTTGTCTCCAAGGGGTGTACATGATGGCCCTCATCCATGGTTTGCTTTCACCCTGATTGGTTGAACAACCTCTAGTTCTGAGCCTCTACTTCGGCATAGAGCGCTTAGTCACAAACCAGGATTTATTAATCACAATGGTCGAAACCCCTAAACGTGACTTCCCCATCAGGAATTAATCCGCTAAGGATGAAATCAACAGGATGAAACTTTGGGGGTAGAGGACAAGGTGACCGTGTTCCTATCCTGAAGGTTAAGAACAAAGGAACATATTGGATTTCACCATCACTTGTAGCCAGTCAGCTATTCTTGGTATTGATAGAGATAGTCTCCCAAATTACGTGTTTTTCCAAATTCCAGAAAGACATGCTCTATCCCAAAACTTCAATAATAATAATAATTCAAGAACTTTGCTTAACAGTTTGTTTCCCACATATTATTTACTTTCCACCGTAAATGTATATTTGCTCCTATTTTATCAACGAACATAAGAAATTAGGTGGAATAAGGAGATTTTCTCACTCTCTCACTCTCCCCCCTCCCTCCCCCTTGCCCTTTTCTGCACAAATATGAAAGAAGTCATTTTTGGTGTGAGAACATCCTAGGAACATCTTTTTCTGCCCATCTTTCTCTCAGACGTGTTAATGACAACAAGCATTATTCCCAAATTGAGGATAATACGGGGGGGGGGGAGCAATGCAATATATATATGTATATATGTATATATGTATATATGTATATATGTATATATGTATATATGTATATATGTATATATGTATATATATGTATATATGTATATATATATATGTATATATGTATTTGTTTTCTGAGGTTTTCGCGGGTGTTTGTATGTAGGTCTTTGATTATTCGGGTTTTCTCCGCGTAAAATTGGAAGTGTCTTGGCGGCGTTTCGAAGTCTCATTCGTCATCTTCAGGCTTCTCATTCGTCATCTTCAGCCAGAAGCACGAAGCTGAAGCCTGAAGATGACGAATGAGACTTCGTCTAAACGTCGCCAAGACACTTCCAATTTTACACGGGAGAAAACCCGAATAACCAAAGACGTATATATGTATATATGTGTGTGTGTATATATATATATATATATATATATAAACCAGGTTGGCAAAGACTATTGTTAAGTCATCACAAAACTTGGGCTCGTACATCACACTAGGCTGGAAGTTATAGCCCATGCTTGATGCATGCCAGGAGCCTGCTTTCCCAAGGGAGTGAGTAGCAACAGGACAATTAAAATGGATTTTATTTACATTTGCTTTTAGTGGAAATGAAAGATAGGGAACACAAATGATTTCCAGCCATGTATTTAATAATTTTTCTTTTTGGTTGCATTACACGTTATAAACCTTTAGCAGATCTAGAAAAATTCTCATCCTAGGTTTTCAAAGGGCTATGGATTATGTATGTCTACACTGTCATAATGTGTTTTCTTAGGTTTGGTCTTAACATGTTCCACGAAGCTAGCAGTTGTTTGAAAACCATGATTTATGGTTTAGCACAGTGTCTGAAGCCAGCTACTGTAATTGTCAGTCATTAAAGAAAATATGAGTTTTCTCTTATGGCTTAGTATGATATACGAATCAGCTTATTAAATCTATATGTCCTCTCCTGTCTGTCCCCTACTCTAAATAAGCTTTTCTACTTAGATTAGCTGTTCTTGTTCATATCTTTCACGGCTTTCCTGTTCATGTCTTATAAACGTGGTTTGCACAGACAGCAGTCAGTGCCATTGGTGTGCTCACTAATAGCTCTCTGTCTGCAGAATTTGGTCCAGAGGAAAAGGAATCCTTCAGTATTGTCACAAATAAAATTCTCAGCTGGATTCTCTTGTCAACATTATCTTCCCTGGCAACATTACCTATTGTTCCATTAGATTCGAGCGACAGTCCTGGAACAAATTACGTCCTCTTCTTTTGTCAGTGGATGCGAACAAGAAAGGAAGATATTTTTAGTGGAGTCTTTTGATTATGGCATCCATACTTATTACCTGGTTAAGAAAGTGGTTTGTGAGTTGGGAAACTTCTGTAATACATTTTCCATACTGGGGAGGAAAAAAACCCGGTATTGCCTGACAGACGGAGACAATTCAATCTACACAAAGATGGGCTTAAATGGACTTCGTGCAAAATGTCCTCCACCACTACAGAAAATCTGACTCATTTGTAGCCTTTTCCAGGCCCAGTTGGCTTGGAGGACTATATGCCAAATGGGATCACCGAAAATACAAATCCATTTTTGATGTCCCAATAAACTTTGGGGTTACTTTCACTGAGAGAAAGTAAATTACCTTCCCCCCCCCTTCTTCTCTAAAACGGAACCAATATTATAAAATTGGCCAGTCATGGTACTGATTAGCAGGGTTTGGGCATTTTTAGACCTATTTCTGATGCAAGCCACTAAATCTGAATAGAGGTTTCTCAAGCACAGCTAATTATATTAGAATACATAAGAAAGAAAGAGAAAAAAACCACCCCAGAGTTTCAATTCACTAGGCAACTACATAGCAAAAAAGACTCTAAAAGTAGTTAACCTAATTTTACGCAGCTTCTTTTCCAAAAACTACACTACTAACTAGAGCATACAAAACATTTGCCAGACCTATTCTTGAATACTGCTCATCAGTCTGGAACCCACACCACATCTCTGACATAAATACAATAGAACGAGTCCAGAAATATTTTACTAGAAGAGTTCTTCACTCCTCCGAAAACAACAAAATACCTTATGCCACCAGGCTTGAAATCCTGGGATTAGAAAACTTACAACTACGTCGACTTCGACATGACCTGTGTTTAACACACAAAATCATCTATTGCAATATCCTTCCTGTAAATGACTACTTCAGCTTCAATCGCAATATTACAAGAGCAAAAAATAGATTCAAGCTTAATGTCAACCGCTTCAAACTTGATTGCAGAAAATATGACTTCTGCAACAGAGTTGTTAATGCTTGGAACTCATTACCTGACTCCATAGTCTCTACAAAAAATCCCAAAATCTTCAACCAAAAACTGTCTACTATTGACCTCACCCCATTCCTAAGAGGACTATAAGGGGCGTGCATAAGAGCACAAAAGTGCCTACCGTTCCTGTCCTATTGTTCTCTTTATTATATCTAATTAATATAGCTATGCATATCCTTTACATATGTGTGTGTGTGTGTGTGTGTGTGTGTGTGTGTGTGTGTATATTTGTTTTCTGAGGTTTTCATATATATATATATATATATATATATATATATATATATATATATAGGAAATGTCTTGGCAACGTTTCGACGAAGTCTCATTCGTCATCTTCAGGCTTCAGCTTCGTGCTTCTGGGAGCAATGTGTGATCGCAGCTGTTTGCCACAAGACATTTCCAATTTTATATATATATAGATATATATATATATATATATATATATATATGATATGTTTTTCTTTTTTTTTACTATGACAATGTTTATGTATACTGTTGTGACAAAATTAAATAAAATTTTTAAAAAAAGCATTCGTGAAAGGGGTCCTAAACGTAGCAGAAACGCAGATTCATTTCCAGCATTGTCTGGGCCAATTTTGCTGACGATATGAAATCAATTATTGTTGGAGGTAAAATGGCCACACGTAAAAGCAGCCAGGACTTTCATCCTTGAGTTTCTGAACAGTGAAATTCACTGGTAACAACTTGTATATTTTCTACGTTGCTATTGACTCTGCCTTTTTTTTGCAAATCCATTGAATTGTATGCAAGATAAAGTGGTTAAAAATCTAATGTCTTACGAAGCCAAAAATCCCTTTTTCTGTTTGTTCATTCAGCATGAATCAAACCTCCCCCTAAGTTATTGTCTTGCCAGAGGACTGAACTTCTCCTCCATTCTCAACTTTTCCTGACTTAGTAAGGCTTGTCTTCTTTTAACCAATCTTTTTTCCAACAGAGTGTGCAGTACTTTTATCAGAAGATAAGCACAATGTTCCTCCCCAGTGCCTTGAAAATGAGCCCTTGTCTAAGGAGCTATACCTGTTGGATTCTTTAAGGTTTAAGGATACAGACTGTACTGTACTGATGGGAAAAGAAGTTTTAACTTTATATCTACCTTGCTTTTTTTATTTAAGAATAGCTTAGATATTTAATCAGCAGATTAGACAATTCAGCCAATCCTATCAATAAGATAGTAGCTTCAATCAAAACTTTAGGCGACAAATATGGATTTAGCAGAAGTTTAACTTCACGGCTTAGCATAAGTTCACTGTAATGTTATTATTTGTTGAAATTAAGTTAATGTAGCTATTCTTATTAACGGTCACTAAATGTGCTGAAATTAGGGACTAAAGCTTCTATCTTTATAAATCAAAGTAATTGTTAAAATGCAGGTATAGATCAGGTCATTTTGTAACCAAGTGACAGTCCCGGTTTTAAACTCATTTTGAAAATCGTGTTTGCTTACATAGTTACATACATAATCCACAGCCAAAATGGTGTATTGTTTTAGTATAATAGGACAACCTAAAACTGTAGATGTTATATGCTGGATATTGACGCTTCCAAGGCTTTGTATTTTTAATTCAATGATCCCTTTCTTATAAAAAGCTGTTTTCAAGCTTGGCTAAGAAAAAATAAGACAAGCTATTATTTTCTTACAACTTAGTTGTACTGCAAGTTGTTTTCTTCCCAGTGTACATCCCCTTCATTTCAGCAAGACTGAAGCCAGCTGAGTATCTGAAGTTCTGCCTGCATGGTGCTCAATAGCACTAATGATTAGAACGGAGGTGGATGGCAATTAGTGGCATTCCATTAAAAATAATTAGGTTTATTAACAGCAAATTATAGGGACCCCTGACATTTGTAGAAACAACAGTTCAGGATTTTTTTCCGGTTGTTTTGCTGGTCCTACAAATCAGAGCCAAACAGTAGGTTAAACAGAATTGTCAAATGCTCTTTCCACTGCACAAGTGGCAGGAAATATTATTCCTTTCCACTGCACAAGTGACAGTAATTATTATTATAATGTTTTTATTATTTTACAAACAATGCAAATTTCTTTAAAAGGCTGCATTGCCATTTGGGCAGAACGACCTTTATCATGTGCCCTAGAAATGCGTCCCATTGAACTCCTGCCTAGGATCATCCTTGAAATTGAAATAGGAAGATGGGGTATATGTTTGTTGGGGGGAAAATTTTGCCAATAATTATAATGACTCGCTATTATATTTCATGGCTGGTACATTTGCACCATATACAGTCGTTAGCAAATGTAAAGATCTCTTTCCTATATGAAAATAATTAGGAACAGTATGCCAAGACTTAGTAGTACTTTGTGCATGTAGGTATATACACACACACATTTACACACACACACACACATCAATGCTAATTACTAGCCAACAACAGTCTTGGCCAATCTGCTCACTATTCACCCAATAGTTAGTTATAAACTATAAACTATAAACCCCAAACCCTGAAAACCCCAAAGCTGATAGATACTCAATTGTGAAGTTCTCAATTTGTTGAATCGTTGTGTGTGATATAACTATGTTGTACCTTGATGAAGGTATCTTTTCTTTTATGTACACTGAGAGCATATGCACCAAGACAAATTCCTTGTGTGTCCAATCACACTTGGCCAATAAAATTCTATTCTATTCTATTCTATTCTATTCTATTCTATAAAATGTAAAGCACCTCTTTAAAAATTGGAACCCCAACTCTTCAAAAACTAGGGGAAACTATGTTTCCTGGAAGGAAAGCAGGATGTTAGCACAACAGTTCACCACTCTATCCAAAGCCTTATTCTACAGTGGCATCCTCTTGTTACTTTTTCCCCAATCTCCAACGTTGCAGGAATTGCATCTAAGAGAAACACCTGGATGGGTTTCTGTACCCATCTGAAGACAAGAATCTAGAATTAGGAGATAACAGTAACTCTTAACTCTGTGGAGGTAGACTAAACCAGCCTGGACAATTTCTGACAGATTTCCCCACCTGATTCGTTGGACTGCAGTTCCCACTACTCCCATTCAAAATGTCCTTGTCTATCTGAAGGACAAGGGAGTCCGAGCTTGGAGAACCGAGAACCACTAATATATATAAAAATAAAGATATGGTCTAGAAGCTTGCTAAATGTCTATGGAGACTCTCAATCATCCAAGTCATGATTTCCCAAAGGTGCTTTCTCCCCCCCCCCAAAAAAAAAGACAGGTGTTTTCCCCTGAACGCGAATACGAAGAAGCTCCTTGGACGAGAAGGGAAACGTCTTCAAGGAAAAACAGAACAAAACAAAGCCCAGTTGCCTTTTGGGAAAAAAACCACCTTTGGCACGAGCTCGCTTCATTTGAGCGGAAATACAATTTTGCTTGTCGGGCTCCTCCAGCAGTTTGTGGCGTAAGGAGTAACCGGGCAGACACCATGACTGTTAACAGTAGCCTAGAAGTTCGCCCTTCTTTCCCATCCTTCCTACGAAGGCAACCCGATTGTGTGTGGGGGGGGGGCAATTTTGTTAACGGTTCCTGTGCGAAGTGGGCTAGTTCGGGGACGGACGAGACAAGGCAACCCAAACAGCAAAGGCGAAGCTGAGACGGGCTCCCGCAAAGAAGGTGCGGAGTGGCAAAGGCATCCGTGGGAAAACTTGACTGCCAGCGCCCGAGCGACAAACAGACGGGAAGGTTAACAGGCGCACGCAACGCACGGCGGGCGAGGAGACGCGGCGACTTTGCTATGAATGGGAAGCGAGTTCCATTGTTCTGGGGCGGCGCTAAGAGATCGGACCCCCACCCACCCCCACCCCTCTTTCCTTTGGCACCATTCACGACCCGTTTAAATTGCGCCTCGGATTCCCGAAAGTAGCTTCCGGCAATAAGAAGAATAGCCGCGGAGATCGGCATCACAACACCATCCTACTATTACTGCTGCTACTACTACTACTACACCCTTAGTCTTCCACATAAGCTTGAAGTTTGCCCGGGCATCTTAACGCACACTTTTAATGGAGGGGTGGGGGGTGGGGGTGGGGGTTGGAAACTGCTTCGAAACACTCTCACCCGCAAAACCTTTTGCATATTTTTTCCCCTAAAAAATTAACCTCAAACCTTCTCTCTCTCAGTCACTCTCTCTCTCTTTCTCCTCCCCCTCCCTCCCAAAGTCTGGGGGTGAGGGGGGCGGGTGGGGAGGGAATCGGTAATAAAAAAAAAGGCACTTACCATTGCAAACGCATAATGTCTGGCCACAGGCTTTGCATAAAAAGGGAGCTTTACGCCTGTTCAGAAGGATTGATGCGGGGTGTGCGCGCGTACCATTTAAGGATAAAGAGGCAGGGGAAAGGGGGAGAGAGAGAGAGGGAGAAAGAGGGAGAAAGAGAGGGAGAGAGAGAGAGAGAGAGCGCAGCACTTGAAAGTCAATTCTGTAATCATCTCCAAAACAAAAGGAGCGATGGTTGACCAATCAGAACGGAAAGAGCAGACCACCCCTCTTCTTTCTCCTCCCCCCACCAAAAAAAGAAAAAAGAATCTAGTCCGATCGCCTTCGAGAGATAGAGCCAAGCCGATTGAACTAATTATCATAGCTTTGAATATATATATATACACACACACACACACACACACACACACACACACACACACACACATATATATACATACATACATTCATACATACATACATATACATATACATATACATATACATATATTAATAAGGACCACCCCAACATAACCCCACTATAAAGATGTATTGCACATTCACTTGTTTTGAAAGGAGGTGGGGGTGGTTGGGGGTGGGGATGGGGGAGCCTTGACTAAAAGATAGCCCATCTCTTGCTTCGGTGACTCTGGTAGAGCTTTCCAGTGATGGATAATTTTCCTTCAATAAAACTGAAGCAGTCAGGCAGAAAGTAGAATTTGCCCCCCCCCTTCTCTCTTTCTCTCAATAAATAAAAACACTATTGGCATTCTGACATTGTGCCCTTGCTTTTCTTTCTTTCTTTCTTTCTTTCTTTCTTTCTTTCTTTCTTTCTTTCTTTCTTTCTTTCTTTCAAATGTCAACATGGTCCCCCAGATTGCCATATATAAGAGAAAATCAAGATAGTTTCAGATTTGGACCTGCTTAATGCACATACTGTTGGGTTTCCTTTGATGTATATGACATCTCGGGGACCTTGCTTTTCCACATGCAGTTTCCCAGCATCCTCGGTTATCTTGGCTGATTTGGACATGCTTGCAAGTTAATTGAAATTTATCAGCTTGATTGCCATTTGCTCGGTAATTGGTAGCTCAGACCAAATCTGAAGTGATTGCATTTGAGGCAACATAGGAAGGTCTGCTTATAATGCCCTCTCTGTGCTACTCCACCCCCAAACAGAAATACATTAACCACGCAGTACTAGAAACATCTGTGTACAAGTCCTGCATGTTTACTTATTTATTTCTTCAATTTCTATCTCACCTTTCCTTCCCAAACTCCAGACAGCCTATATCTGGGAATTGGCAATCTATGGATTCACCAGCAAATAAATGCAATGTCTGGTCCATTGAATAAAATCCCCATTTGTCTCAAAAATTCCCAGGAATCATATTTTACTGTAAACTGTGCACCCAGGAAGCAAGTGCTGATTTCAGAATATGTGGTATATAGCAATCAACTGTAAAAAGAAATCAGGGTTTTAGGTTATAACACAAATGCACGTTTGTTGTCCAGACGTAGGTGATCTTCACATGTGAATGGGTTACTGGAACAAGTAGTTATAAACACACTGAGAAACAGGCAAGTAAAATAAATGTAAGGAACCTGATCCAAGGCATATTTGGAAAACAGAAGTGATCAATGAAAAGAACTATCACAGGTCAAAACCAGAATTGAATTTCTTTACCTGCAGAAAGGCATGTCTCCAAATGTACATCATTTTTTCAATTGAATTATTTCACATTTCATAGTTTTCCCTTCAACTAATAAAAATGGAATGAATACTTGTGGGGACAGTCCACAGTCTATTATGACATAACGTTCCCATCACCAATCTCTTTCCACTTATGACTGTATGACTGTAACTTTGTTGCTGGCAATCCTTATGATTTATATTGATATATTGACCATCATTTGTGTTGTAAATGTTGTACCTTGATGAAGGTATCTTTTCTTTTATGTACACTGAGAGCATATGCACCAAGACAAATTCCTTGTGTGTCCAATCACACTTGGCCAATAAAAAATTCTATTCTATTCTATTCTATTCTATTCTATTCTATTCTATTCTATTCTATTCTATTCTATTCTATTCTATTCTATTGAAGGGGTAAAAAATGATAGTCTCATATTGGGCAAATTACTTATTTAATCTATTACTGTAGTATATTTAAATTGGAGGTCATCTAATCCTCTGTTTGAAGAAAAATATACCAATTCAAAGCCTTATTAAAACAGCTGCCTGCAATTACTGCAGGTTCTAGTCCCACCAGGTCCAAGGTTGACTCAGCCTTCCATCCTTTATAAGGTAGGTAAAATGAGGACCCAGATTGTTGGGGGGGGGCAATAAATTGACTTTGTAAATATACAAATAGAATGAGACTATTGCCTTACACACTGTAAGCTGCCCTGAGTCTTCGGAGAAGGGCGGGATATAAATGTAAATTTAAAAAAAAAATTCATATGGCAGCCTATTCCACTGGCTAATAGTTTGATCAGGAAGTTCCTTTTGAAATCTAACCTGAAATTACCTCCTGAAATTTTAACCTGTTCTTGCGCTTTGGGTTAGCAATTAATAAGATCCCACTTTTCGTCTGTGACAATCAGTCAGATATTTGAAGAGTGCTCATCCTATTGACTGAATGTGATCAATATAAGAAAGTTTCCAATAATCCACATTTTTGTACAACTATTTTTGAAATAAAAAGGTAAACCTCCCAAATCACCTTGTTCATATCATACTCTTTGAGTTGGGAATAACAGAGTTGGAATGGACCTTGAGGGTCTTCTGGTCTAACCTACTGCTTAGGCAAGAAACCATATGCCATTTCAGACAAATTGTTGTCCAATTTCTTTTTAAAAACCTCCACAACTTCTGAAGGCCAGCTGTTCCACTGGTTCAGGGGTCTGCAACCTTAAACACTCGAAGAGCCATTTGGGCCCATTTCCCAAAGAAAAAAAAACCCCGGGAGCCACAAAATCCTTCCCATGCCTGACTATTTTCTGAGCGGCCAAAAACCAGCATGTGTAGTTGAATTAAACATTCTGTTTTCTTCTGAAACTTTTCTTTTCTTGGATTTATCCATGGTTGGCTTACCGGGAGTCGAAAAGCTCAATAAATCGTGTACCAGCGGGTGTTGCACATTGGCGGTTGTGACGCATATTTTGAGCGATAGGGAACCACAGCAGAGGGGTGAAAGAGCCACATGTGGCTCCAGAGCTGCAGGTTGCTGACCCCTGCACTGGTTAATTGTTCTAACTTTCAGGAAATTTTTCCTTAGTTCTAGGTTGGTTCTCTCCTCAATTTGTCCACCCATTGCTTCTTGTCCTGCCTTCAGGTGCTTTGGAGAATAGGTTGACTCCCTCTTCTTTGTGGCAGCCCCTTAAATACTGGAACATTGCTATCATGTCGTCCCTAGTCTTTCTTTTCATTAAACTAGACGTACAATTCCTGCAACCGTTCTTTGTATGTTTTAGCCTCCAGTTCCTTAATCATCTTTGTGGCTCTTCTCTGTATTCAATCCATAGATGAATAAATGTACACAGAGAAAAGGCGAGCTAATGCTTTCTCTTTGCTTTGGATTCTTCCTCTGCAATCAGAAATGCAGCTCAGGCACACAAATTGGCATTCCTTAGCATGTGTTGACTTCACCCAGCACATGTTCACAAAGCTGGCATTTGTCCGTTGAGCATTCCTAGTGAAATTGCAGAGAGGCCGTGCCTTCCTAAGCCATTGCAGCTGGTGTTAAGGAGTTAGTGCAAAATGACTAAACATATGCCGTTACTGAGAAAATTAAGACAAACTTCTTGGTTCTTGAGAGGAGAGACAGAGCATCACAAGCTGTGCCAGGAGTGCCATCTATTTTGCTCGACATAGGAATTTTTTTTTTTAATGCAACCAAAGTTCCCTTCCCTCTGCAGCTTGGCCATTGAGATGTGGTTTGAAGCTGATAGGCATTGGATGAAGATTTCTCACCATAAATACATCATCACCATCATCAACCTAAAAGCACAACATCACATCAAGCATCACCAGTTTACATCTCAGATAAGGGATATCATGGCTTCTGTAAGAAACCATTGTTAAAATAAACCATGGCATCAGCACAATGTGTGTTATGATCCAACCTCTCCATAAATAAGGGTAGAAACTTTGCAATCCTATGGTGTTGCACTCTTGAATTCATGGGCGGTCATTTGATTAACAGATCGACAGATTAACAGAGTTGGAAGGGACCTTGTAGGTCTTCTAGTCCAATCCACCCCCCAAGTAGGAGACCCTGCACCATTTCTGACAAATGGAAGTCCAGTCTCTTCTTGAAAGCTTCCAGTGATTTCTTCAGTATCCAACTCTTAGATGTGTCAACACAAATGCTAATGTAGGGGTGTCAAACTCATGGTGTCATGTTGTTGTCACGTGACGTATCATGACATTTTCCCCCTTCACTAAACCGGGGGTGGGCATGGCCAGTGTGTGATGCATCCGGCTCACAGCCTGTGAGTTTGACATCCCTGTGCTAGTGGTTCTTTAGTCTTCCCAATAATAAGTATTCTGACAGCCCGGAAGATGCTCCAAAATGGCTTCAGGGTTGAAGTGTTGGGTCTGTTACTCGGAACCCTGACATATTCTACTTGGAAACTATTTCTATTCTCTGAAATCTGAAAAAGGGTTTGTTTGTTTTTTTAAATCTGAAAATTGTTGAAAACAGGCTAAAGGAATGCCAATTTCTAAAATGGACTTATTTGATACTTTATTACTATTCCTCTTGAAAGTGACTTATTTTTTTCCACTTTTCTTCATAGCATATTCATGTTGTACTATTATGGAGAAGGATATTTGCAGTTATGTGGACTTAATTTGACGTAATAAAGAAAAACTAACCAGTCTTTTGTTTTAAAAAGAGAAAACTAAGGCTACCAAACGTAAGCTGAAAAAAACCAGAGGGTATAAAATGTTAGGCATAGAGCAATTTGTTGCATCAGATTCTAAAGTGGGTTGAATAACATTAGGCGTGTCCATACCATGCCCCTTATGTTTTAATGTCTCCTCTACAGATTTATTTTTAAGACAGATTCTCCAATGGTTGCAGTCCTATGCCGTTTATACAATCAACAGGTAAATTAACTGAAATGTATTTTAAAACATGGAAGAGCATTTGCTTCCTGCTTCTTTTGTACTGTTTTTTGCATGCTAATAAGTTGCAGCAAAGATTGATAACACAATGGTAGAATTATTGCCTGTGACGTCCTTGGAACTGTGATGCTGTTCACCCCATAGGATTACTCAGAGCAGGAAGGCTGCTAATGGCAGGAACAGATAAGAAATCCTGCCCTGCTTCTGTTAACTGCAGGGGGAAAGGTGGTAATAATAGGTGATGTTATTACATAAATCACAATGGAAACGTGATACTGATATGTAGAAAAAAACAATTTTCTCTTAGCTGTATTCGTGAGGAATGGAAAAGGAAAAGAGAAAAGGAAAGTGTGTGTGTGTGTGTGAGAGAGAGAGAGAGAGAGAGACTGACAGACAGAGGAGAGGAGGGGGGAGACAGACAGAGAGAGGGAGAGAGAGAGAGACACACACAGAGAGAGAGAGAGAGAGACAGAGAAAGAGACAGACAGATAGACAGATAGACAGAGAAAGAGACAGAGAGAGACAGAGAGAGACAGAGAGAAAGACACAGAGAGAGACAGAGAGAGAGACAGAGAGAGAGGAGGTTTGATGTTAATTTTTTATGAAAAAATATGCAAAAGGTTTCTATGGAGGTTCTCAATCTTCCAGTTCATGGTTGTGCCAAAGGTGCTTTTCCAAAAGGCAACTGGACTTTCTTGGCTCTTTTTTTTCTCCTTGATAACATTTTGCTTCTCACCCAAGAAGCTTCTTCAGTTCCGACTTCTTCAGTCAAAACTGAAGAAGCTTCTTGAATAAGAAACAAAATGTTATCAAGGGGGGAAAAAAACCAAGAAAGTCCAGTTGCCTTTTGGAAAAGCACCTTTGGGATATGCAAAAAGTTATACATATTGCCAGATATAGATGAAGGTTCCTATGGACTTCACTGCAAAACTGTACATGGATATTATGAGACCTGGACAGCAAACAAAGCATATTTAACCCAACTTTAATGTGCAGCTTTAACTGTTTCTTTCAGATCTTTTATTGTTGTTTATATTAGAGCTTTGGGAACACTCCCCATATCAACTTCCCATCTTTTTTTAAAATTCCTTTTTGTTTAAATATCATGATTCCCCCCTCAACACACTCACTCTCTCTCTCTCTCTCTCTCACACACACCCCTCTACATTTCTTCTTTAGAATCACAGAAGGCGTTCGCTTGCAAACTTTTTAATAAGGCTATTACATGCAGATAAAGATTATATCTTGTGGCGGTACAATAGATTTTTGCTTTTCTGTAAAAAAAAAAATAAATCTGAATATTTTCTGATATTTCTCTGTCACCAGACAGAAACTCTGAATAGCAATGTGACAAGTCTATTCAGGAGGTGACAATATGAATACTCTTAATTGCACTCCCTTGTGTGCCACAAACTGTCACTTCATTTTTGTATGTGCTTGTTTTGGGGAAGAAAGGAGAAAGAAAATACTACTTAAGAGTTTCAAAAAGTGCAGTGGAGCCACTGAAATTATGTGTTTATGCGCATATGTATAAATATAAGCAAGAAAAGCAAATGCTGAGATTTTCTTTAGTTTTTCCACTCTCCATTACAGCTCAGCTGTGGACTGAAACACCATTATTGATCAAAATGTAAGTTGGGCTGGTTTACACTGATATTGTGTATGTAAGGCAGGGATGTCAAAAGCTATTTTATTGAGGGCTGCAGCGGGGGGGGGGGGGGGCGTGGCCAGGGGAGGCATGGCCAGCTCGAAGTCACTTGTGTCTGTGGCAGCCCAAGCACTCTGCCAGTGAAAACTCTGTTCACTGAAAACAAACTCCCAAGCTCTGTTTTTGACTGCAACGGCTTCCTGCAACCCTGTGCCAGCAAAAAGGGAGCTTGGGAGGGCTGCATGAAGAGGTACCGTGGGCTGGTCCTTCTCTGTTTCTAGGGCAGCCCCGCGGGCCAGATCTAAGCACCCCGCGGGCCTTGAGTTTGACATCCCTGACAGAGATGGGATTCAAATCCTGGCGCTATTGGTTTGCTATTGGTAGCGCGCGGGCGCGCTTGCTTGCTTTGCGAGGGTGCAGCGCTTCTGCGCATGCGCAGAGTGTTTTTGATGATGTCTGGGTGGATGGGCGGAGCCTCCCGCCGCCGCCGCCGCTACTGGTTCAGCCGAACCAGGATGAACCGGTAGAAACCCACCCCTTATCCATGATGTAAGGTGATGGATAACATCATCTGCATTATGACGTCATCGCAAACATGCTGTAAATGATCTCAATTATATTAGCCATGTCATGCCGCAAATTATATAATTCTTGTCATTTTCAAAATGATGGGATGATGCATGTGTCATCATTGTGTTTGATACTGGATCAGCAGCATCAGGGGCTGAATGCCGAATACAGAGTTGGCAGAATGATGGAATTAGCATCCTGCCATTGCAATACAAGCCTCTCCCCCCTACCATTTGTACATCTGTTGTGTCATTATACACATATAAAAAGTTTGAGTCACAAAAGTGTAATGTGGCTTTTATCATTTGGATGAATGCCAAAAGATCCTGCAAATGTCCACGCATTGACCTTCAACTACCCTTTTTCATCGTGTTTGACCATGATGCTTGAAAACTGATAGCAAAATCTCCTATCATTGAAAAATCAATCCCCAGCCAAACTCTTTCTCTTTATTAGGTCTTCATCTCCATTGTGAGCTCATCATTGTTTTAACCTACTTGCATTGTATTATTTGTATTTGGTTCTATTCAGTGGTGAAATTCAAATTTTTTTACTACTGGTTCTGTGGGTATGGCTTGGTGGGTGCGGCTTGATGGGCATGGCAGGGGAAGGATACTGCAAATCTCCATTTCCACCCCATTCCAGAGGAAGGATATTGCAAAATTCCCATTCCCATCCCACTCTGGGGCCAGCCAGAGGTGGTATTTGTCATTTCTCCCATAAAGTTGTTTGGACCATGGTTATAGAAGGTCACCATTTCTTGGATTAAACTAACATTGGGCAAGTTCACATATACTGAGTTATAAACTCTGCAGGTTCTATCAAAATTGAACAAACCATGTTGGGACTTAGCCATATGTATCTCTCAAAGCAACAGCTGATAAATAAGCATTTTGGAGAATTTATTATTGGAGCCCCTTTTAAAATGGTAGCTTTAGCAGGTTTATTTATACGTAAGGAACTATACAGTACACATGATTTTGCCTTTGTTTTGATATGATAGACAGCTTAGTATAGTAGTGAAGATGTTAAAATAAAAGCAAGTAGTTCTAGGTTCACTTTCAACCACAAAGCTTACTGGTTGACTTCCACTTTGTGTTCCTGACTGAAAGGCAATTTGTAAATCTAGTTTAAAAACTCCATTTGAGTTCATTTCTTTTTATAGTGCTGTCAACTTGCATAGAAGCTTTCTTTCAATCAATGGGACTTGATCCAAGGGAATTATATCTAAAAAGGCAGTCTTATTCAGTGGTGGGATTCAAATAATTTAGCAAACGGTTCTCTGTCCTAATGACCAGCTGGGTAGGCATGGCCAAGGGGCGTGACATGCAGCACTCAGCCTCCAGCACCCCCCTGGCGCCACCCCCAACTCCTGTTTTGGGCCTAGTAGGCCTCCCTGCATTACTTGGGAGCCAAAATGGGGCACGTTGGGACTCCTGGAAGGGGCAGGGTGGGGAGGGGCCAGCCAGCAATTTATTTATTTTATTTATTTATTAATCATACTTTTATACCGCACCATCTCCCGTAGGACTCAGGGCGGTTCACAGGCATATTAAAAAACAATATAATAAATAAGCATTAAAAACCCAATTAAAACTAAATATTATCATAGCCAAATCACTAAAAATGGTAAAAACCCATTAAAAAAACCCTTAAAATTTAGTTAAAACATTTTATTCTTAGGCTAGTCCAGCGCGCTGAAATAATAAAGTCTTCAGTTCACGTCTGAAGGTCCGGAGGTCGGGGAGTTGTCGTAATCCTGGAGGAAGCTCGTTCCACAGGGCTGGTGCCGCCACAGAGAAGGCCCTCCCCCTGGGGGTCGCCAACTTACATTGTTTGGTTGACGGCACGCTGAGGAGGCCCACTCTGTGGGAGCGCACGGGTCGTTGGGAGGCAATCGGTGGCAGAAGGCGGTCTCGAAGGTATCCCGGTCCTAAGCCAATTTAACTACCAGTTCACCCAAACTGGCCTGAACTGG
Source organism: Ahaetulla prasina (assembly GCF_028640845.1). Lineage (NCBI taxonomy): Eukaryota > Metazoa > Chordata > Lepidosauria > Squamata > Colubridae > Ahaetulla > Ahaetulla prasina. The sequence goes on along the minus strand of NC_080540.1, from coordinate 217,219,695 downwards.
CTGAATCCCACCACTGGTCTTATTAAACATTTTGATTTACAAAAAGGAGGCAAAAACTAAGCTGAGAGCATATGTGACGGATCCATTGAATCCAGTAGGTCAGAGGTACCCAATCCCCAGTCCATGACTTAGTGCTGGGCCGTAGCTCATTCAGAACCAGGCCGTGTAAGTGATGGGTGAGCGTGCGTATGCGCACGTGCGCATCAAGCTGCATTTGTGAAAGCCACGCATGGGCATGAATTCATTCCCTCTTCCCGCTCCCCCCTAACACCAATGCTACTCTGCCTCTACCAGTCCGCCAAGCTGGAAAGGTTGAAGACCATGGCAATAGACGGCAAGCTATAAAACCTCTCCAGAAAGAAAGACAGAACATGATAAACAAAAGCAAGCAGAAATACTCAGTTCTTCACTCCCTTCCATCTTGCTAGCATATGATCCTGGCCTGAGTTTTGGATCTCCCTGTTCTGACTGATAGAATTGATCTGTTTGTTCATCTCTTTATCTAGCCATGCACTGGAAGGCTTGGAATCAATATAGTTTACTTATTTATTTAGAACATTTATTTCCAGCATTTCATTAAAAGAAGAAGCCCAAAGTGGGTTTCACAAAGCAGATAAAACAATGAAACCATGCAAAATTGTCACTTGTTAATAGTGTAATGCCTAACATAAACAAGCATTCAATGAAAATGATGTTTAAAACTTTTTTAAAAAAAACATGAACCCCTATATTCAGTTTGAAGGGAAAAAAAGAAGAGATGCAGAAATTCAATCCAGGGGTCTGCTTCTACTATAGATGACCATGGCATTACAAAGTCATCTCCATCATTTGGCATGACCAATAAGTGGGGCCTGCTATTGGAGCCCAGGTATCCTATATAGCCATGATGGCAAATCTATGGCACGCATGCCAGAGATGGCATGCAACGCCCTCTCTGTGGGCATGTGAGCGGTCTCTCCAGTTCAGCTTCGCCGCGCATGCATGTGTGGCTCCTGCTGGCCAACTGGCCTTTGGGTCTCAGCTATGGGGGGTGGGCCCATGTGTGCATGCGCGAAGATGAGGCACATGCACGGGGACCGCACACGCATTGCATTTTGGAGGTTCGGGTGTGCGCAGGTGCGTGCGAGCTTTGGACATTCGGTCCAAAAAGTTTAGCCATCACTGCTATATAGGATACCACTGGTAGATACATTGCTATTAATATTGAATTTACCTATGTGAGGATCCAGGTCTACAAGTAATATTTACATAGAAAAATATCTGTGGTGGAATGTAGACTGGATTCTTGGGAAGGAGGGACTGCTTTTCAGAGGACAAAGAGGCAGTGGAGGTTAGAAAGTTTGCTTGATAGGAAGACGGCTAAAACGGCTTGTCCCTAGCAGTTCCCAGAATATATCTACAGTTAGTCATATAGTTGCTTGATTCTGGCAAGATTCTGTCTGTAGGTGATGAACAACAAAGGAAAATACTCAGAAGTAACTCCACATGTCGTTCTTGGTTTTTGGGGGCCTCACATCAATCTTGCCAGATTAAGCAAACTATCTGCATAGCTATAGATATACTCTGGGACTGGTAGAGAAAAGTTGTTTTAACCCTCTTCCTTCCAATGAAACTTTCCAAGCTCCACTGCCTCTTTGTCATCTGGAAAACAGGCCCTCTCTCCAGGGAATCCAGACTACATACCAACACAATGTCACCCCTTTCCATTGCTTTCTTTGTATTTCTAAAAAAATCAAATACTGTAAATAGTCGCAGCATGGCATATGGGCAAAGCCAATCTTCAAAGCTGGGCAAAATTACTCTGGTTGATGATTAAAACAATTAAAAACTTAAATAATGGTTTCTACTGCAAATATAAAATCTTACATATGAAAAAAAAATCACTTATTTTTGAACCTATATAGATCTCGCAAACTTTCACGATGACTTGCCAAATTGGATTGGAGTGTCTTCTCTACCCATTTGTGGTTCATCATTTGGGACAACAAGAAATCTTTCTTGCATCACTGAAGTTTTCTTTGGATAAATGTGTCTCCCTCCCTTTCCTATTCTTTGTAAAAGTCTCACAAAATCAGTGTCTGTGGGTTGTACATCAATATGCTTGAAACTGCTGAGATGGCTGGCCTAGGTAGGATAAGCACACATGATGCATCATTAAGGTTTCTTGCAAGGTAGCACCAATCATTATAATTTTGATGCTGAACTTAGGCAATTCCAAGAACATGTTCTAAGACCAGTTTAAAATGGGTGTCATACTTGGCACTACCTCCTTCAGTTTGAAGAGCTATCACTCTGACTAGCAAAGCTAAGGAGCTATAAAAATTGGCACAAATAATAGAATGAGTATTGCAGATCTGAATTTCAAAAAAAAAAAAAGAGTAGATGTATTTTCGTGATTATAAGCAGATCTATTAATTTGGTTTCAGTCCAAGTCAAAACAAGCTGTTTTCCAAGTTGTGGAATCACACAGCCTTGCTTCAAATGCTCACCTTGTTCATAGCTGATACAGCTTACCATATGCAGTCTTTCCTGATACCTGACATAGAAACATATATAATGCATGAGGACAATTTTCTACTATATAGTGGAAACATTGGGCAAGCTACCATAGTATTTTCTCTCCTAAAATCTAGTTGCCAATCAGAAATTAGTAACTCCTATTAAAAATCAATCATATACAGCTGTTTTTGGTTATGGAAAAGGGATGTATTGATGGAAAAGTTCTTAAAACCAGTGAGCTTTCTGCTAAACTCTAACTATGAAGGCCATATTCTGAAAAGCGAGAGGAAGGTCTTTCTTAGCAGCAGGAGATATTCTGGCTCCATTAAAGTAGGCATGAAATTGATTTCTTTATAGTGAGTTTTTATAATAGCCTGTTACTGATGTCTCTGACCATCAAACAGATCATATAAGAACTGTCACAATCACATTTTCTCTGAGTAGAATGGAGAACTTTTGGGTGAGGTAATGGCAGACTGAGTTGTCACCAAAAGAGCAGAAACAACACTGCGGTAGAGACCAATGGTTAGGCAATAAGCAGACAAGGTGAGGCCAAGAGATTGCCAACTTGTGCTTCGGGCAGTTGCTCCTTGTGAGGAGACTGCAGGAATGTGGTTAACTTATGAGTTTGAGTGCCAGGAGCCACCGTAAAGTCAACAATGTCACAGCTGCAGTGAAGCTTGTAAAGATACTGGGTTCACTAAAACCCTAATTTCTTAAAACAGCTCTGGATTATAATTTTTTTATAGCTAAAAGACATCTTTGGAGCAGCAAGAGGAAAAAAAGCCTCACCCAGTGAATGATAATTCCAGCTTAAAGAATTAAAGAAAAGAGTAAAATAACAATATAAAGAATTTAAGATCAACAGCAATAAGCTTGACAAGAATTTAACTTTCTTAAGTTTATAACGGACCGGGGAACCAGATTAATTAGAAACAGTACACTAAATTTTAAGTGTTTAGATTTTAAAATGTTTACATTTTTGTTAAAATATTTTTTGAAATAATTAAAGAAATAAAACATTTTTTCCCCAGTTGTCATCCTTCCCAGGTAGACCAGGCAGGAAACACAACAGCTAATTCCACTTTGTTGTAAAGCCACATTAACAGAATCTTGCAAGTCTGAAAATACAATTCTCCCACGGTTGCCATTACAGTCTGAGAATTTAGGAAGATTCCCTTTGGAGCTTCTTGCTCCACCCATCATGCAGCTGCAGATTATGGTCTCTCTTATCTGATCATTCCCAAGGCCGCATCTCTTTGTCCTGTCCCCTACATCATTCCAACATGCCATTACATAGAATAGAAGAGATCACTTAGATCTGAACCAGGTGAAATCCAGCAGGTTCTGACAGGTTCTGGAGAACCAGTAGCGGAAATTTTGAGTAGTTAGGAGAACCGGCAAATGCTACCTCTGGCTGGCCCCAGAGTGGGGTGAGAATGGGGATTTTGCAATATCCTTCCCCCAGGAGTGGGGAGGGAATGGGGATTTTGCAATATCCTTCCCCCAGGAGTGGGGAGGGAATGGAGATTTTGCAGTATCCTTCCCGTCACACCCACCAAGCCACGCCCACCAACCATGCACACCACACCCACTAAGCCACACCCACAGAACCGATAGTAATAAAAATTTGAATTCCACCACTGATCCGAACCTAACTTTTCTCTGATGAGGCTGTAGATGGACACCTATATAAGCACATCCATACCCACACAGAGAGGTCTGTTAAGACATGTTCCCTCTCAACATAAATTTGCCACAGATTTACGTACGCAGAATATATATTTTTTTTCTTTAATGCTTAGAACTGAAATGAGCCTTTAGAGGAGTGTTTTACGTTCCATGTTTAACAGACTTAAACTGCGCCCATGGCATCTCTCAAACCTCCAAAAGTGGTTCATGGCCCCCAAAAAGATATCCTGTTAGAAAATAAAACTGAAGTTTCTAAGGAAATCTTCGATAATGTACTTGGCCATGGTCAATGGCACAATCAATCCAATAACAGGGCTTTTGAAAAATATTATTTCACAGAAGGGAAGATATCAAATGTCAATTCATATTTTAAAGTAGGCAAAGGGTATCTAGCACATCTCTCTTTACTATTCAGCATTAAACCAGCGTGCTGCTATGCAATGATAAAATGTAATTAAGGTAAGGAATTAGTTGAAGTAATTTATCTATTGCAGATGTCCTCCAGTTCCAGTATTAGGTTTATAACTCTCAGAATTAGGTCAGAATCATAGTAAGAAAAGCTCTTATCCATTTAAGTTTCCAACAAAATGCAAGCAACTGTTTCCAACAAGCAATATTTTAAAACCTCTTTCAGTACTGATTTACGGTGAGGAGGTAATGCAGAATAATGCAGATGTTGCTCCATCTGTAAAAAGATGTGGACAATTTCTGCCCATCAGTTTGAAAAGTTGTTGATCAAACAAAACACAATTAGAATATTTGCTTGTTACCAGGCCTCTCAGTGAAGATCTAGTTATTTCTGTTGGGTTCCAGGATGAAAAACATCAGGAGTAGAGATGAGTTGATTTCTTGTTGTTCCCTTAAAGACACATAATAATTATTGTTGGAAAGTACCAGTGATCCACTTTAATATGGAAAGAAGCCTGTAGATTCTGAAGCAGCCAGGAAAATTCAATAAATTGTTTCTGAATTGTTGTTATTATTAATTTTTGTAAGGTGAAACATCCAGGACCCTCCAGAAGTTATGAAACTGTTATTACTCTGCAGTCCATGCCAACGTGATCTCTCTGTAGTCCAGCTCTATTAATGACACCTCTTAGCATCTTTCACATTGGCCATGCTTGCTTGGGTTGAAAAGAGATAATAGTTGAGTAATATTTGGAGGCTGAGCGCCAAAAAATTGAGGTATTTGAACTATGATGCTGGAGAAGACTCCTGCGAGTCCCTTGGACTGCAAGGCGATCAAACCAAGGCGATCAAACCGGCCAGTCCTAGAGTAGATCAACCCTGATTGCTCTTTAGAAGGCCAGATCCTGAAGATGAAACTCAAATACTTTGGCCACCTAATGAGAAGGAAGGATTCCTTCTCACCTAATGAGAAGGAAGGGGCCTCTTGTGGCTCAGACTGTTAAGACAGTCTGTTATTAACACAGCTGCTTGCAATTACTGCAGGTTCTAGTCCCACCAGGCCCAAGGTTGACTCAGCCTTCCATCCTTTATAAGGTAGGTAAAATGAAGACCCAGATTGTTAGGGGCAATAAGTTGACTTTGTATATAAATATACAAATAGGATGAAGACTATTGCTAACATAATGTAAGCCGCCCTGAGTCTTCGGAGAAGGGTGGGATATAAATGTAAATTAAAAAAAATTCACCGGAGAAGAGCCTAATGCTGGGAAAGATTGAGGGCAAAAGAAGAAGGGGACAACAGAGAATGAGGTGGCTGGATGGAGTCATTGAAGCAGTGAGCTTAAATGGACTCCCGAGGTTGGTAGAGGACAGGAAGGCCTGGAGGAACATTGTCCATGGGATCACGATGGGTCGGACACGACATTGCAACTAACAACAACAATATTTGGAGGTTCTCAGATGACTTAGGTAAGAAAGTCTAAACTGAAAGGCAGCAAGCCAGATTCTAAACATCATCATAAAGAGCCCAGCCATCATCCTCCTGAGGTCAAGGTGAGATATGGAGATTCTTTTGTGAGATAAAGCAAAAAGCCTGAAAAGAGAAGCAATCCCAAAGAAGAAGTATTGCTGGAGCACAGAAAAGAAGTACCAAATGGATGGAGTAAAAAACAACCACCGCAAAACAATTGGTTCAGCTGTACATGCATACCTGAAGGGACAAGGGACCCAAAAAGGTGCAAAATAAGCCCATAGAAGTGGAAAGGGGCCTTCTGTCCCAAAGAAGTGGCAGCGGTGGTGCATATAAAAGGAGATGGAGACAGAAAAGGACCGAGAAATTCAGGCTGAGGACCTGAATTCTTCTAACACCCAAGTCTCTTATTTGGCCAAGAGCAACTGCAGGGGAAGACAAAGTGATAGCAATAGCACTTAGACTTACAGGTATATACCACTTGACACAGTGGTGGGATGCAAATAATTTAACAACTGGTTCTCTGCCCTAATGACCAGCTGGGTGGGTGTGGCCATGGTGGGGATGGCTAGGGGGTGTGACAGGCAGCACTGAGCCTCCTGCATCCCCTGGGAGCAAAAACGGGCCACGGGAGGGATGTGCCACCCCCCTGTGCCTCATTTTGGGCCTAGTAGGCCTCCCTGCAACCTCCTGGGAGTGAAAACAGGCTTGGGGGGGGCACATTACAGCCCTCCATACTCCATTTTGGGCCTAGGAGGCCTCCCTGAAGCCTCCTGGGAGCGAAAACAGGCCACAGGGGCCACTGCTCCCCCCATGCCCCATTTTGGGCCTAGGAAACCTCCTGGGTGTAAAAACGGACCACGGGGGTGCACTGCACCCCAGGCCTTGTTTTGGGCCTAGTAGGCCTCCCTGTACTTACCTGGGAGCCAAAATGGGGCAAGTGGGGACTCCTGGAAGGTGTAGGGTGGGGAGGGGAGGGGTGGGGCCAGCAAGCAATTTAACTTCTGGTTTTCCCGAACCGACTGAATCCCACCACTTCTTCACAGTGCTTTGCAACTCTCTCTAAGCATTTTGCAGAGTCAGCATGTTGTCCCCAATAATCTGGATCTTTGCTTTACCGACCTCGAAGGATGGAAGTCAATCTTGAGACGATGAGAATCGAACTGCTGGCGGTCAGCAGAATTAGCTTGCAATCTATGAGTGTCTTTGCGGAATATAACTTTGTTTTGCTTTAACAAAGAAATTCTTAATTATTAAGGAAAAAAACCCTCCTCTTGCTATTCATTAGGAACCTTAACATCAGAAGAACATTTTGCATACACACCTAGGTGCCTTCTGAATCTGAGAATGTATGTTTTACAGTAAATAAATCTGCCATATAGCAGGACTAAATGCTGTTCCTCTTTTTCCTGCTCTTTGCTCTTTGGCTAGGTGAAAACCAAAGAATGAGAAATCCTTAGAATGAGAAGATATCTCTACAGTCAGTAAATGATGTACATATGCATGGGATGGAGAAATATCCCTAACTGGGAACCCTGATGGTGCAGTGGTTAGAATGCAGTATTGCAGGCTAACTTTGCTGACTGCCAGCAGTTCGATCCTGACTGGCTCAAGCTTGACTCAGCCTTCCATTCATCCCATTTTTGTTCACATCTACCCTTCAAAACAGCGTTCCATGCACCTTTGGTGTTGAGTCATGCCGGCCACATGACCACGGAGACGTCTTCGGACAGCGCTGGCTCTTCAGCTTTGAAACAGAGATGAGCACCGTCCCTTAGAGTCGGCAACGACTAGCACATATGTGCGAGGGAAACCTTTACCTTTACCTTTATCCTTCATAATAATTGCACTCCTGTTTGTAAGTATTACAATATGTTTTATCACTAGCAAGCTAACAACCAAGACAGTGGTGAAATCCATTTTTTTTTACTACTGGTTCTGTGGCGGGTGGCTTGGTGGGCGTGGCAGGGGAAGGATACTGCAAAATCCCCATTCCCACCTCACTCCAGGGGAAGGATACTGCAAAATTCCCATTTTCTCCCCATTCCTGGGGGAAGGATATTGCAAAATCTCCATTCCCACCCTACTCTGGGGCCAACCAGAGGTGGTATTTGCCGAGTCTCTAAACTACTCAAAATTTCCCCTACTGGTTCTCCAAACTATTCAAAATTTCTGCTACCGGCTCTCCAGAACCTGCTGGATTTCACCCCTGGACCAAGATCTGAAAACTAAAAATATTCAGAGGCTTTAAATGATAGTTCTGTCCTTTTCTCCCCCTCCCCTCCTTCCCCCCCCCCAAATTCAATGCATCTTCAATCTCCAGGAAGGAGAAAAGGAGTGTTCTCTGTTGTTGTTGCTGCTGTTGTTGTTATGGAAGCTTATTGCTCATTTTAAATAAGTAAAGCTGGATGCTAGGAAATGGGAGCGGAATCTTTATGTCTGATCTCAGCTCCCCGTATTAGAGCGTTTGTTTAAAATCTTATAAATATTTAATATAATCAATGGGAGCTTCAAAAGGAAAGTGATTGTGCAGGGAGGAAGGCCTTCTGTCCATCCTATTAGCCTACCTAGTGCAATAACCCTTAAATGTCAAAAAGCTCCTTGGTTTTCTATTTTTCCAATACTGGAACCTGCAGCAAAGGCCAATCTTGCCCAAAAGGGAAAAAAAGGGAAATGACTTTCTTCCTTTTATAGTGGTTAATAATAACTGGGGTAATAAATAATAAAAGTTAAGATCAGTTATCAGATGTGAGGCAAGCTCAGTCTCTTCCTCTGTCTTTTATAAATCGCTTTCTATGTTTGGATAAATAACAGCTTTAATTTATTAGGGCTCAGAGTAAACAAAATAGTTCTATGATCTCTGAATTAATCCTTTTGGATTAATGGAGGTAAAGCTAGAATTCATTATCCTCCCGATTAACAAATAGAAACGGCTAAATGTCATAGAACTGTCAGTCTGTTGTGCGATGGTGAATTTTATCACCAGCTTCTCTCTTTCTTAAACTCAAGTCCATATACAGTAGTGGCCAAAATTGTGGAAAACTTTTGGGAAAAGTGTATTTTCTAAAACTAGCTAATAACACTTTTTTTGGGGGGAGTTTCAAGATGATCATATTCCACTGCTGGGATGGCCTGGGAATAGCTCAGACCTTAACCCAATTGAAAATCTATGGAGCCGACTAAAGAAATGTTAGTCAGAAGCGACCCAGCAATAAAACCCAGTTAATAGAAGCAATCATTCAATCTTGTTTTCACATTATAACAGATGCAGAACTAAAAGACTTGGTTCACTCCATGGGAAGATGTTGTAAGGCCATAATTCATGCTAAAGGTTACCCAGCTAAGTATTAACTGAGTGATAATTTTTGTATAGCTCATTTTTTTCTATGGTGATAATTTTTCTATGTGTTTCACTTTTCTTCTTTATACTATAGCTACTATTCTAATAGCAAATCTTCATAAAAGTTGTTGCATTACATTCTTGATTCAATTATCTTTCCATTGATATATAATTTTATGGTTTTACTCCCCCCAAAAATGTTATTAGCTAGTTTTAGAAAATACACTTTTCCCAAAAGGTTTCCACAATTTGGCCACTACTGTATTTAGGAAAGAACCAGTGTTGTAAAGTCATTTTAGTTTATAATTATAGGACTGTTTTAAATTATCAACTCAGTTTCTCCTGGAGACCCATGACATAAGATGGTGTTTACGGAGAGAACTTGATTTGTCATTGCTTGAAGGGTAGATAAAGTAGAAATGTCAGAATGAATATGAGGAACCAAGTTAAAATCCTATGATTCCTAGAACAGAACCATAAGATCAGTCAGTTTTCTTCTTATAAAATCAGAGAGATTTGGGAGAGAGGGGGTGTGAGATCCATCCCTCCATGCATTTTCAAGTTCCAGAAGAGCTATTTTTCAAAATGTGGACGTCCCAACCTGAAAAGATCTCCAGAGCAGAGTTAGGGCAGAAAGAGAGATAGAACTAAGTTTGTTTGGTCTTCTCTCAACCCCGCACTAAGTTTGTTTGGTCTTCTCTCTGACCAATTCGCTGCAGGACAACTCGCCACAGCCATCTCCCCACGTGACAACTTTACCATGGGACAAGAGTTATACTAATATCAAAGAAATAGTGGAATAGAATCATTAAAAGAAAGGATACGAAAAGAGAGACAGAAGGAAATTTGAATGGCAAAAATTAAAATAATTTTTATTCATTTTAAATAATTAAATAGAATTGGTAAATTGTCCTGCAACGAGTTGTCTTGCAGTGAGTTGGCCGTGAGGAGTTCGGGTGCTTCAAATTGGCCGTGGCGAGTTGGTCATGGAGAGTTGGCCATGGAGAGTTGGCCATGGAGAGTTGGCCAGAGCAAGATGGCTATGGGAAGTTGTCCCATTCCCCCTCACTGTATCCCCTTCCAAGGAAAGGGCTCTTTTACTCAGCTAAATAAATTCACTCACGTTACAGATGGTCATCAGCTTATGACAAACAATCAAGCCCCAAATTTTCTTTGCTAAGTGAGACAGTCGTTAACTGAGTTTTGTCCCAGTTTACAGCCTTCCTTGCCACAGTTGTTAAACGAATCACTGCAGTTGTTAAGTTAGCGCAGTCATGAAGACTTCTCCATTGACTTTGCTTGGAAGGGGATCATGTCACAGTTGTTAAGTGAACCATTTGATCGTTAAGTAAATCTGGCTTCCCTCAATGACTTTGCTTGTTGGAAGCCAACCGGGAAGGTTACGAAAGGTGATCACATGACCCTGGGACACTGCAGTCATCATAAATATGAGCCAGTTGCCAAGTCTCTGAATTTTGATCACATGATCATGGAGATGCCGCAGCAGACGTAAATGTGAAAAATGTTCGTCAGTCACTTTTTCAGGATTGTTGTAATTTTGGTCATTAAACAAAAGGTTGCATGTCAAGATTTGCCTGTACACGTAATCCTCGATTTATGGTCACAATTGAGCCCAAAATTTTCTGCTGTTAAATGAGAGATTTGTTAAGTGAGTTTTGCCCCGTTTCATGACCTTTCTTGTCACAGTTGTTAAGTGGATCACTGCAGTTGATAAGTTAGTAACCCGGTTGTTAAGTGAAACTGGCTTCCCCATTGACTTTGCTTGTCAGAAGGTCGCAGAAGGGGATCACATGATCTTGGTATTATGACTGTTTTTCACACTTGCGTTCGTTGGTCACATGATCAAAATTTAGATGCTTGGCAACCAATTCATATTTATGATAGTTGCAGTGCCCCAAGGTCATGTCATCACCTTTTGCAACCTTCTGACAAGCAAAGTCAACGGGGAAGCCAAATTTACTTAAAAACAATGTGTTGCTAACTTAACAACTGCAGTGATTCACTTAACAACAGTGGCAAGAAAGATCGCAAAATGGTGCAAAATGTACTTAGCAACTGTTTCACTTAGCAACAGAAATTTTGGGCTCAATTGTGGGTAGAAGTCAAGGACTACCTGTATACAGCCCTGGTCCTGCAAGAATTACCTTTGTTTTGGTAGGATGCGCCATGGTCTAAAAACAAACAAACAAATTTCTCCCCAAGTATCTTTTTTAAATCCCAGGGCTTTGTTTTTGCTACTAATAGCCTGATCTTCAAGAGAGGGAAACAGAAAACCCAAACTTCTCCCACCAAGTTCTATTCAGAGGCAGGTAGCCTTGGAGATCCATTCAGGATTTATCCTAGCTTTATCATTTTTTTTTCTGGCTTGGATCAAAAGGAGCAGATAGCAGACAAGCTAAATAGCTTACATGGCTATAAAGATGACAAATGGGTTACAATCTAAATTGAGTCTAGCTTAAATTGAAATGAAACCATTTTACTCTTTTGCCTCCCCCCAGATCAAGGATTGAACTTGATATAATACAACAGCAGTCCATGTGAGAAAATATTTATGCAATCTTCAGCTTTCTGAAGCCTTAAAGTAACAACATTCAAGTTGCCCAGGACTATTACTGAATACACATATATGAAATATGTCCTTGCTCAAAGTGAGAAATTAAAGTTTAATTAAATCAATTCAGTCCCATTACAAACAAGGAATATTATTGTCTGCTTTTAAAGATTCTGAACTAAGATCCACAAACCCCAGATTATTTTTGGTTAATAAGAGTTTATAGATAGGTACAAAATATAAACTATGTATAACCTATCAGCAATTGTTTTACCTGACGGGTGAACTGCATTTAAGTGTTAAACAAAAATTCAAATTTAATTAAACCATACTCCTCTTTACAATTATAGGCTGGAAATGAAAATGATACAAAATCATTTTAAGAGTATCTGTTGTTCGATTTTAGCATACTATAGCACAGTGATGGCTAACCTTTTTGTTGTCACATGCCAAAAGCAGTGACGAGTGTGTGGGGGATCATGTGCCCAAACCCATAATTCAATGCGCCCCACTCTTTGTGCATGCACATGCAACCCCTCCACGGTCCCTCTGCTTTTGGCATGTGATGGCACAGTGGGCCCGGTAGGCCCGTTTTTCACCCTCCCCAGGCTCCAAAGGCTTTCTAGGAGCATGGGAAGGCAAAAATGGCCTCCCTCCTGCCGGAGGCCCTCCGGAAGCTGGAAACAGCCTGTTTTCCAACTTCTGGTGTGCCTGGAAGGCCCGAAAATCAGCTGCCTAGCACGCACATGCACACTGGAGCTGAGCTAAGGCAACATTCGCATGCCCATAGATATGGCTCCATGTGCTACCTGTGGCACACATGCCATAGGTTCGCCATCACAGCTGTAGCATAATGCTAAAGCCTAGCCATCAACCATAGGTTTTGTATTTGCATGTTTGTGAATCTATCTGATTCTGGCTTGTTTAATAAGTTAAGTAAATAATGTTCTTGAGCAATGGAAAATCCTATTTCAATTCTCTTTTTGTGGCCTAATAGCTAAGCAAAGGATGACAAGCGATTAAAAGCATAGAACATAGAATAATACAGTTGGGAGGGATCTTGGAGGTCTTCTAGTCCAAACGCTACTATACCACTTTAGAAAAATGGCTGTCCAGTCTCTTTTTCAAAGCCTCCAGTGATGGAGCACCCACAACTTCTGAATCAGTCATTCCACTGATTGATTCTTCTCACTGTTAGGAATTTTCTCCTTAGTTCTAGGTTGCTTCTCTCCCTGGTTAGTTTTTATCCGTTGTTTCTTGTCTTGCCTTCTGGTGCTTTGGAAAATAGGTCGTCTTTGTAGGAGCACCTCAAATATTGGAACACTGCTATCGGTCTCCCGTAGGCCTTCTTTTCATTAGACTAGACCAGGGGTCTGCAAACTTGGCTCTTTTAAGACTTGTGGACTTCAGCTCCCAGAGTTCCTCAGCCAGCAAAGTTGGCTGAGGAACTCTGGGAGTTGAAGTCCACAAATCTTAAAAGAGCCAAGTTTGCAGACCCCTGGACTAGACATACCCAATTCCTGTGACTGTTCTTCATATGTTTTAGCCTCTAGCCCACTTGTTGCTTTTCTCTGCAATCTTTCCAGACTCTTGGCAACTTTTTTATATTGTGGTGACCAGCAATGAGGATATACATGGTTAAGTATTGATATTGATGATACTGATATTGATTGAAGTAGAGATAGAGATAGGTAGAGATAGGTAGATGGTTAAGGCATCAGAAATTGGGAGGCCATGAGTTCTAGTTCCACCTTGGACATGAAGCCAACCGGGTGACCTTAGGCTAGTCACTCTCTCTCAGCTAAAGGAAGCAGCCAATTCTGAGAAGCCTTGACAAGAAAGCTGCAGAAACTAGCTCAGGTAACCAGCAGGAGCCCGCTCAAAAAACTGTCTTGAACAGACAGACAGACAGACAGACAGACATAGGCACACACACCTGAATTAAATACTTTTGTGACTGGTTCATTTCCTAGTATTTATTAGTTCAGTGATAATTCAGTGGTTGCAACATTTCTGCTTTAGAGGGAATGGATCTCCATTTAACTTAATTAATAAAAGAAAGTTCTGAACAAATTAAACTTGTGCGCACTACACTGTGACACAGTTTGGATCAGGCTTCTCAGACAGGAAAGTAGCATTAATTACTGAATTTTTGTGAGATTCAATTTTGAATGTGAAAACTATTATTTTTTATTTGGGGGATTGTTTACCTGTTAATAGATAAGGCTTCCATTCTTTTTGTAACACGTTGCTCCCCCTTGTAAGGACTTACACAATATGTGATCTTGGACAATCAGCAATCACATTACAACCAAAACATTTCTGGTGGGGAATGAAACTTTTCAGTTACTCCAACTGTATGTGTGTGGAAGGGAGGGGAATTACTGTGAACTATTATTCCTACTTATTTAGAAATATAATCTATAGGAAGTCCTTGAGTTACAACCATTCATTTCGTGACTGCTCAAAGTTACAATAGCACTGAAAAAATTGACTTCGGACTGGTTTTTACCTTTATGACAATTGCAGCCTTCCCATGGTCATGTGATCAAAATTTGGGCACTTGGCAACTGGCATGTATATTAGACAGTTGCACTGTCCTGGGGTTATCTGATCACCATTTGTAATCTTTGTCGCTGGCTTCCAACAAACAGAGTCAAGGGAGGAAGCCAGATTTACTGAACAACAGCATGATTCACTTAACAACTGCAGTGATTTGCTTAACAACTGGCCAAAAGGTCATAAAATGGAGTGCAACTCACTTAACAACAGTCTTGTTTGACAACAGAAATTTTGGGTTTGATTGTGATCGTATTTCCATGTTCCATGCAAATTACTCCAAGAGGCAAACTTATGCAATTCACCCACTTGGCCCACTTTTTCTGAGAAACTGGATAGGATCAGGCTATAAGCCTCAATTTCTCATTCTTAAACGTTTCACCACTCTCAGTTTTTCTCCAGATGCTTTCTGACTCCAGCTGCAGTTTAAGACAGCTAAACATTATCAGAGTTAAGAGTTAATAAGCCATCTGTTTATTATTTATAATGTGGGCCGTTTGTTTTTAAGAATCGTGGCTTTAGGATATTATCATACCATATCTCTTTGGTGCTGCAGATTATTGGTTTGAATAGTTTCCTTTGTATTACTTTTTTACCTAAAACATTTGTAGCCCACCCTAAAGCTATCAAAGCCCAAGACAGTTTACAAATCAAGTTAAAAAAATATATCCTGCTCTCAAGTCTAATTTCAAGCTCAAATTAAAAAAAACTAACCCACATGCCACATTTCTAAAATAATAAAATAAAATAAAATAAAATCTTAGGGGTAAAGAACATTCAGACATCCGTTCTTGATGTTATCCAGTTCTTAATTTTATAGAAATCAGCTATAATAGAAATATAAAGTTGTGCTGCAGCTTAAGGACGTTGATCATCTTCAGCTTTGTTATTTCAAACATTAAAAATTTAAAAAAATAAAAAAAATAAAAATTTTTAGCTTTCACTTAAATAAAATTTCTTATTACATGTTAAATATTTAACAGATATACCGGTATGTTTAGTCCGTAGTATCATATGCAACCTACTTTTGGTGCTACTGCTAAATGGAATTAAGTAAAGAAAACAACATACTATAGTATTATAGTACTATACTAATAGTCCTCCCCTTCTCCCAGCTTTTTCCTACTTGACTGAATAAGAAAGTTTTATTTATTCCTTTCTTTCTCACCATGTCTTGTTTCTATGGTTTATCAAGAGCACGTTTGCAAACACATTCTGAGCCCAATGATAACATCAAGAAACAAAAACCCAAACCCACAGTTGGATCATAACCTCAAATGTGTCATTTATACATAGCAACCTCTTTTGTATGAACTGATCACTATGGAGGTTCTGTCGACCTCTAATAAAATAAGTTGATTTTATGAGCCATGTTAATTGCATATCCTATTCCAGATCAAAAATTTCAGTGCTTTTTATTGCTTCCCAATGTTGTGCAATACTTATTTTAATGGCTGCTAGTAAACAGAATGCAAATTCTAAATCTTTGGAGTTAATCCAGTCTTTTATGTAGCACTTGAGAATAAGTATATGATTCAGTGGTAAGCAATGATCTGCCATTTAGGCAATGTTACATAATGCAGAATTATATAATGTCTCCAGCACCCTGATTATTGTCATCATGGTAAATTTGACTAAATTTGCCGGATGTCACATATGAATGGGACTTTGTTTTGAAGAGTTAGTCTGTATATCTATATGACAGAAGTATATGCCACCTATTCACTGCAAATTTATGGGTGGTTGATATATGACTTTTTCTGCTTTGGCTGTTATTGGACTATCCATTTTCTATACTGGTTTTAGAAGGATTTGTGGACTGCATTTATGATCAATGAGGGGTAATGTGAATGTATGTCTTCTACAACAATCTATCTCTGAAAGATTGAAACCCAGATTTTGTACAGGAATTGTTGTGCTTTATCTGGGTTTAGCTTCAGTTTATTCAGTCCTTTTCAACCAGGAGACAGAGAGGAGTTCACTCTGGAAAAATCCAACCCTGAGCTTTCCTTGAGAAAGGAAAAGCATAGCTGAGTATCATTAGCTTAATACAGGTAGTCGTTGACATACAATTGTAATGGAAGCTTCCTTAGTTGTAGGTTGCTTCTCTCTTTGATTAGTTTCCATCCATTGCTTCTTGTCCTGCCTTCAGGTGCTTTGGAGAATAGGTTGACTCCCTCTTCTTTGTGGCAACTCCTGAGATACTGGAACACTGCTGTCATGTCATCCTTAGTCCTTCTTTTCACTAACTACATAAATCCAATTCCAGCAACTGTTCTTCATATGTTTTAGCCTCCAGCCCCCTAATCATTGTTGTTGCTCTTTTCTGCACTCTTTCCAGGCTCCGGGAGACAGGGGTGTAGTGGTGCCACTTTTTAGTATTGATCCTACTTCCTCCAAAATTCCAGGAAAATATGGTAGTCAATGGAACTTAGAAAACAATCTGCCCAAATACTTAAGATTATCAATAATGTTATATTCCTGGTATCTCTCTCTTGGTAGAGAGCATCCATCTCAACAACAAAGGGTGTTCACATGCCAAAGTAGTTCTGAATCAGACTGGAAGAAACCAAGATCATACATTTTATCTGAGAGCTCCTATTACTGCAGCACTGTTACTCACATGATTGTGAGATGATATATACCTATCATCTATATACCTATGATGAATAAATAAATATATATATATTAATTGATAATTGTTAAAGCTGTACAGGTACAAAGTTACTTATTAAGCAAGAGCAAAGTTACTTATTTAGCAAGAGCTTCACCATTGCCTATCTTTAAATAGCATGAAATTCTGTCTGCAAATGGGACATATATCTGTTGGAACATGGGTTGAATAGGCCAATGAGAAGATAACTCAGCCAGTAGGTCATTTGCAATCTCATGGCTCCATTTTGGCAACTATTGCAAGTAATCTTCTTCAAAACCTGCTGCCAATCATTAGCGACAAAATATATGTGAAGGGGAAGGGGGGCACCAGAGGGAGAATCATGCAAAGGGGGCCAGTAAGCTTCCACAAGAGCCGTGGTGGCGCAGTGGTTAGAATGCAGTATTGCAGGCTACTTCTGCTGACTACTGCTGGCAGCTGGCAGTTGATTCTCACTGTCCCAAGGTTGACTCAGCTTTCCATCCTTCCGAGGTCAGTAAAATGAGGACCCAGATTGTCGGGGTCAATATGCTGACTCTGTAAACCACTTAGAGAGGCTGTAAAGCACTATGAAGGGGTATATAAGTCTAAGCGCTATTGCTATTTAAGATTTCTCTTTCTCTCCAACACGCCAGGGTCCAGAAAGCAGAATTTTGATCCTATTCCCTCTATTGATATCATGTCCAGCCATGTGCAGCCTTCAAAGTCTGTTTACAGAATTATTATTGTTATTATGTGCAACCAAACCAACAACAAAACACATCACTTGGCTTAAAACATTGCTTGCCCTGATGCAGCAGGAACTCATCACCATCAACCTTTGACTTTCCAGGATTTTCTTTCTTTCTGTGGCTCTGCGTCATTTATCTCATCCTCAAGCCCAGAGGGGGACATGAGCCCTTCCTAATTGGATCCTGAAAAATAAAGCCAAGATATCAAAAATCTATTTTCTGCTTTACAGTGTTCACAGCTTCGCCATTCTGCTTTCGGGGGGGGAAAACTTGTTAATATCAGGAAAGAAAAAGAGAGAGCATCCTATACCTTTCTCTGAAACAAAATAAGGTATTTTGAAGAAAAACCAAACCAAAGTAAAGCAAAACAAAACTGATCAATAAAGCCAGTCACTTTAAACCATAAATGATTGATGATAGATTTTAGCATTTTAGCATTTTTCCCTTTTGATACCCTATCTTCCTTCTTACTAAAATCTACCCAACACTTCCTTTATTTATAGTTTTCTTTCTTTCTTTCTTTCTTTCTTTCTTTCTTTCTTTCTTTCTTTCTTTCTTTCTTTCTTTCTTTCTTTCTTTCTCATTTTTGGTAAAGGTATTTAATGCTCAAAAGTACCTTATATATATATTCTCATATATCACATAACATTTCCTGTAAAATCTTTGATTGTAGCCAACAAAAAACTAATTTCATTTCATCCACCTATTTATCTTGCTATGTATTTTTAAACAGCTAATAAACAGCTAATAACCACAGTTCTCGATTTGAACTGTAAAAATCGATTTGAAAAAAAGCAAAGAAATGGATTCATTTCAGCTTCATTGTAAAAGACAAGAAAAAAGCAATATAGAACAGACAAAGCAGTTGTATTTTGTATACTTTCTTCTTTCTTTCTTTTAAATTAATAAAACTTAACATTATTTAAAAAAAGCAAAGCAGCAGCCTCCCACTAAAAACATCTATACCAAGGAAAGCAATATAAAATAAAGCAAGAAGTCAATAATAATATTTATAATAATAAATGCAACCCTAATATTATAATAAAGGCAACAGTAAAGCAGGCTGAAGTGTGAACAACGTTAAAATAGTTTTAAAACAGTATTTAAAAATATTCATGTGCAACTGAAAGATGATTAAAATAGGCCCTGGCAATAGTTTAGTGAGAAGAATATTTCATAAACATTACCAGAGGGTAATGAGGTTAGTTGCCTCATCTGGTTTGGTGGGTTTTTTTGGAGAAATACAGGTAGTGCTCGACTTACAACCATTTGTTTAGTGACCAACTGAAGTTACAACAGCCCTGAAAAAAATGACTTATGACCATTTTTTCACACTTACAATTTTTGAAGCATCTCCATCATCAAAGGATCAAAACTTCAGCCCTTGGCATGTATTTATGATTGTTGCATTGTTGTGGGATCATGTGATCACCATTTGTAACCTTCCCAGCTGGTTTCCAACAAGCAAAGTCAATAGGAAGTCAATGTCCAAAGTCAGATTTGCTTCATGACTTGCGAAGTTCACTTAAGAACTGCAAAGGTTTCCTTAACAACTGTAGGGAAAGAAAGTTGCAAAATGGGGCAAAACTCACTTAACAGCTGCCTTGCTTAGCAACCAAAAAATTTTGGGCTCAGTTGTGATAATAAGTTGAGGATTGTCTGCCCCTTGGATGGAGATTGTATGGTCTGGTGGAATTTTTCTTCTAATTGTTTAAAAAAAAGAGGACAAAGAAGAGGAAGTCACGAACCAGAACTCCAAACAACCTCATTGTAACTTAAGGTAAAGAGCAAAGTAACACAAACCAAAACAGAAAAAATGTTTTATAGTAAGAATTTTGGGGTATATATGCCTAATTCCACAGGAGCCATACTTCACTACTGCAGGACTCAACAAATTCAAAAATATTTCAATAGGCACATCCCAACTCTGTATTTCCATTGTTTTAAGATTACAAACGTCTTTTAACAAAAATTATCAAGAGTATCTTCTGATTCACGCTGTCTCATCTATGTTTTTTAAAAACAGGCCACAGACCGATACTAGTCCATAGACCAGGAGTTCGGTACTGCTCAGTGGTGAAATCTGAACCAATTTATTACCGGTTTGCTGGTTGTGCATGTGGGCTGCGTGTGTGCATGTCCAGTGTGTACCACGTACCAAATGTGAGGTGCGTATGTGCATGCAGTGCATGCCAAAAGGAGGCATGGAGTAAGTAGAACAGCACGTGGGGGGGGGGGTGATCAGCTGTGGCACATGATTTTTTTTACTTTTAAAAGCATATTTTTAAAACCATTTCGCCAGAATAGGTCGTAAAAAATGCTTTTAAAAGTAAAAAAAAAGCCTCTGATGATTGTGTGGCTTAGCTGTGATCATCAGAGCCTTTTTTTACCTTTTAAAAGCATTTTTTAAAAGAAGCAGCACGCGGGCAAGCGGGCGACCAGGTGATTGGGTGGGCATGGGGGGAAGAGGGACAGGGATTTTTGCTACCGGTTCTCCGAACCACCCGCCACTATCACTACCGGATCGGCTGATTCGGTCCGAACCGGGAGCATTTCACTCCTGGTACCACTGATAAAAAAGCTTTCTGGTATAATGGAATATCCAGGGCTCGGTATCTTTAAAGATCACATTAACACAGCCTCTTGCAGAATATATATATCAGTGGGAGCAACTCTTTCTTTCTCTGAATTCTCCTTTTTTCTCCTTTCTGTCACTTCCCTTTCTTTCACTTTTCCCTTGTTTGTCTCTCAAAGCAACCTCTTCCCGAGCAATGACAAATGACTTTCACCAAATCATTTCAAACGATCGCTTGCAAAGGGCATATAAAAGTAGGATTTCTGCCAGTCGTCTGTACTGTATGTTGAAGAAGACAGTTGTGACTCAAAAAAGCAAAGCGCAGAGTAACTTGTAGCGTCAGAACAAAAGGGTGTCTTTTCCATGGTTTACTAGCTGAATACTTTGGGCTGCTCCTTCGAATAAAGTCGGATAGATGTCTCTGCTAAAAATAATGTTATGCTTCCTTCTCAGCAGAGAAGTTGAAGAGTGAGTGACATTTCCATGTCTGAGAATCATTTCAGTTAAATGGGATGAAGAACCTGGTTGAACCTGGCATTTTGGAAAAGCATATTATTTGAGGTTACCCCACACCTAATCAAGGCCAGATCCTGAAGATGAAACTGAAATACTTTGGCCACCTAATGAGGAAGAAGGACTCACTGGAGAAGAGCCTAATGCTGGGAAAGATTGAGGGCAAAAGAAGAAGGGGACGACAGAGAATGAGGTGGCTGGATGGAGTCACTGAAGCAGTAGGCATGAGTTTAAATGGACTCCAGAGGATGGTAGAGGACAGGAAGGCCTGGAGGAATGTTGTCCATGAGGTCGCGATGGGTCGGACACGATTTCGCAGCTAACAACATCAACCACATCAAACTAAGTTAACATGGCTGGGTATGATACATAAAACCAATTATGGCCTGAACCAGACAGAATAGCAGTAGTATTTAGGCTTATATACCACCACATTAATGGTGGGTTTCAAATTTTTTTATTACCGGTTCTGTGGGTGTGGCTTGGTAGGCATGGCTTGGTGGGTGTGGCAGAGAAAGGATACTGTAAAATCTCCATTCCCTCCCCAATCCAGGGGAAGGTTACTTCAAAATCCCCATTCCCTCCCGATCAGCTACGGCTCGAAAGGCAGAAAATAGATGGGGGAAGGGCCAGTCAGAAGTTTTATTACCGATTCTCTGAACTATCAAAATTTCTGCTACTGGTTCTCCAGAACTGATCAGAACCTGTTGAAATCCACCTCTGCACCACATAGCTTTCTACAGCACTCTATTTACAATATCAGAATATTGGCCCCAATAACCTGAGACCTCATTTTATTGGCCTCAGAAGGATAGAAGGATGAATCAACCTTGAGCTCCATCAGGATCGAACTCCAGACTGTGGGCAGAGTTTTCCTGCAATACTGTAACTATTGAGCCACCAGGGTTACCCCAATGCCGAAGATTCTGCAGAACGAAGCAAAAAATAATAATACTTAGAACACTTATAATGTTATAGTGGAGACCAAGGACCAGACATGACTCCATTTAAGGGAACCAGCTTATGTACTTTCTAATGCAAAACTCTGAGTTAATGAAATTTGCTCCCTCCCGCATCTTCCCTTTCTCTCCCTGGCTGATTATTTGGTCCCAGCATCAATGCCATTGCACTAGCAGCATCTTCCCTTCTCCTCTTTTCATAGCTGCACCATCCTGCCCATCCTCTTACAAGTTTCCAAGACTTCTTCTTTCCAAACCACAAAGATAGTAGAGAGCCAGTTTGTCAACCGTTTAGAGGTAGTCCTTAACTAACAACCACAATTGAACACAAATAGAAATACACAAATAGAATGAGACTATTGCCTTACACAATGTAAGCCGCCCTGAGTCTTCGGAGAAGGGCGGGATATAAATGTAAAAAACAAGAAACAAAAACACAGAACATAGAATAATAGAGTTGGAAGGGATCTTGGAAGTCTTCCAACCCCCTGCTCATGCAGGAGACCCTGTACTTATATACCTATAGTTATATACCTATAACTGGATATATAAAGCAATAGCGATAACTCTTAGATTTATATATCACTTCACAGTGCTTTACAGCCCTCTCTAAGCGGTTTACAGAGTCAGCACCAATCTGGGTCCTCCTTTTACCGACCTCTGAAGGATGGAAGGCTGAGTCAACCTTGAGATGGTGAGAATTGAACTGCCAAACTGCTGGCAGCCAGCAGTCAGCAGACGTAGCCTGCAGTACTGCATTCTAACCACTGCGCCACTACTACTATAATACCTTATATACCTATAATTGGAACGGAAACTTCTGTTGCTAAGTGAAACAAATATTAAGCAAGTCATGCTCGCTTTTCCCGACGGTTGTTAACCAACCACTCCAGTTGTTAAGTGAATCATATGGTTGTTATGTCAATCTGGCTTCCCCACTTGACTTTGCCTGTTTGGAAGCCAGCTAGGAAAGTTCCAAGTGGTGATCACATGACACCCTGCCCCCCCCCCCCCGAAGAACCTGCAGTCATGATAAATGCATGCCAGTTGCTAAGCGCCTGAATTTTGATTATGTAATGGTGGGGATGCTGTAATGGTCATAAGTGTGAGTATCGGTTGTAAGTCACTTTTCTCAGCACCATTGTAGCTTCGAACAATCACTAAATGAATGGTTGTAAGTTGAGAACTACCTGTATGTATATTAAGCAGCAGTATATGCACCGGGAAATTATTTTTTTTAATAATTTTTTTTATTTCCATTTTCCAACATCATATTTATGTACAATCTGTTATCCATCATTAATCATTAATTTTTATTTATTGCTGATTCGGGCCTGCCCGACTGCCACTTCCTTTCTTCGCAACCTCCCTCTACCCTCTACTACTTTCATCCTCCTTCATCTCCTTCACTTTACTACTTCCTCACCTCCTTCTTCACTTCCTTTCTTCTCCACTTCCTTTCTTCACAACCTCCCTCTACCCTCTACTACTTTCATCCTCCTTCGTCTCCTTCACTTTACTACTTCCTCACCTTCTTCTCCACTCCTCCCTTCTTCCACCCTTTCTAACCTTCTTATTCCCCTCCTTCTCCTCACTGGGAAACTATTGATTAAAGCTAAACAACAATGCTATAGGACAGGGGTCTGCAAACTTGGCTCTTTTAAGACTTGTGGACTTCAACTCCCAGAGTTCCTCAGCCAGCTTTGCTGGCTGAGGAACTCTGGAAGTTGAAGTCCACAAGTCTTAAAAGAGCCAAATTTGCAGACCCCTGCTATAGGAGATATACAGTGGATGACACCCAGACTTCCAGGCTTAGTCAGAAAAATGACTATTGCTTTCAAAGAGACTGATTTCCAAGAAGGTACAGGTAGTCCTCAACTTACAACAGTTCATTTAGTGACCACTCAAAGTTACAAAAGCACTGAAAAAGGTGACTTATAACCATTTTTCACACTTACGAGCTTTGCAGTATCCCCATGGCCATGTGTTCAAAATTCAGATACTTGGCAACTGGTTCATATTTATGATGGTCGCAGTGTCCCAGGGTCACGTGATCACCTTTCGTGACCTTCTGACAAGCCAAGTCAATGGGGAAGCCAGATTCATTTAACGATTGTGGCAAGGAAGGTCATAAAATGGGGCAAAACTCTTCTTGCTTAACAAAGGAAATGTTGGGCCCAGTTGTGGTTGTCAGTCAAGGATTACCTGTGTAGGTGAGCTAGCAGGCCTGAATTTGTCAAAATTTAGCATCATCTTTTAAAAGAATGGTTTGTATTCATTCTATCCAACTTTACCCACTGAAGAAATCTCTAGGTTGCTTAAACAGTCAGTGCAATACATGTGGAAATGTGTAATATATATAAGGCATTAGATACCATGCAACTATGGGTATTCCCCATTACATATAAATGTTATAGCTGGGTTTATACATGATTATAACTCAGCTGCTATAATATACAGTATTCTATATATATAAAAGCAAAAACCACTCATGCATTAATCACAAGATCTCCAGAACCGTAAAGCCTACAAACTTGAAATTTGCCACATATGTTCCTCTTGGCTTCTAGGTGCTCACTGAGAAAGGATTTTTTGAAATGACCATTAGAGCATTAGTACTTCCTATATTATTATAACACGCTCTGATGCTAATAAGTTAGACGTTCTACTCCCCCTCCCAATCTGAAAATAACTCTGGACAGAACAGGATAGCATAGGACAGGCTTCTGTGGGGCAAGCCTCATGGAGAGAAGGGGCTAGAAAGCCTGAGGGAGAGAAGGGGATAGGATAGGAGACATTTGTATCGGGCAAGGCTGAGGGAGAGAACGGGAGAGGAGAGGCTTCTGTCGGGCCAGCCTGAGAGAGATAGGGGAGAGGCTTCTATGGGGCCAGCCTGTGGGAGAGAAGGAGGACAGGAGAGGAACTATGGGGCAAGCCTGTGGGATAGAAGGGGATAGAGAGGAGAGGCTTCTGTGGGGCAAGGCTGAGGGAGAGAACAGGAGAGGAGATGCTGATTGTAACTACTCATTAATTTTCAAAATCTAAGTGTCAATTTATCAAGCCCCATCGCATAGTTTCGTAGCGAAGCACAGATATCCAGCTAGTAATTATATATTATAATATGAACCATGGTGGTGCAGTGGTTAGAGTGCAGTACTGCAAGCTATTTTTCCTGACCGCTGGCTGCCAACAGTTCAGCAGTTCGATTCACACCAGCTCAAGGCTGACTCAGCCTTCCATCCTTCCAAGGTCGGTAAAATGACGACCCAGATTGTTGGGGGCAATATGCTGACTCTGTAAACTGCTTAGAGAGGCCTGTAAAGTACTGTGAAGTGGTAGATAAGTCTAAGTGCTACTATACCCAAGTAATATGTCTGTTTGGGGCTGGCTGAACATATTTTGTGAACCCAGCCAAATTTATGCTTGTAGTGATTTTCCTCACTCTGCCATCCACAATTTTTTTTAAATTCAGTAATAACACCTGGGAAATGTGCATGACCCAGTGCACTAAGTGCCAGCATCAAGGGGCTCCAGGGACATTCTTAATAAATAGAAATGTTCATGGGTTGTACTTTGGTGCTTTGTTTAGAACTGCCTCCATTTCCCTAAGAAAAAGCTGGAAGGGAACATCCCAGAGAACCTAGCTAGAGAAATGCAGGAGACCTTCAGCTATTCATAACTTTGTCCACCCAAATAGCTTCTTTATGGAAAGACCACCCCAGTGACAATTTTATGAGAGCATTAAAATGTCCCTTAAAATTTTTGCTACCCAGCACAACTCTGCCACTTCATCTTATATATTCAGAGCCAAAAACTAGAGATTGGACTAACCAACCTGCAAAGCAGTCCATTCACAGTTGGAAACTTCTAAGCAGTGGAAGCTTTGGGAGAAAGCACTCTTGTGAACGAATGAAAAATTTATTCTGCAAAACTCAAGCCTTTGTAATAATAAGTTGTGCCTGGTGAGCTTCTATGTTTGGAGTGCAGCTCACTCAGGAGTCTGGTTTTTTCAGGTTAGTTTTCTAAACTACTTCTCAGAATTCCTTTCACAAGTTGTCCTGCGGAAGACATGAGGGCTAGGGTGTGCCCGGGAACTTTGGCTAAATTTATTTGAACTCGCTTTTAATTTGTATGGATTTCTTATCCAAGTAGGCTAACCCCCCAACCCATATTAGTTAAGAATGTTTTGAGGGACAAAAATTGGTGGCAACTATTCAGTGATGGTATGGATGTTTAAGCTGAAATGACTGATTTATTACCCTACCTTAGATATATGATGAAAAGACTTACTCTTCTGAAAAAGGCTCTAAAGCAGGGGTGAAATGCTCCTGGTTCGGACCGGATCACCTGATCCGGTAGCGATGGCAGAAGCAGGTGGTTCGGAGAACCGGTAGCAAAAATCCCTGCCCTGTCCGCCGCCCCAGCTAAGCTGCACGATCATCAGAGGTTTTTTTTTTAATTTTTAAAAGCATTTTTTCTTCTATTGAAAAAATGCTTTTAAAAGTTAAAAAAAAGCCTCTGATGATCATGCAGCTCAGCTGGGATCGTCAGAACTCTTTAAAAGCTTTTTTCCCTCTGGCGACCCCAGCTGAGTTGCCTGATCATCAGAACCCTTTAAAAGCATGTTTTCTACAAGCTTTTCGGCCAAAGAGGTTGTAGAAAAAATGTTTTTAAAAGATTCTGGCAATCAGGCAACTCAGCTGGGATCGTCAGAACCCTTTAAAAGCTTTTTTCCCTCTGGCGATCTCAGCTGAGTTGCCTGATCATCACAGGCTTTTAAAAACATTTTTTTACAACCTCTTCGGCCGAAGAGATTGTAGAAAAAATGCTTTTAAAAGTAAAAAAAAAAAGTTGCCCACACCCACCCAGTTACATTATCCCCCTCACCAAGCCACTCCCACAGAACCGGTAGTAACAAATTTTACATTTCATCCCTGCTCTAAATCTGGGACAGGTAGAAGGAAATAAAAGAGGATAACTAGCAGCTATCTCTTATCTCTATCTCTACCTATCTCTACCTCTATCTATCTATCTATCTATCTATCTATCTATCTATCTATCTATCTATCTATCTATCTATCTATCTATCTATCTATCTATCTATCTATCATCTTCCAACTTTGCATCCATTGCTACTATAACTGAATCCATCCACCTTGCTACTGGTTATCCTCTCTTTATAAATAAACCTGGTTACACAGTCATGGAGAAAAATCTGTCTATGTGGTTTTAACAGTTGGAAATGACTTGATGGCACATAATCATAATAAAAAGTAGTTTATTCCCAGAAATTAAGTTATGGTGACTAATGTATAATTAAACTATGACATTTGCTGCTATCTGATATGATAAACACTAGTTTAGATGGTGTCTGGATACATTCATGGAGAATTGGACTACGTGATCATATAAAAAGAAATACATCAATGACATGATAGCCATCTATTATTTTCTGAATCAAAACCAACACATTTTATAAACTAAGTACTTTTAAGTTAGTTCATTTAGATAGTTAGGTCTGCAGTGAAGTTATTACTTTAGTACAATTATAATGCTCCGTTAGACCAAGCTTCTAAACTTGTTAACAAATGCCCAAACAAAGCTTAAGCATTCAGGATTATAGCTGGTTTTTTTTTTTTTCCTGGCTAAATTTCCCACAATAATTTATAAGTTTGCAGATACTACTTTCACTGCTGTCTCTTGTTTTAATATTCAAAGTTTATTTGCAAAGTAAGGTTATCGGAGGCAGCACTGATGGTTCTTTTATTAGCAACCTTGCACCAAGAATGTTCTGCCCTTCTATATACCATCACTCCTTTTTTTAAGGTTTAAAAATGAATTTGACATTTTAGAAACTGTAAGATCTTGATTTAACTGCAAGGTAAGTCTTTGGCTACACACGAGCATCTTTTCAAATGTAATTAATTTTTCCCCCTGACATTTTTCTCATCGTAAGGTAAATTTGTTTGTTGCGCTTAACCTTTAAGAATGATATCTGCTTCCTCAGGAGTCAGGCAGTGGTCAAAAGCACTAGGATACAGCTTGTGAATTCTCTGCTAGCTTGGTTCTCTGGAAATGAATAGAATGTTTCTTCCTACTCCTGCATTGTTCATCATCATTGCCCTTTCTGGAGACTAATTCTGGAGCAAAGGGTAGTTGTCTGCTTCTTCATCCCAGGGAAAGAGAGCTCATCTACACCTGAGCTGATTTTGGTGACTGTCTTTTCACGGCCGCCGTTTTATTTTTCTGGAGACCTTGGGTATGCTTGATGCTATCCAGAGAAAAGAACAAGATATCTGCCATAGAAAAGAATAGGGTGTTGTGGCCTGCTGGCGACCAGCAGAGCTGGCAGCCAGCAGAGCTGGCAGCAGAGTTGGACAGTGAGGAGGTTGGGGAGGAACATGGGCCAGTCCTGGGGGCTGGGGAAAGCTCAGACGAGGGCTCTGTGTCGGAGGCAGAGAGGGAGCTAGACAGCAGTGAGGCAGGGAACAGCTGGAGCCTGTTCCCAGTGTGTGCATGCGCAGAGCTGCCAGAAGACAAGAACAACTAAGAAAGCAGGCTCGACTTGGGAGTAAAGCCACACCTTGGAGGTGATTGGCCCCTCCCATAGGAAACAAAAAAGGAGCAAAAGGGGAGTGGGCTTTTTCTGGAAACAATCTGTTCGTTCCATGACTCTCAGAGACTCTGTGCGAAGTTTTGCCTTGGAAACTAGTTACCTGGCAGCTTTCCAAGTGAGATAAGGCCTGTGTTGATAAATATTCCCTTGAAAAACTGTTTGGATAGGCCTTGCTGACTGTGAATGAAAGGAATTCACAGTCGTGTAAATAAAAGAGGTTTTGCCGGGATCAAGACTCTGCTTCCTGCTTTTTAAGGGAGCCTAGGTCAGAACATAGGGTTTATTATTTATTTATTTATTTATTTATTTTATTAGATTTTTATACCGCCCTTCTCCCGAAGGACTCAGGGTGGTGTACAGCCAAAATAAAATACAGAGTATATACAATTAAAAGAAATTAAAAGAAACTATTAATAAATGGCCGATAATTTAAAAATTTACAAATATTTAAAATCTCTAAAACCCCAATTTAAAATCAACTATTTATGCCAGTCCTGCTTGAGTGAATAAGTATGTTTTTAGCTCATTTTCCCCCATTTTTCCCCATTGTGGAATCACATCTTTTGAGCAAGACAAAAGTAAATAAGTTGCTATATATGAAAGCTGTGTATAGTAGTGCATGATACATAGAAGTTGCTCTCATTCCAATAAGTTCACCTATAGCCACCCATGCAGTGGTCTTAGAGGGTTCAATCATTCTGGTACCTGGAGATTGTTGTGGTCTGAAGACAGAGGGACAGGGTCAGGCTGAATCCCAGCATAAGGAAAAGCCCTCTGATACTAGAGATTTACCCTGTTTGATTCTGGACAGAGTTATTCTGCCCTGTGTAGACATTATTTGTAATCCTGGAGTCCTCTTGAACTCACAGCAGGTGACAAGTATGGTTAGGTGCATATAATATAGCAGTTATGATTTTTCTGGGATTGGGAAGCTTTGTTCACAATTATTCATGCTTGGTCACCTCTCATTTGAAGTACTGAAAAGTCTTCTACACAAGGCTGCTCTTGTAGACCAGGGGTCTCCAAGTTCGGCAACTTTAAGTTTTGTGGACTTCAACTTTGCTGGCTGAGGAATTCTGGGAGTTGAAGTCCATAAGTCTTAAAGTTGCCAAGGTTAGAGACCCCTGTTGTAGACTATCCAGAAGCTTCATCCATCAGAATGGTCATGGATGCAACCTCAAGGCTTTTCCTCTGCTTCAAGTGCTGCATTGATTACTAGTTTCCTTCTGCGTAAAATTCAAGGTTCTAATTGTCACCCTTAAAGCCCTACATGGCTTAGGACCTGAATAAGTATAAGATGGCTTCTTATAATGCCTTCTACCTGTTCAGTAAAATCTGAAGGGTTATCAATGGGATCCTCCCCCAGGAAGGGTCATTCTTCAGGGATCATGGAGACAAGCCTTTCTAGCTGTGGCCCCAGATCACTAAAACAGCATTTCCCCTGGGATTAAGCTATCTGCACCTTGTTAGATTTTCCAAAGGCCATTAACACTTAGCTATTCCCGCAAGCTTTGGAAATGGATTTATTATGAATGTGACTCTCCTGTTATAGATTTATATATTTCTTGCAGTTGCAGTTCATTTATACTGTTTATTGTTTTTAATTTTCTTTTGTACAGAAGTATGTAAGCTGCTCAGAGACCTATTAGGTTAGGACAGTATATAAACTGCAGCAAGTAGTTAAGTAACCAAGTAAATAAAACCCAGAAAGAAGCAAGGATAATTTCAGGGCATGACAATGGTTATCAGCAGTGGTGAAATCTGAACCGGTTTACCACCGTTTTGCGGGCTGTGCATGTGCGTTGCACATTGGCTGAATAGGTTGTTAAAAAATGCTTTTAAAAGTTAAAAAAAGGCTCTGATGATCATGCGGCTCAGCTGTGATTGTCAGAGCTATTTTTTTAACTTTTAAAAAATATTTTTACAACCTATTCCTACCATTCGGGCGGGAAAAGGGAGCGAGCCGGAAAGAAGCGGAAGCGGGTAAGCGGGTGACCGGGCGATAGGGGGGGCATGGGTGGAGGAGAGTAGAGTTGGGTTTTACCCATTGACAGGTTTTTCCCATTGACCATTGATTTTACAGGCTGATGTTGGTTAACAGGCAACTATGTACATAGACAGAAGAAACATTGTACTTAACATTTACTACAATGGTCAACACTGGTCAAGAAAAAAGTGATTTTCTTTTCAAAAAGCACTAGGATGGAAATTGGCATGCGAGTAATGAGTATGGAGGAATAAAGTAGTTCTCACAATCAACTTAAATGAATCTTATAAACCAGGAAGGCTAGCTAAGGGAAAATTTATCATAACCATATTATAAATTGGCCTCTTGCTGAAGCCAGTCAATGTATTATCCTGGGCTGACTGAAGAAATGGGGAAAAAACCATGGGGTCCAGCTGGATCATTTTTTCAGACACGTCTAGCAAAAGTTTGAGAATTACTGGTGTGCCGAGCCACAAATTAAATAAAATTCCAGATAATCTTTCTGAATGTGTTTGCAAAATCATTTTCAGAATTTTGTTCTCAAAATAAAGGGCTAGAAACCAGCAGGTTCAACAGAAACATTGTGATAGGGAAGTTACCTCTTTTATACAAGGTAGAAAGGATCACTTCTCTGGTGTAATAGTGCAGTTAGTGTCTCAGTTCATGAGCTAGGAAATCCTTTGTTCAGATCTCACTTGAGCCATTTGAATTGCAGTAATTTTAGGAAAATATCTGTTTTCTCAATTTTGACAGAGCCCTAAAAACTCCAGAGTTAAATACTATGTTATAGTCTCCCTGACTGTGAATCACCTTGCAATTGGATATTTAAAATTTGTTTCATGAAAGGTGCTCTTGAATATTATCCCAAAGCTTAAATTGATTCAGCATGCAGCAGCACAGATATAGATTTTATATCTATATAAATATAAATTTATCGATCGATCGATTTTATGTACACTGAGAGTATATGCACCAAGACAAATTCCTTGTATGTCCAATCACACTTGGCCAATACAAAAATCTATTCTATTCTATTCTATTCTATTCTATTCTATTCTATTCTATTCTATTCTATTCTATATAATATTTTCCCACATCTTAGCATTACACATTGCACGTATCCACAGACACACATTTATTCCCTCAAATACAAAGTCATACAGCCACTGTTGTGTTCCTTCTTTTTCTGGCCCTTTTCTTGCACACAACTATAAACACACATTCTCATATAAGCAAGCGTAATTCTCCTTTTTTTTGCATCACTGTTCTTCCCATCATAACTATGATTTCAGTGAGCTGTGAGCTGGTTTTGAGAGCATAATTTATAGCAGGGCAATGATGCTTAGGAAGAGTCATCCCTGCATATCATGCTGCCTGCAAAGGCACATGCCTGTTGTCTTTATGGAATAAGATACACTTGTGGGAGTGCAGTTTTCAGGAGAATGTGGCAGAAATAAAATCCAGCTTGGGTATCTGTGACAGTTGCGCTGAAGATTTATGAAGGTCACGTGCAAGCTGAAGGTTGCAGGTTGCCCACTGTGATGTTCATAGTTCAACAGACAGAGCATTGTGCTTTCGGTCTTTCCAGTTTTACCCAGATATTCTAATTTTAGGTACTGGAGTGTAGAATGTAGGCCAAGGGGCCTCCTGTTCAGTTTTTCTAGGTTTCTCCAACAGATTAGACCAAATTAAGGATATAAAATCTTGAAGTGAAAGCCACACCTGTTTCATGGTGGGATAACATCAGCTGGCAGGAGAAAAAAAAAAGAATCTGATTCATTTTTGAAATGTGAAAGTGGCTCTTGACTTTTTAGTTCTTTTGAACGCCAAAGTCCCTCACTCTCAAGATAGTGCAAGACTCTCATTTCCAATTCTACCTGAATAATTATTGCTCCATCCAGCTGTTAAATCCATTCGGTATGATTATTCTAGATAAATCTGTGTTCACTGTTGCTCAAATGGAGCTTGCAGACAAATTCGTATATTCACTTAAACACATACTGGTTTCCATATTTTACCAGGGTTCTATTTCGTCTCACAGTCAGCATTCTTATAATTTTACCCACAAATACTTTTTTTTTCATGTAGACATTTATGTTGAATACCAACTTGTCAATGGAAGAACTTTGTCATTGGAACCACACCAGCAAAAGCAGAAATTATATGGAGCATTTATTAATTTGTGAGTAGGGTTGATGTGATTGTGTATGGTCACATGATCATTCCAAGAAGTATTGCAAAACTTAAGCAGAGGCCAAAAGGGGCACAGTGGCCAAGTGGTTAAGATGCTGAGCTATCAACCAGAAGGTTTGTGATTCTAGACCCAAGTACCATGCCACAGGATGAGCTCCCATTCTTGCCCCGGATCCAAGTAGTTCGAAAGCATTTATTTATTTATAATTTATTTATTTATAATTTAATTTCTATACCGCCCTTCTCCCGAAGGACTCAGGGCGGTTTACAGCCATATGAAAAACACAAAATACAAACGGCAAGTTTAAAAACAGAATTAAAAACAAATATTTAAATAGGCCGAATCAAAACTAAAACGGTCAAAGACCGACATAAAACCCATTTAAAATTACAATTTAAAATTACGCTTAGGCCAGTCCCGCATGATGAAATAATAAAGTCTTCAGTTCACGTTTGAAGGTCCGGAGGTCGGGGAGTTGGCGTAACCCTGGAGGCAACTCATTCCAAAGGGCCGGTGCCGCCACAGAGAAGGCTCTCCCCCTGGGGGCCGCCAACCAACATTGTTTGGTCGACGGCACCCTGAGAAGGCCCACCCTGTGGGAGCACACAGGTCGTTGGGAAGCTATCAGTGGCAGAAGGCGGTCTCGTAAATAGCCCGGTCCTAAGCCATGGAGCGCTTTAAAGGTGATAACCAACACCTTGAATTGCACCCGGAAGGCTACTGGCAGCCAGTGCAGGCCGCGCAGGATAGGTGTTATGTGGGAGCAACGAAGTGCTCCCTCTATCACCCGCGCAGCTGCATTCTGGACTAGCTGGAGCCTCCTGGTGCTCTTCAAGGGGAGCCCCATGTAGACAGCATTGCTATAGTCCAGGCGGGAAGTAACGAGAGCGTGAGTGACCGTAAGGAGTCCCAGTCTAGGAAGGGGCGCAGCTGGCGAATCAGGCGAACCTGATAAAATGCTCCCCTGGTGACGGCCGTCAAATGTTCCACTAAGGACAGCCAATCGTCCAGGAGAATGCCCAAGTTGCGCACCCTCCCCTGGGGGTCAATATGTCAGCATGCAAATGTGAATAGATAAATAGGTACCACTTCAGTGGGAAAGTAATAGCGTTCTGCACATTTCGGCATACAGTCAACATGGACTGTATGGCCAGTCACTGGCCCCATAACCATGGAATCTGGCTCTCTCAGCTAAGAAAGAGAGATGAACACCACTCCTAGATTCAGACATGATTAGAGAGGAAAAAAATGTTACCTTTTAAGTAGATGCCAAGGAGAATTAGTGAGCTGCTTTTGCTTTGAAAAGAAAAGGCCAAAACTCCAGCTCACTACATGTGTTTTTTTTTAAAGTAAAATCTCCCTCTGCTTCCAAGTAAACTAGCAAGCCAATGTCCAGACATTTTATTGAAAGTCTGGACATCACTTTGCTGAAATAGAAAGCTGCTGTCTCAAGTGGACTGCAAAGCAGATCTGATTTACCCTGATGCCTAAAAATGCTTGGTTATTATACAATATAAGATGAATGAAGTATTCCATTGGTTGGCTATAGGAAGTATGCATTCCACACGTTAAAATAAAACAAATAACATAAAAGTAGGTTAAAAAAAAGACAAGGGGGAATACAACACAATTTGAATACAAGCTGGACAATTACTAGGAAATGTTCTTGTTTCGGTAAATTTAAAGGAACATTTTTTTGTGTTTTCCTGATATGCTGCTGATTCTGTCTATTTTTCTGCAGATTAGATATCCACAATCAGAAATGTTTGTAGGAGGGCAGGGCAAAAATGAACAGTTGAAAACAGATGGCAAGAGTTACAACTTCCCATATTCCCAGTTGTGGCTGTAGTATTTAGAAGAGAGCATCTGTTCCTTTTCCATGTTGTTCTTTTTTTCCCTTTGACTCAGAGGTGTTAAAAATGCGTAAGTTACTGTTTTATTCATTTTAGCTGTTTACTGACTTTAATGGCTTATATATTCAATGCAATGTACAATCTTTACCCAATTGGCAAGGGATTCAAAACAAAGATGTTTGGGTTTCTGAGGCAAAACTTTGGAAGACAGGATTCAGTATGCAGCTGGATGAAAAAAATGGGAATTATGTTCTATTCAATAGTAGATTCAAAATCCAGCTTCTGCAACTCTTTTGGCATTATGTCTATACTTTCAATTTCTCAGTTTCATAGGTTTCACTGCGCTGCGAACTGAAGAAATGCATGTTGACATCTGCCATCCCATGTTCTGTCATGTTCCTCTGTGAAACTCCACAAACAGCTTTATTCGGTGACCAACTTTTTTACAATGAGAAGGTGGACACAAATAAATTGAAGGAAAAAAAACCGTAAAAAAGAAACATTTTATTCAATGCAACAATAATACAGAATACACTATAATATGATAAATGCATAATAAAAACATTTGCAACAACACTTTATATTGTAATTATGCTTACATGCCTATTAATTATTATTTAAATGAATACTTTTCCATTGAATAAATAAATTTGTAAATAAAATTATACATATTTGAAAATTATCAGGCTAATGCAGCCTGTTATTAACAGCAACTGCCTGCAATATTGCAGGTTCAAGTCCCACCAGGCCCAAGGTTGACTCAGCCTTCCATCCTTTATAAGGTAGGTAAAATGAGGACCCAGATTGTTGGGGGGCAATAAGTTGACTTTGTATATAATATACAATTGGATGAAGACTATTGCCTGACATAGTGTAAGCCGCCCTGAGTCTTCGGAGAAGGGCGCAATATAAATGCAAATAAAATAAATTTTAAAAAAAATAATAAAACGTGAATTATTCTGCTCATGTGTATGATTGAATACTCACTGAGAAAGAAGTGAGTCTAATGCACGCATGTGTGCTGTGTCGTGTTTCGGTAAGAAATAAACAAAGCCACTTGCGCATGGCACACTCTCTCAAAACAATTCTGTGCGGAGCGCATGTGTCTCATAATTGCATCTCA
The DNA here is from genome assembly GCF_028640845.1 of Ahaetulla prasina. NCBI lineage: Eukaryota > Metazoa > Chordata > Lepidosauria > Squamata > Colubridae > Ahaetulla > Ahaetulla prasina. The sequence continues at coordinate 217,183,950 of NC_080540.1, read as the reverse complement.
CCGCACTGTACCAATCATCATGTCAAATACAAATACATCACATCACACGCAATGGATCGGATCGGCATCGATCGAATACAGAGATTTACAGATTAGTCTTCAAATATCAAAAAGGAGGACATGTAGGGGGACACTTTTCGAGAGAGGACAGAACTTACAAAAGAAGGACTGTCCTCCCTAAAGGAGGATGATTGGTCACCTTATCTTAAATCTACCTATCTTATAGGTCATCTTAAGAATTTCAGACTATTGTGTATGGAGGGCTAGAAAAAGACAGAATGTATAGATATTCTATAACACTGATCCTTTATTATACTCTTAGTTATGAACGTAGTTATGATTAAAATAGTTTTAAAGCACCCCTCATTCAAAGATAGCAGGGCGGTATACACTCTAAAAAGTATAATTCATCATTTCAAAAAATAATTAAACAAAAAAAGAATGCACTTATAAAGCAATTTAAAATGCAGTAAAACATAAGAGGACAAATTGAAGTGTCATAGCAAGCACAAGAGTTTAATCTGATGTTAATTTAATCAGGTCTTAGTTTTATAGAAAGGGAATTCTCCAATTATGGCATAAGAATCAGCGTATGAGTCTCCTTTGATCACAGCTTACCCTTAATGACTGGGTTTGTAAGCATTTCCTGGTATTTACTACTCAAGGGGATGACTTCTTTCTCCCTAAAGGTACGACAGATTTCTCTTTTAGACCAGGATTTTTCACTGTCGGTAACTTTAAGAAGGGTGGACTTCAATTCCCAGAATTTTTCAGCCAGCATGTTGTTGGAAGCAGAGTTCTGGCATGCTGTCTGTGGAATTCTGGGAGTTGAAGTCCAGACATCTTAAAATTACCAAGGGTGGGAAGCATGGCTTTAGATCTTGACTTTTGTCTGACTCAGCTGCTTCTGGGAAATGATCTCACATAACAATTTTTCGGTAAGGAGAAGTGATGTGAGGCTTGAGATCTCACAATAAATGACGAATGGATGATTTGGACAGATTCCTGGTATGTTTTTAGATTCCTGCCCTTTCATCTTGCATTGCTCCAGATTCTGATGTGACAAATTTGGAGAGGAATCAAATTTTTCTCATAGCTGATTGTTGAGGGCTGGGGGTAAGTGGCAAAAACCATCGAGTCTGATGATAGGCTCAACACACAAATTGCAAATTTCCCAATACAGGTAGTCCTCGGGTTACAACCACAACTGAGCCCTGAATTTATGTTGCTAAGTGAAACATTGGTTAAGTGAGTTTTCCCCATTTTACGACTTTTCTTGCCACAGTTGTTAAGGGAGTCATTGCATTTGTTAAGTAAGTAACGCGGTTGTTAAGTGAAACTGGCTTCCCCATCGACTTTGCTTGTCAGAAGGTTGCAAAAGGTGGCCATATGACCCTGGGACACTATAACCGTCATAAATATGAACCAATTACCCAGCATCTAAATTTTGATCATGTAATCGTGGGGATGCTGCCACCATAGTTAAGTGGGAAAAACTGTCATAAGCCACTTTTTTCAGTGCCGTTGTCTGAACAAATCACTAAACAAATGCTTGTAAATCAAGGATTACCTGTAAAGACATTTTATTTATTTTATTTATTTTTATTTGTCAATCATATATAAGATAGCAGGTAAAAGTAAAAACATAATTTGGATACATGAAAAGAGTAAGTAAAAAGGAATGGTATCTCTTTGGTGGAGAAATTCTGAAACTGATGTTGAGCTTCCCTGAGAAATTTTTTATGATTTTTAGGAGACCCCTGCTGAAATAGCAGAAGTTTTTCTTTGATTAAGTTTGCTTCGCGACATGATTGGCTGGATTTGGAATAATTTAAGTGACGCTGAGAGGCTTGAAGTAGAAGGATGATTTGAGCTCTTTGATCCCACCAACATATCAAAATGAGTTTTTTAATACTATAATGGCTTAGTTGGGTGGCCTAGAAGGCAAGAGTTCCTGATCCGTCTTGTATTTCCAGTCACTGAATTGTACAGGTAGTCCTCGACTTACAACAATTCGTTTAGTGACCGTTCAAAGCAGTGGTGGGTTTCAAAAAATTTCACTACCGGTTCTGTGGGTGTGGCTTGGTGGGCGTGGCAGGGGAAGGATACTGTAAAATCTCCATTCCCACCCCACTCCAGGGGAAGGTTACTGCAAAATCCCCATTCCCTCCTGATCAGCTGGGATTTGGGAGCCAGAGAATAGATGGAGGCAGGGACAGTCAGAATTTTTACTACCGGTTCTCCGGACTACTCAAAATTTCTGCTACTGATTCTCCAGAACTGGTCAGAACTTTCTGAAACGCACCTCTGGTTCAAAGTTATAAGGGCACTGAAAAAATGTGTCTTATGGCCGTTTTTCACAGTTATGACCTTTGCAGCAAATCCTCATGGTCATGTGATCAAAATTCAGATGCTTGGCAACTGGTTCATATTTATGACCGTTGCTGTGTCCCAAGGTCATGTTTTTGCAACAAGCAAAGTCAATAGGGAAGCCAGATTCCACTAAACAGCCAGATTACTAACTTATCAATTGCGGTGATTCACTTAATGACTGTGGCAAGAAAAGGTCGTAAAATGGGGCAAAACTCAGTTAACACAGAATATCTCACTGAACCACAGAAATTTTTGGAGCAGTTATGGTTGTAAGTTGATGACAGCCGGTATTTTTGTTGGATCTCAGGTCTGCGTGAGGCTCCTGGGACAATTGCTACTTTTATCCTCTAACAGAGAGTGTCAGTTTTTTCCCCATTAATAAGCCAACACTGAGGCCTGAAGTTAGGCCTCAGGCCAAGTTCTCCAAAGGGAAGTTCTCCAAAGGGAAGTTCTCTGTGGCAGGGCTCCAAAGGGAAGTTCTCTGTGGCAGGGCTCTCCAACCTTGGCAACTTTAAGACCTGTGGACTTCAACTCCCAGAACTCCTCAGCCAGCAAAGCTGGCTGAGGAATTCTGGGAGTTGAAGTCCACAGGTCTTAAAGTTGCCAAGGTTGGAGAGCCCTTCTCTGTGGGATCTGCCTGGCCTTCCATCATCAGGCAGCATGAGATGGTTTTTTGGGGTCCCACAATTAAACAACGTGGGGATCAGGATGCGGCCTTCTCTGTGCTCTGTGCTGGAAGAGCATCCCCTCCAGTGGAATTAGTTCGGCCTTCTCCACCCCACTCGCCTTCAGGCAAGCTTTAAAAATGCAGCTCTCTTCCCTCAGGCCATGAGGTAAAATTGTGATTACCACCCCTCTCCTCATTTGTTTTCTTGGGGCAATCGCGTGTATATCATAGGCCAGTCCCAGAGACACAAACTGCATTATGTGTAATGATATATATTTAGAATAGAATAGAATAGAATAGAATAGAATTTTTATTGGCCAAGTGTGATTGGACACACAAGGAATTTGTCTTGGTGCATATGCTCTCAGTGTACATAAAAGAAAAGATACGTTCATCAAGGTACAACATTTACAACACAATTGATGATCAATATATCAATGTAAATCATAAGGATTGCCAGCAACAAGTTATAGTCATACAGTCATAAGTGGAAAGAGATTGGTGATGGGAACTATGAAACGATTAATAGTAGTGCAGATTCAGTAAATAGTCTGACAGTGTTGAGGGAATTATTTGTTTAGCAGAGTGATGGCCTTCGGGAAAAAACTGTTCTTGTGTCTAGTTGTTCTGGTGTGCAGTGCTCTATAGCGTCGTTTTGAGGGTAGGAGTTGAAACAGTTTATGTCCAGGATGCGAGGGATCTGCAAATATTTTCACGGCCCTCTTCTTGATTCGTGCAGTATACAGGTCCTCAATGGAAGGCAGGTTGGTAGCAATTATTTTTTCTGCAGTTCTAATTATCCTCTGAAGTCTGTGTTTTTCTTGTTGGGTTGCAGAACCGAACCAGACAGTTATAGAGGTGCAAATGACAGACTCAATAATTCCACTGTAGAATTGGATCAGCAGCTCCTTGGCAGTTTGAGCTTACTGAGTTGGCGCAGAAAGAACATTCTTTGTTGTCCTATTTATTACAATAATAATAATAATATATTATATGTAATGGCATAGAAATTGCCTTAAAGGTTCGAATTGGCTGCCATGTTTCCTTACTCATTTGACATGTGATCTTTCAGCATTCTTAAATTTAATAACGTTTTCTTAAGGGGAGCGGGAATTAATAAAATGTATTGTAATTGGCCTGTGAGGACATAGTACAGTGTGTGTGTGTGTGTGTGTGTGTGTGTGTTTGTAGAGTCATTATGGAGTCAAGCGATTCAAACACAGAAAGAAAAACCACATATTTATTTATTTACCCATTATAATTACTATTTACCTGTTACAAATTATAATATAAATACTGTAAATCGATATAATGATATAAAAGACACATACATCTTTTCCTGTTTTTAATTTTTTAAAATTTATTTTATTATTTAGCATATGGCATAACACACATGTATTTTTTGTTTGTATGCATGTGTGTGTGTATGTATGTTTCCCTCTAAATTAAAAACACAGTAATATATGAATGTTAAAAGATGTGTATTCTGATACCAATGTCTAAGTCATCTAACATGAAGTACATCATCCTTTAGTGGAAAAATAAATCAGATACTGAACCAGTAATATGGCCTCAGGTTACAGCCACTCACTAACAGTAACACTAACAGAGTTGGAAGGGACCTTAGAGGTCATCTAGTCCAACCTCCTGTTCACGCAGGAGACCTGTTATAGGGATTCAAACTGCCAAACTGCTGACCTTTGAGTTTGGCGTGGGACCCTACAGTTACACTGATGGGAGGATGCTATACCCATTTATATAGCGAATCCCGGCAGATGCCTTGTGAGATGCAAATCTTATTCAGGATTGTCCATTGTTGGTGAAGTAGTTCAAAGCCTGGCGCCTTTTTCATAGGATTATCTATGTGTCTGGGCATTCAGCTTTTAATTTTGTGAAAGTCCATGAATTGTTTTTGGAGTTGGGCAGCTTAGAAACGTAATAGATAGATAGATAGATAGATAGATGGATGGATGGGTGGATGGATGGATGGATGGATGGATGGACGGACAGACAGACGGACAGAAAGTTTTACTAGGCCACTGGGCAGGGATTTCCTAAAGGATCCACTGCCAATCTATAAATTGGGTATGGTAGGAGCTTGGCTCCAAATGATTGTTAGAACTCAGATGTCTTTCAAGATAGAGGTAAGAATATGTTTGATATTTGTGGGTTACAAAGGTTGTTTTTCCCCTTCACAGGAGGCTATATTCGGATGTCATCATGTATTCATATGTGGGAAGGTGAGCAGTCAGCATTTTTAATATTAAAGAATTGTAAAAAAAGAATGTGAATGGCTTAAATGCGGTCAAAGGAATGTGAAAATGACAACTAATGTCTTAAAATAGTAGCTTGCCCCTGAAAATTGACACATCCACATGCCTGAGAATTTTGACACTATGGTAGAGTGACTGAGACAAAGGGAGCTGACAGTAGCAAGTGGAAAGAGGAAGTAAGGCAAAAGCATAGCAGGCCTGAGGCTCTCTAGACTGAAAATCTCAAGAGAATTTCAGGGTGAGCCTTTTTTTCAATAAACATAGGGCAACACACCTGCTACTAGTCATTTCATCATGACACAAGTGGCAACTGAATAGTCTCTGGTCTAATGGATCAGACTAAAATGTTCTTGGATTTACACCTCCCCCAATTATTCTGCATTTTATCCTATTGCAATCGCTGGTTCAAACAAGGCTTCCTATGCACTGTGTAACAAATATTTCCCAGTCCACAGAAATAAATTGTGGGGTATAAATTGCTTTTGAAGCAACAATCACCTGACAACTATTGTTACAGTTCTATAAGGATTCAATAGAACGTATGCCTTAATTCAGACTTCTGTAGCTCTGCCAAATATTTGTACCCCTTCTGAAACTTTGAAAGCAGCATATTTGAAGAGCTAGAAACAATCTTAACTGAGCTATGTGGTGAGTGATCTCTCTTGAAAAGAGACTCCTCTCTTAAAAAGAAAACAAAAATATTAAAGTTCATAATTGGCTGGTACATCAAGATTCATTAAGATTGTTTCATTGTTTTTATTTTGATTTATCTGGCTACCTGCCAGGAAGAGCATTATGGAATTTCTGACTCAAACAACATCCTTATTTGTAGTCTGCATCTAATACAGTTTTATATAGCTGCACTATTAAATATGGATGAAAGAGTATTTCATGTAAGAAGGGGCCTTCTTCAGAATAAAAGCTTAGTTCTCTTTGTGGCTGCATAGGGAAATAAAAGGGATCAGATAACACCAGCATCAACCCGTAAACTAGCTGATTTAGATAGGATTGGGTTTTGGCTAATTGTAGACAGGGTAATTGGACCTGGAGCTAAACAACAACATCTACTGCACTAGAACACATATTTTGTTCTTCTCTCATCCCCTTAAGCCCAGGTAAATGAAACCCCACAAGGTCTTTTTTTAATTCTGCCTTTTTTTTTTCATATACAACCAAGGCAGCGAACATACCAATACTCCTTCCTTCCTAAATAGGTTTTGTTTCTTTTCTGCTGGTAAATCAATAAAAGATGCCTCATACTGGGGTTGACCTCTGGAGTCTATATCCATGCAGTTTCCTTAACAGCATTATGCCCATGGTTTGTCATTTCCTTCTGGGATTTTTTTTTTAAAATCCCAATTTATTTTACAGCCATGGTATTTCCTAGTGGTGTTCCATCCAAATAAAAACCAGGATGATCTTGTTAGCATCTGTAATCAGTACTTAAAATGAAAAAGCAAGTGGGGGGAAATATAACTTTAAAGAATAATCTCTATTCTTTAAAAAAATATATGAGCAAAATAATTTAGGATTATGATTTAAATCATGTGGGCATATCTGTGTATGAGTTTGTACATATGCATGTTCTTGAGGAGCGCCTCCCTTTTAGATTTTTATCTCACCTTTTCTTTCATATATAGCTCAAGGCTTTAAATATACCAATATTCCTTCCTCCTTCTATTTCCCCCCAAAATAAGTCTGTGGTGAGGGGCTGAGAGAGAAGGTCTGATTCAAGGTCACCCAGCCAGCTTTCATGCCTATATGGGGACTAGAGCTCACAGCCTCTTGGTTTCTAAGCCAGCACTTTAACCACTATATCAAATTGGGTCTCAATTTTTTTCAATGGTATATTTTATTGTTTCTTTTAAAAAAAAATTTTTTTCCCGATTTTTCAAAAATTTATGGATATGAGACTGGTACTGGCATGAAGCCCAGATAGTTAAGCTGATTATAAAACCAATCAGATTTTTTTGATATGTAGAAATAAAACACATATGGAACTTCTAATCCTGCTTAACTAGTACATTAAACTAGTTTCTCTTTTTTCAACCATACTTTGTTCCAGTTACAAGAAAATTGAAATGTTAAGAAATGGGAGCACAGAAAAACCGCATTTACAAACAACAAAGAAAGAAAGAAAGATACAGGATTTTCTCCCCTGGAACTGCATATTGTAGAGAATCATGAGAAATTTAAAACATACTTTCTTTATATATTTTGGAATGCCATGAAATAAGCCAGTTTGGAGTCACCCTTTAAATCCTTATTTTTTGTTTTTATCTTGATAAAGTTAAAAGTAAGAACACATATGCAATGGCCCACTCATGTTCCTGTCCCATTTGAGAAAAACTCCTCTTTCTCCTTCAGGAAGTCGGAGGGAAAAGTGACAGAATATATCTTTTATTTAAATGACAAAAACATTTGAGCCAAAAGAGGGAAAGCATTTGCAGCCAAATGATAAAGTTAGCCTAGCTATAATTCCCTTTCCTATATTTTATGAACAGTGTACTCATTTAAAAGAACACACCACGTTTAATAGTGATTTCCCGCAAGTCCTTTAAAAGACATAAAATGATAAAAGTACCAATTTGTGCAGAGCTTTTTTGATTGGGGCGGGGGAGGGAATGATGTAAACAAATGTTGACCTGACAGCTGGAGTCATGATATCTTTTTTTACTCAAACTGGCCTACTTCTAATCTTCATGATTCAAGGCCTCTAGGCTATGTCCAGTCTTTTGTGCAATGTATCAATGCACACCAATAAACAGAAATCCTTTCCTCTCACTTCCAAGGAGACTGAAAGCCTCTGCATTGTATGTGTCACAACCTTCTTTGCTTGTAATCATTGCTAATATACACAAACATGAATATATATATATATATATATATATATATATATATATATATATATATATATATATATATATATATATATATAAATATATATGTGTGTGTGCATACATATGCATATGCAGGTTTGAACATTTGCATGTATACAGACACACATCATAGAACTACAGTATTGATTTTGCCTAGTTGTATTCAGCAGTTGCATGAAATGCACACCAACCCATTCTTTGCAACTTTTAGGACAAAGCTGCCCTTTGCATGTCTATGCTGCCCTTTGAACTGGCACATTTGCTTCAAGTAAACATGCCAGATGGTAAAGAAAAGTGGTGGGTCATAGAGCAGCCCTCCAGGGGTCAAGAGTCATGAAATCCTTCTCCACAAAAGCCAGCTTAAAAGCAACAATGTCAACAAATGCCTCTGAGCTAACGATAAAGAAAAGGAAAAGGGTGACTATTTTGCTGCTTTGGATTAAATGGGTATTTCATTGGACACTTTCATCAGGAAGCATTTCTCAATGTTCCTAGGGAATGATGGACAGATGGGCTGACTATTTGAAAAGAAAATCTGTAGTAGGCAGGAAGCTGGAATGGAATGAATGGAGTTGAGCATTATAATTGGAATCTGGGATTTTAAGCCACACCTAGTCTCCCCTTGTACTGAAGACATTGTTCAGAAGGGGGTTGGCATGAAAAGATGAACTGTGACATTAAGTGATGGGTCTTCCATCCTAAAGCTCTTGTGCTGCACAGCAGGTAGTTAATGTTAATGGGCTTGAATGAAGGAAGCTCAGCAGTAATAAGGTGGGGGATCTTTTTTTCCCCCACTATTGACTTACCTTTTCTCTCCCACTCCGTGACCATAGCCTTAAAATTAGAAACATCCAAATGTATTGTATGAAAGGCTAATCTAGATGATAGGTTCTCTAGTCAAGCATTCAGCTACACATGGAAACCCACCAAGCTAGGTATGCTCCTATTCATGTTTCCAGTCATTAAGATGTAGAGACATGCTGCTTCTGACATGGGCGACACTGTGTGGCCTTGATTTATTTTTTATTTATTTATAACATTTGTAATAGCCACCTAACTCTAACAGAATCTGGGTGTGTACAAAACCAAAATTGCAATTCAGATGGTGTAATAGGAGTAACCCTGAGGAACTGGGGGAAGAGTCTCAACTAAGACAATGGTCAAACAAAAGAAATTGGAGTGTAATTGGAGTAAACGTCTCAGTCTTGACCTTCCCTAGTTGTCTTGTAGACAAATGGAGGGAGGAGGAAGGTGCATTCAGACTTGCAAGTTTCTGTTACTATAATCTTATAATAAAGGAAGGGTTTTCATAACTTTGGTTTCCAGTTTAGTGTACTCCAAAGCTCCCACTCTGCCATTATTTAGAAGGGCCTTGAGGACCTAGTTATTTACTCAGGCCTTTGGTGAGGAAGAATGAAGCTGGTTTTTCCTTCTTTCTTGTTCAGTCTTTTGTCCTTATCATCTTTTACTTTTTTTACTGGTTATTACAGCATTTTCTTTGTTTTAGTTATTTGAGACATCCAGAGTCATTGAGAGCCAGGCAACATACAAATTTGATCAATAATTATTTCTAAAAGTACAGAAATACAATTTGATTTAGCTATCTTACCATTGCCTATTTATAACTATCCATTTTTTATTTATTTTTAGTCATGTATTACTGGAAAGCCAAAACAAATGGCACTGATTCTTCAGCGCCTCATGACCTACTGACCACAAGGGGGCAGTAGGGTGCAGATAGAGAGAAAGGAATTACTCTACCTTTCTGTCTAGAATTTTGCCTGCTCTTTGTCTAAGAAGCTAGTAATCTGGAATCACACACAGGGACAGAACACATGGTCTAGGACTCTTCCCTTGGTGTGATGTAGCTTGCTAGATGCTAGGCTTTGCCAATCCTTCTAATCCATTACTGGTAAATACATCTCTTTTCTGTTAAAGTTCTAAGAGCTGTTCCACAATATCTTTGCTCAGGTCAGGTTCTGCTCTCAGGAATGCTCAAATTATACGCAAGAAACACTTCAACCTCCAACATTTATATCCACCTTAGTAATAACGTTTCTACACACACTAACCATTTACTTTTTTTATTGCTGATTGAAATATAGAGAATGGTGGACTCTTGTTAGTGAATAGAGCAATAAGATCAAACTCTGTGTTGTTTGTAATTCCATGTTTCTTCCTCAGCCCAAATTGTGCAGTGAAGTCCAGCCAACAAATTGCATTAATATGTCATTTTAAAAAAAGATATTCAAAACAGATCTCCAAAATCTACCTTGGATGAAAACACAACTGTTTTAAGCAGAGGGGTTTTACAAGTTGAAAATAGTGTATTCTAGTCCTAAAATGTATTTGTTTATTAAATTTGTATGCTACCCATGCCATTGTTGCAGTGCTTATGGGAGGCTTACAAAATTAAAAAAGATATTGGAGGACAGTTACAATTAGAAGACTAAATAAGAAACTAAAAATCAAGAGTATAGGCACCATAGGGATGGGGAATTTTCTCAGTAGCTCACCAGCCATCCCCAGTGTAGAGTCCTCTATTTGGACACCAGGCCAGGTGGCAGAGCTAGGTTTTAAGGCTCTTCAGAAGATGAGAAGTGTGGAGGCCAGCCTCATTTCCAGGAGGAGGATATTCCAAAGGGGGCCACAACAGAAAAGCCTCTTTTCTTTTACCCTGCCAGCTGAAATTCCTTAATAGATGGGGTCCACAATAAGCTTCTTCCACTGGAGCAAGTTGGGAAGACTAATCCCATTGTGAGATGGCTCCTCTGATACGCTAAACCCATGCCATAAGGGGCTTCAAAAGTAGTGACAAACACCTTGAATTGGACTGGAAAGCAAACTGGCAACCAGTGCTGTTGACTCAACAATGGAGTTATATGTGCCACCCGAGGGGCCTCCAGAACTGTCTGCACTGCCACATTCTGTACCAGTTGTAGTTTCTAAATATTCTACAAGTGTAGCCCCATGTAGAGCACATTGCAGTAATCCAACCAAGAGATGATAGAAGCATGCAAGGCCACATGATAAAATTAAATACTGATATGGAATAGAAGTCTTTCTCAAGTATCTTTCTTTCTCATATGTAGTAATTCCTCTATTGAATTTTTTTCCCCTAATTGCTTCCCTATTCTGAGAAAACTAGCATATCAAAATGGATAAGAGCTGAAACCTTCTTATTTAAAACTTGCCATCCAGTGGTGAAATGCTACCGGTTCGCTTCGGCAAACTGGTAGTGATAAAAACTACTGGTTTGGTCGAACTGGTAGTTAAAAAAAGCTCCAGGTTCATCTGAACCAGTATTTCTGATGATTAGCTGTGCCACACGGTTTAGCTTCGCTTTGCAAAATAGAATGACAAAGTTTTAAAACTATAAAAGTGAAAAGAATAAAAGCAATGACAACCAGAAATATCTGAAAAACAAAGAAATGATATAGGGTCTCCTGTTTGAGCAGGGTAGAGGACTAGAAGACCTCCAAGGTCTCTTCCAAATCTGTTACTCTGTTATTATTATTCTGTTCTGTTATCTAAAATGGGAATATATATATCTACACATTCATATATATATCAATATATATATATCAATATCAATATCAATATATATATATATATATATATATATATATATATGCATTTAATATATATTAAAATAATGTTTAATATTTCTGTACATAATAATATAGAGACATAAATGTAATCTGTTAGAGAAAATCTTAATAATAATAAACTGAACATATCTGAATAAAGTTATCCCTTGCTATAGGATTTTTCACTTTGTAGAATGTCAATTTTTTAACAAAATGGTTAAATCCTTTGAAATAGCAGTAGCAATAGCACTTAGACTTATACACTACTTCGTAATGCTTTACAGAATCAGCATATTGTCCCCAAAATCTAGGTCCTCATTTTACCGGCCTCGGAAAGATGGAAGGCTTATCAACCTTGAGCCGGTGAGACTCGAACTGCCAAATTGCTGGCAGCTGGCCGTCAGCAGAAGTAGCCTTTAATACTGTATTCTAACCACTGCACCACCACGGCTCAATGCTACTGATCCGATGAAATATGTTTTTATTTTTTCAGTAGTCCCAATGGTGCTTTTTCAAGAGGCAACTGGACTTCCTTGTTTTTCTTTGAAGACATTTCATTTTTCATCCAAGAAGCTTCTCAGACCTGAAGACTTGGGTGAAGCCGCTTAAGTCTAAATTCTTTAAAGAGTGCCTTTAAAACTGATGTACTGGTAACTGTCATTTGCTTTGCTTGTTATTTTTTTTTAAACAGAAGGAAGAATAGAAAGCTTTTTACCACCAAACAGGACAGCTGCAGGCACATTGGTGTCCATCCACCACATTGCTTACCTCTGTTCTAGGGCTTATAGCCAAGTAAAAGATGGGCTTCTTAAATGAGAATGCTTGGAGAAACTCCAAAGCATTTGGCAAGGCTTCTTGGAACTACCATGGAATTAGAGGTGCTTTATGCATGCCAAATGAATCTATCAAGACTGACAGCAGTAATATCCAAGTTCCCCCTCTCTTTTCCTTTCCTTTTCCCCATCTTTTGCTGACTGACTTTTTCATGTTTATCACCAAGAATGCCAAGATGTAGCATGATAGAAAGACAAGGTAAATTGAAAAGGAGATAAACTGTATCTTCTATCCCCAATAGTTAGTTTGTACTGTGACATAGAGCACATCTAAATAAATTTCCTGTTTAAACAACAATGTCCTCCACAGCACTATTTTAAAAAATAGTTGCAGATGAAGAATTGGAATTGGGGTGATTGTATAATTGTGTGTCACTTTAAATTGGGGTGATTGTATAATTGTGCATCACTCTGCAACTTAGTATAGGTAGTCTTTGACTTACAACCATAACTCGGCCCAACATTTTTGTGGCTAAGTGAGACATTTGTTATGTGTGTTTTGCTCCATTTTACGACCTTTCTTGCCACAGTTGTTAAGGGAATCACTGCAATTGTTAAGTTAATAACACAGTTAAGTGAATCTGGCTTCCCCATTGACTTTCCTTGTCAGAAGAATACAGAAGTTGATCCTGGAACACTGCAACCGTCATAAATATGAATCCGTTGCCAAGCATATGAATTTGGATCAGGTGACCATAGAGATGCTGCAATGGTCATAGTTGTGAAAAATGATCATAGGTCACTTTTTTTTGTCATTGTAACTTCAAATCATTGCTAAATAAACTGGTTAGTTGAGGACTACTTGTATTGCAATTCCTTTTACCAGCTCTCCCTCTGAGCTGTATTTTTTTCCAAAATAAGAAGTGTACTGAATCTCTGTTTTATTCCAGGAATGGCTGGATCGGGTGGGAATCAAATAGCAAGAATGCCTCCACTTTTCTCAGTGATGCAACATATCTGTTGCAAATTGTCCTCCAAACTGTCTGGAGGCAATGTGGAAATGGAGTAAGCCAATAGCAGTAGCGAAAATAAGCAGATGAGCTAGAAGAAATCATAAAGAAAAGAAATAGAAACACTCATAATTTGCAGCCTTTGCAGTGAATGTATTGGATATTCCCCTCCTCCCCCTCCCCCAAGTCTGGTGGTGGTTCTCTGTACCTTCTTCCCAATTTGACTGTGATCTTCCAATTCAGATGCATTGTGTGTGCTGTGTGACAAAAGCTATGAAGAGCCTCTGTAGCAGAAACTGGGTGGCTTTTATATAAAGGAGTCCAGCCACACAGCCACAATTTCATAGTATTATTTTTATAGAAAAGAGCGTGTTTAATATACAGTATATGTATGTATTTATTTTTTGAAAAAAACTATTGTCTTCTAGATGACACGTTTTAAATTTTATTTTATTGCTAACCAGCTTTGATAGGCACAGGTGACTTATTGTTCTGCCAGCTCCTAATTTGGCTTGAGTTGAATACCATTTCCAGTAACTTTGGTAATCACTCATTTGTTCTAATTAGATGTTTGCTGCCCTCCTCATTACAATGGGAGCAGAGAGTCACTGCATGCAATGCTTAAGCGTTACAGTCTCTTTTGTGCGTGGATGTTGTCCTTTTCATCTTGGCTTTTCCATTTATGTTCATTGTTTGGAGAAGACGATAATTTGAGACCTCCCTGAAAGGGTAATTGGGTTGGGAGTGACAGGTGGCGCTAAGCTTCTGTGGAAAGAGGATTGAAGGAAGCAAGCTTGCTTGAAGATAGAAGATAGATTGCAGAGGGTTCCTAAAGAGTAGCAATCTGGCTACTTCTCTGTCCAACGGTTCCAGTGGCTGAGCCACGCGTCCAGATTGAAATACAAGAACGTTAGGCTTGAATTGACATATAGCAACTGTTTTTAAATACCACTCAAAGGCTACAATTATAAGAAGGAGCACATTATACTTGTGCCCCAGGCCTTGCCCTAGCTTATGCTAGGCTTCCAGATGCAATTAAACATGTTGATTTTGATCTATTAAGCCTAAAATGTCTTGGCACCTGCTTACCTTCAGAACTGCATATCTCAGTTAAAATCAATTCTACCATTGTGGGACAAAGACCAAGTATACCCCCATTTGTGACTGGGGAGGCAAAGCTAATAGGCGCTGCTTTTCACTGCAACATTTTTTCGGGGGGGGGGATGGATTAGGGAGACCACCCCCTCCCTGATTTCATTCAGGAAATGCAAAAAAAAAAGAAAAAAAGAGCTTCTTAATTTACAGCTTGAAACCACATCAGTATTGTGACTGAGTAAATTTAATTGAAGTTAATATTTATGATAGGTTTTTCTACCATTTATAATAATTTCATGGCAGATATTATATGACATATATACATATACACACACAAACACACACACACACATACATATATATATCGGGGTGAAATGCTCCCAGTTCAGACTGGATGGCCTGATTCGGTAGCGATGGCGGCAGGTGGTTCAGAGAACTGGTAGCAAAAATCCCTGCTCCCCCTTCCCCTCGCATGCCCAGTTGAGCCGCGCGATAATCAGAGGGTTTTTTTTACTTTTAAAAGCATTTTCTTCGGCCGAAAAAATGCTTTTAAAAGTAAAAAAAAAAAACCTCTGATGATCACGCAGCTCAGCTGGGATTGTCAGAACCTTTTCAAAGCATTTTTTCTACAACCTCTTCGGCCAAAAAGGTTGTAGAAAAAATGCTTTTAAAAGTAAAAAAAAAAAGTTGGTTACGCCCACCCAGTCACATTACCCCCCTCCACCAAGCCACGCCCACAGAACCGATAGTAACAAATTTTATATTTCACCCCTGATATATATAAATGCATCATGGATATTTTCTATGTGTATCTTGCAAACCCCCAAGAGTCTTATTGGATTTAAGAAGGATAAAAACTGAGTGACTCACAAGATATAGAAGAGTAATAAGTTTGTCTTTTTTTTTTTAAAAAAAGCTCTAGCTATTGGAAGAGTTTTGAGTTAATACAACTTAATATGAAAGTACTTGTGTTTGTTTTTGTTGTTCAAGATTTTTAAATAGCATGGGAAATGAAGGGACTTTCAAGAGCTATTGTGATTTATTTTTTATAAGGGAAAGTGGGAACTTCTATAAATGAACAGAGAATGACAAATGCTAGTGAGACAATTCTTCAGAACTAGAACATTATGCAAACCATGCTACAATCCAGTTATGCCTGAAGAATTTAAACCTCTTAAATCTAATCCTTTCTGCCTAGGTGTTATGAGAACAACTGTGTTGCTTCATCAGGGGAAGGTTCTATTTAGGCAGGTAGGTCTTTCTGGGATGACCTTGTTAGTTGCTTCATTTTAGAAAAGAGAACTTTTAGTCCTCAACCGATGTGTGGTAAAAAAATGTTAATCCGATTGATTTATTAGGCTCATTACATAAAGTTCTAAGATAATTTTTTTTTTACTCCACAGTTCATAGCTAAAAAAGGCAACTTCTTTTTATATGTCAGCTTTAGCATTTCAATATTCATCTTCTCAAAATTGATAGACTTGTTGTGGAATAAACATATAAAGGTGCCCTTGATATTTTGGTATTTTTCAATAAATTGACAATGAATATTGGCAAACACAATACTGTTTGCACTTTCAAACTAAAAGAAATTTTAACTTGTGTAGTTGTGTGATGAAAGTATGATAATTATATATTCTACCCTCCCACCCCACTCCAGTGCTTGACCTTCTGAAATTTGCTCTCTTCATATTTGTATACATGCAGTCTTTTAATAAAAATGAATCATCTATATCAAAATGAAGTTTCCTTTCTCTCAGGTTGATATTTGCTTGTTATTTCATTAATTTTGTTTTATTTTGTTCTTGTTTTTACAAAGGATATGGTAAAGCTCACCTAGCCAAAAAAAAGATAAAACCTAATGTAACATTCTTTCAAAAAAACCTAGTATATTGCAGATGTACTTTCAAAAAGACAGTTTCTCTATTGTTTTAGAATTTTTGAAAGCCTATAGCTTTTTAATTTTCCTGAACTATGGATTTTTAAAACATATTCATAGAAAAGAGATAATTCATAAACTACACAATATACTTCTAAGATAACTTTGTTTCTTCTGTCATAGCATTAAGTCATGCCAAACCTACTCTCTATTTGAAAAAAATATTTTTTTTTTTAAATCTATTTGAAAAATATTATTCTATGTACACATATACAGAGGCCTAGTTTTGTTCACAACAGAATTAAAATGCCTAGGATTAAATTCCCTAAACCATTGTTGGCGAACCTTTGGCGTTCTCGCGTGCCGGCCTGCGTGCCGGAAGTGGCACGTGAAACCATCCCGCAACAAATGTGCGCCCTCGCCGGCTCCTCTTTGCATTCCTGTGCTTAAATGCGTGCCAGTCAGTTGGCTGTCGCATGCGTGATGCCAGCGACCCCGGAAGAACGGCGGTCCATCGCGCATGCACAAGACATCAACCCGGAAGTTTGGGTACCATAGGTTCGCCAACACTGCCCTAAACAGTACCAAACCGTATTGCTCAGATCTTGGGACTATGGCAGTAGCTGTTCTTCTAGTTTGTTAATCTTTTTAAGATGAGAAGAATATTTGATTGTATTTTACCCTTGCTTATACATTCACTTTATATTTACTAAAGTCATCAGTAGCAGCCGTAGTGGTAGTTATAGGCATTAATGATAAACAAGGGCCCATCTTAAATGATGATTGGTTGTCCTTCAGAGATGATTCTTCATGATGATTATCAACCAGCTCTTCTCCATGCTAATCTTTTGCATGCACCGTACAAACTTCCTGCATCCCTTGCCGAGCTCTGTTCCTTTAGGCCAGCTGTATTTATGTCACATAACCTGAGAGGGCAGGCCAGTAGCTGACATCAAAGCCTCGTGAAGGCCTGGTCAGTGGGGAGCCATGAGGAGCCATCTGCTCTGTTCTTCTGTGGCAATGGAGAATGTCACCTCTGCCATCCTCTTTAGATTATGGAAAGAGAATAGAATCACTCTTAACTAGGCATGTTATTAGCCAAAGGGAGAGTGATTGTGTTCGTTATCCTTTTTTTTTTTTTTTAAAGACAGTAAATAATGAGCAAACTAATAAAGATTCAACCAGGGCTAATAGGGAGGCTGAAATTACAGGCCGGCAACCCATTTCATTCATTGTATGAATGTGAACGATTAAAAATAATTGCCTGCATACCACCCACGCAGAGCTTTGGGGAGGGGGGATGTTTCCATTGTCCCAATTGGCCTGGTCTGGCTAAAATCTATTAGGGAACAGCTTTGCTTTAAATTTTATGAAAGGATGAGGGAAATGCATTATTGCTAAAGGGAGACCTTCTGTTCTGCCACAAAACTATTGAAAATATTGATGCTTCGAGAAAGTGGGAACTAAATTAGCTCAGATGGGTAGCTTTGGAAAACTAGCATTACTGCAAAGAAATTTAGATAAATGTTACTGTCATATATTTCAACAGTATTTTACACTTCTTATTTCAGTTAGTCTACTTTGTATGAGGTGGAAAGAAAAACACATTCTGAAAAACCAGAACCTTTTCAAGATTCTGAAAAGCTCTGGAGAAGAATATTTGGGTTACCACAGTCTCCTCCCTGATCTTTTTCTTCTGAGCACATCCTATTTCTATATATTTCTCATGATAACTGGGACATGTGAGGAAATTTAATATACTAAAATAACTCTGGATTATATTTTAATGGATTAATGAAAAACCTGTCAAATGCTGAATCATGCTTTGGATAGACTTTTCCCCCCTTTATGTATGAAGCCCAAGGCAGTTGATTTATTATTTATTCATTCAGATTAACATAGCCATTGAACTCATGTGATCCGCTGCCTCATCATCTCTTCAAATTGCCCTATGCAAGTTGGAGGGGAGACTGTTGGAGAAAAAGTGGGAAGGAGTACTTGATCTTCCACCGCCTTTCACTCCCTTAACCATCAACTCTCACCAGATGGGATTCCAAACATAGCAGAGGTATACCTAAGAGTTCTTAATAATATATGGACCATACAGCAAAGGAAAGAGAAACTGAGTTGTACACACAACATGGAAATCATCAGCGTATTTTGCACAATTACATTAATGATTACTGAATGATTAATACATCATCTACCACTTAAAGGCCATCATTTGTTTGTTATCCTCAGCATGAAAACAACTTGATGGAATACTGTAGCAGACAATACTTTTTTTACAGCCCCACTAGTTCTTTGCAGTGTTAATCCTGCCGCATTATATCTCGGTAATGCAGTTTCAGTAATCTGTGCCCACAGGATAATGAATGAAGAGTTTTGGGCCTCTGGTATATGGTACCAACATGTGTAGCTCCTATTATATTATTAAAAAGTTACTATTAAAATTGGATGCCCTTGGAAATGTGTAGCAGGAGAAATGTTTAACAGAGTTATTCAAGCCAGCTGTAGCCCAGTGATAACTCAGAAACCATAGTAAATGTACCACTACTGCTACTACATCAATCCTTTGCCCCTTTTAACATATATACAATATGTAACTGAACCATCATAAATTTTAATACTGAAAATAAATGCTTGTGACTCCATTTTCTTCCATCTCATTTTCTACCCTAGAATTCAAATCATTCATCTCTCTCATTATTTGCTCATATGGCAGTTCTGAAGTTTAAGTTAGATCTACAGTATTCCTAGATTGGGTTACGTTCAAAATCTTCCATGGATTATCTCATACATTCTTGTTGACCTTGGTTCCACCTGCAACACCTTCCATCAAAGGTGTCCTGATTGCTTCTATTGGGGATTTTAAACCTTTGTCAGCAAATGAAAAATGTTCATTAAAAAAAAAAAGTCTCAGAATTTTTGTTCAAGAAGGGTGGGCTTCTGAATGTCATCTGACAATATCCATCCTTTCTGCTGTATCTTAAAAACTTGTTAGAAACAATCCAGTGATGAAAGGCAGGAGTGAGATGGAAGTTTATTTTCTCCTTTAGTTCCTTAAAGAATTTTCTCCCCTTGTGTGGGGTTATCTATCTATCTATCCATCCATCCATCCATCTATCTACAGGAGGCTAAGGAATGAGGAACCCTCTCTATCAAATTACATCTTAGTTCTTTCCCAAGAGGATTTTTTTCCTTACTTTGGTAGAAATTGAAAACCCAATGAAAATCCTTTAAAATAAATTCCAGAGACCCGTTGTTATCCCTTATGTTTGGAATGCCTTCAAACTATTTAGCTGATGCTTAGGCCTTTCCCCCCTCAAATTACTTTCCATAACTCACCTTTGCATGGGAACCTTTCAAAAAACTATCTGGTTTCAAAGACTTATTGTAATTGCTAGTTCCCTACTGTAAACATACTCAATTGAAGTAGCTATACATTATTTCCCCATTTGCATCCATACTTTTCTTGTTATGAGCTCTTTCTTCTGCATTACATTCATTACAGAACCATTCAATTAAAATTATTTTAGCAATATAAAAAGCACACTATAATTCATAAGCCATCTGTGTATATGGACGAGTTAGATGTCAAAGCAACTGATAAAATACAATAGTTTTTTTTATTCTAGTAAAGATCCTCATTTCTCTCTAAAAACAATTCCCATTTTCTCTGCTTATTTATAACATCAATGTTAGTAAAATGTTCAGCCAATTAATATGTATTGGTACAGGTAGCTCTTAACTTACAACCATCCATTTACAGAAATCCCTTGATTTATGACCAGTTGCTTAAAAATCAAAGTTATGATGGACCCCACTCCCAAAAAACCCAAAAAACCTTACCATCCATTTTTGAAGTTACGGCCACTGCAGTATCCCTTCAGTCATGTGAACAAAATTTGGGAAAATTCACTCTTACAACTCCCCTGCCTATCTGATCTCCCACTGGGTCCCATAGGCCTTCGGTCTACTTTCCCATCCTGCCAGGTCCCACATCCTCCTCCCCACCCCCAATCATTGATGGTTTACTTACATTTTACTATATACCTTCTCCTGGAAGCTCCTGAGAATGCAGTGGGAAAGGAGAGCAGGTTGCTGTGCCCTTCAACATCTGTACGCTACATGGCTGTGTCCCAGAAGCAGGCACCAATTAATTGCAGTCACTCCAAAATTGCAGTGTGATATCAGTTTGGGCAAGCCGTCGTGACAAAATTTGCCATCTTGGGAGCAAAATGTGTCTTGAGAATGCTCTATGATCCTTATTTAGTAGAAGTTGTTTTGTGATCAAATTGAAAAAAAGAAAGGTTTATTTATGTCCAGGATATAATGGAGCTATTTGTTTTTTTTATTTATCAGATTCAGTAGTAAATTCTCTTTGTTGTATTTCTTTTAAACTGACATGTAGATAATAACAACTACATTCAAACATCGTAAGTTTTGTACTTGGGATGCAGTTATATTGGGATGGGGTGAGGAGAAGAACAGTATTATAGAAAGGACATCACTTTTGGGATGGCATTTAGAAAATTAGTATGTGCCATGTACCTGCTAAGGCAAAATAAACTATTGCAAATATCTTTTATTTTTTTAAAAAAATGATCTTTATGCATTCGTATAACAATATTGCATTCTATTCCATCATATTAGATATTAGATTGAGACCAACATGAAATTATGCAAAATGCAATTATGTAACTAATTATTTCTCACTGTTATGAAGGAAATGTTACTATTTTATCCAGCTGTGTTGGACTTTCTTGCTTCTTTTCTGAATTGAATTAAAATTCCACTGTCCACTTTTTGGGTTCTTATAACAGCCAGCCATCTATTCCTGTATATGATTTCTGAATCAAGAATTACCCACAGATTTACTTGTATAAGTATATACTTGGAATATTTTTTCTTATCTAGCTGATGAAATGATCCTTTAAATGAGCAAAAATGGCTTCTCAAATTTAATTATACAGTTCAGGAAACTGGGCAAACTTAGGGAGATTGGGGGAGAGGGGGGGGCTGAGGAAATATTTTGCCAAAGTATTCATTGGGTGGAGGAGAAGTCTTCAAGAGAGTAGTGGACAAATCTTTGTGAAAGTAATATGCAAATCTTAGGAAAATTAATGAATTTTTACCTCATTTGATACCAAATTAAGAAGTCCTGTGGATAAAGGGATGAAAGAAACGAAGTTATAGGGAGGAAGAAGGGTGACATTCAACAACATTTCAGGACCTCTTCACAATTGGATAACTGCTTTCCTGTCAAACAGACAACAAGTGATCAAAATTGGCAATGCTCTATCAAATCCTGTTCCTGTCAAGAGTGGCCTTCCTCAAGGCAGCGTTCTTGGACCAACACTCTTCATACTATACATAAATGATCTCTGTGACCATATCTCAAGTTATTGTGTTCTCTTTGCTGTCGATGTTAAACTATTTAACACCACCAACAATACTACTACCCTTCAAAAAGACCTTGAATTTGTATCCGATTGGTCTAAAACTTGGCAACTGCAAATCTCAACCAGCAAATGCTCAGTCTTACATATTGGAAAAAAGAACCAAAATACTAAATACAAGCTTGATGAACATTACCTTACAGATGACCCCCCACCCTGTTAAAGACCTTGGAGTTTTCATATCAAATGATCTAAGTGCCAAAGCCCACTGCAACTACATAGCAAAAAAGGCTCTAAGAGTTGAAAACCTAATTTTGCATAGCTTCTTTTCCAAAAACTCTACACTACTAACCAGAGCATATAAAACCTTTGTTAGACCTATTCTTGAATACAGCTCACCTGTCTGGAACCCATACCACATTTCTGACATCAACACAATTGAACGTGTCCAGAAATATTTTACAAGAAGAGTTCTCCGCTACTCTGAAAACAACAAAATACCTTATACCACCAGACTTGAAATCCTGGGTTTAGAAAACTTAGAACTCCGCCGACTCCGACAAGACCTGTGCTTAATTCATAGAATCATCTATTGCAATGTCCTTCCTGTTGAAGACTACCTCAGCT
This sequence comes from Ahaetulla prasina, assembly GCF_028640845.1. Classification (NCBI taxonomy): domain Eukaryota; kingdom Metazoa; phylum Chordata; class Lepidosauria; order Squamata; family Colubridae; genus Ahaetulla; species Ahaetulla prasina. The sequence goes on along the minus strand of NC_080540.1, from coordinate 217,161,382 downwards.
TCAATCGCAATAATACAAGAGCAAACAATAGATTTAAACTTAATGTTAACTGCTTCAATCTTGATTGCAGAAAATATGACTTCTGCAACAGAGTTATTAACACTTGGAACACACTACCTGACTCTGTGGTCTCTTCTCAAAATCCCAAAAGCTTTAACCAAAAACTCTCTACTATTGACCTTACCCCATTCCTAAAAGGATTATAAGGGATGTGCATAAGAGCACAAAAGTGCCTACCGTTCCTGTCCTATTGTTTCCTTTCATTATATCAAATTAATATAGTTATTGCATACTTTTGCTCATATATATGCTTATATGATATGTAGATATTTTATGTTGATGCTTGTGTATATTGTTGTGACAAAATAAAATAATAATAAAAAAACTCCTTTTCCCCCCAACAATTTCTCTCTATCTAAAGACATTATACAGCAAATCTGTCTATTTTACCCCTCAAAAGATTTATTTTTTTGGTAAGAAAAAGGATAGCAGCAGCCTTGGGACCCCATGTAAGTCTTACACTTGGGGAAAAAAATATTATCTGCTTTCCTACCATATACAGTAAAGTCTATGAACAATGCAGACTGATTTCACAATAATAAACCTCATCTGGATGTGCTTTTTTAGTATGGCAGTGAAGGCTGCATCATTGGGCAGAAGTGATGGTCATTGCTGCATTGTTTTATTTGGATGCTAATTTAATGCAAAGAATCTCAGCTCTTTGGGTCTAAAATAATCTCGTGTTTTGTTGTCACAGGAATTCAAGCACAGTTTTAATCACGGTCACCAGCTGCTCCTTCTGGCTTTTGAAATAAAGGCTGAATGTAAAGAAAAGGCCTTTGTAGGGCTTCTTGTTTTGTTTTGTTTAAAGACGTGCTTATTGCTGCTTAGTTTGGTGTGACTCTAGTGAGAGTTCACTTCTGCTTGAGTCAATTGCCACTGAAGTGAAAGACTCAAGCACAGATCTCAAGCATCATAAATATACATCAGTCCTTTTTGTGTTGTGCTCAAGGAGTACCTACTTGAACCAACCTTACTGCTGTTATGAAGCCATCCTCCTTTTATATAATGAGGATCGTTTGAGATCTTTGCCAATCATTACTTTGCAGAAGAAATGCACTGTTGCAGAGATCATATTTACTTAGCATTCGTGCCATTAAATATTGCTGTACTAACACAGGTCTTGCATCTCTTCTTCAGTTTAGATTAACTGTAACTGGAAGCATGTGGTTCAGCAACTGTCAAGAATAACTTTAATAGTTTGTGTAGCATCACTGAGGGGGGGGGGAATTGTTCAAATCTGTCCAGTCTGCAAAATATGGCTTTTTAAAAACTCTTGTGTGTTTTCCATATCCCCATTGTTGGTTACTGGTGAGGATGAGTAAACACTATCATAAGACCTGGTTAATAAGCCTTGTGTTATTAGAAGAGGGCAAGATGTCAAAATAGGTAGAAACTAGCTTAATATGCAGTCTGGAGTAAAACATTCAAACACTTTAAAATCCTTTATTGAAAAGGAACAGAGATTGCAGGAAAACCATTCCACTTCTAGCTTTATTTTAACCCAGATCATATAAAAACTATTGATCTGATTCAGATATATGTGCAACCATGACACAGAGCTTATTACTTATTTTGCATGTTTGTATGATGCATTCAATGGAGTAGTTTTCCAAGCCTGGGTTCACTCAGTATATTTGATGTTAAAAATGTTTTTTTTAAGCTATGAAGTGCAGCTTATTCATACATACCTCTAGCCCATGAATCATGACTTATGAACCAAAATGGCTGCATCTACACTATGCTAAACTGAAGTCAAGCAGACTGCCTTATTGCTTAGTGTGTTATGTGAACTTGGTCATGACTATTCTAAGATTTGGAGGCTGGGTTAGATGCACATTGTTTGCATAAACAATAAGAAACCTTACTGGTCCTTCTGAACTTAGTTCTTTCACTGAAGGTTTTGCTGTTTAGATAGGACACAAATACAGATTTTTCTTCCTAGAGCATTGCATTAATTGAGGAATAAATGGCTCTGGGTACCAGATCGCCTTATACTGGGATAAGTGCAGCATTAAAGCAAAAGTTTCTTCTTCTTCATTGTTTGCAATAAAAATAGCAATAGGTTAAGTATTCATGGGCAAAAACATAAAGGAAACACATCTATTTAACTCTCCAGCGTTGCAGTTTTTTCTTTAAAGCATTAAGCACAGTCCAAGGAATCAATAATAGCTAAAGTGCTCAATATGTCAAAATGGAGATGAGCTGACATCAAAAGTGTAAATGAAAGCTGGAGGAGTAACCAGTTAAGGGGGCTTTAAAAAAAAACATTATCTTTGACCATTTTCCCTTTGCTCAGAATTACCCAGAAGTGGAGGGTGGAACAAGGGGGGAAAAATGAGAACATGACCTGCTTTACATCATTCAGTGCATTAGGGAATGCACTGAATGCTTTTTCTAATGCCTTGTTTTTTCCTTGAGTAGGCACTGGCTTGTGTTCCACTTCATTTGACTCTGATGATGAATTTCTAATTAATTTTGGCCCATGTGCATGTGCACTTGGCTACTTATATACTTTCATGCACCACCACCAACATAATGTGAAGCTATGGGCATGGAGTATGGAAATAGAAACAAACGCTCTGAATGAAGGTATCTTTTTGAATTTTCACTCCCTTTTTCAAAGGGTTTCCGACTGCTTAGTCATTCATCTATTATCACCTCTACTAAAAATAAGACTCAAAAGGGAGAAACTGAAATATAAACATATTGCATACAAACCACAACTTGCATGTATGTGTGTACATACATATACACATATATACAAATATATACACATACATACATGTATATATATACAGTACACACATACCTTAAACAAAGCAGAAACAATGCTTTGCATATTCACTTATTTTTTAAAATATATCCATTTAGTGCTCTCAGAAACAATAATAACAGTAAGCCAATCTTCACTTGAGATTTTGCCTCCTTGTGTCTCATAATTGATGTGTATGATATAGCTGCCGGTTAGTAATTCTGAAATTTTCATTTCTCTTTACTGATAATTTGCAGATTCCTTTTAATGAGCCCTCTGCAAATCAGACTTGATTTGATTCATGCTGGAGAATTAAGAGTCAAGAAGGATATGACTGGATTTGAAATTGCAGTCTGAGATTCAAGGACAAAGTAATTCCTTTAAATATTTCAAGATTCCTTTTTCGGTTTTGAAAAAAAGTGATCAAATAATAGAGAGGCATTAAAATGTCTACAGCATTGTCCCTCCTCCTCCTCCTCCTCCTCCTCCTCCTCCTCCTCCTCCTCCTCCTCCAATTGGAGGACAGATACTTTAGGGCCGTGATGATGAACCTTTTAGGCTCAACATGTCAACATGTCAAAAAACTTGAAAATGACTAACTTCAATCTGCTGAAATGTCTCATATATTATATGTATGTAGGTATGTATGTGTGTATGTATGTATGTATGTATGTGTATGTAGGTATGTATATATGTGTGTATTTGTTTTCTGAGGTTTTCACGGGTGTTTGTATATAGGTCTTTGGTTGTTCGGGTTTTCTCCCGTGTAAAATTGGAAGTGTCTTGGCGACGTTTCGACGAAGTCTCATTCATCATCTTTTTTTTTTTTTGTGTGATCGCAGCTGCACGAAGCAGAAGCACGAAGCTGAAGCCTGAAGATGACGAATGAGACTTCGTCGAAACGTCACCAAGACACTTCCAATTTTACACGGGAGAAAACCCAAACAACCAAAGACCTATATGTGTGTATGTACATACTTAGACACACACACCTCAAACAAAATAGAAACAATTCTTTTCATGTTCACTTATTTTTAAAATATAGCCAATCATGTGATCCCCAAGAACTGCCACACACTGCTTGCCTTTAAGTTCTTTGTCTGTGTACAGGCCCTTGCAGCCTACCTGAGGCAATTCCGCGTCACATAAAGCCTTTGTTCTTGAAGTGGCTTTGGAAAATGCTCTTCCATGGCTTCTTCAGCTCTGAAAACCACCCAAAAGTAACTTTCTGGGAGGCTGAGATAGTCACACACTCTCATGCAATTTCTAGAGGGTGCAGAGGTAGCGTGAGAGCACACCCCATTCTCCCACGGCCTCTGCAGCCTCCCAAAATTGCACAAAACCAGGGTGTGCTTTCAAGAAGGGCACAGAGAAAGAAGCTGGCCACCTTCTATTCTTAAAAGCAATAAAGGTTTAGGTCAGGATCTGTTTCTGCCTACCACCCATTCATTCACTGTCAAAATAATGAAGTCTGTTCAGTCGTGCAGATTGTGAAAGGAAATTTTAACTCAAAGAAGCCCACTGAATTGGTCAGCTTTGAGGCGCATTTCAATTTTTAATAGCTGAGTTGAACTCCGTATTGTGAGGGTAGTAGGTAACACTTGGTATTATACAGTAGCATCAAGTGTATGTGGCCGCGGTGGCTCAGTGGCTAAGATGCTGAGCTTATTGATCAGAAGGTCAGCAGTTCGAATCCCTAGCGCCACATAATGGAGTGAGCTCCTGTTACTTGTCCCAGCTTCTGCCAACCTAGCAGTTCGAAAGCACATAAAAAATGCAAGTAGAAAAATAGGAACCACAGGGCCTCTGTGGCTCAGACTGGTAAGACAGTCTGTTATTAACAGCAGCTGCTTGCAATTACTGCAGGTTCAAGTCCCACGAGGCCCAAGCTTGACTCAGCCTTCCATCCTTTATAAGGTAGGTAAAATGAGGACCCAGATTGTTGGGGGCAATAAGTTGACTTTGTATATAATATACAAATGGATGAAGACTATTGCTTGACATAGTGTAAGCCGCCCTGAGTCTTCGGGGAAGGGTGGGATATAAATGAAAAAAAAAAAAACTTTGGAGGGGAAGGTAACAGCATTCTGTGCGCCTTTGGCATTGATTCATGCCGGTCACATGACCACAGAGATGTCTTCGGACAGCGCTGGCTCCTTGGCTTTGAAACAGAGATGAGCACCACCCCTAGAGAAGGAAATGACTAGCACGCATGTGCGGGGGAACCTTTCCTTTTACCAAGTGTAATTTCCTATTAATGCAAGAGACAGCAAAGTTTTGAGACTTGAGAAAGTGAATGACACCCAAAGCAATGTCAAGCTTACCCCCTGAAAAAAGTTCAGGCATCAAGTTTAATGAGTTGATAAAACTCACTGGCCAGCCCTTAATTCAATGTCAGAGGCCCTATTGCACCGCTCAACTCCATTTCAGTTCTTTCTCGCCATGGAAAAGTTCCAACATTGCACATTGCCCGGAACAATCCCAGAAGCAGCAGAAAAAGGCATCCAGTTGTAAAACTTGATTCAAATTTGATTCACTGCATTGAAGTAGGCCTCCATGTCAGTTCACAAATTTGCTTTAATGGGGTAATTCAGCTGAAGCTTCTTTGAACCTAAGCATGCCTTCAAAGCTTTCTATAACCCCATTTTTGTGGCAATGGTTTTCCATCCTTATACGTTTTTTTAAATCAGAAAAGCTCTTTAATATTATGAGTGGTATTCCTGGGAATGGCTTCAGCCACCTTGTTCCTGAGTTCATCTTTAATTTTGGGCATTAGGATTCTGGAAGACTCTGTTGGGAAGAAATTATTTTTGTGGAGTGATGCGCACAGTTGGCTGTTTGCATGCTCAGCCATGATTTTCTATCACTTTTGAATGTAATAGGGACAAAGCTCTGCAGTTGCAAATGGCTGCAGAGATTTTTTCTGTTAAATTATCTGTAAGAATGATCTCATAAAGCTATAGTGCCGGACACAATAGTATCCTTTTGTGGTCCTGCAAGCAGAGGAAAGAAATCAACAGTTTTCAGGGTAAGGAGAGAGAGTCTCAGTAGCAGCTGTTGGTCCTTTTAAAGATGAGAAGGCAGAGATCATGTTTCCTTGACAATTTTCCCTCCTCTATTTAAAGTGTCTTCTCTTTCAACCTTACTCTTCTGCCTTACTGGGGGATATTTATAGTAGTAGTTACTCTTCTTTATCCCTACTCCACCTTTGAAGGAAATGTTTTCCAAGCTTTCCCAATTTTCTTTTTTCACCCTCCCCAACCAAATTATTAGAAAACTAACTAAATGGCATCACTCTGCTTAACAATGAATTCCCACAACACTGTCAAATAATTTACCAAGACTGTATTACTATTATTCCTCTCTTCCTTACTAGTACCTATCTCTTCCCAATTATTACTATAACCATGTTTCTTGTATCTTTCAATTTATATTGGTTTTATTTATTTCCTAGTACGATTTGATAGCTTATTAGAAACTGTGACTCTCACTAAGTGTCGTATCTTTTTATTCTTGATGAATGTATTTTATTCTCCTTATGTACACTGAGAGCATTTGCAGCAAAGACAAATTCCTTGTGTGTGCAAACACACTTGGCCAATAAAGAATTCTATTCTATTCTAATTGTGTGCAATTTCCAGTTGAGTCTGCACCCAGCTCACTCCCAATCAATTCCTCTACCCAGATCAGAGCAAGCAGGCACACCACTCAGTTCAACCAGCAATGTGTATGTATGTATGTATATATGTATGTTTCTAAAACATCAGTAAACATCAAAAAAACAGTTAACTGGCAAAAACAGGATCAAAGGGAGGCAAAGCTAGGATGAAAGAACATGAAGAAGTAACAATGTACAATTCACATTGTCTATATCTTTATATCAAAAAGGCACAAACTTTCCAGAGCTACAGGAAACAATCCAGTAGAGAGGGTCCAAAAGGGAGGGGGCTTGGCTTATTCCTGCCTTAACCCTTTTATGTACATAATACATCCAAACAGAGATGGAAAGAAAGACACCAGTTGAGCCCTCGATTCTGCACCATTAAACAAACAGTTTGTGGGCAAAGATAATACAGCCAACATTCCCCTTCTCATCATCTATACACAACAAATTGTGCAACATGGAGTTATACCACCATGCACCAATTCAAATGAGTCCCAATGCTTCTCTCAGCCTAAAAAAGGATTGTGGGCAGTAGTTTGGTGAGGGAATCAGTTCAGCAGTGAGTTTCAATTCTGTTCACTAACAGTTTGCTTGTGGCTGCACGTGCGTGCACGCGATGCTTCTGCGCATGCACAGAGATGTCCAGGCAGGTGGGAAGGGCCTCCCGCTGCTACTGGTTCACCCGAACCCACCACTGCATCAGTTGTGCAGTACGGTTAGACCCTTGTCTTGCACATCAGTCACTTACTACAATTTAACATATCTGTGTTTCATACTGGGGATAGACTGCTTTATGTCTATAGTTTTTATACATCCTATTTCTTCTCTCTCTCTCTCTCTCTCTCTCCCTCTCTCTCTCTCTATATATATATGCGTGTGTGTGTGTGTGTGTGTGCGTGCGCGCACGCGCGCACCTCCTTAAAAATATGTATCTCCTGCGGTTGATATGCTGTCAAACTTATCTTCAGTCCAATTTGAATCTCTATGTCCAATAAATATTGGATGATTAATTGCAGGCAGTTCTAAATTAAAGTCCATAGTTAATTTTAAGTATCTGCCTAATGTTTTTACTCCTGTCTACTCCTCCTGTTTGGCTCACTGACCTTTCTAGTTAGCAGTTCGACAGCATTAGCTTTGTCAGGACTACCTATGGTTGTGATGTATAGTAGTTACCCCCGCAGCTGTCCTATAGTCATCATTACATGCCAGCTTGATTTGGTTTCTTCTTTTTTCTATAGATATCCAACTTTCATGGATGTATTTTACTTCTTTCTCTCATTGTTATCTGGAAACTATGATCGTTTGTTTTGGTAGTGCAAGTACCTTCCATTTTTTGTCCAGTTCCGTGATAGCGGCTAGCATCTTCAAGATGTTTTACTGTCATTTCTTTATTCAACCTGTTCACTTTTTCCAAATAGTCTGTTTTGTCCTTTACATGTACAATGAAAATACCAAGATAAGAGATTGTACAGAGGTCTTCCATGTTTAACTCCGCAATATAAAAATGGCGCTGTTTTTCCTTATTCAAAATCCCGGTTATGCAATATTTGATTTGATTTATTAAAGCATGCCTTGGTTACTTCTTTTAGTTCATATGGGCATTTTCCCAACGATTATTCTTTCCTTGGCTATTCAAAATTTGTTTAGCATATGTAAATCTCCTCTTTCAGATCACCATGCAGAAAGATTGTTTTAATACTGTACTGTATCTTTGTCTGCCACTTGACATTTGCGTAAATGCTGCTACACTTTCTAGTATTCAGATATTTGCATGCTTAACTATTGTGCAAAAAAAAAAAAGTCATAATCCTCCACACGTGATTGTGTGTGTGAGATCCTTTGCTATAATCAAGCTTTATGGCCTTGCAGATTTTCATAAGCATTATGCTTTGTTTTGAAAAACCCACTTATAGCCATGCCTTTTTTTTGCTCTTTGGGTGTTCTTTTAGAATCCATTTTTTGTTTTTGTTCTTGTGCAAGGATTCCTTTTCTTCCCATGCAGTTTCCCTCCATTTCTTTTCATGAATTGAGAATGAGCACATTTTCTTCAGCGGGATTCCTTTATCAGATGTTTGAAGTCTTCTGAACTGTAATTGTGGGTCTGACCTTGTATCAGAGGTCTTTCTAATCCTATCTGATTTCTCTCAGACTTATTCCCACTCTCATAATATCTTCAGACTGTACAATGTCATGTTATTAATATTGTATTAATAATAGTACTATTTGCTTCTCTTTGTGACTATCCTGGAAAAATCCTGGTGCTGTTGGTTTGCACAAGTATCTGTAAATATTGCAGCTTACCCAAGATTGTTCTTCTGTCTTCAATAAAATGAGCAACGTGGCATGTGTTTATTTCTCCAGTTTTTAAGCAAAAAGAAAAAAAAACCCTATAGACTTTTGTTCTTAATTGAGTGATAACTGCAAGACCCTAATTATTATGCTTTGTCGCACAGCCAGCCAGATATTTAGACTATGGTTGCCATTTTTGTCCACCTATTGTTATTGTTATTGGATTCTGCAATTTAATTTATTCTTTTTTTTTGGTTTCGGAATATATAGGATAGTTAAGATTTATATTCAAATATGTTTAGGAGTGATTGTGTCAGCTCCCATTCCATCGCTCATATGAGATTTTACCTACACAAGTTGTTGGCAAATAGTTTTACAGATCTGTAGCTATGATTTGTCCTTTCCTGGTAATCTTGAATCAATCAGTAAGTATTTTACCATGTAAGTATTTTACTATGCTTAGCATGCCAACCCTACTTTATTCAGGTTCTAGCTTAATGTTTTTCTTTCATGTTTTATGCTCCTATTCTTCAAGTATTTTTCAAGTTTGTAGCTGTGTAATATTATCTCCACTATCAGATCTTAATATATTAATTTTTATGTTGAGCTTGTTTTCTGTGTAAACAAAGTACGGTTTGAATTTCTTAAATATTCTCTTACTGGTTAAGAGAAGAGCTGTGCTTTGAGTGATAGTCTGTGAATATTAGAATGTAGTTTCCCGCCTTTCATTTTGGTTGACATGGTACCACAAATATCTGAAAAAATAAATTTCAATGGCTGGCTGATTTATTTGAATTTAAGTCCAGGAAAACTATCTTTTTCCTTCTGCTTTTAAAGAATGCATTTTGATTCCCCTTATTTCTTGCAAGGACAAATATTCAAACCAATAAATCCTCAACCTTTATTTTTTTTTAATAGCAGATTCATCTCTGTGACTAAATCATCAATGCCATTCTGCAAGTTTATTATGCATGCTGCCATTCTGCTTTAGGCTGCATACATTCCAGCAAATTAACTTCTTTGTGCTTTCCTTCCAACATTACTCGATGGTCTTTTACAATAGTGCAAAGTCCATTTTTAAACACAATGTTACAGCCATGTTACATAAAAAAACCCAGGCTTGTAATCTGCATCCAATCTGCTATATCATATCATTCTTGGAATATTCCTTCTTTTATTCTTATCAGGCATTTCAGTTCAATACAGCCTCTTTTACATATATCTGTTGACATACTATTTGTTAACTCAAGTATTCCTTGATAGGATTCTTAAAGGCTTGTAAGTATGTATGTGTATGTGTATAAATATACTAATATACTCCGCCCTTGTTTTTGCAATTTCAATACGTTTTTTGAACACTTGATTTTAATCTCTCTCTCTCCCTCTCTCTCTCTCTCTCTCTCTCTCTCTCTCTCTCTCTCGTCTTAGTTCTATAAGACATGCATACTTTTTTAATATGTCCCTTTATAATACAGAACTGATATATTACATTTCTTCCTTTTATCTAGTTTACAAAATGGTCTTCCAATTGCCTCATTCAGATCCTGCTGATGCCTCCAGTTTGGCAATTATATTCTCAAGGAAAATTTCATCATGGGGTTCTTAATAGTTTTATGATAATGATCTTGATTACACTTCCTTGATTAAATCATCAGAAAGATTTACATTGCTTTGTTTTAGTATCTTCTGAATAGATAGTCTTGTACATGTTCTGCTGAAATTTCATTCCTTAATAATTTTAAATGTATATGTTTTCTGAGCATCAAAATATTGTGGCTCATCCCTGAACATGCACAGGTATGTTATAGCTTGTCCCAGATCTCCTTTCCTGAAGGACAACTTTGGATCAACTTTAAGTTCCACGTTCAACTTCAGAATTTTTCATTAAACTATTACTTTTCATCCAGATTAGAATGACTAGAGCTTCTTCTGGACATGGCATCTCCATAACCCCTAAGTGGCCTGGCTTTTTAAATCCATCCAAGCTCCATTTTTTCCAAGGATGTGAATATTCTGGTTTCAATGTCACTGCCATTTTCAAAAATATTTTGTAAATTTGTGGGCATGTAAATGGTTAAATTGGTTAAATTGTCTTAATCCCTAATGCATATCCATGATTTGTTGGCTCTGAGTGCTGTTTCAGCTATGTGCATGGCCAAGCAACTGGAAATAAATTGGGATGTTTATTTGATTAGAGTATTTTGGGCTGCCCAGATTTTAGTTCTGGCTCCCTGCTGGGTCCGCAACGTTTCAGTTGCAAAAGTGCTCTAATTTCCAATTTAGTTTCACCTACAAAACTCCCAGACATGCCCTGGATTCAAAGAGCAAGTAGTATAACATGCCACACAATTCAGCAAGCAAAGATATAGCTTAATGTTTGTTATACATACACATCCATCAAAAAGAGTGAACTGGCAAAAATGGGACAAAAAGGAGGAAAAAGCTGAGTTATAGAGAGAGATGAATAACAGCAAGAATTTTGCATTATCTATGTTAGAAGCACAGAGCTTTCCAGAATCAATGGAAACATTACTTTTGGTAATTAGCATGGACAAGGGCAAAGGGAGGGATGCTTTTTTTTGTACTTAACAGTGCCAGAGCAGAGGGGGAAAGTAGGACACTAGGTGATCCCTCATGTGTTCTGCTCCATTAAAGAAACAGTTTGATGGAAAGAGATGATGTATCCAATCCTAATAACAAAATCGCTTACGTATTGACACATTGCACTAACTTCATGATTCATTGAAAATTATTTGTTTAATACAGGTAGTCCTTGATTTACAATAGTTCATTTAGTGACCATTCGAAGTTACAATGGCACTGAAAAAAGTGATTTATGACTGTTTTCACACTTACGATCATTGCAGCATCCCCATGGTCATATGATCAAAAAATTCTGGCGTTTGACAACTGGCTCATATTTATGACGTGTGATCAACTTTTGTGACCTTCTGACAAGCAAAGTCAGTGGAGAAACCAGATTCACTTTTAACAACCGTATTACTAACTTAAGAACTGCAGGGAATCACTTAACAACAGTGGCAAAAAGCTTGTCAATGCGGCAAAACTAACATAGCAAATGTTTCACTCTGCAATCAAAATTTTGGGCTCCATTGTGGTCGTACATTGAGGACTACCTGGACTCATCCAGAACGTTAAGTGATGAACCATGGATACATTTACACAATATGCTTAGCAAAATCTCAACATGGTTTAGTGTGATAATGAGAATAGTGCTTTCCTTCATTAGTAAGTTGTTGAGGATGTGTAGACAAAAGAGAAGTAGCTGTTTGTGTAATGTGAGAAATAGACACAGAAGCATTTGTCTTGACCTGTAAAGAAGGACAGAGACGGTTTCTGGAGGACAGAGGGGTAACTGGGAAGATCAGATGACTTATAGGAGAAATGAGAAAAGGAGAAAAGCTTTGTACCAGAAACTTCTATTGCTCCAAAGCAGCAACAAAGGAGAGCAAAGCAAAAATAACAGAAATAACAAATCCGCAAATCGGATGGTGCACTTCCTGAGAAGCTGAAGCTTAAAAATTTTGGCAGAACTAGCATGAGCCATCACCTCTCTGGACTAAGACGTAGATAATAAATATAGATATTAGATGGGCCCTGGAGTTCATGGGCATCAAACAAACTGCAATGGTTGAAATTGCAATCCTCTTCTTGTATTAAGTTCTGTGGGTATGCATAACATCTAAGCAAAGGGGGAGTTTGACCCTGTGGCTCCCGAGGACATGGACAGGTTGCTGGGTAGGTTGAATGCCACCACGTGTTTACTGGACCCGTGCCCCTCCTGGCTGGTGCTGGCCACTCGGGAGGTGACACGAGGCTGGCTCCAGGCGATTACGATCGCTTCTTTGGTGGAGGGTGTCTTCCCGGCCGCCTTGAAAGAGGCGGTGGTGAGGCCCCTCCTTAAGAAGCCTTCCCTGGACCCGGCTGTTTTAGGTAATTATCGTCCGGTCTCCAACCTTCGCTTTGCGGCGAAGGTTGTAGAGAGTATGGTGGCATATCAGCTTCCCTTGCACCTGGATGAAACTGTCTATCTAGACCCGTTCCAGTCCGGTTTCCGACCCGGTTACAGCACGGAGACGGCTTTGGTCGCGTTGGTAGATGATCTCTGGAGGGCTTGTTGTTCCTCTGCCCTGGTCCTATTAGACCTCTCAGCGGCTTTCGATACCATCGACCATGGTATCCTGCTGCGCCGGTTGGGGGGATTGGGAGTGGGAGGCACCGTTTATCGGTGGTTCTCCTCCTATCTCTCCGACCGGTCGCAGTCGGTGTTGACAGGGGGGCAGAGGTCGTCCCCGAGGCGCCTCACTTGTGGGGTGCCGCAGGGGTCGATTCTCTCGCCTTCTGTTTAACATCTACATGAAACCGCTGGGTGAGATCATCAGTGGTTTCGTGTGAAGTATCAGCTGTATGCGGATGATACTCAGCTGTATTTTTCTACACCGAACCACCCCAACGGTTATCAAGTGCTGTCCCGGTGTCTGGAGGCCGACGGGTCTGGATGGGGAGAAACAGGCTCAAGCTCAATCCCGCCAAGACAGAGTGGCTGTGGATGCCGCATCCCGCACAGTCAGCTAACCGCGGCTGAACATCGGTGGCGAGTCATTGGCCCCGATGGAGAGGGTCCGCAACTTAGGCGCCCTCCTGGATGAACGGCTGTCTCTAGAAGAGCATTTGACGGCCGCTCCAGGAGAGCGTTCTACCAGGTTCGCCTGGTACGCCAGTTGCGCCTTTCTGGACCGGGATGCCCTATCCACGGTTACTCACGCACTCGTGACGCCTCGCCTGGATTACTGCAATGCTCTCACATGGGGCTCCCTTGAGGGGCATCCGGAGGCTACAGTTAGTCCAGAATGCAGCTGCGCTGGTGATAGATGGAGCCCTCGTGGCTCCCATATGACACCTATCCTGCGCAGACTGCACTGGCTTCCTGTGGCCTTCCGGTGCGCTTCAAGGTTTTGGTGACCACCTTTAAAGCGCCCATGGCATTGGGCCGGGTTATTTACGGGACCGCCTACTGCGACCGAATACCTCCCACCGTCCGTGCGCTCTCACAGAGAGCGTCTCCTCAGGGTGCCGTCAGCGAGGCAATGTCGTCTGGCGACGCCCAGGGGAAGGGCCTTCTCTGTGGGGGCTCCCCCCCTCTGGAACGATCTACCCCCCGGACTTCGTCAGCTTTCGGACCTTCGGACCTTCCGCCGCGGGCTTAAAACATACTTATTTAATTGTGCAGGACTGAGCTAGATTTTAAATTTTGGGTTTTAAATTGGGTTTTATTTCTATTTTTAATTGGACGGGCTTTAGAATAAGTTTTTTAAATGTTTTATATTGTATTTATATTTTATTTATCTGTTTTTAGTGCCTGTAAACCGCCCTGAGTCCCTTGGGAGATAGGGCGGTATATAAATATGATTAAATAAATAAATAAATAAATAAAATAAAAGTCCTGAGTCAGCAGGCTCTTCCACTTCCAATCCAACCAAGCGATACAAAGTACCTTCTGACAGAAAATCACCGTTCAACACCATCTAACCACCCTGTTAGTGTGATCTTCAAACACACACTGATTTGGCCACCCTGATCCATGGAGTGGCAAAGAGAAACGTTCACAAGTCAGTCTTCATTAACAAGCAACGGTGTTTTCAAAACTGGCTGCACAGACTATGAAATCTTGGTATCGGTACTATCTTTTTAAACAAGGTAATTCTGGACATTTTATTCAGGAGAAATGTGGTAAACACCTTTTCTCATCATATGAATGGCCCTTCAGTTCTTAACCTTGTCAGCGATGGAGCTGGGAGCTAATCCATACTTGTAGAGAGTAACTAGTTTGGGAAAGCTGATGTCAGATTCCAAGAGAAAATGATTCTCTTTTTTACTACTCCAGAGGGACCTATTACATATTTCCCAGTATGTCTACTGGAACATATTATGAATCCACTGAAATAAGATCCTGTGATTAAATACTCCCTGGGGGTTCTTGTGAAAAATGGAAAAACAATACTAGGTGATACCTGCAATCCTTAGACCATTGTGAGTTTGTTGGTTGTTTTTCTCTTTTCTTTTCTCTTCCTTTCCCTTTCCCTTTTCTTTTCCTTTTCCTTTTCCTTTTCCCTTTCCCTTTCCTTTCTTTTCTTGCTCCCTGAATCGATCCTTTCTTTTCCCAGTGCTTTACTCTAGGCTCAAAGTCAGCCAGCTTTGAAATAGTTAATGCATTTATACTTGAAATAAGTGAGAAGGATCTGTCGATCAAGAGCCTATAATGCTTCATGGCAGTTTTGCTGATAATTCAAGTCTTCTGAATCTTGTACAGTACAGTTACATTTAGAATTGCAAACTACAGTTTAAATAATTCCAGGAACAGGTAGGATCTCTTTTTAATTGCTTCTAGGAGAAAGCAAGCATAGAATCTTGTGGCACCTTAAAGGCCAACTTGTAACATGAACTTTTGTGGATGAAAGCCCCTTCTGTCAACAGTATGAAGTATTATTGAAATATTATCCTCCTTTCTTTCTCTGGCATTCATAGATAGAGAGATAGAGAGATGGAGATATATAGATCTATAGTAGTTCTAAGAAAGTGGATGTATGTATATCTCTGATACATACACATATAGGTTTGATCTAAGACACTCATACGTTTGTTGCTTGAAACAACAGAAGGTGGAACACACACACACCCTGCACCAAAAATCAGAAGAAATGATCTTGTTCCCTTACTTATGGAATCATTACTTACATAGATGAATAAATGGCACTTACAATTATAGGCTTTAATGAACAGATTTTGCTCCCAGATATAAAAGAGGACTCTGGAAGTATATTCTGAAAGGCACATGCTGTGATCAAGATGCCTCATGCCACTAAAAAGAAAATGATGTTAGTTTGGGTGAATTTTCATACATTGGGTGAGTTTTCATACATTAGCTTTAGTTTCATTCTCATGGTGAAGAAAAAAATGGGAGAATGGTGGGTGATGATGACTAGAAAGGAAACCAAAATATAAATTGATCCACAGAACTATAGAAATTATTATATTGTTTTCATTCTGTAAATGTCTAAATATAGTTATATATAGGTATACAAAATTGCTTTTCAATGTGAGAACTGAAGCATAAGTGATGGCATAAAGAGAACTGAAAACATACCCTGCCACAACACAGATTTTAAATATTAATCCTACGAAAATCAACATATGTATATTTACATGTGTGTATTTCTTCAACTATATATGTAGTTCTGGGTGATTTAAGACTAGACCCAACTTACCTCAATGGATTGTTGTGTGAATAAATTGGAGTAGAGATGTTGCTTCGAGATTTGGGGGTGGGGGGGTGGGAGAAAATAATAACTAGTTATCAAATACAATCTTATATTTATCCAGAACATAGTAAAACTAATTGACTCACAATAATATGAAGCACATATAGCTGTATCATATGGGAAGCTGCAGTGCAATGCTTGTTAATACAGTATGTTATGTTATATCATTACATTTTATTCCATCACAACACATTAATTATACCATATCACATTACATTGCATGTCATATTTATTAGATTATATTCATACCTTATCTTATCTCACCTTCTTTTACCTTAACTTTCCTGTGCAGAATCCCAGTCCATTTTTGTTTAATTTCTTCTTCTTAACAATCTCAGTATCAATTGGATAAATTTGCCCTATAAATTTATTTCAAAGCACTCACAATATCATTAATATAATTACAATTATTTGGTTAGTTTAGCTTGTTTAGTGATCATTCAAAGTTATAACACTGAAAAAAGTAACTTATGACCAGTTTTCACATTTACGACCTTTGCAGTATCCCCATGGTCATGGGATCAAAATTCAGGCACTTGGCAACTGGCATGTATTTATGATAGTTGCACGGTCTTGGTGTTATGTGATCCCCATTTGTAACCTTCCCAGATTGTACACTTCCAACAAGCAAACTCAATGGGGGAAACCAGATTCACTTAAAGACCATATGATTCATTCACTTAACAACTGCAGTGTTCATTTAACAAAAAAGGTTGTAAAATGGAACAAAACTTATAACTGCCTTGCTTAACAATGGAAATTTTGGATTCAGTTGTGGTCGTATGTTGAGGACTACCTGTAGTGAGGTTCATTTTCTTTGTCTTGAAATTAAATCTCATTTGTAGCTTTTTTAATGAGATGAAATGTACAATGATGTAATCTGTTTTAAATTGTTTTGGTAGAATATATTATTGTCAGTCAGATTGAGCCACCCATTTTAAAGCTTTTGACTTACTAGTAAGTTTGGAATGATACGCACTATAATATATAAAAGAGGCATTCTGGCTTTTTCAGCGTGTTTCTCCATTGCCTGATGCTTGAACTTCCAGAAGTATTCTTGTGTTTCATTGAGACTCCCATAGTATATTTTATTTTTTGAACAGTCCAGATAATTTGATCTGGTTATAATTCATAGTCAGTTTTATTATTCTGGAGAAATTTTACATGAAGGCTGAGGTCAGCCTTGAATCAACTTCACTCAAACTTCAGGACAAAAGATTTACAACTTTTCTCTGATCAAAAGCTACATTTCAGTAGCATACCTAGGATAAAAAAGTTGTCTGGGTTTGGTTGAAAACAATGCAATATAATATAATTGAAGTAACTTAAAACCCAAGTAATTAGATCCAGTTAACATTATTACTCCCCATGATTTCCTGTAATAGAAACCACCAATTTACTAATTTTAAGTGGAATTTTTGCCAACTTAATCAACCCTCCTACCTTCATCTGAATTTAGATGGCATCAAATATTTCTTTTCATTTTCATGTTAAGAGATAGACAAGCTGCTCTTAGAATATCATGTCCAGTATAAGCAATACTGGTTTTCTTCCCGGAAATATTTTATAAATGTCTGTGGCTTACTTGATCAGAATATTATCTTGTTTATTATTACAATTTGCAATATTAGTATGCTGCATTCGCACTGTGCTTATGCTTGATAAGCAACATTACGAATTTGCTATTCCAATTCCATAATTATTTTAATGGAAAATCAGACAAGTGATAGAGATCAAATATGAACAGGTACTTATAGTGCATGATAGGAGATGTAATAAACATTTTATAGTTCATTGGCATTAAGAAGGAGATAGTAAAAGAAGATATATTTTACATGAATATTAATTCTTTTTAAAGAAAAATAACATGGAATTGAATGTCACAGCTCTATCCTGTTTATCATTTACTGCAATTTTCCCACTTCAATAAATACTTGCTTAGAGCCAATTTCACATGCCAAAAATATTGCTGTTGCTAATCTGTCTTTCATCAGTTTAAACCTAGCATGAATTGTTCTTAAATGAAGCCAAATATATTGAAAAACATAAACAGGAAAACAGTGCTGTTTTTGGAATATGCAAATGTAATGCAAATATAGACCAGATAGAACAAAGTATATCTGAGCAGTTTTCTTTCAGAGAAAATATATGGAATGCCAGATGAACCATGTAAGGAGCACGGAGAATTTATTCAAACATGTTTGTTTCTTAAGTCATGATGAATTCCTCATCTAGTTTGGGTTCATTCTAGGGATCAAAGGCCAATTTAACTTTTTGCTGATGAATGAGCCGTAAATAAATCATCTACAGTAATAGTCTTTCTTGTACTGTCTGCTATTATTCTGGTTGCTTTTTTTTTACAGTGGCTCATTTTCTTAACTTCATTTTTAAGTTTATAAGACTATCTCTGTTAAATAAGAGTAAAAATCTATTTAGAACCAAATCCTGTGTTCACCACGCAGTGGCATCCCAAAGTTGATTTTTCAAGCGACAAATGGATTGTCTTGTTTTTCTTAGAAAACGTTTTGCTTCTCATCCAAGAAGCTTCTTCAGCTCTGACTGGATGATGAAGACAATTGGTCATTTGCAAGGGATATAAATCCTTCCATTCCCCACCATCCAGACAGAGCTGAAGAAGCTTCTTGGATGAGAAGCAAAGTGTCTTCAGAGAAAAACAAGGAAGCCCAGTTGCCTCTTGAAAAAGCACCTTTAGGACACCCATGACTGAGAATCTCCATAGACATGCAGTGGGATCCACAGGGGCGATCAAAACAGGCAATATTGCAGATGTGGCAGTATGATCCAAGACCCACCTGTTTTGCATGTGTCTTGACATCATGTACAAAGACACAAAGCTTTACTAGTAATACAATCCTTGCCATCTTACCTGTTTTGATCACCTCCAGAGACACAGTTGCCATCACAGCCAATCTACTTCCTCTTATCCAGAAGCAGAACAGACCATTTCTATCTGGGTTATTTAGTGAATACATTGGTCTGATCTCTTTTTAAAACTATCTACACCAAAGAATACCAGGAAACTCTTAATATATATAAGCAGCAACCTTATTTTTATTTATTTATTTATTTGTCAAGAACATATTAGGTAATAAGTATAAGCATGGATTGGATACATAAAATAGATACAAATAGAACAAACATTAGGACAGGGACAGAAGGCATGCTGGTGCACTTATGTACGCCCCTTACAGACCTCTTAGGAATGGGGTGAGGTCAAAAGTAGCCAATCTTAGGTTAAAATTTTGGAGGTTTGGGGATGAAACCACAGAGTCAGGTAGTGCATTCCAGGCAGTCGTATTTTCTGCAATCAAGTTTGGTGCGGTTTACCTTAAGTTTGTATATATTGTGTGCTCATGTATTGTTGTGGTTGAAGCTGAAGTAGTGATTGATAGATAGGATGTTGAAGCAGATAATATTATGAGCTATGCTTAGGTCATACTGAAAGCAGTGTAGCTCTAAATTTTCTAAGCCCAGAATTTCAAGTCTGATGACAAAACATATTTTGTTGCGAGCAGAGGAGTGGAGGACTCTTCTTGTGAAATATTTCTGGACATGTTCAATTGTATTAATGTCTGATATGCAGTGTGGGTTCCAGACAGATGAGCTATATTTGAGAATTGGTCTAGTAAATGTTTTGTATGCTCTGGTTAGTAGTGTGATATTACTGGAGAAGAAGTTATGCAATATTAGGTTTACATCTCTTAATGCCTTTTTGGCGATGTTGTTACAGTGGGCTTTGGCACTTAGATCATTAGATATGAGTAGTCCAAGGTCCTTGGGTCATCTACAAGGTTATGTCCACTCAGCATGCATTTTGTGTTCTGGTTCTTTTTGCCAATGTATAGACAGAGCATTTGTTGGTTGAGATTTGGAGTTGCCAATTGTCTGACCATTCCGACACAAAGTCAAGGTCTTTTGAAGGGTAGCAGCATTGTTGGTTCTGTTAAATAGTTTTACATCATCACCGAAGAGAACGCAGTTGCTTATAATATGATTGCAAAGATCATTTATGTATAGTATGAAGAGTGTGGTCCTAGAACGCTGCCTTGGAGAAAATCGCTATTAACAGGTGCAGGCTTTGATAGGGCGCTCCCTATTTTGACCACTTGTCCATTTGACAAGAACACAGTCATCCAATTATGTAGGGGTCCGGACATGGCATAGGATTTTAGTTTTAGAAGTAATTTATCATGTACCACTGAATCAAAGGCTTTACAGAAGTCTATGTAAATTGCATCTATTGCTTTGCCCTGATCTAGATTTGTAGTCCATATGTTTTTGCAGTGTAGAAGTTGTAGATTACAGGATATTTTTTTCTGAAAAAAAGTTTGTATTTATCACTAAGATAAATGCAAACAACAACAACAACACAATACCACCACAAAAAAGGAAAAAGAACAAGATCTTGGAGATTATGCATATCTGCTGTCACTGGGGTCTGTGTTAAACAGTACCCCATTTTGCTTAAAAAGAAAACTTTGTACTAGAAATCAGAATCACATTCTTGATACCCCGATACAAGTTTTATAGAACCTTGTGAGCTGCCCAGAGTTGTGCTCTAAATAGGCAGCCATACAAATCAATCAATCAAATAAATAAATAGAATAAATAAATAAATAAAGAGAAGAATACTCCATTCCTCTACTCACAATAGAATCCCTTATGCAACCAGGCTCAAAATTTTGGACTTGGACAACCTGGAACTACGCCGCCTACGGTCTGACCTAAGCATAGTACACAAAATTGTCTGCTACAACATCCTACCTGACTACTTCAGCTTTAACCTAAACAATACATGGGCAAACAATCGATATAAACTCAAGATAAACTGCTCCAACCTCGATTGCAGAAAATACAACTTCAGCAACAGAGTGGTCAACGCCTGGAATGCTCTACCTGACTCCATTGTTACATCCTCAAACCTCCACAGCTTCAACCTTAAACTCTACCGTGGACCTCACCCCATTCTTAAGAGGTCGGTAAAGGGGGGCATGCATAAGCGCACCAGCGTGCCTACCGTCCCTGTCCCACTGTCCCCATTTATTTATACTCATTTCCCATGCTCATGTCCATGTTTATACTTATACCTGTTACCTTGTACATGTTTGACAAACTAAATAAAATAAATACATAAAAATAAATACTTTATCTCCCTTCATCAACCTCATGTCCGTTCTTATTCCTTCTACAGTACAAATTGAAGGCTGACCTGCATTCCCCTGCCTCCAGGTGGCAGCTGATCAGGCTGTACTTCTTTCTTCAAAGCACCACATCAAAGTTGTGAATTTACAGCCCTATCATGGCTTTGATTCCAGACTGATTAACCCCCTATCTGTGATATGTGGGCAATAGATAAAAACAGGCTGCAATTGGGGCTAAGACCAGAATCAAATGACACTTTTTAAAGTGTGAGAAAGAGAGACTGTATGATACTTTATACTATTCCTTTAAAAGTGATCACAAAAGAAAACAAAACACAAGATTGGTCTTGCAAAAAAGTTTTTGAGAAACGTGGAGACTAAGTTGCTACTTTATTTGCCACTTCTTTTTCTTGGGTTTCTGGAGGTTGTAGTCTCAAGAGTTATAGACAATTCTAAATTAGGGAAGGCTGTTATAAAAGATGACTGTTATGTGGGAATGATCATTTTTGGGTGTTTATTTCCTTTTTTCTTTAAATTTGGGTAACGCTGTGTTTGGTTGCAATTTTAAGGAAAAAGACAGTTTTGCATGAAGATTTGTTCTTTCACATTTCTTTTAATTTACAAGTTTTATTTGCTTTTGCCTCATCAGCAATATTTTCTAGATGTATATGCATGCATATGGATAATTTTCTCTAAGAGATCCATTTTGTGTACATAATTTCTTATGCATGTTTTAAAAAATAATGAACAGTATTGCCATTTCCTCAAAAAGATGCTTTGTCTAGCATTCCAATCAGCAAGTGTATATTAATATGCATGTACAGTATGTTTGAGAAGTATTTATTAGGTATGTTTTCAGAAATATATGAAACAAATGATTTCTCAACTCCTAGTGCTAGATGACAAGGTCTTGAAAATGTCAACTTCTCAACATTTTGCTAAGCATCCAGAACAGATAGCAAAGATCTTGATATCTTGGTGGTAAATGTTTTCCTGAATCTGTTCAGCTATAAGATACTTCAGTATACCCCCTGTAAAAAAGTTGCTTAAAAACAGAGCAAAAAGTTGCTCTGTTTTTCCCTTTTACAAGATTTAATTTTGCAACATAGTTTTAATTGTATTGCGTCTTAAGTGAATGAAAACCAAATTAGAGTCAACCAACAGATGGAACTATCCTTACTCCTGAACAATGAAATAGTCTCCAACATCTTTTTACCATCTGGAATCTGACTTTACATATAAATAAAAATAAATAAACAGGGGAAAAAAATCAAGGAACGATAGTTCGGTAACTTAGACTTTCCTTTCTCTCTTCCTCTCGAAGCCCTTTATGTGTTTGTCCAGTCTGAAATGAAGCCATAAAATGCAAATGGCAACTTGAAATTCAACTTGACAGCCACATACATGCCAAAAAAGAGGACAGGCAGAGAGCATTAAGCCCACATGTCTACACCAAAAGAACATAATCCAGTCTGGACAATAGTACAAAGGTTTCAGTTGTGTGCCATGTGGCTTAGTTGGATTTTTTTTCCCCTTTTCATTTTCTGATTACAATTGACTTAATTCATAAATATTAACCCCCAAATTAGGATGAGAGGAACTATTTCATGGGCCAATCAACCCTGAATCAAAGAGGGAAACAGTATTGATAGGATGCCCAAGCAGCTTGGCCAAAGCTGCATGAAATTAAAGTTGATTTATGAATGATAACATCCCAGATAAAGGTCAGAAAGTTAGAGTTGCAGCCAACTGAAATTATGCAGAAGAAATTCCTGCCCACACAGAAGCAGCAGTCACAACCCAGTCACTGAGTGCCAAGTCCCATCTCTTGATAGATTACAATTTTAAATATAGGCACTGTGCAGTCATATAACCTTAAATTTATAATCAATGCAGCCTTGATTTGGATTTACTTGGTAGTTCTTGACTTATGACCACAATTAAGCCCTGAATTATTGTTCTAAATCATTCTGGTTGTTAAGAGAGGCACCAATGTGATCGAGTTGCTTAATGACCACAACACTGGCTCTCTCCGTTCTTGTCATTGAGTGGAACATGGACGTCTCAGAGGTTAGAGGTGTCCCCAGGGAGACCTAATGCTGGCCCAGGCCTGTGCAGCTAT
This sequence comes from Ahaetulla prasina, assembly GCF_028640845.1. NCBI lineage: Eukaryota > Metazoa > Chordata > Lepidosauria > Squamata > Colubridae > Ahaetulla > Ahaetulla prasina. The sequence goes on along the minus strand of NC_080540.1, from coordinate 217,137,990 downwards.
TATGCAACACCTTCCCAGGTCACAAATGATGTGCACTATGGTTCCCAGGGTCTTTTTGTGCAAACTTTCTCGCCCTGCTGTGTGGTTTTCTCTCCACTCCACTGTGCCTTGCTCTACTCATTTTTTCTGAGGATTACCTTTCAGAAAGGGTGCCGAGCCAATACGATGCATGGCAGTGGTGATATCCAATTTTTTTTACTACCGGTTCTGTGGGCGTGGCTTGGTAGGCGTGGTGTGGCTTGGTGGGCATGGCTTGTTGGGTGTTGCAGGAAAAGGACACTGCCAAATCTCCATTCCCACCTTACTCCTGGGGGAAGGATATTGCAAAATCTCCATTCCCACCCCACTCTGGGGCCAGCCAGAAGTGGTATTTGCCAGTTCTTCGAACTAATCAAAATTTCTGCTACCGGTTCTCCAGAATCTTTTCAGAACCTGCTAGATTTCATCCCTGGTGCATGGCCTTTCTGCAGAGGCTATCTTGTGCCATTCTGGAAATGGTCACCATTTGCATAATCTCTCAGATGGGCATGATTTGAAAAATGGCACCGTTCTGAGAAATTTTGATAATGGTGGTTGCTTCCAGAATGGGGTGATGCAAGGGCAGGTATTGCACCAATTAGGTGAGCTGTCAAAAATAAGACACCTTGCCCCTTCCTTGCACTTCCTTGCCATTTTGGAAGTAGCTCCAATTCTCATGATCTCTCAGAAGGGATGTTTGGAAAGAAGATCTTTGGAAGGGGTAAATTGAAGAAGGTGTAATGGGGCAGGGAGAAGGCCCAAGGACCATGAGGATGCAACCGGGCAGGAGCAGGCCCAAGGGTTCCAGCTGGGAAAGGTGGGGGAGTGGTGGCAGCATCCCTGAAGATGGTTGTAAGCACAAGTGGATTGCAAATATCTGAATTGTGATCTTATAACCAGAGGGGCACTGCAGCAGCCATAATCTTGAGTATAGGTCATAAGACTTTTGTTCAGTGCTGTTGTAATTTTGAACCGTCGCTGAACGAACGGTCAGAAGCCATGGACTACCTGTATTGGAAATTATAGGATATTTCTATTACTCTACTTTGTATAGCAAGGCAAACAGTTTTGTAGTTGTTCTGTCCCCTCCCGGCCACAGACACGCGAGCTGGCTAAACGAGCCAGTAATTGAGTTCACGGCTGCTATCAGTCCTGGCAGGGAATCTGCAGCTGCCTGCCAAAGTCTCCCTTTTATCTTGGGGTTGCCAGGCAACCAGGAAGTCAGTAGTCCAGGCCGAATGTTCAGCTCAATTCTCCAAGAGTCAAAGAGTTCAACTCACTTCTCCCCGAGTCAAATAATTCAGCTCAATTTTTTGCTCATCACGGAGCAGAAGAGCAGCCAGGGCTGCTTTTATACTCTGTGGGGTGTGGCTCCATGACTCAGCACTTCCTAGGCCTGCCCCACCCCTGCTTCTGTTGTTCCTGCCTCTCCTGCCTACGAAACCTAGGGTCAAGCCAGGCCTGATTGCCATCAGCCAGGTCTGGAGGCGTGGTCTGGGGGGGAAGAGTCAGGGGACGGAGGCCTCGTTATCACCTCCACCTGGCCTGCCTCTGGCTCCTGGAGCTGAGCCAGGGAAGCCGGTGCTCCAGAGATAAGTCCTGATGGCCCTTCCCCCTCACTTTCCGAGTCACTTTCTGACAGGGGGCTCGGCTGTCAGTAGTAGTTGAATAATTATAAGAATTATAATTGAATAATTATAAGAATAATTATAGTAGTAGTTGAATAATTATAAGAATAAAATCATCATTTAATTTAGTATGCAGTAAGCTGTAATCATATTCATTGTTTGAGCCATGAACATAGAATATACTGTTTTGCAGATTAGATCAATAGTCATCTAGCTCTGGCATCAGCACAGGCATAACTAGCAGGGATTCAGACCAAGTAGCATAGAAGCCATTGGACAATGCTTGCTCACCAGTAAGGAGCTTGCTAACAGGATACCATGGCTGTCCAACATGGGCTTTCCCCAACAGCCTTATTCTTCCTCCTGGAAACTTGGTTGAGTATTGGGCCTGGCAATCTGCCACCTACCTGTCCATTCTTAACTTATGGGCCATACAAAAACAGGCATCAGGATGGATTTGGCTCACAGGCTGTTGTTTGCTGATCTAGTTCAAATATGAGTAGGAGCTCCAGTAGGCCTTCTGCCTATAGTATGCCTGTTAGGATCTACAGAGCCAGCAACCATTCAAAGTTATGACAGTGCTGAACAATGGGGACTTACGATGGGTTCTTGTAGTTGCAGCCGTTGCATGATTGTGAGTTGGAATCATGGCAACTGGCTCACAATTATGATATTGCTTCATTCCTTGGTCATGTGATTGCCATTTGCAATTTTCACTTCCAGCTTCAAACAAGCAATGTCAATGGGGAAACCAGAGGCGATTGCAAATGGCAACCACATGACTGCAGGACACTGCAACTCTGCGGGATTTGCCTAACTACAACCAGAATTGCCAGAGCTCTGGTTTTAAGATGTCATGGCCACGAGCTTTTGTGCCTTAAAACTATGTTGCTTAGCACTGAAGTTCCCAATCCAATTACAGTTGGTAAGCAAGGACTATCTATATAGTATTATGGTAAAGGTTCCCCTCACACATATGTGCTAGACCAGGGGTCTCCAACCTTGGCAACTTTAAGCCTGGTGGACTTCAACTCCACCAGGCTTAAAGTTGCCAAGGTTGGAGACCCCTGTGCTAGACGTTCCTGACTCTAGGGGGCGGTTCTCATCTCCGTTTCAAAGCTGAAGAGCCAGCGCTGTTTGAAGACGTCAATGTGGTTATGTGGCTGGAATGACTAAATGCCAAAGGCGCATGGAACGCTGTTATCTTCCCACCAAAGGTGGTCCCTATTTTTCTACTTGCATTTTTACGTGCTTTCGAACTGCTAGGTTGGCAGAAGCTGGGACAAGTAATGGGAGCTCACCCCATTACGTGGCCTAGGGATTTGAACTGCTGAACTGCTGACCTTTCAAGATTTTGAGATATATATATATATATATATATATATATATATATATATATATATATATATATATAGGTCTTTGGTTGTTCGGGTTTTCTCCCGTGTAAAATTGGAAGTGTCTTGGCGACGTTTCGACGAAGTCTCATTCGTCATCTTCAGGCTTCAACCGTGCTTCTGGGAGCAATGTGTGATCGCAGCTGTTTCTTCCTTTTAACTGCTAGTGGGGTTTGAACTGATTGGGTGGGAGCTTGGCTGTGCTCTGATTGGCTGGGGTTTTCTGTGCTCTGATTGGCTGGGGTGTGTCCTGTGTTGGTGGGGGCTTGGTTGTGCTCAGTCTAGTCTGTGCTGCAGGGGGATTTGAGCTGGTGAGCTGCATAGCTGTTGTTTGGCTTTGTGGTCGTGCTACATCTTCATAGTGGGTGTCAGTCTGCTGCATGAATGGATTGGAGGGGTTTGAAATGGCTAATGTTGCAGCTGCGGTCATTTCAAACCCCTCCAATCCATTCATGCAGCAGACTGACACCCACTATGAAGATGTAGCACGACCACAAAGCCAAACAACAGCTATGCAGCTCACCAGCTCAAAACCCCCTGCAACACCGACTCGACTGAGCACAACCAAGCCCCCACCAACACACGACACACCCCCAGCCAATCAGAGCACAGAAAAACCCCCAGCCAATCAGAGCACAGCCAAGCTCCCACCCAATCAGTTCAAACCCCCACTAGCAGTTAAAAGGAAGAAACAGCTGCGATCACACATTGCTCCCAGAAGCACGAAGCTGTAGCCTGAAGATGACGAATGAGACTTCGTCGAAACGTCGCCAAGACACTTCCAATTTTACACGGGAGAAAACCCGAACAACCAAAGACCTATATACAAACACCCGTGAAAACCTCAGAAAACAAATATATATATATATATATATATATATCGATCTATATAGTATAGCTATCGGTATAATGCTTGATCAGGGCTAAGCAATTCTGATGTTGATGAAGAAACAATAGAAGGTCGGTCTTGCTGTTTTCAGGATTATCAACTTACCTCCTTCCTTGAATCTACATCATTATCCTCATGTGTACCTGGTGGAATATAAATTAGAAGTGAAACAATATCTTTGTTGGTTCTTTTTAATTGCCCTACTAGATTCCTGATGGCTGGCTTCTCTGCTGATTAATTCTCCACTTTACATATGTTAAGAATTCTTGCAGTACACTGCAGCTCCTATTATTCTTTCTTCGTGTAGATCCCCAAAAGTGCTTCCTCATCTACAAGTCCTTTTATGTTATATTCCTCCTCCTCTTTCTCCTCCTCCTTTCTTTTTCCTTTCTTCTTCCCCTTTCCCAGCAATCTGTTCTCTGCTTCTCATTTTAGTTAAACCCAGCAGGGCTTCCGACTTCTTTCCTCCTATCCCAACAGACTACATTTTAATTGCTTTCAATCAATCTCTTTGTTCCTCATAATCCATATGGATATATCTGGTATTACTCACTTACAGTAAGAGTTAGATGTTTCTTTGCATCGCCAGCAAAGTTTGATCAACTTAGTAATGAATGGGCTTAAAGCGGTAAAAGCAGTGGATGCTGTCATATTGAGTAAGCACAAAGGTTTCATCAGGGCCAAATCTGAAGTTATACATGATAATTAACAGGGCCACTTTTTTTTTAATGCTGAAAACCCATAGGTTGTGGGGAAGGAACGATGCCCTATCACTGCAGGGTTGTGCCTCGGGATAGCGTAACACTTTTGTCATGCGGTCATCTTTTTTTTCTTTGCCAACCTTCACCAAACAAAGGCTGTAAACGGAATCTGAAGTGTCACTTTGCCCTGTTGGCATTATATAAATTCAACTCCAGCCTTCTTGAGTGATGTGTTAACAATAGCTGTCAGATTCAGAATCCCACGATACATGGATTGTGGTGCAGCTTTATTGATTGGGTGCCAATAGGAGGGTGGTGGGGGGGGGAAGAAGATTTTGCTTTTTGATAAAGAAACAAAGAGCTCAAAACATTATGATGGGAAATATGATATTTTAAGACAGAGACGGGGAACCCTCTTACTAGGAAGATTGTTAACCCACAAGGAACTTCATATAGACCCTAAGACACGGTTTCTGTTTAGGATGGGTGGAATAGAGCTTACTACTGTTGTGTTTTTAACAATGCTTCCACTTCCAATTTCTTTGGTGTATTGTGTAGGGACTGCTTTCACTTGTTTACAGCAGCTATTTTTTCCCCCTTTGGAAATGTCTCAAGAATCATAAACCTCCAAAATACTATAAATCACCACAGGTCACGCGCATGGATGGAGGTCACTAGCATATAGAAAAGAAGGGACTCCCAGCAAGGCAATTTGTATGTGGGTCCTGCAGCTGACTCTGAATCATATAAGAAGTCCATTCATTGACTTAAGCCATCATTTGTTTCGCTCATAATTTCTTGAAACCACAGTATCCTAATTCACATCTCACATTAAGCCATAAAACGTATTTGTTTGTTTTTCTAAATCACTGTCTGGCTTCACACACTGCAAATATTGAAGTAGATGACCCAGATAAATTACTGTAACCTAAACGCTTTAGCCACCCCGCTCTATATGAGTTCTTGATAACCTTGGTTTTGTTGCCCTTTGGATCTTGCTAAAAGTGTAAAGAGATTACATCCTTGCTGAGCTGCAAAATTTGGGGTCGGCATCCATTTCAATAACCCTAAGAGATGAAATGTGTTTTTTCTTTGTTATGAAATAAAGGATTGAGATGGTGTCTCTGAACATCCCAACTCACTCACTAAGCAAACATATATATGGAAATCTTTTAGGAACAATTAAGATAGAGTCCTTAGATGTTTTCTTTGTGTGCCTATTGTTGAACAGAGGCGCGGCAGAAACTTGCTCATCCATTTCCAGTCATGGTTCATAATTTGTCAATAATGGCTCTTTTCCCGGTACATTAAGTGATTGTTATTATACACTGCAAACATTAATCTTATTCCACCTAAAATGAGTCAATATTTTAGGTTTCTTTTGACATCTGTTTTTTTTTTTAAAATCATAGTTGCAAAGTATTTTTAAGTGATCAGGGTAGATTCTTTTTTAAAGCTTTGCTTGCAAGTGCTGGTTGTCTTTTAGAATGCTATGGTGCTTTTATCCTTATAAACGTTCTTGCCCCTTTCTCTTAGATGGTGAAAGTGAAGGAGATTTTATTTCATAAACAGGAATACTGCAGCAGCAACAATAACAACCCAATTCATTATCTAATCAGTGCTTGTCTTAACAAGCTTTCCATGAAGATGTTTAGTGAACATTAGAATAGGAAGGTTATGTACTAACAGCCAAATGGAGAAGACAGGAACATTTTGTCCTATCTTCATAGGTGTGGCCTATGCCACACGCATGCTATTGCATGGCGTGAAAACTGATAGGTGAACTCTACATTGGGTGGGTGGGCAGAATGCCACTTTTTTCAAGGAACATTTGGGGTTGGGGGAGGTGACACTCTTTTTAGGAATACTTTCTATGATGGGATGGATTCCTCCTACCTCCCCCAATAAAACTAAAATTCCTCCATATTTGGAGATCACCAATTTATGTAAGAATATTATTAGTATTTTTTTGTAGGAAGTTACCTTACATTGTACAGGATCTCCTGCAACAATGATAAAAATAGTTTCCCATTGAAGGTTTTATATACATAGACAAATGGGAGAAGTTTGACAGCCCCTAAGGTAGACCAGTCTTGAACCACAAAGTAACAAATATTAAAATTACTTTTATTATAGGTGGGTTTCAGCAGGTTCTGATCAGTTCTGGAGAACTGGTAGCGGAAACTTTGAGTAGTTCAGAGAACCGGTAGTAAAAATGCTGACTGTCCCTGCCTCCATCTATTCTCTGCCTCCCATGTCCCAGCTGATTGGGAAGAAATGGGGATTTTGCAGTAACCTTTCCCTGGAGTTGGGTGGGAATGGAGATTTTACAGTATTCTTTCCCTGCCACGCCCACCAAGCCACACCCACAGAACCAGTAGTAAAAAAATTTGAAACCCACCACTGGTTTATAGTAACAGAAATTTTCAACTCTGAATGTCCCTTTCCTCTCCATGCTATTTTGCTAAAGAGAACTAGGAAAGGTTGAGCCTGAGATGCCTTTTTCAATTCCATTCCTGCTCTGGAGTAAGATTTCTCTTATTTTGCCATTCCCTTGACTATAGCTTTTCCTTCTCTTCCTCAAGATTATTCTCACAGTATGTAGCACAACAGAACATACAGTCAAAGATGGGAAGAGATCTTGGAGGTCTTCTAGAGTTTGGATAATCTTCAGAAACTATCCACCATCTCCTTCTCTAAAGAGAGCCCCTTAATTATTTTAGATGATTGAGATAATCTTTAAACATTATATTACCAACTGAATGGATTTAAAAAAAACACTAGAAGCAGTCATTTGATGGGACCATTTCCCACTGTTTTTGCCTCGGTTCCTCTTTTGTAAAATAATAATCAATTGCTTTGCATAGCTGGTGAGAGATGAGGAAAATTCTTATGTTCCTGGTATTTTAGGCCATAAATCTAAGTAAACAGATAAAGTGGGAACACAATTCGCTTACTGATATACAAACATGTTTATGTGTTTTCTCCGCTAAGCAATCGGCATTCCAGCAGCAGTGTGTTTATGTACTGTTTAATGCCTTTGGCTTAAAATCTGTACATGAACATATCCATAAGCAAGAAAAGATTATCTTCAAGTTGGAATTCCTTCTTTTGCTTTCACAAAATGTTTAAATTTACTGAACCTAGCCAAGTTCAGTGCATTACTGTTGAATCAAAACAATTGTTTTTTGTAAGATTTAATTCCATTTTTGGCAGCTAGGAATAGTTATTTATTGTTTTTCTAAACAAACATTTCACTGTTTTTATTCCTTATTAGCCGTCCAGAATCATACTGTATGCTTGAAACAATTGGCCACATAAATTGAATGAATGAATGAATGAATGAACGAATGAATGAATGAATAAATACATAAATACATAAATACATAAATAAATAAATGTATTCCATAATACAAATATCTCATCTAAAACCAGGGTGGGCAAGTTGAAGACTCAGGCTACATATTAGATCCTTTTTTTTTTTGCTGTAACTATATTTAAAAAAAAAAAAGAATTGCTTTAATAGTGGAATCATGCCGGGGAGTGGGTTAAATTAGATTATCTCTGTTTACAGAATGCATTTGTTTGTTTGTTTGTTTGTTAGCGCAATCCAGAGTACTTAGCCCTATCTTCCATTTTTCTCCTTAACACAAGACAGATTGGACTGAGAGGATATCTAATCCAGAAGTTCTGTGACTGAGGGTTGATTTGCACCTAGGTATCTACACACACAGATCAAAATCCCGATCATTATATTACATTGGTTCACTTCCAAACCTTCCAAATCTGTATTCCAAAATCCTATGAAAATGTTATTTCACATACAGAAAATAGCATTTAAATTTAAGACTTGACTGTAAGAAATTAGATTATTACATCTTTCATTTATGCTGTGTCTTAAACCAAAAGTAACCTCTTGTCTGTAATATAAATTTGGGATGAATAGACTAAATTTGGGATAAATAGTGTAAATTTACAAAGCCAAATAGTGATCTTCCTTACTACCAGCTCATCTATACACCGAGAAAATCCATCATATGGTGACAAATTCCCGATTTTTCATATATCATTCAAAAGCAGATTCACATCCTTGAAGTATAACAGTAATTTTACCATATATTAACAGGCTTGTAGATATCAGACCATAATAGAGTATTAATAGAGTGAGTCCATATGTTTCAAAGCATTCTGTGGGCAGTTTAATGAACATGAAAAAGAATATTGATTCATTAATCTTATTTTAAGTTCATACCCTGCTTTCTCTTCAGATCATGTAAGTTCATAAGAATTATGCAGTTTTTTAAAAAAAAACTCTTTGGCATTGATTCATTAGGATATTCAAGTTCTTTATAACTTATGTCCACCTCAGTAATAACTTTAAGTGTTTATAAAAGTATAATGGAGGTGTAGATTTAACAAAGGCATATTCCAAAAATCTTTTTTTGGGGGGGAGGAAGAACTGCCATAAAATCCTTCTACTATGCACTTATTGGAAACAGGTGACACTTTTCCATTTTTTTCCCCAAGCAAAAAATATAAAACCTGTAGTAAAAGGCCTACAATAGACCTAACACAGTTTCATTAAAAAAAAAGCAAAAACAAAGATCACCCCAAAACCAGAAGAAAAAGAGAAAAAACACTGGTTCAATTACCCATGTAAAAAAAAAATTGCTCACTTTGCACTATTATTTACCTCTACAATCCTTGGAAAAGTGTAGATCCCTGCGTCAGGAAGAGTGCAAATAATTAGAGTCCTGAAAAATTTCCTACATCTGAGATTGTCTTTCCTCAACAAGAAGAGGTCAGTGGACCCAGCTGGCATCATCAGCATATGAAGTAGAAAAAGAGAGAAAGAGAAATCAGTAGGAGAGTGGAAATGTTCTTGAGGTTGTCATAACCTCAACTCTGATGTGCCTAGCAGTTGTATGTGATTTGAGTACGCTCTGTTTGGAAACCTGAAGAGATATTCCAAGCAGACAAAGTATTAATGAGCTTACTAAACTAAGGCTTGGATATACTCCGTTCTTGTACTGAACTGCTTTGGACCACAGGTAGGAAATTATCTGGTCATCTGCTTCTCATAGAAATAGTTTGGGAAGAACCCCTACTATCCTGTTTTCCTGGCTGGCAGTGTTTCTGTTTTAGAGAAGCTTTCAAACATACAGTTCTATGCATGCTATTTGAGATAGTACCAAGCAGGAGTAATTTTGTTGCACAAACTCCTTGTTCATGCATCATCAAGCATAACTTCATATTTCTGAAAGGCAAGGGAAGCAAATATTATGCCAATAAATGAGTTCCATTTTGACTAGAAGTAGGAAAAAATATATATCCTCCTCCATAGAGATTTTAGAAACTAATATATTTATGCAAAAGTCTGATGGCTATTTTGACCTTGCTGAATTTAGTAAGATTCTGGAAGAGCCAGTTTCTCTTTTAAATGTTCTGGAAATGGGAGATTCAGAGAATCGAAATATGAAAGCAGCTTTTGTAAAGTGGCACAAAAGATTGAAAGTGCTTCTAATCTGAGATATATGTGCCTTGTGTACATGATTTCTTTCTGCATTAAGATTAATTTTGCAAAATTAAGTCCACATTCTTTTTGAGTTGGATTTTAGTCAGTGCTATCAATAAAAAAACAAACACCTCTATTATTTTAAAAACTAACACTCTGTGCCAGAGATCTACTATGTGAAAATTGCAATATACAAAACAAGGAAGGCAGAACAGCAGACAGGAAGGCAGACATTTTAAGCTTCCTGTATTATTGTTGTGCCACTGGTTTATACCAGGGGTGAAATCCAGCAGGTTCTGACAGGTTCTGGAGAACCGGTAATGGAAATTTTGAGTAGTTTGGAGAACTGGCAAATACCACTTCTGGCTGGCCCCAGAATGGGGTGGGAATGGAGATTTTGCAATATTCTTCCCCCAGGAGTAGGGAGGGAATGGGGATTTTGCAATATCCTTTCCCCAGGAGTGGGGTGGGAATGGAGATTTTGCAGTGTCCTTTCCATGCAATGCCCACCAAGCCACACCATGCCCACCAAGTCACAGCCACAGAACTGGTAGTAAAAAAATTTGGATTTCACCACTGGTTTATACTTCAGTTACGATCAAAGGGAGCAATTCATAAAGACTCAAAACTGGTGGATCAGATTACAAATAAAGGTAAAGGTAAAGATTCCCCTCACACATATGTGCTAGTCATTCCCAACTCTAGGGGGTGGTGCTCATCTCTGTTTCAAAGCCGAAGAGCCAGCGCCGTCCGAAGACATCTCCATGGTCATGTGGCTGGCATGACTAAATGCCAAAGGCGCACAGAATGCTGTTACCTTCCCACCAAATAGGGACCACCTTCCCACCAAAGGTGGTCCTTATTTTTTCTACTTGCATTTTTACATGCTTTCAAACTTCTAGGTTGGCAGAAGCTGGGACAAGTAACAGGAGGTCACTCCGTTATGCAGCACTAGGGATTTGAACCGCTGAACTGCCGACCTCTCGATTGATAAGCTCAGTGTTTTAGCCACTAAACCACCACGTCCCGTATGGCCACCGTGTCCCCTATACAGGGGAGATTACAACAGATTACAAATAGTTCTCACTTAACAACCCTAACTGGGATTGAAATTTCCATTTCTAGGTAAAGGGTGAAGTGAAGTTATGTTTTGACAACTCTTAGCGACAGTCATTTTAATAGTTCTGGATTTGGTTGTTAGGCAAGGACTTCACACTTCTCCTGCCCTGCTGTGTTGGCTTCTGCTTCAATTCCCTGCCACCTGCCTATCTACCCCGCCCCCCATCTCTATCCTTTTGGCCATTCTGAATTTTAACATTCAGTAATCGCTGTTTACATAAAATTTATATAACTTTGTAAAGTTCTTATACTAGTTGGGTCGAGTGTGATTCTTCTGTTACTGAGCTCCCAGCAAATTCTGAGCAGAAGTCCCAACAGGACATGCTGCTCACTGTAACTTGTGGTCCTGGCAGTTGACTTGCCTGCTTATAATAGCTACCAATCTGCAAAGGTCACCTCTGGTATCCTGTCATTTGCTATCTTCTTTCCTTCTATACCCAATTTACTCTTAACATTTGATTTTGTAAGCTTAGGGCCTGGGTGGGATGAGGCTGCCTTGAAAATGCTAGGGTGTGGCTCCCTTATTACTGGTAGCTGGAGAACCAGCTTGGTTACTTGTGAGTAAAGTTGTGAATGAATAAATGAACATATGGGGGAAATGGGGTGGGATTGAGAAGCGTTTTGTTTCGTCCCATGGTGGCAGCTACTCTTCTGAAGTGCAAATAACAATCACTTCTCTCACAACCAATCATAACCACTATTTGTTTAGTGCTCTCATAATTTTGAATGGTCGCTGGATAAATGGTTGTTAAGCGAGGACTATTTGTATCTTTTCATCCACATAAATTATGCAAATGCTTATTCATTGCATTTCTACATTTAAAATAATCAATATGGAAATCCATAAGGTTTTATATACCATTCAGTTTATGGACAAGACTGCAACTTTTTCTGCCATTTTTCCGCATTTCATAAATCAAAAATTGCCTCATAAAATTTAGACAACATCAGAATAATTGTATAACTGCATATCCTTTCAGAAAGTCAAGACCGTTCACTTTCAAATGAATTCCTAGAGCGTCCCTAGTGAGAATGCTAATTTAAAATGGCTTTGTGACTTGAAATTTTGGCTTAAATTAATTTTCTTTGTGAGCTTCTCAACCTCTTTGAACTTACAAGACAATTTTACATCATCACGAATGACAAGTATTAGTTTGGACTTAAAATTCAGCAGGCTATCTGTCCAATATCTGACTTTGATATAATTTAAGAGGGCCTTGTCTCAGCTGAAACAGCAGATTTTTGAAATAATAGAAAGGGTTAAACACTTTTTCTACCCTCTTTGTTCGGAATACGCTTTTCAGCAACTCCTTACTATGCTAATATTTTATACCAAACTCACTCATGGCTCTTACTTTAGCTTAGATTTGGTATTTTGCCGACATTACAGCCAGAAGGGAGATTTAATAGTATTCCTTTGCAAGAGCACCTTTGCCCTAGCCTGATGGAAGTTAAATCTGTCATACAAATATTGTTGCTGTTTGCTTTGTACAGGGAGGTGGAAAGATCTAAACAATGGTTCTTTTCAATTTTCATGGAAGTTCAAAGGAGGAAATTATTATCTTTCTCTTAGCTGAAGGTTGATGGTGACTTGGTGAAATTCTGTTTGATCATCACCATCCTGTTGTGTAATATTATTATTCAGTATACTATGCTAGTTTATTGGCCAGACTTTTAATAATGTCTGCATTGTGACCTTTGACTGTTAAATATATCTGTAATGTACTGTAAGTGATGAATGAGCATTATAGATGAAATGAGCTATGTTAAATTTCTGAGTCTTCTTATTTTAGCCCTATATGTATTCATTCTGATAATGATGTGACCCTGCATTTATATCCAATAGTTAAGGAAAGAAATGTGTATGCAAATATAGCCATGGATGCATGGGAGATATGCTCTTAATCCTGAATAGTTAGGACATCAGGAGCCATACATCTGCGTAAGATGTAACTGCCCCTTCCATTATATGGAGGCATTTTATTGAATTGATTGCTGCTTTGTTTAGGAAGACTCCCATTGGGATTTTCTGTGTAAGATGCCAAAATAAAGAGGGGCTCTTGATGGGGTTGGAAAGAGGGACATTTTCCCTACTTTTTCTGAGACAGCGTATCCCATGTCAGGTTCGTTCCATTTCCAGTAATCTAGAGATTGGAAGGTGTGAAGATTTAAAGGCAATGTTGGGAGGGTTTTTTTTAATTATTATTATTTGCATTTATATCCCGCCCTTCTCCGAAGACTCAGGGCGGCTTACACTATGTTAAGCAATAGTCTTCATCCATTTGTATATTATATACAAAGTCAACTTATTGCCCCCAACAATGTGGGTCCTCATTTTACCTACCTTATAAAGGATGGAAGGCTGAGTCAATCTTGGGCCTGTTGGGACTTGAACCTGAAGTAATTGCAAGCAGCTGTGTTAATAACAGACTGTCTTAGCAGTCTGAGCCACCAGAGGTCCTAGAAATCATTCTTGAAGAATACTGTGTGGTCTGATTCATACACTGGCATTTATCATTTGATAACTTATTACTTGGTGACTCACAGCTGAATATGAAAAGGACAGTTATTGAGCAACATTGTGCTTGACATTATCTGAGATAATGCTCAAGTATTTGACATGCAATGGTTCTTTCATCCATGCAAATCAAGTCACTACTTAATGCTGCAGTAAATAAGTGATGAAGGGTCACATGTGAATCAGCTTGTATTGTCTCTGTGGCACCAAGTAGAAACAAGAGATAATCCCTGTTCAATATCATAAAAAGGAAATCACAGACATTACTTGACATGATTAAGATTGTCCATTCTTAATTTAATAAAAAAAACATACACAAACTTATTATGGGAGTCAACTGTTAAAGGCATAGACGCAGCTCCAGAGTTCTAGTTGTCAGACTTCATCCAGTGGGCAGAACTACAGCCACTTAGGCAGAGTCACAAGAAATTCAAGAATTTATGACAATATTTTTTGAAGAAAGTTGGGAAGCCATAACCAAAACAAAAATTCAACAAGAGCTGTGCTGTGATTAAAATGCTGTGATCCAAGATTTATAGAAACAGTGTTCAAACTCTCGTATATTTCCTTTCCCTTCCCATCCTACATAATAGATTGCTTGATTCCCTCCTTTGCACAGGCTGGCCTCTTTCCATCTACCATTTGTTTTTGCAACAGTCAGAATTTCTATTATCTTGTTTTTCACTGACTGTGTGAGAACAAATTCTTGAACTACTTACAAAGAACACCTGCAGCTCCCAGGCTGCTTTCAGTATACTCCATGGTGTAATTTCAAGCAATGTGTTCAGAGGGTAGGAAGAGTGAAGAGTCTTTTACTTGTCAGCCTTCTACTGAAGAAAAGAAAAAGTGAGAGAAAAAGAAATCTGAGAAGCAGAAAGAGAAGCCACCCTTTCCCCCTTAATGGTAGTGGGCAGCCTCCAAATGATTCCCTTACAGGGAATGTAAATCTCCCTAGATTTATGTTTATAGTTAAAACCTTGACATCCTCGACTAAGAAACAGCAGTGCCACATTTTAATCTGAGGGATCCTTATTCTCATGACATTGGACCTGGTACCTTTACTACTGGAGCAGGTGAAAGTTATTGCACGGTTCCATTAGCTGGTGAATCATCTCATCTCATCATTGTTTATAACTTCAGCCTACCAGGATTGTCATTAGCAGAAGCGACGAGTGTCTCCTCCTATGATGGTTGTGTAGTAAATAGTATACTGTATGTTATTTCAACTTTTGGAAATGGCCTCACTTCATAATCATGATTACCCCATAGTCCTGGATTAAAAATGACAAGGGATTCTTTTTCTCCCTCTTTGTTTAAAAGTACAATTAATGGTAGTAAACTCCAACCAAATAATTCAGATGAATTCTATGGAACTGCTTGAGCTGCTGGGTGACGATAGGCAACTTTAGTGACATTTCAGCAAAGGTGAAGGAACAAACTTATGACTTATAAGCTTAAGGATGCTTGGTAGACTGAATATGTAAGAACTGATCCTTCTCTCTTGAATTTGTGGTGAGTTGGTTCTGGTGATTACAGGTAGTCCTCAACTTACAACCACAACTGAGCCCAACATTTATGATGCTAAGTGAGAAATTTGTCAAGCCAGTTTTGCCCCATTTTATGATTTTTCTTGCGTCATGTGTTAAGTGAATCACTGCAGTTGTTAATCAGTAACACAGTTGTTAAGTGAATCTGACTTCCCTTTTGACTTTGTTTGTCAGAAGGGCACAAAAAGTGATCACCTGGGACACTGCAACTGTCATAAATATGAACCAGTCGTCAAGCACCTGAATGCAAATCACATGACCACGGGGATGCTGCAAGGGTCATAAGTGTGAAAAATAATCATAAAGCACTTCAGTAACTTTGAACAGCCACTACACTAATTGTTGTAAGTCAAGGACTATCTGTATTTTCCCTTTATCTTGCTCTTTATACAAAAAGCTAAGGTGTATTTAGGTAATTTCAGAGTACAGAATTTATGATCAAATTGTTTTGGAAGTAATGTATACCTCTCTGGAAGCTAATGTGCATAGCTTTGCTTTTGTCAAAAATTCAGCTGCCTGTGGATGACTTTTCTTAAGTGTGGTATCAGATTTCTGTGCATTGTCCTTCCCTAATGGCACCATTGCCTGGAAACAGAGCCTTAAAAATTGTCACAGACAATACAATTCAAGCTTTCTGCGTTGCTATGAGGGATTTTTCAGGAGACATTGAGCTCCAATGCTGCTAATTTGTTATAGCTTGCAATCTACTAATGATCTGATCATTTTGGTAGTTTCTGTAGCTAAACTGGGATTTCATTCACATCCTTCTTAAGCGGCTCAGTGTATAGGTGGAATTTTAGAGTGTGTCTCACACAGTCACTGTCCAGGAGGTGGGAATTGCTCATGCAGAAACTGTGATGAGGTGAATTTGGACAGAAAGCAAATTGATGAAGGTAAAAGAAGAGTAATTTTTTTAATATCCTACATATGAATCAAAGATGTCTCAGGTACCAAATCATACATTTGTGTATACACCCACATTAAAAAAATGCATCATGGAGGACAATTGATGCTACTTGGAGACACACATGTACACAAACAAAACACATGCATGATAGTTCTGCACATGTAGAAGCATATCTGTATATGTACTGGGCAAGACACCCCATACAAAAACAAGCAAGTAAATACATGGGCTATTACTATTTTCATATCCTATTTTTCATCCATGATATCAAGGTAGCTTAAATGCACTCCTTCCTCCTGTTTTCCTCTCCTACAACAACCCTATGATATTTGGGCTGACACAGAGGGCCTGGCCCAACATTAGCTGCTTGGTTAAATGTAGATTAGATACTAGTTCTTCCTGCCCCTAGTCCAGTACTTTAACCAACAGACTCTCTCACCCACACATACATGCATATATGTATCTTATAGACTACACATTTAGACCCTCCCCTGATGTCTACTGCATTGGTTTCTGACATGCCTAGCTGACAACTTTGTTGTCTAAAACATGGAGGAAGGAACTAGATGGACAGCTACACTGGACGTAATTGTTACAAATAGGAATGAAATGGTTAGAGAGTAGAAGTTGTAGGAACGCTGGGGGAAGTTTGGGCATATCATAGAATTAATGCAGACACAGGTAACTGAACAAAGTCTGACTGGTATTTTAGATTTTAAGAGAGCTGACTTCAATAAACCAGGAGAGATTAGGATGGATTTCATGGATGGAAATTTTAGAGAAAAAAACAGTTCAGTTTGCTTAGGAAACTATATTTATTGTATAAACATTTATTATGAGATAATAAATGCCCAAATAAAGCATGAGTTTATTAAAAATGAGTCATGCTGAACAAACCTTATTGCCTTCTTTGATAAAGTGACTAAATTAGTGAATCTAGGAAATGCTGTAGATCAGGGGTGTCAAACTCATGTCATCACGGTGGCATCACATGATGTATCGGGTTTTTTCCTCCTTCACTAAATCAGGATTTTCTCCCCTTCACTAAACCAGGTGTGGGCATGGCCAGCACATGATGCATCTGATGACAGCCCTGCTGTAGACATAGTGTACTGTGACTTCAATAAGGCATTTGATAAAGTAGACCACAGGCTACTTCTTGGTAAGACAGAACAATGCAGGATATACAGTAACCAACACCAGATGGATTTGCAGTTGGCTGACCAACCACAGTCAGTGTATGTGGTCCTCAATGGAACTACATCTATCTGGAAGGAAGCAAGGAGTAAGGCACCTCAAGCTTCTGTTTGGGACCCAGTGCTCTTTAACATCTTCACAAATGACATAGATGAGGTGGTTGGAGGCTCTTGTCGAATTTACAAACAAAACTAAGCACATTGCTAACATATTGGAAGATAGACTCAAGATACAGAAAGATCTTGATGGACCTATTGAGGCCTGTGCAACAAGATGCAGTTCAGTGATAAGAAAAGTAAAGTCCTGCACTTAGGTAGGAGAAATCAAATGCACAGGTACAGGTTAGGAAGGACAGTAGTACCTTGAGAGGGATCTAGGTGTCCTAGTGGATCACCACTTAAGTATGAACAAGCAGTATACCAGAAGCTGCCCCAAAATCCAATAGTGTGCTAGGCTGCATCAAGAGAGGGATAGCATCACGGCCACAAGAAGTGATAGCATTTCTCTATTCTGCACTACTAAGGCAGACTTGGAATATTGCATCCAGTTCTGGTCACCATACTACAATAAAAATGCTGAGGTCCTAGAAAAGTCAAAGAAAAACAAAGATGCTAAGGGCTCTGGAGGCTAAACCATACGATGGAACAGCTAACAGAATTAGGTATGTTTAGTTTAACAAAGAAAAGGCTTAGGAGTGACATGATAGCTGTCTTCCAATACTTGAAAGGCTGTCATAGGGAAGGCTGGGTCAGTTTATTCTCCATAGCATCTGAGGGCAAGACAAGAAGCAATGAGTGTGTAAGCTTGTCAGAGGGAGATCTAAGGAGGAATTTCATGACTATGAGAACAATTAATCGGTGCAATAGCTTGTCTCCCGGAGTTGTGGGTATTCCATCCCTAGAGGTTTTCAAGAAAAGATTGGGCAATCATTTGTTCAGGGTGGAATAAGGACTTTTTCTTTGGGCAGGGTCTTAGACTTAAAGACCTCCAAGTGCCTTCCAGCCGTATAGTTCTATCTCCCCACCCAGACCTAAATGCCAAAGCCCACTGCAACTACATAGCAAAAAAAGCACTAAAAGTAGTAAACCTAATTTTACGTACCTTCTTTTCCAAAAACTCTACACTACTAACTAGAGCATACAAAACATTTGCCAGACCTATTCTTGAATACTGCTCATCAGTCTGGTACCCATACCACATCTCTGACATAAATACAATAGAACGCGTCCAGAAATATTTTACTAGAAGAGTTCTTCGCTCCTCCGAAAACAACAAAATACCTTATACCACCAGGCTTGAAATCCTGGGATTAGAAAACTTACAACTCCGTCGACTTCGACATGACCTGTGTTTAACACACAAAATCATCTATTGCAATATCCTTCCTGTAAATGACTACTTCAGCTTCAATCGCAATATTACAAGAGCAAAAAATAGATTCAAGCTTAATATCAACCGCTTCAAACTTGATTGCAGAAAATATGACTTCTGCAACAGAGTTGTTAATGCTTGGAACTCATTACCTGACTCCATAGTCTCTACTCAAAATCCCAAAATCTTCAACCAAAAACTGTCTACTATTGACCTCACTCCATTCCTAAGAGGACTATAAGGGGCGTGCATAAGAGCACAAAAGTGCCTACCGTTTCTGTCCTATTGTTCCCTTTATTATATCAAATTAATATAGATAATGCATATTTTATATATATATATATATATATATATATATATATATTTTCTTCATGATATTTTTTTTTACTTATGACAATGTTTGTGTATACTGTTGTGACAAAATGAAATAATAAAAAAAAAGGTACTTATTGTCACTTCCTTCTCTCCCCAGAATACTTCCTGCCCTGCTCCAGATTCTTTTCATGTTGTTCTAAGCATATTGACATGCTTTCAAAGAAAACACTGGGCTTCAGGACTCCAGTTTCATCAGCAAATAAGTATATTAAATACTATATTTATTTGCTAAAAGACTGTTCACTTTTGCCTTCCTTCGGTAAAGTCATCGTTCCTGATCCCGTCATCCCCCATAAACTCACAATTATATTTGTTATTTCCTGAGAGAACTTGTGCTTCTCTCTCTCACTGGAATTCTATTCTTCATCGCATACCTCTGACATGATAATCTTTCACTGTTACATTTTGATGCCTAATAAAAAATATGGACGCTTATATGACATTCTCTATATCCAACTTTATCACAGGATTATGAGATTCTAAATCATATACTTTTATTTGTGGAGGAGAACAAGGCCTTTGTAATACTTTTCCTTTGTTTATTCTAAACCTTCCTCTCCTATTGAAGTATGAAGAAATCACCACAGAACAATATAAACAAGAATCTAGACTTTTTTTAAAGTGATATAAACACATCCAACAAATGATCTAATTAATTGTTAACTGTCACTTTAAGAAAAGTGAAATAAAAAGGGCAAACAAAAAAATCCCTTCCTCAGAATTATCATGTTAAATTGATATACTGTAATACATAAATATACCACATATATATTTAATGGCAATATATCAGATTAAACAAAAAGATTTATCTATTGTAAAATATTATGAAATCAATGCCAAAGGGAAACATATCGGCAATGAAAATGGCCTTTTCAAAAATTAATGTTACTCATTTCTTGAATTGAGTCCTTGACATCTACAATAATAGTGCTCTTCCGATCTCTCAATATAATTCTCTTGCTTCTCCCCCATGCCTAATATAACCCACATCATTCAAAAAGAATCAAATACCATGATGGTGGAATATAATTCAAAATAGCATTTCCATCTTTAACGTAAGAACATTTATCTATACATCCATTTATTCCAAAAAGAAAACAATAGCAGAAATGACCAAATCATATGAATAAATTTATCCTCAAATTTCTTATGCATTTAGAAAAAAAACAACCCCACACATCTGAATGCATGGTCTATTCTTTCTATTACATTTTTTGAAATATCCAATAAACTCAGAATAAAAGCTCTCAACTTGAAGTTCAAAGAAACAAACCTTTGTAGATGTTTCCATAATTTGATGTTCCATTATGAGGTAGTCCAACTCTTAATTCCATAAATCATAAATATCAATAATTTCGAGGTAAATATATATATTTAAATTTATGGTACAGATTTGAAATTAGCTTGATTTTAAAAGCAGACTCTGCAAAACTAGTAACATCTCAGGCTTTTTGAATGAGATTATGGTGTCTGGTCCACATTGAGCAATTTTAGTATGCTTAATTTGATTGTATTCTTCTTGTTGTGTATTGGGCAAAATTCTTTCTGAAATGAAATTCCTTAAAATAATGATTACAAAATAATTGATTTAAAGCAACTATTCCAAACGCTGCCCAAACTTTCCAATAAGGCATCAACTATTTTTAAAAGAATTTCCATAAAGTTAAGTATTTATATATTTCCATAAAGTTAAGTATTTATGTCAATCACCTTCAAAATCCAATCTACATTTCAATAGAGTCCAAATATATCTAGCACCTCCCAAACCAGGAAATGAAAGACTCTTCATGTTATATATTTATCCAAGTGATTGCCAACATTTTAATGGAAATACATAATCATTTTCCAGCAAACACAAAATCTTGTCACATTCTTGTACTTTTTGGCTCAGATCCTGGTGTGATCATATGCTCAAATTACCAACAGTTTGTGCATTTTTTGTTTGCTTGTGCATGTCAGTTATGGGTGGCGGCAAATGAAAGAAAACAGGAGAAAATGAAAGTTGTGACAGGCTGCACACATGACAGTTCTGGAATGAATTGGAAAACTTACCCATGCTGTGTTGAAAGGGAGATAAAAGAAGGGCAACCAATAGAAGTAGAAAAATGTCCTATCTAATAAAACTTTTCTTCATTAAATAGCACCTATTCTACCACAACTAGACTAATTTTACAGTTCAAATAACTGTCCTAGATATGGGAGAAAGTAACACTGTGGCATGGAAGTTCCTATCATTTTATTAAGGGATTCTCTCTCAAAATGACAAAAAAATCAAAAGGCAGTCCTGTTCTGCCTTTCTTCTTCCAAGGTGTTCAGTCACTAATTCATACTGGTAAGATTAGTACTTAAAACGAGATCCAACTTAGGATACTAATAATTTAAAACCAGTTTTCTTCTAGTCATGTTTCCACGAGTGCTTAGATCTTCATGGAGGCTATTGTTCCAGATATCCCTGCCTTTTGAATATTAACCGTTGGTTGAAGGGAGATTTTCAGTTGGGTTGCATAAGAACATTTGACCCAAGCTACATATTACTATTCTGTTTAATATGTCGAGTTTTTTATATATACAATTTAATTGCAGGCGTGTTAGGGAGTAATTCTTCTTTTCAACATAGCATATAGCAAAGCTAGGCTTATCCGTTTACTCAAACTTATATTCCATTCCATCTGTCAGACTGCCCCATTCTGATCCCTTAGGAAAGAAAAACCCTCAACTCCATTTGGTTGAAGTGAAAGGTATTTTTACTAAAAGATGCTGATAAAGTCAGGCGGAATCTGGGTTTCCCGCACATCAACACAAAACTATTTCCTTCATTCTCTGTCCCTCCCCGCATAACCAACCCAAAACCAGTCAATGTGATGCTGCCGAAATGTTTTGAGAACACTGAGGTGTTTGGGCTGGGAAATGACCTTGAAGATGCCTGGCATGAAGTGGTTCCATATTGATCTGCTCTTTCTCAGCTGTTGTCTCCCCTAACTCCCACAATAGATACATACAGGTCTATTGCCCATTCGTCCCTCTCACTCTTAGTCCTTTGATGGCAGGATGCCAGTGAGGCACCAAGCTGAAGATGGTGGATTTGACATCATCCCTTATTCAATAAGCCTATCAGGCTATGTTGAAGCAGGATTCCAACATGGCAGTGTTTGTAGACCTAACTGTGGAAGGACGGATTGTTATACAAACTGTGCCATATAATCCCCTGCAAAAATATCAACTAATTAATAGCATGCTGAGTTATAGGTCCTTTCAGATAATAATGGAGGACAACATAATTAGAAGACGGCCTCCCACAAAGCTCTGTAATGACACCTACACTATTCAACTTATACATATCAGATATGATAGCAAGAAGGGGACGCAAAATCTTGATACACTGATAATTTGGCCATAGCAGTACAATAAAATATTTACAGATCCCTCACATCCAGGACATAAACTGTTTCAACTCCTACCCTCAAAACGACACTATAGAGCACTGCACACCAGAACAACTAGACACAAGAACAGTTTTTCCCCGAAGGCCATCACTCTGCTAAACAAATAATTCCCTCAACACTGTCAAACTATTTACTAAATCTGCACTACTATTAATCTTCTCATCATTCCCATCACCAATCTCTTTCCACTTATGACTGTATGACTGTAACTTTGTTGCTGGCAATCCTTATGATTTATATTGATATATTGACCATCAATTGTGTTGTAAATGTTGTACCTTGATGAAGGTATCTTTTCTTTTTTGTACACTGAGAGCATATGCACCAAGACAAATTCCTTGTGTGTCCAATTACACTTGGCCAATAAAAAATTCTATTCTATTCTAAAAACACATGGAGGTGGCTGACAGCCTCCTATCCAAAGATCTTAAAATCTTAGGAAAATTCTTCACTGACTGAAGGTTCACTCCTAGCACCAGCAAAAGAGTAACTATATGCTTCCACCTTAACAACAAATATGAAGCCCCAACTTAAACAACAACTCCAGAAGTTATGTGAAACTGTGGGGACCTTCAGCTGCCAACCTCAGGTCATCAGCCCTATGGTTGGTCTACTCCGCAGAAGAATACTGTGTTCTTTTATGATTTAAAAGCTGCCATATTAGTAAATTATATGCCAGACTCAACCATGCCCTGAGGATTATAAGTGGATGTATTAAAACAACTCCAACTTGCTGGCTTCCTGTTCTGAGCACTGCTAGCTTTATGAAGGCAAAATACACTAGTGAGAGAATACAGAAAAATTATGAACAACTCACTGCTACCAGTGCATGTCAACCTTCCTCATTTATCAGCAGGAAGACTCAAACTCAAAGAGCCCCCACATCTGCTCAACAACTTTAACATTGATTGCCAATGGAAAGCCAAAAGGGTTGCTGAATGCCCAGTTATAGGAAGACATAAATGACCCACAAAAAAGGTGCCAGGCTTTGAATTTACTAAGTCAGCAATGGATAATCCAAGAGGATTCACACCTCACAGGGCATCTGCCCGGGCTCTCTGTATAAATGAAGCATAGCATCCTCCACTCAGTGTGACTGTGGGGTCCCACATCAAACTGTAGAACACATTGTGGTCAGCTCTGAGATGAGGGCATATACCAATCCAATATCTGATGGGTTTTTTTTAATATAAATGATGCTGCACTTCAATGGTTAGAGGGCCTAGACATTGATATTTCAACACAGATCTTTTTACCATTTATATTTTATTGTTTTCTACTGATCTAGTTGAAATGTTAATTTATATTGCTAGTCCATGTATAATATGCCATATGCTAAACAAACAAACACAAACAAACAAACAAACAAATAAGAAATATGGTTCATAGTATGGACAAAATTCCCCCCTCCTCCCCTTTCATTTTTTGAATAGTAGTGTTAAACATTATTGGTGAAACCCCTGGTTGAATTGTTTTACCACTGCTGCTGGTATGTAAGTTTTGGATAGCATTATATAGTGTTTTACATCTTTTTAAAGAATTGGTTTTTTTCACTTGGTAATGTTAATAATCTGTGAGAGTTTAGAGTTGCTGTTGAGACGATAAGGAAGGATATATATTTCAAATAAAATGGATATAGTGAAGATATTTCATATAATCCTTTTATGTCCATCTTATTCATTCAGTAGAGTTTCCATCAGCTGAACTGCTGATTATATGACATTTTCTGATATCCTTCACCAATGAAGCTAATTGCACTTGTTTTGAGCTATGACATTTGGATTTTGTTATTGTTAGCATTGTCATCGCTAAAGCAGCCTGTATGCATTAGAGAAAAACATTTCTTCTTATTCACATCTTAATAATACTTTCCATTTTGTATATAGCACCTTTCATTCCTAAGCACAAAATGAAAGCAACCTTGTTAAATGTAATAGCATATTATAAAATGAGAAAGGTGTCATTTTGGAAAGCCATTGCATTATAGTAAAATATTAGCTTTTCTCCCTCTATGAAATGTTGCACTGCTAGTTTTCATTGTGGCAATAACCCAAATATAACAAGGACAGATTGGATAAATGTTTAACCGAGTTGGGCAGAAATGCTTAGGATTTACTGAGAGGGAAACATTCCATCCAATAAATGAGTATTTGCCTACTTTGTGGCATTGAAGAGGAGTGATTCCAGAAGCAAAAGCAATGAGGTTCTCACTTTGTAAACTGCTAATAAAATGAGGAAAAGTAGTCTCTTTAAAATGTATTATAGATAGGCAAGGATACTGATGGGTTCATGTTAAATTTCTCTTTATGGCTAATAGTAACTCAAATTAAAAATTTTAATTTAAAAATGAAAAAAAAAATGAAAAACAAGCAGCACTGTTAATTGTATAACATCAGATATAAAAGTAAGTATATTGTGTGTGTGGGGGGGGGGTAATCATTTTCCTCCCAAAATGATCAGATTAGATTTTCTTTTTCCCTTTAGTGTATTGTCTTACCTTCATTCTTTATGTTGAACTGATGTCTTTCCAATGCTGATAATGTCGTACTCAAAGTTCTGCCTCAGGTAAATGAAACGAAAGAACAGACTTACTTCATTTCTCCTCCATGGAAGTTTTGCTTGGGCTGTGGGCAGAACAACACAAATTATTATTTTTCTTCCTCATAGCCAGCTTGTGATTTGAGCCTGGCCATGTATATCTCAGGGGTGAAATCTAATTTCTTTTGCTACCGGTCCTGTGGGCGTGACTTGGTGGTCATGTGACAGGGTGGGTGTGGCTAACTTGTAAGATGTGGTGAAACTTGCTTAGCAACCAAAATTTGGGGCACAATTGTGGTCATAAGCTTTCTTTCTTTCTTTCTTTCTTTCTTTCTTTCTTTCTTTCTTTCTTTCTTTCTTTCTTTCTTTCTTTCTTTCTTTCTTTCTTTCTCTTGTCTCTCTCTCTCCCTTCCTATTTCTTTCTCTTTCTCTCTTTCTCTCTCTCCCTTCCTCTTTCTTTCTCTTTCTCTCTGTCTCTCACTCTCTCTCACACACGCAAACACACACACACTCACTCACACACACACACACACACACACACACAAGCTGGTCTAAACAGAGCCCTTCCTGGGGAGTTTTCCTGCCAGGACGCTCCTGGCAGCAGCAACAGTGGCAGCGGCGGAGGCAGCAGAGCTTGCCTGGGCTCCCCCGCCATCCCAGAACTGCACTGCGCTGGGGAGTTTTCCCACGTGGATGCTCCCGGCAGCAGCAGGAGCGGCAGAGCTTGCATGGGCTCCCCCGCCATCCCAGAACTGTGATGCACTGGGGAGTTTTCCTGTGCGGCCATGGTGCCAACAGCGGCAGCAGCGGCAGAGCATACCCTGCCCTTCAGGGACCTGAAGGTGGGTGGCCTGGCCCAGAAGCGGCGCATTCTCCATCATGGGCTGGATGCAGGATGGGGGGGGGAGGCAAGTGGGCAGCAGTCAGTCAAAGGCCCCATGGAAGCCAAGCTCAAACGCCGAGCGTGCCATGCCCAAAGGGCAAGAGAGCCTTGCAGGTCCCCCCCCCGAGGCTGAGCACAGTGGGTCTCCCTCCACCCCCCACTGCCAGCATTGGCTTACCTTATAGATCCTCTCCCTATAGCCCTGCCATGCTTTCTTCAGTTTCTACCTTCCACGTGGCCTTCCGCTTGCCTGCCTTCACACATGGCTGCGGGCCGCAGATTGGTTCAGGGGCGTGGCCAGCCAGAGATTGCTATTGGTTCTCTGAACCAGCCCCAGTCTCCGCTACCTAGTCGGCCGATCCGGTCCAATCCGGTAGCATTTCATCCCTGGTATATCTGGTGGTTTTGTTCTTTAGTTCACCCATTCCTTGATCAGGT
This sequence comes from Ahaetulla prasina, assembly GCF_028640845.1. Classification (NCBI taxonomy): domain Eukaryota; kingdom Metazoa; phylum Chordata; class Lepidosauria; order Squamata; family Colubridae; genus Ahaetulla; species Ahaetulla prasina. Next base: position 217,111,509 of record NC_080540.1, on the reverse strand, counting down.
TTTGGCAGAGCCTTCTGAGGAGCTGAAGATGGCCAGATTTTTAACTGTTTCGCCTCACAGAAATCACTGGACATTGGATAAGGACAGCTTTTCTTGATCTAAGGACCTTCTTAGAATTCCTCAAAAAGTAATGGATTGGAAAAGATGGATTAGGAGATAAATAAATGTATATGAAACTGTCTTTTGCCAAGTTAGGTAAATGCCACAAGCCCTTCATTGTAGGAGAAGAACAGGCAGAGCTGGAGGGTGGAATTAAATGCTTCATTAGTTTAGAGTCCTCGCATTGCCACAAAAGATCCAACTCCAGCCCCACTTCAAGTCCATTGGCCCTTATCTAGCACAATTTAGTGCTGACTGTTAGTTGACTAGATTCTTGTGTAAAGGCTTCAATAAATCTTCTGTGCTGCAACTTTACAAATGGTCCTGATTCTTTGCACCTGACATTCAGAATGTTAGCCAGGGAAATTGACTTTCTTGCATCTTTTTCCCTAGCAGTTTTCATTCCAAATGATGAAAGAGAATTTCTTGGGAATTCTTGCAATGGAGAAGCAGATTTTGGAGAAGTTATTATGGGCAATATAAGTGATAGAGCTGAATGTCCTCCGCTAATGTCACTGTGTCAGAGAAACGAGGCCTTCACAACCCATCATCTTACTGAGAAATGAAATAAAGAAAAAGGTAGATAAACATTAAATAAATTCTACCCACCTCCTTCTGGCCCAGCTAGCTTTTAGGGCAGCAATAGTGCTTCTTCTACTTTGGGATATATATCACTTTATTAAAAATAATAAAACAGATAATACAAAACTTGCCTTTTAAATGTAAATAATTCAATGCAAAAAAAAAAAAAACAACCAGTAAGGGAGACAAAAATGTAGTGTTGTACCAAATCACAGATAACAATTTAAAAAAGGACATTTCATGGAATAATAGGCAGAACAATATAAGACTCTGAACAAATCCTAAAAAAATTCTAATTTTCTCCTATTTGAAAACAATCTGATGTAAAGAGAAGCCAATTTGCATAAAACATACTAGGGACGAGCTTATATAGATAATAATCTGCAAATATAATAAAGCAGATTTAAAATACATGGAAAATAAGAAATACTCTTCGTGCAATGCTAACCAGTAAATTTACCTATACCTTCCCAGATAAGATTTTTTTTAATTAAAAAGTTGCTTTCTATTTAAATATTTTTATGTTTGTTTGTTTTGTTTTCTGGAAACCCTATGCTTAATTTTGAAACTGGAGGAGTATCTTATTCCATCCTTACCCCTTTGGATACAGCTCCTTTTCTGTGGATTTTAATTTCCACAGCTTTTTTCCTACAGAAAGGGTCTCCTCCTTTGGCTATATTTTCAGGCACGCATCTTTCCTCAGAAGGTTGCATTTTGAAACACAGAGATGAGTATTGGACATTTGGGTTGAGAGACTAGAAGAGGGCTCATTTCAGAACAGAAAGGAAGTGATATATGAATGTATCCTACTGATGTAGCTTCAAGGTATATATAAACGGCTTGTCTTGCATTCACTGCTACTTTAGTGGTTTACAGCATCTTTGGTGTGATCATGATTCAATTACTTATGAAGGAGTTCCTCTCATTGGCTTTCTCAGTAATATTTCTTAGGTAATGTGGGGTGACGGGACGGTGGAGGGAGTTTTCCTCCTTCTGAGAAATTAAATAAAATGATCTTGTCAAATTTTACCGCTCATGCTTTTGGTGAATGTACCCGTGGTCCTATTCCCAAATATTTTTCATTGGCAGAACTTTTAATATTTGCAGGCAGTCAGTGACAATAGATGTTGAGCATTGCAAATGTGCTATTGTGAAAACTTTTGCAGGATATTTGAAAGATAAAATTATACAGATTCTCTTGGTTGGATTCTTGCTTGGGTAAGTCCTACTTAGATGATGGAGCTTATGTCTTGGAATTGGAATTGGAATGTATCTGAGATAGGTTGGTTAATAGTATCATGCCTATACCTTTTGCCTGTACCCCCTACTCTTTCTAATTGGTGAGAGCCACTCAAAACAGGAAGCTGTATTTGAGTGTCAGTGAATGTTTCCTTGAAGAACCAGGTAAGGATGTGGTGGCATGTCCCTTTCCTTAAGAACCTTTAGCTCAACCTGGCAATGTTATTGGTCAGACTCCAAGCTTTCCTTTAGGGGGAAGTTGTTGATTGAGTTGCTGAACGGTAGTTGCAGAAGGCTTTGGAGGAAACAGATTATTTGAACCCTTTCAGAACCAAATACATGACCACATCTACACTCTCCTTTTTACAGATGACCTGTGGTAGAATCAGAATAAGGCAAAAGCAGTTCTTCAATCCCCTTTCAGAGGCTTTGTCTACATCAGTTATAATATTTTTCTGGCTTATCTGCAAAGGTTGGAAGAGGGGAATCACTCTGTTGCAACGATTCTCTTCTTAAGAAATGGGGGAGAGGTAAGGACTAGAGTCTTCTATTTAGAGTGTCACGGAAGTTGACCAGGACCTTTCCTATTTAACATCTATATGAAACCAGTGAGGGAGGTCATTGAAATTGCCACAGAGTTGGTACACATCAACTCCAGGTCAAAATAAAGATCTGGTTGAGGTTCTCTCTAGATATCAGGAGGCTCTTAGGCCCAGTCAGAGTTGAACAATTCAGTCCCAAGAAGATAGAGTGGCTTAGGGTACAAGACTCTTTGATTCCAGAGATAGTCCATCTCTGATTTTGTACAGAGTCACATTCAAAGAACAGGTGGCAGCTGTTCTATATTGCCAAAAAAGTTTTGAGTTTGCCATGTGTTTTGTGTTACTTCTGTGAAAGCTTTACAACTACAATAAATACTTTTGAGTTCATTATCAGAAGCTGGCTGTGTGTAATTGACAATATCTCTATGAAGGGAAAATTAAGTACAAGAATGTGGGCCTTCCATTGGAAGGTCTCTAGAGCACTCTGATGTGTGCTTTGACATCTGTCATGAAGGAAGGGAGGCCTGGTCTGCTGGTCCTTGATTTGTCTGGGAAAAGGCCAAATGCCACCAGCTGCTCCAACCACATTCAGACATATTTTAACAAGACAACGTCTCCACGAAAAGACAGGTGAGAAGAGCCATTGGTGATGGAATCTGCTTACAGAGAAGCAAATTGTTTTAGGGTAGCATGAAACCTGCTGGCGCAAAATGGAAGAAAGAAAATAAGAAGATATAAGAAAACGGGCACAATAGCTTCTTTTGCAGAGTCCAGAGAGGCAAATCTCAGCTTCAGGAAGATTCAACAATACTCCATTTCTATTCTATGGTTCCAGGTAACCCAACTGCAGCATACAGAGACTATGCAAGTAGAAAATTAGAATGTTATTTTCCACAAACAGCCAATCACAAAAGCCACCTCTTTTATATAGCTTTACTGACAGTTTTACTAATCGATTAAATCATGCATCTTTATTTCAAGTGGAGGGATTGACTTTCTTTGCCCTTCTCTGCATAATTTGCAGGGTCCTGGGCTCAGGATTTTGCCTAGGTCGAGGTCAACTGACTAAGCCTGCACCTATGGCATCTCAGATGTGCTCCCTTCAACTAATTCCTATCATGCAGGCTGAGGCTCAAGTCCTTCAGCTTCTGATTCTGAACACTCAGACTGATCTCTGACAGCCACTGTGGTGGAGAAGACCATTCATGCCTTGATCATCTGTTGTCTGGACTACTACAATGTACTATGCATGGAATCAAGTGGTGGGTTGCCCCCGATTTGGACCGGTTCAATAGAACTGGTAGTAAAACCAGCGGGAGGCTCCACCCGCCGACCTGGATGTCATCATAGGTGATCTGTGCATGCACAGAAGCTTCTCCACAGACGCAGACGCTTAGTGCGCGTGTGATCCCATTGCGAACCGGTAGTAAAGGTAAGTAGGACCCACCCCTGATGGAATCGCTTTTAAAGATCACCTTGAAACTTCAACAAGTACAGAATTTAGCAGCTCAAGCAGTTATGAGTACCATTCAATTTGCTCATGTGACATTTCTTTTTGAGACCTATACTGAGTAGCTGTTCTGACCTAGGCTTCTTGAGTCAGTAAAACACACGAGTAACCCCAAAAACCTCTTTTATTTCAACAGCTGAAAATTCTGTTCCTTCACAGATGATTCCCAAATAGTTGTAAAGAGTCCTTCGGGATCAGGCTGATAATCTCCCTTGACACGCTGCCAAAGACCTAATTGGCAAAGCCACGTGGAGTCCAGAATCAAACAGAGCTTCAGACTTGAAACTGAACAGAATTAACAACATTGCTTCCTGCAAAGGCCCACTTGCCTTTGCTCCTCTTTTAAGTCTTATGGGAGGGGGCCAATCATCTCCAACCCCTACTTCCGAGTTGTCCCTTTTGTTTTAACTGTTCTTGCCTTCTGGCAGCTCTGCGAATGCACACACTTGGAACAGGCTCCCCCTGTTCCTCTGCCTCACTGAAGTCTGACTCTAAAGGCTCTGGAGGCAGCACATACCTCCCAGATGGCCCTTTCTCTGCCTCTGATGCAGAGCCCTTGTCCGAGCCTTCCCCAGACTCAGGACTGGCCCATGTTCCTCTCCAACCTCCTCACTATCCAACTCTGCTGCCAGCTCTGAAGGCCGCTGGCAGACCACAACACTAGCACTGTGTTTCTAGATACAAGTTAAAGTGTTGGTAATTAGCTTTAAGCCCTGTATGGTCAGGACGGGTTTACCTATGGAATTTGTCTATGCCTACTCTTACCAGTTTCTGCCTATCAGTTAAGATCTGGATCCCAACTCTTAGAAAATGTCATCTACAGGGATCTTAGAGCTGGTCCTTCTCTATCCCTAACCCCCGTCTCTGGAACAGCATTGTCCTAGATATTAGACAGCCTCAGACTCAACTCGCTAGAACCTCTGACAAAAATATTAAAATCACTCAAGACTAATTACCAAAACATTTCTTTGATTTGATGGACAAATTAGGACTTGAGAACATATGGAGACAGAAAAATGGCAATTCAAGAGAACACACCTACTTTTCTGAAAGGTATAGTTCCTTTTTGAGATTAGATGTAATATGGATTTTGAAAAAATGACTACTCACTGATACTAAGGTTTCTAAACTATAGATATTACCAGATAATTCTATGTGAAGCAAAGACAAAACAAAAACATCTTTGAGTATATAAATGAAACTGGAAAATGCTTTTTTATCATTTCAATAAGATGAAAAAAAAATACTGAAATTAAGAGGGAGATATTAATGGACAGCATGGCCATGCAAGAAGCATTTAATCAATATTATTCTAGCTTGTATAAAGCAAGTGAAATCTCTCTGGAGAAAATAGATGAATACTTAAAAAACAAAAATTTACCAAGGATTACAGAGGAACAGAAACTGATTATGAAAAGATCTATGATAATAAGGGAAGTTTGTGAAGCTATAAAAAAAGATTAAACTAGAAAAGATACCTGGACCAGATGGATTATCAGTTCTTATTATAAATGTTTTGAGATGAACTTTTACAACCTTTACAAAATATGATGAACTCCATTTTACATGGAGGAAAGATGGAAGAGAATTGGAAAAAAGCCAGTATAGCATAGCACTAACATTTAAAGAGGGACAATATTTGACTTTAACAAGAAAGTATAAACTACTATCATTACAGAATAATAAATTATGTTGTTTATAATGATTCTGGCTGATAATCTGAAAATAATTTTACAAGAATTTATTCATGAGGATCAACATGGGTTTTTATCTAAAAGACAATTAAAGAATAATTGTAGAAACATATTGGACATTTTGGAATATTTGGAGCAATATAATGAAAACAAGCCACATTGATCTTCTTAGATGCAGAAGAAGGCCTTTAGCAATTTGAGCTGGGCTTTCGTGTTCAAAGTTTTGGAAAAGATGAACTTTGCAATGAACTTTATAAAATGGATAAGATTGATTTATACTTAATAGAAAGCACAAATGATTATTAATGGAGATTTAATAAGCCCTGTACAGAAGGGAAAAAGACAGAGATGCCCTCTGTTTCCTTTCTCATTTATTTTGGTTCTTGAAATACTGAAGAGAGATAAAAGAAAAGTTGTAGAATTGTGGGAGTAAAGATTAAAAAAGAAACATATAAATTAAGATATGGTTAGTATATGGTTGTTTTGCCAATGACTTGGTGGTGGTTTTGAAAGATCCTGTTAATAGGAAAACTAAAAGAATTTGGTGCATTAGCAGGTTTTATGAACAACAAACAGAAGATGAAGATTTTTTTAAAAAACCCATGAAAATGGAAAATCAAACAGAATTGATTGATTCCTATGTACAGTATATTTCAATATGAGCCCAATGGATGAAAATCTATTTTGTACATATGCTAACCATTGTATATTCCTTGGGTCAGAGGCTAAAGTTTGCCTTCGCTTTAGTACCTGAGATGCTCTTCTGAGCCAATGGTAGACATTTGGGGCCTTTCTAAGAAAGCATGTGTTTTTATCACTGAGCTTTTGCCTCTTCCACTGTAGTGATTTGCCCAGAGGTATCCCGATGTGTGATTTTTTATTAAAAAGAGACCTGGATCTACATTTTTCAGTATCAACCTCACACAATATTTGATTTACTACTATACTGTATATTTACTACTACATATTCAAGGAAACTCTATAAAATAAGTTCAGGAAAGAGGAATGTGATGATCCCTTCATTTTAAACATGCACCTAAAATATGTTAAAGGCATATGCTGTGAATGCATACAACATATGTTGTCAAAACATAATTCATACAGCTGCAGACATGTCAGGGGTGTGTGAGTGACTCATGGCAAATTGACAATTTTCTTGACTAATGTATAGAATAGCCATAGAAGCTCCATGAACTTCATCTCTTTTCTACATTTTCTGCAAATTCTAGTTTCTCTCCATTGTGGTGCAGTTGACAACCTGTCCTCAAAGTAAAACTTTTGCTAATTTGCACATGAATAATTTACCATAGATTATTCTATTCTTGCCATGTGAGGAAAACTCAGATTGGGCTCATGTAACTTACTGACTACATTTTAAGATTGTTCACATCAGCAGTTCTTCAGATGCAATGGACAGTTGCAGAAGATCTATACAGAAGCAGTGCCCAATTTCATTAGTTTGATTACTTTTATCTCACCTTTTTTTCAGTGAATAACCAGCTCAGTCAACTAAACAAATGAGATTTGTTTGATTTTGCCATTGCATATTCAATTAAATGTTACACTTCTGTCTCCTTTCTTACGTCAAGAAAAAAAGCTATTTTGCATATCCAGGTAAATGCCATGATCAGTAAATAAGGAAAGGATTTTATGGAATATTTATGTGATACCCTATAGATCCAATCCTGGGTGCTGTGTAACATGTAAAATTCCTTCCTTCCTGTCGATGACTACTTCAGCTTCAATTGCAATAATACACGAGCACACGATAGATTTAAGCTTAATGTTAACCGCTCCAATCTTGATTGCAGAAAATATGACTTCAGTAACAAAGTTGTTAATGCTTGGAATAAACTACCTGACTCTGTGGTCTCTTCCCAAAATCCCCAAAGCTTCAACCAAAAACTGTCTACTATTGACCTCACCCCTTTCCTAAGAGGTCTGTAAGGGGTGTGCATAAGAGCACAAACTTGTCTACCGTTCCTGTCCTATTGTTTCCTTTCGTTATATTCAATTATTATAGTTATTATAGTTATTATAGTTATTACATACTTATATATATGCTTATATATTGTACAGTTATTTCATAAATAAATAAATAAAAATTCCAATCCCCATCTCCATATGTTCTGTTAATGGTTTTCCATTTACATGTAACATTCTCACCAAGATGTCAATTGAAAAACTAGTTCTTTCATGACTTCTCAACCAGCGTCCTCTAAGCATATGGATACTTCCAGAATAAACATACAGATCAAGGATGGACAATATACAGCAAAAGAACTACATGCAACTCCTGAATGCTTTTTTGGTAGTCTCTATAGGCCTCTCCGATTCTACCATTAAATTTTGGTAGTTCTTTGCTGAAAATCGACACCAAGAGAGCTGGAAAAGAAAACATAGGAACTCTTCACCCATCCTATTTGGGCGACAGATTATCATGTATTTGAGATAATCAACCTGCATGCTGCAGTTCTCACTCGTCCCCCTCCCATATATTAAATTAAATTAAGTCATTCCATATCACAACCTAGATAGACCAGACCATGAAATTAGCTTCGCAAAAAGGCTAAAATTATTTTTACTTCGATTGGAGAGTTTTGTGATAATTCAGTAAATTAGGGAGGTGTCTGTCAGAGCCACTTCCTAATATTACCTGGATATTCAGGACTAGTCCCCTAGCCTAGGCAAAAACTCCTGTCAAGGTTAACTTCCTTACTTTCTATAGCATATTAAAATATGCTAAATGTCTGTATATTCCTACTGCTTTCAATATGGTTACTATAACTGGATGACCAGTAGATGGCAACAAGTAGTTATGGTTTTTTGTTTTTCTTCCCTGCCCTCTAGTGTTCATTGAGATTTTTCCAGCCTAGGTAGGGGCTCCCTACCTTCCAACTTAGAAGATGAAGTAAACCAAGCTATTCACAAGAAGCACTAATAATAATAGAAGCACTAATAGAAGCATAAGAGCTAAAGTTTAAATATATTAAAGGAATGATATGAGGTAAGAATCATTGGAGAAGACCCCAATATTTAGAAAATCCAAGACAAGGTGGCTATGTTGTGGTCCGCCAGCAGCCTATAGAGCTGGCAGCAGAGTTGGACAGTAAGGAGGTTGGGGAGGAACATGGGCCAGTCCTGGAGTCTGGGGAAGGCTTGGATGAGGGCTCTGCATCAGAGGCAGAGAAAGGGCCATCTGGAAGGTATGTGCTGCCTCTGGAGCCTCCAGAGTCAGACCTCAGCGAGGCAGAAGAACAGGGAGCCTGTTCCCAGTGTGCGCATGCATAGAGCTGCCAGAAGGCAAGAACAGTTAAAACAAAAGGGACGACTTGGGAGTGGGGCTTGGAGATGATTGGCCCCTTCCATAAGACTTAAAAGAGGAGCAAAGGCATGTGGGCCTTTGCAGGAAGCAACGTTGTTAATTCTATTCAATTTAAATTCTGAAGCTCTGTTTGATTCTGGACTCGGTGTGACTTTGTCAATTAGGTCTTTGGCAGCGTGTCAAAGGAGATAAAGGTGGGTGATTATCAGCCTTATCCTGAAGGACTTTTTACAACTATTTGGGATTCAACTGTGATTGAACAGAATCCACATCTGTTGCAATAAAAGAGGCTGTTGGGACTACTTGTACCTTCTGATTCTTGATGAAGGTATCTTTTCTTTTATGTACACTGAGAGCATATGAACCAAGACAAATTCCTTGTGTGTCCAATCACACCTGGCCAATAAAAAATTCTATTCTATTATTCTATTCTACTTGTGTGTTTTACTGACTCGGGAAGCCTAGGTCAGAACAGACTAGACGCATCACTGATGAAACAAGATTGAGCTTAAAAGAATTCAAAGAAGCAGTTGTTTACTAATAGTCTTTGGAAACTGTTGTCCATTCAGTCACTAAGAATTAGAAGCAACTAAACCACAAAGCCTTAAAGTCCCAGCCCAGGAAATGCTTGGAGGCAGAGATGCAGAAAGACAGACAAAGGAGAAATCTGCCAGAGGGAGAACGTAAACAGAGACAAACTTTATAAAATGTAGATATCTGGAAAGAGAGGCTGCAGTCCAATCCCAGAAAGTGGAGGCCGTTTATGGTTCATCCCAGAGATATTGTGTAACTATGAAAAAGTTTTACTCATAAGTAAAGCTTCATTCAAAAATAGGGCTGTACAGTTTTTCATGAGGAGTTTCCAAAAGTTCTTGTGCCTAGCATCTGAATTGTAACTGTTTTTCTGGTTCTGGCTTTATAATCTTATATTGTGTTGTCTAACAGTGTTGGGAGAATTAGTCTTTGAACCTTTCTTATGAGTGACATTGTTTGGCTCACTGACATGGTACCTTTTCAACAGCGACTAGCTCTGGACTAGCCTTTCGCCTTCCATTCTGTTTTATATATGTTCTGACTCTTGTCTGATCTTTTGAGTATGAATTCTGACCTGGCTTTGAGTATGAATTCCGACCTGGATCTATTTTCAGTGGACTTTGAGATGATGCTTGCCTTGCAGGCACCAACTAACAACTTGCTAACTGATCTGAGGTTTACTCTTAGAGGAGAAGGTTGTGTGGGGCTACTATTAAAAAGTCCTTGGAGGCTGTCAACCTGATTGGATTTAGCAGCACATTTATGGGGCTTGAAAGGTTTAGTACTAAATGCCAGTTCAGCTGAGAAAAAGATAGGTAATCAATGTAGCAATTCACCTAACACGGGCAAGCATTCTAGCAGCTGTACTGAGCACTAGCTGACTTATCTAAATGTTCTTGAAAAGCAAACCTACCCAGAGAGCTTGCTGGAAGTATATGAATTAGTCTAGCCCAGTTTTCAAACATCAACTCCATTTTGTTGTATGTAGGCGCCAAACATTACACTTAAAAAAGAAAAAAAAAAGGAAGAAAATTCATATTGCATTTAGTAGGCAATTTTTCCTGACATGAGCGAAGAAACCTTTTTATGACCAGAGTTTATATTTTTTCCCCCAAATTATTTGTTTTGTTGGCTGAAATCTTTTTTTTTTGTCACAACGGTATATATAAGCATAATCATGAAACAACTATACAACATATAAGCGTATATATAATGAAAGGAAACAATAGGACAGGAACGGTAGGCACTTTTGTGCTCTTATGCACGCCCCTTATAGTCCTCTTAGGAATGGGGTGAGGTCAATGGTAGACAGTTTTTGGTTAAAGCTTTTGGGAGTTTTAGAAGAGACCACAGAGTCAGGTAGTGTGTTCCAAGCATTAACAACTCTGTTACAAAAGTCATATTTTCTGCAATCAAGATTGAAGTGGTTAACATTAAGTTTGAATCTATTGTTTGCTCTTGTATTATTGCGATTGAAGTTGAAGTAGTCTTTAACAGGAAGGACATTGCAATAGATAATTCTCTGTGTTAAACATAGGTCTTGTCGGAGTCGGTGGAGTTCTAAATTTTCTAATCCCAGGATTTCAAGTCTGGTGGTATAAGGTATTTTGTTGTTTTCAGAGGAGTGGAGAACTCTTCTTGTAAAATATTTCTAGACGCATTCAATTGTATTAATGTCAGAGATGTGGTATGGGTTCCAGACAGGTAAGCTGTATTCAAGAATAGGTCTAACAAATGTTTTGTATGCTCTGGTTAGTAGTGTAGAGTTTTTGGAAAAGAAGCTACGCAAAATTAGGTTTACAACTCTTAGAGCCTTTTTTGCTATGTAGTTGCAGTGGGCTTTGGCACTTAGATCATTTGATATGAAAACTCCAAGGTCTTTAACAGGTTCGGGGTCATCTGTAAGGTAATGTCCATCAAGCTTGTACTTAGTGTTTGGGTTGTTTTTTCCAATATGTAAGACCGATCTTACAAATCTATGGGAAATAGAAGGTAAATGTAATGATTCATAGAATGGAACAGAGCCTGGGTTTTTAGATTTTTTTTTCTTCTTTCATATTTTTGTGTTTATATTTTTCCACAGATATTAAGCCCACTGGAGGCTTAATGTACCTGTTTTTTCCTAGTTTTCCTCCCTAAATCAATGGAAAATTCTTCCGCTTTTATTTGACAGTTTGCATCACCCAAATGCCTTTCTATTATTATCCTCAGTATTATTATTGTCACCAGTATTATGCCCAGTTCTATTACAGCATGCCAATTCAATACCAGGGCTGATGTAATATTATATATCTTAGGTTGCCATTTCTTACGTTTTAAAGTAAAATGCCTGAATGCTTGTACAGCGGGCCCAGCCATGTCCTATCCTTAGGAAACTACTTATTTTATTTTTGAGGAAGTCTATAATTCTTCAACGTATTTTGCAGACTGTAACAGCTAGGAGAACTTTATATTTTGTTGCATAAAGACATAAAAATAATAAGCATTTTTATAATAAAAAACTCAATGTCTGGGAATGCTTATTTACTTCAGATGAGGAAGCATAGCCTTCATGTTTAATAGCATGAAGAAATAGAGAAAGTAAGAGCTCTGCTGCCTATACATATTGTCTTTGGTAAGTGACTTTGACTAAAGAAAACTATTAAATAATTATTACTGTAAGGTGCAGTTCTTTATTTCTTATTTGTATGGGGTTCCTCACTTATTGGGGAATTTTTTAATGTGAAAATGAGGACTAATTTGATTTATTTCTTTTTATAATATGGTAAAAATTAATTAGGTTTTGCAGCAAATGTTACTTATTCAACATTTTTAGGCCTCTTTAGTTATATAGTGATACCATTCACAATTATCCCCTCAGAGGTTTGGTAGCTTGGAAAACTTGCCATATTTATGTTACATAAAAACTAGATTAAGTTTGAGTTTAACTCTTGGGGTCTTTAGGGATATGTCCATCAGGGGTGGTACTCACTTACTTTCCCTAGTGGTTCGCAAATGTGAGTGTCCACACACGTGCCCGTCCACACACGTGCCCGGCCTTCCAGGCATGCGCTTTGCTGGCACGTACACCTTCTGCGCATGTGCTCGACCTCAAAAACGTGCCTAAATAGGATGGCATAGAGCCAGGGCAAATGGGCGGGCTCAACCGTGATTTCTGCTACTAGTTCAGGCGAACCGGTCTGAACTGGCTGCATACCACCTGTGATGTCCATGGAGTTTTCTTGAGGACAAGGCAGAAACAGTCTGACGTTGCTTCTTCCAGGGAAGAAAGAGAGGGAGATTAGTATAATTATATATATCTTTACAAAATCAGTAGAAGCTTTCGTCTCCTCGCACCCCCCTCCCTCCAGATTATGCAGAGAGAAAAGTGACGAAGGTCACTACAGTTTACAACAGGGGTCTCCAACCTTGGCAACTTGAAGACTTGTGGACTTGAAGTCCACAAGTCTTCAAGTTGCCAAGGTTGGAGACCCCTGGTTTACAATATCTTCAATTTGCTGCTATCTGATATGAGAGATAAGGAAGAACAGGAAAATGTTAAAAAGGACATGAAAAGGAGCAGGTCATCGGGGTGTGGGGAGGGAGGGAGGGAGGGAGGGAGGGAGAGAGATTGTATGCTGGGAAACATTTATTTATTTAAATAAATTGTATGGCAACCCATCACACAACAGTGACCCTTAGCACTTTAGAAAGATAAAAAAACAACAATTAAAACATGGCACTTTGAGCAAACACCATCTTTCAGTCATAAGAGCCGTGGTGGCGCAGTGGTTAAAATGCAGTACTGTAGGCTGCTTCTGCTGACTGTCGGCTGCCAGCAGTTTGACAGTTCAATTCTCACCAGGCTCAAGGTTGACTCAGCCTTCCATCCTTCCAAGGTCAATAAAATGAGGACCCAGATTATTGGGGGCAATATGCTGATTCTGTAAACTTAGAGAGGGCTATAAAGCACTGTGAAGCAGTATATAAATCTAAGTGTTATTGCTATAAAAGTACATCAGCTACAGGGCTGACCTATACACCTGGGGAAACAGGCCAATAGAATCAGGGCTTTTGGATCCCTGGGGCTGGGGGGAAGCTACTCCACAGAGCAGGTAGTGCCATAGAGAAGGCATGACATCCAATAAAAAGACATTTTTTAAAAATTTTATTTTATTTTGTCACAACAGTATATACAATCATCGACATAAAAATAACTCATCATGAGAAAAAAGTATATATAAGTAAAAGTAAAAGTATGCATACAATATTATAATGAAGAGAACAATAGGACAGGAACGGTAGGCACTTTTGTGCTCTTATGCACGCCCCTTATAGTCCTCTTAGGAATGGGGTGAGGTCAATAGTAGACAGTTTTTGGTTGAAGATTTTGGGGTTTTGAGTAGAGACTATAGAGTCAGGTAGTGAGTTCCAAGCGTTAACAACTTTGTTACAAAAGTCATATTTTCTGCAATCAAGTCTGAAGCAGTTGACATTAAGTTTGAATCTATTGTTTGCTCTTGTATTGTTGCGATTGAAGCTGAACTTTTACAGGAAGGATATTACAATAGATGATTCTGTGTGTTAAACACAGATCATGTCGGAGTCGGCGGAGTTCTAAGTTATTATTATTATTATTATTAAGTTATTATTATCATTATTATTAAGTTATTATTAAGTTGTTGTTGTTATTATTATTATTATTATTATTAGTAGTAGTAGTAGTAGTATTTCTAAGTTAAACATTGTTTAGTAGAAGGGACGCAAAGCATGCTCCCTGTGCTAGATCCAGCGAATCAAGAATCAATAGGTAAAAGGTAGCCCTACAAATAGTCTGGTCCTGTGTCATGTATAAACAGAAACCTGGCATGGTATGCTTAAAGTGTCAAAGGGCACCTTATCTAAAGGCCTTTTTAAAGCTTCATCCTGGCTGCAGCACTGTAACTATGTAAAATTATTTGACAATTTCCCAGAGTCATTGACAGCCATGGAGAACTTGAAGATTCATAGCACTGAGCTCTGACAATTGGAAGTTTCTCCTTCCTTTTTGTTCATTCCCCATTGGCTGGAAACCTCCACAGGCAAATACCCATATTACATTTACAGCTAATTTTTCCCTAAACGATTGAAAGAGACAACAGTGTCTTCAAACGTATCCACACAAAAATTAAAGGGAGTGAAATGTTTTTACACATTTTCAGTGAACCCTTTCACAGGAATATATGATTGTGCAGTTCTGATTAAAATGAAAAAATCGCTTAGGCCAGGTGGGAATTGTAGTGCAAATCAACTAAAGAAATAAGAAGCACAGAGAAACCTATTTAACAGGAGAAAGTGGGTACGGTTTGAACATCTGGACCTTTAAAACAAGGATTTTAAAGACAAAAACACCATTGCAAAATTACAGCATGGCAAGATCCCATTTTTAAACTTAAGCGTTCTCTGTTGATCATGAATGCAATTATTTCAGGTTTCACACAGGATGCCAAATCTGAACAGAAAACGTTCTTTGTTACTTTTTCATTGTTCATTTATGTTTCCGCTGTTTTTATGTATTGTCCTTCCAATTTCCCTCATAAAGGTAAAAGTAAAGGTTCCCCTCTCACATATGTGCTAGTCATTCCCAACTCTAGGGGGCGGTGCTTATCTCCATTTCAAAGCCAAAGAGCCAGCACTGTCCGAAGACGTCTCCGTGGTCATGTGGCCGGCCTGACTCAATGCCAAAGGCGCACGGAACGCTGTTACCTTCCCACCAGAGGTGGTCCCTATTTTTCTACTTGCATTTTACGTGCTTTCGAACTGCTAGGTTGGCAGAAGTTCTCTCTCGTATGCTTATGTTATACTCAGTCGTATTAAGAGATCAGCTCAATTGTATTAGTTGGGATCTTGGATTCTGCTTAGTGTAATCTCCGTGTTTATTTCTATGATTTCTATATAATAATCAGTGCTTGACACTTGTTTAAAACTAAAATGCTAGGTTATTTAGAATGCTAAACATGTTTCAGATACTGAATTCTGCCCTAGAGTGTCAACTGGGTCTTCCCAGCACTGCAGTGTTCCTTGAGCTAAGCCTCGTCTTTTATTCCCTTTTTGTATTTATAACATTTATCTGTGGCTCTGCAGGAGGAAATAATGAAAACTTAATGTGCATTCTATCTCTTCAAGGGTTTTGCTATAATGTGTCTTTGTCTGCCAATTTTTTCCCCCTTGCGAAAAGTAGAAAAAGTCACAAACTGTACTCCATAACCTTGACCATCACTTTTCTTCACTTTGAAGCAAGTACCTTTCAAAATAGCTTTTGCTGATGCAGACTGTTGAACTAATTACTATCCAGAGAGGATTGAACACACCAGTTTGCTCCAGATTGGGTCTTTTTGGGCTGTGCTTCAATGAGTCTCCCATTTTCCAAAGCATTTTTAAACAAAAAAAACAAAAAAACAAAAGAAATTATATACCTAAAGGAAAGATAACCCAAATTCGATTCTGTGCTTGTGAATATTTCATGAAGATAAGCATGCACAGCTTTCTTTATAAATAAGAAACGGGTGAAATGTCATAGATTTGGAAATGAATAAACTTTTGTTGTTACCCACTTTATAGAAGGAAAGTGAATGAGGAGGATAGCATGCGAGATTGATTGCCAAGTGCTGAAAATGAACCAGTTGTTCTAAGGAAAGAGCAATTCTCAGATTCTTGTAAGTGGGTCATATGGAAGGACAAACGCATTGTGACTCTTGTAAAAAAAAAAAATCAAAGCCAGGTCTGAATTAATATTTACAAAGAATGAGCATGTTGCAATTTGTTAAATCATTGATTTCAAAAGCCAAGTTCTGAAAGACGATTTTTATAGGTTCGTTCTGACTACCCATGCCTAAAGCAAGCTCCAATTTCCAGAGTTCAGACACCCAGTGTAAATTTGTGCATCTCTTCAAATGTTTTAATGAAGTATCCCTTTGAAGGATACTGTAAAGTGAAACAGCTCCCGCTTCTAAATAGAAGAGCTGGATTATAGGCTTCTGCATATCTGCAGCAGATGCTCAAAGACCCAGATGCTAAAGAGAAGTGCTTTCTCAAAGCAGATTGATGCTGGCTTGACCTTTGTCTGTAAGGTACTTTGTGCTATATTAGGGCCAATCCTTCCACCCAGGGGTGAAATCTAAAAATTTCCCCTACCTGTTCCATGGGCGTGGCTTAATTGGTGGGCATGGCTTGCTAGTCAGATGACTGGGTGGGCATGGCCAATAACAATACATAATAAAAATAATAAACAAAGTATACAAAACATTAAGAGGTACCAAAAAACAACTTTCACACTTTACACACACACACCACAACACAACTGACTCACACACAATGTAAAAGCAGCTGCACTTCACCCAAAATGGCCCCTGCAACAAGCAGGAACCTCATACAGCCACAAAAAGCTCAAAAACCAACTTTCACACCAAATCTCAGAAAGCTGCACAAATATTTTATTATTTTATTTTATTTATATTTTTTTAGATCGGGGGTCTCCAACCATAGTAACTTTAAGGCTTGTGGACTTCAACTCCAGGAGTTGAAGTCCACAAGCCTTAAAGTTACTAAGGTGGAAGACCACTGTTTTAGATAAAAACAACTAAATTTAAAACTTCCTTAACTTTAAATTGCTGTCTAAAAAAAAAAAACAACTCCTTAAAAAAATCCAATTAACTATTTTTTAAAGCGCCCCGCCCCCCCAATTTACTTACCCAATTGGAGGCAGGCAGATTGAGTTGCTCACCGAGGAGATGGATTGCAGGCAGGCAGATTCAGTTGCTAGCTGGTGCAACTGATTGCAGCAGCCGAAGCAAAGTAAGGCTTTGTGAGCCCAAAAGGAGCAGCAATTAGGCAAGTGGGGATGGGCAATTGGGTGGGCATGCGGGGGCTGTTGTAAGAGATTGTAAAAAAAATGATTTTAAAAGCCTGTGATGATCAGGCAACTCAGCTGGGATCACCAGAGGAAAAAAAGATTTTAAAAGCCTCCTCTGACGATCCCAGCTGAAGTTGCCTGATCACCAGAACCTCTTAAAAGGATTGTTTTAACAACCTCTTCGGCCGAAGAGCTTATAGAAAACATGTTTTTTAAAGGTTCTGGTGATCAGGCAACTCAGCTGGGATCGCCAGAGGAGCCTTTTAAAAGCTTTTTTTTTTTAACAACCTCTTCGGCTGAAGAGGTTGTTAAAAAAAAACTTTTAAAAGCCTCTGATGATCCCAGCTGAGTCGCGCGATCATCAAAGGCTTTTTTTTACTTTTAAAAGCATTTTTTTTGGCTGAAGAAAAAACGCTTTTAAAAGTAAAAAAAAAACCAAACACCTCTGATGATGGTCAGCAGGGGCAGGAGGCGGGGCCAGGGATTTTTGCTACCAGTTCTCTGAACCACCAGCCGCCATCGCTACCGGAGCGGGTGATCCGGTCCGAACCAGGAGCATTTCACCCCTGCTTCCACCTCTGCACAGTGAAATACTTTATAAAGGCCAATCCCAATTGGTTGTCAGAAGAATAATATGGGGTTCCAGTTCAAGCTGGGGTTGCACAAGAATAAATAAAATGAAATCCAGACCGCTGTGAGAAAAGGGAAAAAAACATTTATTTTCCCCAAAACAAAAAGGTTTACCTTGGGGGCAACTGCAGAGAAATGAGATTATTTTATAGGGAAGCTTGTCCTGGGTGTGGAAGTGCATATCTTGTACCCTATGTTTAATAGTTTGCATATCAGGATCACAATTGCAACAAGGGAAATCTTCCCATCCCCACTAATACAGGGTGGAGGCTTTTCTTCCAGTATTATACCTAATTCTGTTCAATTTCGACCAGACAGAACGAGGCAAGTCAAAGCCAGGTGGTTTGGTAGAAGCATCACTAATGGTCAGACCACAAGAAGGTACCTTGGACCATTCCTCACTCCAGAAATTCTTATTCCATTCCATTTATGAAATGTTTGGTGAATATGGACCTATAAGCAATACAAGCAGGTAGGTGACAACTACCGGTAATTGCATTTATTTGGGGCATTCCATTCCCACTGTACTTTCCAAACATAGAAGTTGTATTTATTATCAGAAAGCCGTACAAGCAAGTGAAAATAGCATTAAAATCTGGATAAATAGGATCTCAGTGTCATTCTGAAGTGATGTAAAGACCTCAAAGAGCTTTTAACATAGCAAAATAAATTCTGGGGGTTTACATCAAATGCATTTGTTTGTTTATTTATATCCTACCTTTTTTTGCTTATGAAAGCCATCAGCTGGCTTTCATAAGCAAATCAGATGCACACTTCCCACAATATAGGTCTCAGTGCAGATCGGTGGAATATTAACTGTCTAGACTCCAGTTGTACTTCTAGCAATCTGCTCAGCAAATTTGACAATGTAATATTTAATACTTATAGAGATGACTCGGTTGTATTTGTATTGCACTAGAGCCCGACCAGTGATTCTTATGTTACACGGTCAATATGATGCTAAACATTCAAAACTGCATATATACCACAGACATACATAAGTAAAATCCAGCTGTGAACCCAGATAAAAACCTTTAGTCTGAAGATGTTGAAGATGTTGAACGGTACCACCTAGCACCCAATTCATTTGTGAGATGTGGATGTTCTTAACTGAAGAATATCTGGACCACCAAATTTCCTCACATCTGCTTTAAAAAACAATTTTAAAGCACATCATCATGTATGATTCAGGAATGCTATGGCTTATATTGAACAATACATATTGGATAATGTAGTTTGTTGGTTTGAATTTAACTGTTGTGTAACCTCAATCAGTATGCTTAATGGCTTAACCCTAACTGTGAATCAGGCCGGTTGCCATTTATTCAACAAGCTATTGGGTAAATCATATTTAATGCAATATGTGAACCAAGACTTATTTGATCCCTCTATAAACATTAGCACAGATTGGAGTGATTGGAGAAAAAGCAATCCTTTTTCTGATCGACTAACCCAAAACATATCACATTCCTAATCCAGCTAAAATTGTTAGTTTGCTAAAGCTACCAAGTTATGCAGCTTTTCTCATGAATAAGACTAACCACTCTGGGATAAAGATAATTAAGACTAGGCCACATATCCTATTGAGACAATTATAGCAAGTAAGTTGCAGTAAATCCCTTTGGCTTTCAGTGGGAATGAGCGCACCAACCTTGGCTTAGCTCAAAGCTGATAGACTCTGGGATATCTATAAAGAACTTTGTGATGGATTAAAATTGTTTGGGGGATTATGTGGAAGCAACTGAAATTACTATAATGAAACCTTCACCCAAGCTCTTGTTTTAGGCATATTCACATGAAACATCCTGCTATGAAGTTAGAAATCAGAGTGATGTAAAGAAATCTAAATATAGGTATAATGCATAGGTTCACTTTGATTATTTTTACATAAAAATACAGCTCATCTGCCCTAAAACTGAACATCCCTAATACAGGAGCATTATCTTGAACTGAATGCATATGTCTTGTAGGAATAGATACTTACAAGACTTTAATTACAGGAAGCTTTTCTCACTGTACCCCTACTTATCTAAGACAGATCCTATTGGAGCATAACAACCTTAACACCATGCATTATCCGTTTTAATGCACACGATACAAATTGCCCCCTCTTTGCCCCACATTCAATGTACCTCACTGAATAAATGGGCATACCTTTTGACATTGAAAATAAAAATGCCAGAATGTTCTGCAGATGGGGATATATCTAGCAAGACAAAAGAAATTGTTTTTAAGCTTATAAAATAAATCTGTCATGATTTTCTTTCAAGAAAAATTATTGATCTGTCACCACTTATTACATAAATGGGCATAATTCACCGAATCTATTGATGTTAAATATGTTTCTGCTTAAAAACTGAATAGCATACAAGTATTTATCTGAAAAACTCATAGCCAGTGGGTGAGGAGGAGTTTCAATAAGAAGCCTATATTAGTGATAATGCTAATCAGACAAAGTCTGTACAAAGATGTATAAGTGAGGAAAAGATATATACAGAATAAAAAATATAACAACAAATGCAGGCCTTTTGCAATTAAAAAAAAAGACAAAAGTTCAACCAATAGTTGAACAGCATTTTGTAGACTGATTTACAAAGTCATATTTAATGGATTTAGATAAAAATGACTTTTCATTACTTTCCATCAAATTTTGGGGCAAAGAAATTGGGTAGATGGTTCCTTTGTATTTCTCTGGAGGGAAAAATCCTCCAACAATTTCTTAGAACTCTCCTCTAGTAGGGATAATAATAAAACTTTTGAAAAATTATGAAGACCACAGAAGGTCTCTATTATTTATTTATTTATTTATTTTATTAAATTTTTATACCGCCCTTCTCCCGAAGGACTCAGGGCGGTGTACAGCCAAAGTAAAAACAAAGATATATACAGTTTAAAACAACAATTAAAAAGAGCAAATTTTAAAGGCCGATTATTAAAATTTAAATTAAAAGTTAAAAATATTAAAACCCAATTAAAATACATCACTAATTATGCCAGTCCGCTTTAATGAATAAATATGTTTTGAGCTCACGACGGAAGGTCCAAGATCGGGCACTTGACGAGACCGGGGAAGTTCATTCCAGGCGTCACTGCCCCCACAGAAGGCCCTACTCCTGGGGCCGCCAGCCGACACTGTTTGGCGGACGGCACCCTGAGAGACCCTCTCTGTCGGCGTCTGGTCGGTGGGAGGCAAAGGTAACAGCAGGCGGTCTCGTAAGTACCGGGTCCTAAGCCATGGGCGCTTTAAAGATAGTTACCAAAATCTTGAAGCGCACCGAAGACCACAGGAAGCCAGTGCAAGCTACAGACAGCGATGTCACGTGGGAGCCTGGCGGCTCCCGTTACTACTCGCGCAGCTGCATTCTGGACTAACTGCAGCCTCCGGTGCACCTCAAGGGCAGCCCCATGTAGAGAGCATTGCAATAATCCAGCCTAGGCGTAACCAGGCGTGGTGACCGTGCATAAGGCATCCCGATCAAGGAAGGGACGCAACTGGCGAACCAGGCGAACCTGGTAAAAGGCCCTCCTGGCGACGGCCGCCAGGTGTTCATCAAAAGACAGCCGTCCGTCCAGGAGGACGCCCAAGTTGCGAACCGCCTCCTTTGGGGCCACTAACTCGCCCCCAACAGTCAGCTGCGGATGCAGCTGACTGTACCAGGATGCCGGCATCCACAGCCACTCCGTCTTGGAGGGATTGAGCTTGAGTCTGTTTCTCCCCATCCAGACCTATGACATCATCTCTTGGGTTTTAACTGAAACATGGGACACTAAGGAGACAATAGATTACTGAAGATACTATAAATGTATTATAGGCATATTACCCTGTTTCCCTGAAAATAAGACTTATTCCCTGATAATAAGCCTTATCGGGTTTTTAAGCGCATGCACTAAAATACCCCCCCCCAAAAATAAGTCCTCCCCAAAAATATTTAAACACAAAGTTGGAAATCAAATAAGATGGAAAAAGGAGCCCCATCTTGCTCCACACGCCCCAAAATAATAAGACCTCCCAAAAAATAAGGCCAAGCACTTATTTCAGGGTTCAAAAAAATATAAGACAGGGTCTTTTTTTCGGGGAAGCATGGTATAAAGATGAGGAATTTGCTACACAGTCTTTTGCTACCTCCTTATAATAAATATAAGAACCCCATATTCCAGCCAAGTGAACATTATCCAAATAGTTTTATTCCTAGTTTGAAAGAATTTCAGAAGCAATATTCTCTTTCATCAGATTGAATCATAATAAGAAGGAGCCATAACACGATGCAGTTAAGATGCAGTTAAGACTGATTCACTCTGAATTTCAGGATGAAAGGAAAGGAACCTGTTTCCAAAATTAAGTACATCGTCAGAGGAAACCATATGTGAACTAAGCTACTATGTACTTCAAGTCTAAAATATCTTGTTGCCAAAACTAAAGACATTATCCGTGCATATTAAAGTACTCAAAGTTTTGACTGGGCTTTATTTAGTTATCCATTAAACACACAGGTTCATATTTTAGGAATACTCTAATCTAGAGTGACATAGTTGTTAAGGATTTAGATTAAGATCACACAGATTCAAATATACACCTAGCTGTGAAAATTCATGGGAGACTTTGAACCAGTCACTAACTGAGCTCAACCTATTTCACAAGATTGCTATTGGAATCAAAATGAAGGGAGATCCCCATGTTGTCATATCTACTAGGTTGACCAGATTAGGAAATCAATTTCACAACGCTAGAAACATTTTTGTTGATATTGCTATAATAATACAATCTTGCAGGTCTGATTGTGTTGTACTCCATCCTCCTTCTTGTATTTCAGTGGGTTAGGAGGCATTTGTCTGAGCCTTTTCCAAGTGTTTTCTTGTTGTTCTGGACATTAAAAAAATGCTTCAGCCCCTTTGCCTATGTAACAATTTGTGCACATTTCTACCAAGATCATCCCCTTTACTTTTTACATATGTAAACTGTCTTGAGCATCTACAAAACAGATAAATTCATAATAAAACCTACTCTATTTTGAAAAACAATTGATATTAGAATTATGTTTAAAGTTAGGTAGGTTTTAAAATATTAAATGCTGACTTATTTAAATATTCATCCAGCAAAAAAGAAGATTTCTAATGAAATGTAGTAATAATTCATCTAGAGAATGGCTGCCTCTTTTGATGCCAGTAAAACTATAAACAGGTTTCCACATTTCCTGGGCTGTGGAATTCACCTGCCTTTTAATGGTGTAGGGGATATTATTCTCCAAGAAGTGAGAAGGTAGGAAAACAGAAATGAACATGATCAAAACAAAAAGAACCATATATAATATATCACTTGTGGGACATTAAACATAATTTGGTAGCAGTTTTGGGAAAAACTCGAGTGATACAAGACCCCCTGGGAGACAGATCATGCAAACTCCCTCCAAAATCTTAAATAAAGCATTATCACTCTTTTCACTGGAGTCTTTAATTGGAAATGCTAAACCAGGGGTGTCCAAACTTGGTCCCTTTAAGACTTGTGGACTTCAACTCCCAGAGTTCCTCAGCCAGCTTTGCTGGCTGAGGGACTCTGGGAGTTGAAGTCCACAAGTCTTAAAGGGACCAAGTTTGGACACCCCTGTGCTAAACAGTGAATCTGAGGGGATTTCTTATTGCCCCCCTTTTCATGATGCAGCTTTGCTCAACTGCATACTATGCAGCCAAACAAATGGTAAAAGAGATTGTTTCATTTAAGGTGGAATTTTCTCCCATATAAATATACACAAGAAGAAAACTAAGACTGGCAGGTTAGAAGAAAACTAAGACTGGCAAGAAGCAAACTGACCTAGAATCTTCCCTCATATACACTTGAGTTTTGCTTGCAGGGAATTGTCACTTTAAATGCATGAAACTAGTCAAAAGTAATAAGTGTAAATGGTGATATGAGTTGGCTTTGGTATGGGAATATGAAAGACTTTCATGGAATTTAATTTTCAGTACAGAAGTTCTCTACGGCAGATAAAGTTAAACCCTTCCAAGATGTGAGCATTTTTTGTTTTTGTTAGCCATCTACGATGTTTTCAAGAATTACTGTCACTGCAATAGTGATAAAAACCAGGTAACCTCACTAGGATTAGTTCAGAAATGTCTAGAGAGAAATGTAATGTTCTAGTCGAGGTATTTGGAATGTCAGTTTTCACTGTCTTCACTACTTAGATCCAGGGTCTCCAACCTTGGTCCCTTTAAGACTTGTGGACTTCAACTCCCAGAGTCCCTCAGCCAGCAAAGCTGGCTGAGGAACTCTGGGAGTTGAAGTCCACAAGTCTTAAAGGGACCAAGGTTGGAGACCCCTGACTTAGATCATACATGACAAATTCACTGCTGAAGCAGAAGTGTTCTGCTTGGGGAATGGGACAAACTGAACATGGCTGCCTTAACACAGCTACTTCATCTCGGGACCCCCACCACGGCTGACCCAGCATGGACATTCTTATTTGCACCACTATAGTTTTTGGAATATGAAGACCTTAGCATCTTCACATGCGTTTCTATGTGCGTGTCTGAAAATTACCTGAAGGCCTGTTGAGAGAAGTGGTTTGGAGGGGGTTAAGGTTTAGGGCTAACCCTTCACTCAAAACTAGCCAGTCCTTTACCCACATCTTGTCTCCCTGTGATTGGAAGATTCTCCCTTTTAAAGATCTGCCATTTGAAGAAACTGGGAATCAGCATCAATTGTTTCAGCATTGTTCTTCTCATTAATATTTGGAAGTAAACATGGGCCTTGCAGTATTTTGCAGCCATGTGGCAAAGCTAGATTGGCTTGTTATTAAACATGTCATTGTGCCAGTGGGGTGGGGGTGGGGCGCAACCTCCTGAAAGGCTGGGAAGGGAAAAGCCCTGCCCCTGACTGCCCTCTGGGTTGCTTTATTCCTCTCTCCTTGCATGCACACTAAAACAACCATCACATCCCCCACCTCCCTGAGCCCCCACCCCCACACCTCTCGGCGTGTGGATTGGCTCCCTAGATGCACGTTTAAATGTCCCAGGCAGCAAATTGGCTGGGGAAAAATATGCCTCTGTGAAATGCCCAGGATGAACAGGTGAGGGAAGAGCGCTGGCAGACCAGTGGCAAGAGAGGAGCGCCAGTGGACAGCTAATTAAGTAAGAATGCCTATGTTGGGTCAGCTGCGATGGCGGTTTGAGATGAAGTGGTTATGTTAAGGCAGCCCTGTTCAATTGTCCTAGGCCATTCTAGGCCCTAGGCAAGTATTCAGATGTAATTTCCTTTCAATCTTGTGAGGTAGTCCAGAGAAGAAGCAGGTTCAGAAGTACTATTTCTAACTTTATTGAAAAGTTATATTAACAGAATCTTGCAAGTCTAAAAATACTTCTCTCCTCACTCACCTCTACAGGTGAATCTTTTTTTTTTTTTTTTGAGATTTTTGTCAAGCCTTCATTCCTTTGGTAGATCCAGCTGCCACTTGTCTGACTGTTGCCTAGTCTACAGTTCCTCCTCTTGTCTCCCAAACTAATTCCCATATACCGTTACATTTCCGATGAAGAAAGATCTTTTATCAATTTTCTAAGCTATCACTGAAGGTTCCTCACAACTCCTGACTTGCTAATTTTTTTCTTCCAGAAAGTGGGAGAGGACAGAGACAAGCTTGATTTGGTATTAATCAAGTAGGGAAAACTTTGTGGAGAAAGTGGAAATATCAGGAACAATGAGCAAAGTACATAAATTCTTGATCTTAAGGAAAGCTACATATGAATGTAGTTGAATACATCTCTTGAGTATTATATATAAAATATAAGTTAATGAAGTAGGGTTTCATGGCAGGAGAAACTAATGGGCAAGCACCTCCTGATGGAGTGGAAATTCTTTAAGAAAGTAAATACTAAACGAGACAGCAGAAAATAATTTTGATGAAGAAAATAAATGGAGGGCTCCAGAAGCTCTCTATGATGCTTTTCAGAAAAAAAAAACCCAGAAAAAAATACCCCTCATGGAAGCCCAAAACACATAAAATAGAGACACATGTCAACAAGCCAAACTTTTCAAAGGTACATTCTTTAGTGAGCAAAGCAAATTGGCTGCCATTGGTACTGATGAAACTACTCAGGCGTAAGGATGCATAGTTGAGCACAGCATTGAAAGTATAATAAGATTCCACTTACATATAAGTGTTCTCCTTCCAATTTCAGAAGATTGTAGGCAAAAACATAGAATTAAGGGCTCCATAGAGCCCTTTGAGTGAACAAGATGCATTTTTGTCAAACCTCTCATTTTTATTTTGTTGACCAAGTACATTTCATTACATTTTTGTCAACAGAATGTAATTTTGCACAGATCATTCTGTCAAGAAAAAGGTAGCAACATAAAAATCTTTTGGTCTGCAAAAAGAAATTGCAGATTCAGTTCATTTTTTTGTATGTGAAAAGGACAAACTGCACAAACTGGAAATATGATTATTTCCCCTCATATGGTGGAAAAGCCCAAATTACTGATAAAGTAAAAATTCTGTTGCAACACCTTCCTTGAGATAATTTCATTTTTTTAAAATATACAAGCCTTTCCTGAACACTTATGTTTGAATGCGTGTTGGAAATTGAATAACTGTAGAAAGTTATTTTGTATTTACAGAAGAGGGTGGCTATATTTTAACAGCTTTCCATGGAGAGTGGTATATCAATGAAAGATAGAAGATTTGGGCACAATTTAATAAAAGTTGCCTTCAAATAACTTGAAAACAATTGAAAACAAAACAAAACAACACATTAGTTGTTAGTTTATCTTTGCCATTTGCAGAATAAATGCCTTTTTGTGGTGTTAGTCTGAAATCTTAGCTGTATGTTTTCTTCTGAGAAACTTTACAAAGGTAAAACATAATAATAATAATAATAATAATAATAATAATAATAATAATAATAATAATAATAATAATAATAATAATAATAATAATAATAATAATAATAATATCAGAGTTAGAAGGGACCTTGGAAGTTTTCTAGTCCAACCCCCTGCCCAGGCAGGAAACCCTACACCATTTCAGACAAATGTCTATCCAACATTTTCTTAAAAATTTCCAGTGTTGCAGCATTTACAACTTCTGCAGGCAAGTTGTTCCACTGTGAAAGTATAAATATTCATAGACTGGAATATAGCAACAGGTTAGCCAATGGGGCCTGTTTGGATAGAAATGGTAACAGGTCAGCCAATGGGGATTGTTTGGAAACTGAAACATAGTATTTGTTTGTATAGGGCCATAAAAGACAGTTTGGAGTCTGGGTGTAGACTGTATATAAGAGTTGGTTTGGCCTCTAATGTTAGCCCCTGTACAATATTAGCCTCTGTATGAATATTGCTTCTGTGTTTCTGGTTTGTATGCTGAATTCTCCTGTATGGTATTGTATATAAAGAAGTTTCTTATGTAATTTGAATCCTGCTGAAGTTCATTTAATTGTGCCTGATTGTGTGTGCTGCAACAAACTCTGACAAAACACTTTCTAGATCTCAAGTCAACCATGTGATGCATGAGGATGAAATATTTTTTTAAAAAAAAACCTATAACTGCCAAGAAGAACACCAATGATGATGATATAATTTAAAAATACCTTGTATATCTGAATAGCAACAGAATTTTATCGACATGCTGAGAATATTCTTTAGAAAGAAAAGGAACCGAGGGAAACAGCCCTTTCACTTTAGGGAACATTTGTCTTTGCTTTCTACCAGAAAGAAAATTGGACACACAAGATGCAGGGAAATTCAATGATGGGAGTAAGAAACAAAGGAACAATGAACTATGGTAGCCGTGGTGGTGGTAATTGGGGTGGTGGTGGCTTGAAAATTCAGCACGAAAGAGGGAAAAAGAAGAAATGGAAGGTAAATGTGAATATGGACTAAATACTCAGGATACAGGAGGTTTTTTGTGAATTCATGGTAAGTGACTTTGAACATATGCAGATGCAGTAGAAAGAGAAAATAATTGGGTGGGTTTCTTAGAATAATCTAAAGAGAGATAAAAAATACAGTTGGTGAAATTTATATGAAGGAATCTGTTCAGGGTGATTGGAGGAAATCTCTGGCCTTGCCTCGCCAGTTTGTCTTTTAAAGAAGCGGGTGTTTTGTTCAAGGAATATATTTCTAAATTGCTCATATCCCTGTAGAAGCTGTTTTGTGTCAGTACTCACCACATTTTCTTAAAAAGTCAGGATATGCTGATGACTTCAAAACAGGGATGGGATCCTATCAGTTTAACAATCGGTTCGCTAAGCTGCGCACACAAGCACAGTTTGGAGAAAATCAACTTCTGCATTGCTGGTAGCAAAGAAAGCAGTTGAGGCTCAGCAATCCACTCTGCCACGCCGATCAGTTGGGTTTTGGAAATGAAAATATAGGTGAGTATAACACAGGGGCGGGCAGGCCCACTTCAAACTCTGAACGAACTGGTTCGCTCACAGCCGATAGAGCAAACAGTTCGCCCAAATTGGTCCGAATCGGTAGAATCCCACCACTGCTTCAAAACTGTTGGGAGTTTTTTGATGAAGACTTCAATACTGAAATCAACAGAACATTGTTCTGAATTTATCCTGATACTAGCATATCTATTTGGCAAAAGTATTAATTTTCTGAGGCAGAACGGCACCCACGAGGAGATTAGATCTGTGGATGAAAGTAGCTTCCCACATGCAAAATGTACCCAAACATGGATTGTTCCTCTGAGACACTGAATACAGTTTGTTTGTATAGCATACACATATATCCCTTTCAGAATGTTACAGTAGGTGCTCAGGTATCTTTTGTTTAGTATTTGCACTGCCTAAGGGAGAAATACATCTGACTATTTGAACAAAAATGTCTTGAGCTACAAAAACTTATTTTAAAAGGTCAGCGTTTTCTCCATTTTCCAAGAAATTCTTAGGTCCCTTTAGGGCTATGTTTCATTTAGCTCTGCTCAAATTCTCTAATCAACACCTTGCCCAACTGATTTTTCCCCCCAATGTGAAGACTCAAAAGCAAATGTAAATGGTAAAAATATGTGTTTTGTCACTCAAAATGCAATGATGCCTGTCAGTTCTTCAAAACCTGTGCCGCCGACAAATGTGTATGCAACAGGCACCATAAGTCACCAGTTGACTGAAAACATTGACAATCTGTTTGGAAAGATGCTGCTGGCTGCAATGGGATTTGGCTGCAGTGAAATTAACTGTTTACTTCCTCCCATCTTGTCCTGCTAATCTTCTCAAACTAAAAGTTACTTGCCTTAGGGCATTTTCTCCAACCCAATGTCACCGGGCCAGAACTGTTAGGGCTTTGGTCACCAGCACCTTTAGCCTTTATAGCTTCTGGTTGGAGAAAGCACACCTTAATACAAATGCAATACAATGATAGTCTAATTGGTGCACTCATATTAAGGCAATATCTACCTGGAGCAGTTTTTAAAAGCAAATAAGCATGCATTATCCCTTCTTCAAACTTTTTTGTCAGGCAATCTGGGAGGAGGAGGGGGAGGGGATGATAGCTATTTCAATCACAAGGTCTGAAATTCCCAGTCATTCTCAAGTGGGAGGACAACACTGAAAACATTCGTTGTAGCTGCTATCAATTTGAAGTCACGCTTAGAATTTGCGGACAAAAATGTGGCTGCCGTGCCTTCCCCTTTTCTTTCCCCATTTTGAGAAAAAATTAAGCTTGTCTTTTGTTAGAGTAAAGGCCACAGGCTATTGGTCTAAAAGAGGACATAAACAAAGAAATACAATACCTTTTATATAAAGCCTCTGAGAAATGGGATTGCTTCACTTCAAAGAGATGGTACAGGTAAAGATTACCCTGTCCAATTATGTCCAACTCTAGGAAGCTCCATGTTTTAGTTGAGGGAGCCAGCATTGTCTGAAGATGCTTCCATGATCATGTGGCCAGCATGACTACATGCCAAGATGCATGGAACACTGTTATCTTCCCACCAAAGTGGTACATATTTATTTACTTGCACTTGAATGCTTTTGGCTAGGTTGGCAGAAAGTGGGGAAAGCAACAGGAGCTCACTCCACTCTGCAGCAGTCAAATCTTGAACCCAGGCTGTCAGCTTTTCAACTGACAAGCTCAGTGTCTTTAACCACTGAGCTATTGTACCCCTGGAGGAGCACTTCATAGTTATTCTCTGTGAAGTGCTTTGCGTTACTCTAAGCCTCTCATCCAGGGCTTCCAGTCACTCTATGGAAGACCTAGAAGATAATGTGCAGCACGTTATTTGCATGTAACAAAACACTTCCAGTTTGCCAATAAGAAATTTAAGCTGTGTTTGTGAGGATTAGTTGGCTCGTGACGATTGAACGATTGAATCTTTGTAAAGATTGTGTGCAAATCTTCATCAATATGAAGCACTCTTTCAAAGGTTTGCTTGGCTATAGTTTATATCAGCGAAGAGAGTAATTTTAAGCAAAGCCTCCTGTTTACCTAATGGTTAGAACTGTCACACTGTAAAGACCCTATTCAGGTTGCTGAAAAACATTTTTCTTTGGACAAATTATTAGAAATTTAGAAATTGCAAATCTTTTATAAGGGGTCCCCAGACAGACTTCTAAGATTATATATATTAAAAAAATACTTCTTCTATCTTTTTCAGTACAACCATTTTTGCTTTTGAAAGAAAGGGTAGAGAAAAAGATGAAAGAAAAAATGTGCAAACATAAGGGGGCTGCAAGGGGAAACCGATGTCACCAAACCTTCTGCAAAATTCTGTGAGTGGGAGATGATGAGCACCACCCAGCAATTTTCTTGGCACAATACAATGTCCTGCTTAAGCCTCACTTTCTCATGACTAATTAACTGAAACTTTTGTAGAGCAAACAGAATCTAACTTCTGTAGCATAAAGCCTGAAAGCGAATCAGGATACAAAGATCTGGTTTGCTTTTCTCTATTCTACTTTCTTAGTTTGGCTCAACATGGGCTTCATATAAAAATCACTGGGAATAAGACCACTGTGGAAGATGCTGGCTTTGGAGTGTTTTAAAATTGGCTTGTTGCAGAAACCCGGGGGATAGGAGACAAGCATTTCTTCTGGTCAAATTCTAATATTTAATTTGTAAAATCACTGAGAAGCACTGGGAGTTCCTATATTCTTAGAACTTTTATACTTTTCTTAGAAAGTCTATCTGTTATTCCATAATATGTGGGATTAGATGTAATGATTCAGAATTGCCCTTTATAAATTAATTTCTGAGCAAGCTTTTGCTTTTCTGAGGGCACCATGTGGCAATTTAGTCAACTTTATTGTAAGATTGTAAGTAACTCAGTGGCTAAGATGCTGAGCTTGTCGATCAAAAGATCGGCAGTTCAGCGGTTGAATCCCTAGTGCCGCGTAATGGGGTGAGCTCCCATTACTTGTCCCAGCTTCTACCAACCTAGCAGTTCAAAAGCATGTAAAAAATGCAAATAGAAAAATAGGGACCATCTTTGGTGGGAAGGTAACAGCGTTCTGTGCACCTTTGA
Source organism: Ahaetulla prasina (assembly GCF_028640845.1). NCBI lineage: Eukaryota > Metazoa > Chordata > Lepidosauria > Squamata > Colubridae > Ahaetulla > Ahaetulla prasina. The sequence goes on along the minus strand of NC_080540.1, from coordinate 217,080,027 downwards.
AGTTTAGTGGCCACATCACCACAGAGACGTCATTGGACAGCACTTTCTCTTCAGCTTTGAAACGGAGATGAGCACCGCCCCCTAAAGTCAGGAACAGCTAGCACATATGTGCGAGGGGAACCTTTACCTTATTGTAAGATTGAATTAACAGAATCTTGCAAGTCTGAAAGAACATCTCTCTTTCCTTGCCTTTTCAGTCCAGGAAGCTAGACAGGTTCATTTTTGGGACATCTGCCATGCCCCATTGATTCTGTAGCCTAAGATGCCTCTTATCTGGTTGTTGTCTAATCTGCAGCTCTTCCTCCTATCTGCCAAGGTCATTCTCATAGTTCCATAATTGTGCTGTTTGGCGTGAGAAGGAAAGAGAATAGGAAGGCTGTTAGACCCACCCACTCCTTTTCTCAAAGCAGCTCTTAACAGTTTGCCAAAGAGTCTGTAACAGAGTCTTCCAAAAAGCTGAATCATTTATGTCATTTTAAGATAAAATTTGGTTCTGATTACTGAACCTCTCCCAAGTGACTGAATTGAGGATCTCACCTAGGCAAATGCATTTACTAAATCACTGGTGTGACCTCTGATGTGATCTGTCATTGGGGTATTTATTTTGAACATTTATGTGACACACACACCCCTTTTCAACCACTGTGACTAGGCAGAAGGAAGAAGGGAAGGAACAAAGGATGGTAAAGAAAACCCAACTAAAGGAATACAAAACTGCAAGGTACACAATAAAACTGGCGATCCAAAGAGCAATGACAACCATTATTCAAGGGAGACTGCAGCACATTGTGACCCAAAGGCCTGGGGAAAGAGCCAAATCCTGGCAGTGTTTCTAAAGGCCAGCAATGTCACAGCCAACCATATGTTAAAAAGAAGATTGTTTTGTAAGATAGAGGCAACCTGCTGAAAAGGCACAACTGCTGGATAGCAAATGATGGCCTTGTAAGCACAGAGTGGGGGAGAAAAACACCTTTAAAAAGAGATAAAATATGTTTATATAGAAAAGAAATATAAAATTTCTGTCTTGACTCCTGTAATCAGAAAGTCTCCCCAAATGCAGTAATCAGAAAATTCTGTTATGTTTGCAAGGGAGAGAATTTCCATTTGTGTATCTCATAGCAGTTAGGCATGAGCTTATAATAAACTGCATCTGATAAAACCATTAAATGAATGGTAGCAATATAGTTAAGCCGTGCTCAAAACTTCAGCATGAGGTGTTGGTGATCAAGTTAGCATTCCCTCTGGTGTGTTCCTGTTCCAACATAGCTCTGGTATTGTTCCTGACTTGACCTGCCTTCTCATTCTACATCTGATCTTCCTCTAAGTTCAATTTCTTCCAGTTCAATTTACAATTGTCTTTGAGCTCAGCATGATATCATCCATCTTTTTGAGAGATCTGTCACAATAATTGTCTTCCTTCTATCACTCATAAGATCTCCTGTTTCAGTCCTCTCAGTTAGACATTTTTTCCTTTAGAATGTATGACTGAAATTCAAATGGATACATTTCTCAAAGTTGGGGGCCTTTACTCTTTCTGAACCACAATGGCAGCAGTCATACAGTTCCATCACTGAAAAATAATGGTGCTTTCCATTGGCCCCCTTGACTTCTTGGAAATGGGGGGGGGGACAATCAGCTGCTATTCCCAGCATGATCAAAATGATTGGGCTAACTCTAGTGGGGATATATGGTTTTGCAGGCAACTTGGTTCCAAGCTATAAAGGGCTTTATTAGATTATTTATTTATTATTTATTTATTTATCGTATTTGTATACCGCCCTATCTCCCTAGGGACTCAGGGCGGTTCACAGGCAAATAAAAAGGTACATATAAATACAAAGTAAAATAACAGTTAAAAAGCTTATTCTACATGGCCCAATTTTTAAAAACAATATAAATAATAAAACCCATTAAAACCAATATAAAATTTAAAATCTAATCCAGTCCTGCACAGATGAATAGATGTGTTTTAAGCTCACGACGGAAGGTTCGGAGGTCCGGAAGTTGACGAAGTCCTGGGGGGAGTTCGTTCCAGAGGGCGGGAGCCCCCACAGAGAAGGCCCTTCCCCTGGGTGTCGCCAGACGGCACTGCCTAGCTGACGGCACCCTGAGGAGTCCCTCTCTGTGAGAGCGCACGGGTCAGTGGGAGGTATTCGGTCGCAGCAGGCGGTCCCGTAAATAACCCGCCCTATGCCATGGAGCGCTTTAAAGGTGGTTACCAAGACCTTGAAGCGCACCCGGAAGGCCACAGGCAGCCAGTGCAGTCTGCGCAGGAGATGTGTCACATGGGAGCCACGAGGGGCTCCCTCTATCACCCGCGCAGCCGCATTCTGAACTAACTGAAGCCTCCGGATGCCCCTCAAGGGGAGCCCCATGTAGAGAGCATTGCAGTAATCCAGACGAGATGTCACGAGAGCATGAGTGACCGTGCATAGGGCATCCCGGTCTAGAAAGGGGCGCAACTGGCGAACCAGGCGAACCTGGTAGAAAGCTCTCCTGGCGACGGCCGTCAAGTGGTCTTCAAAAGACAGCCGTCCATCCAGGAGGACGCCCAAGTTGCGCACTTTAAATTACATCTAAAAATCTAATAGGAAGCCAATATAGGGGCAAAGTATCATGTGTAATATGTCTACACTAGGAAATATGTGTGAATATTTGTATCCCTACATCTTGCACCCACTGAGATTCCCAGATGGGTTTTAAAGACAGCCCTATTTGGAATGATTGCAGTGTCTAATGAGGAAGTGATGAAGGCATGAGTCACCATGGTCATCATATTTCCAGTAAAGCTGCACACCAGCTGAAACAGAGCAAAGGTCTCCGGCCATGGCCTCTACTTGGTGATCCAGAAGGAAGTGCAAGTCCAGGAGAACTTTTGAGTCACATATCTGCCAGTTCAGGATGAATGTAACACCATCCAAAACAGGAGGTTTAGAGAAACCCCAATGTATAAACAGGGTTTTAGTTTAAGCCACACTCATACAGTATCTGGTCCCGGGATAAATTTCAACATTTCCAGCCTAGCCTGGTGCTGTGATGTACAGTTGGGTATCATCTGTGTATTGATGACATCATAATCCCAAATGCTGGATAAACCTCCCTAACAGCTTTATGTAGATGTTGAATAACAAAGGGAGGGGGCAGAACTAAACTTTTTGGCATGCTACCAGGGAATAACCATTATGGTGATTTCTTACTACCAACCATCACCACTAAAACTAACCACTAAAGAAGAAGCAGACACATTTCAAGCAGTACAATACCTCCAGCCCCTATTTCCTGCAGCTGGTCTAGAAGGATACTTTTTTTGATGATACCGAAGGCCATTAAGAGTTCTGAAAAGGGATTAGGAAAGTAAATTATCTCCATCCAGAACTCAAAAGAGGCCTAGGTAATCAAATATCCAATGATCAGATCTGAACCCTGACTGATACAGGTCCAAATAATAGACTTCTAGGGTGTTCTATAGTTCAGCAATATCTAAAGGCCAACTCTTCTCCATTTCTAAGCTATTTTGAATAGATGTTTTAAAATTTGGAATAAAGCTTGAGACAGTAAAATCCACACACTGTATAAGACATATAAATATACACACTAAAACTGTTGTTTCACAAACTCATATGAATGAATGTTCTCATCAAATTTGAGGAAAACATCAAGTTATTTTAGTTGTTGTTAACCAGCTGAAGAAAATTGATGGGGAGGGTCAGCTAAATATTTTAATATTCCTTTTTAAATCTTTGCTCATGTTTGCATTTTATTTTATACACCAAGGACAGGCAATTTGATTGTTGATGTTCAAATACCATTGGAGGAAGCTGACAGCCATTAATACCAAAGGGAATTTTGGGCCTATTTTCCTAGTTTTTGAGAGCTTTTTAAGCTTAACAAACAAATCAGTGGGAAATTGATCTATCGTTATTCTAAGATTTCCTATTGAGTTTTGGCAATCAAATATTATAGAGCATTGCTAGGGCCACAAAAAAGGCTGGGGGTTCATATGAACTAGAAGCCACGAGAAGTCCACTGCTGCTACAGCAGGATGCTTTAAATGGTTCCATATTTATATGCTGACATAAATTCACATCATTTCTTACCATAAGAGGATCGCAATATGGAGTACATTCCTCAAGATTTGGACTTCTGTAAAATGCAAACGGTCCCTTCTATTCTTAAATCCTGCCTATGCCCCTAAGGGACTATACTATAAATAGTCCTCGACTTAGAAACATTCGTTTAGCAACCATTTGATGTTACTGTGGCATTGAAAAAAGTGACTTGCATTTATACCCATAGCACTCTTCCCAAGGTAATATGAGCAAAATTTGGGCACTTGGCAACTGGTATGTATTTACGACGGTTGTGGCATCCTAGGATCATGTGATCATCCACCATGCCAGCTTCCAATGAGCAAAATCAATGGGGGAAGTCAGATTCGGTTAGCAACCATTAACTACTGCAGTGATTCACTTAACAACCCTGGCCAAAAAGGTCGTAAAATCAGGCATAACTCACTTAATAACCACCTTGCTTAGCGGTGGAAATTCCACTCCCAATTAATAAATCAAGTCCTACTGGAGTTTTTCTTATTTGAGCCTTGGAAAAAAGGAAGCCTAGCAATTGGTGTGAATTTTATCATCCAAAACCTTTTTTTTTTGGAGGGCCAAGATCTTTGTCCTAGTTATAACACAAACATAACTCAGACCTCTTTCAGGATTTAATGCGCAACACCTTTTTTATGGCGATATTACAAGGCTGTTTCTGGGTCGCAATCTCTGCTCCCTGCTGTCACTTCTATATGGGGGCTAGAGTAAGGTAGCTCGTGATGAAGATGGATCATCCAGAATTGGAAAAGGCCATCAGGTCTCTCCGTTTCCTTCATGATTGTGCTAATGATGTGTCTCTTTAGGTGTCTTTGCCACTTTCTGCTAAGAGTCATTATTCCTCTGAGGGACCTAGTTACAAATGCTTGAATTTTCATGTCAGCCCTAATTAGTAACTACATTAGGCATTTGTCTTAAAACTCTGGACCAAGATTTGGGTATCTATACACATTGCTTTTATCAAACATTCCCAGTTATCATTTTTAGGCCTAGATTTTAAAATTAACCATCAATCTTATCCATACTATACATTCCAAGAGTAGCTTTCTGCTCTGTTTCATTCTCTTGGCTGCTGATTATTCTCATTTTGGAATGTGGCATGGTGAAGCAACATAAAATGATAAAGAGGCACATCAGTCCCAGAATGCGCAAGTAAATGAAATGCAAAAACAGATGCTCCTGTATAGGTGGTAGTTTTTATTTCCAGTTTCTTCTATGAAATCGTGATGTATTTCAGCCATATATATATATCAATGGCTTTTACTTCAGTTTATTGCAACTATTTCACATCTGTCTATTTTTCTCTTGTTTGTTCAAAGCATAGTTTATCACAGTACATTTATTCCCATTTTTATTTGAACTCTTCATCTGCCATTGACTTCGAAATTCCACAAAAGCTATTGCTTATGTATTAATGATGGAAGGCTAACAAAGTAATATACCTGGCATGCATCTGCTTGTGCTGTTTATTTATGTATTGTCAAAATTATATACTCATGGTGCTTTACAATAAAGGTATTAATAACTTCAGCATACAACAAAGTTTCTATAAAACAATACAAATAACAAATAATATCAATAAACGAAAATGCTGTATAAAAGTATAGATGTAATGCAGACACCTAAAACACATTTTTGATACATAAAAGAAGCCAGTACAATATCCAGCAAAAACTTTCCCATTGCATTTTGAACTCACTGCCACTTCTGAATTTCTTGCAAAGGCATCTCCATATAAATCACGTTACAATAATTTGTTTGGGAAGTAACTAGTTTACGTGTAATGGAATTTTCAGAAGCTGTGAGAGATTCAAATCCTGACCTCAAGGATATATTATTATTAAATTATTATTATTATTATTATTATTAAATTTTTATACCGCCCTTCTCCCGAAGGACCCAGCCAAAGATAAAAACACAATACATATACAATTAAAACCAACAATTAAAACCTAGCAAATTACAAAAGGCTGATAATTAAAAGTTTAAATTTAAAATTATAAGAGATTTTAAAAAACCCAATAAAAATCCCAGTTTAAAATTAAACTATTAAACTATTAAAACCATTATGCCAGTCCCGCTTGAATAAATAAATATGTTTTTAGCTCACGACGGAAGGTCCGAAGATCAGGCACTTGATGTAGGCCAGGGGGAAGTTCATTCCAGAGCGTCGATGCTCCAACAGAGAAGGCCCTACTCCTGGGGGCCGCCAGCCAACACTGTTTGGTGGACGGCACCCTGAGGAGACCTTCTCTGTGAGAGTGTACAGGTCGGTGGGAGGCATAGGGTAACAGCAGGTGGTCTCGTAAGTACCCGGGTCCTAAGCCATGGAGCGCTTTAAAGGTGGTAACCAGAATCTTGAAGCACACCCGAAAGAAAGATATATTCACTTATCAGTTAAGCAAACAGCCTCCTTACCAATTCACACAGATGGCATGAGTAAAAGAGATCTATTAAATGCTGTCAGGAGGAAAAGGTGGTAGTGGACCAATTGTATGAATAAATATAAGAGGGCTTTTAAATAATCTCATTGATATGGGATTAAATCATTTCAAGAGAATAATACAGTAGTATAATATAATACAAAATGTCAAATCCAGTCTGAACATCTGACTGATGGTGTGACAAACCACAATAATATATAATATAATTTGCTGCTCAACACTGTCCATATATACAGCCAAGATATTGCAATGGGCTGTACAGATGGAAAATAATGAAAGCTGAAAGGATCAAGCTGTCTAATGGACATGACATCAGGAGTCTGGATAAAGATGATCTCAAATACCTGGGCATCCTTCAAGATGACAATATGAAGCATACTAAAGTCAAGAAAAAGGTTAGAAATGCGTTTACATCAAAAGATCGAAGAAGAACCTAAAGTCCAAATTCAGTGGAGGAAATGCCATTTAAGCTATTAACACCTGGGCAATTCCAGTCAATAGATACACACTGGAATAGTGGGCTGGACTCAATCAGAACTAAAAGCCGGGATAGGAAGACCAGAAGAATAATGACAATGAATCATGCTCTTCATCCATGCAGTGACGTTGACAGATTCTACTTACCAAGGAAAATAGGTGAGCGTGGAATGTTGCAAACACATCACACAGTTGAAGAAAAAAAAAAGAGCACTGTAAGAATATCTGAAGAATAGTGAAGAAGATATACTGAAGCTAGTATACTACACCAGGAAAGCCTATTGAATACTGGAAAGACCAAACTGGCTTACAAGAAAGATCAAATGAAGAACACTAAAGAGACATGAGACATTACATGGCCAGTACATTAAAAAAAAGGTGGGAAAATAGTTAATAACAAGAGCTGACAATGACTAAGAACAGGAAAGCTGAAGAATGAGAGAGGGGCTGATTCTGGCTGCACAAGACCAAGCCTTAAGAATGAATGCATACAAAGCAGGAATAGAGAAGATCATCTCTTCATCTGAGATGAAGATCATCTCAGACACCAAGTGCCACCTTTGCAAAGAAGTTGAAGAACAGTGGATCATCTGATAAGCTGCTGCAAGAAGACTGCAAACTATCACGTGACAAAGTAGCATTGGCAGATCTTCAAGAAGTACCATTGGCCTACAAGCAAGGATTGGCAGGACCATAAAATAGAGAAAGCAATAGAAAACGAAGCAGCTAAAGTACTCTGGCACTTTCGAATTCAAACAGATAGGCACCTATCAATCACACACCAGACTTAACAATTGTCAATAAGAAAGACAAAAAAGTCCGGATAGTGGATGCAGCAGTCCTGGAGGCAGCAAAACAGAAGAGAAAGAATTGGAGAAGATAACAAAAGAAGATTGTAAATATAAATAGAACAACTGTGGCAAAAGAAAGCAAAGGTAGGACCAATAGTAACAGGCATCTTGGGGGCAATCCCAAAACTGGCGCATCACTTGAACACCTTTGGAATTAACAGATTCACCATCAGTCAATTGTAAAAGTCAGCTTTGCTCAGATCAACTTACATCCTACAACAATACCTTCTAACATCATCAAACATCAACATCTACCTATTCTAGGTGCTTGAGAAAGATTTGATAGGTGGATAAAAATGTCAAATCCAGTCTGAACATCTGGCTGAGTGTGTGATAAACCATAATAATAAATATTAATAGTATACAGTAGGTATGTCCAGGCCTGACTCATTACTAGGAATGTGGAAATTGCTAAAATTCTTCCCATACTAGTAGAACAGTGTGCCCATAAATATTTTTTCCCACAGCTCTTTAAAAAAAAACTATACAAAATTCTGTATCCATTTATGTCTACATAAATATTTTAAGAAATCGAGCTTTTAAAACGTGTCTTCTCTTAATTTGTATTACTGTTGAAGTACATTGCTCAAGATTTTTTTTTAATATAAGAATTCATTCTGCTTTCATTTCTTGACATATCCATTTCTCTGGTGCAGACCTTTAAAATGTAAATTCCTCCAACATTAGTACTTTTTTTTTTAGATGTAAGTACTGCTATTTGCATGCTGCTTTCATTATCATGACAGTGTTTCATGAAATTTTGCTCGTAGAAAGACAAATACTAGTAGACTGTGTTTGATGCAAGCATTTGCTTCAGTGTGATGTGGGAACTCAACATCCATACTCACTTCCAGAGGAATTCATGGTCAAATTTGTTTACATCTCTAATAGAACTTGACTTGGGAGAATTGAAGTACTACAAAGAGAATAGAAAAACTGTATAGAAAACCAACTCCTTTATTTCTTCAGGAGCTGCTATAGAATATAATTCTCCAATGGAAGAACATCACAATAGTTCTAGATGTCTTCTGTAAAAGATTTGAATAAGTGTTGATTTACAAGAAAAATAGATCTAAAAAAGGGACGAACCTGAGCCTGGGGGAAAAAAAACCTGCTTTAAAGGTCTATCTGGCTGCTTTGAAGATCTTCAAACATTTAAAATGAAAATCTGAGAAAAAGTCTGTAAAGCAAGAAATCTATAAAATTCTGGATCAGGATTCCTGATAATGGTGAGGTTTCATTTGTAAGGAGAATTAGAAAAAAGTTGAACCAAACACACTTGCAACCTTTTACAATGCAACCATTTATTTATTTATTTATTTATTTATTTATTTATTTATTTATTTATTTATTTATTTATTTATTTATTTATTATCGAGTATGTATTAGATAATACATATAAGTATAAGCATGAATTGAATACACAAAGTGAATACAATTAAAGGGAACATTAGGACAGGGACGGTAGGCATGCTGGTGCTTTTATGCATGCCCCTTACAGAAGTTTTAGGAATGGGGTGAGTTCAACAGTAGCCAGTCTAAGGTTAAAATGTTGGGGGTTTGGGGATGACTGCTAAAGCGCTTGGGAACTTAGGGCCATCAAAGAAAAGATTTGTTTGCATTGTTCTGTATATTCCTCAGTTTAAGTTTACTGATGTCCTTGGAGATTATCCCTATGAATCTAAAGCAGTCTATCTATCCAAATAAACCCAGATGTAGTGGTACTGTATTGTCTAAGATTCCTTTCACAGGCAGCATTAAGCATAGATGAAATTTGCACTCTCCCTGCATAGGGGAGTACTAAGTGGAGAAGACCTATGTTCTAAACTCTTCATAATTTCACGACAGATGAGATGAATCAGTTAGGAATTCAGTCGTAACTGAAACTGTACAGGTTCTGGAGTCTTCCTCAGTCATCTGTTTCAGTTCTGTCCTTGGATGTTCTCTAAAACATGGCATTCCCTTGTCTTTTACACTACCAGCCTGCTGAATGAGGGAAAGAGCAAACAAGGTTTGCTAGCGTGTACAATCTATATGTGCTACTATTGCCACTTCACACTCTGTGACTAAAAGGTTTGCCTGGCCTAAAAATAGACCAAGAGGCTTTTAAAAATCCATTTAGTTTGCATGATTCTGTATGCTCTTTAGCGCTTCTAGCAGGCACAGTTTATCACATTTGCAGTCATGTTAGTGGAGTTCTGTAGTAGCCTGTTTACAACAAAGGCAGTTGGCATGGCTGCCGAGAGTGCTGAGCTACAACTCAGCATTAAGCAGCGACGGTCTTATCAGCTGCTGCCCATTCAAAATAGCCTTCTTACTGTGAAATCATCAGATAGATTCAGAAAAAAATAGAATATATCTGAAAAAGCTCCAAGAAGAAGCATGTTGGTTCTGATCCAAGTCTTTTCTAGTTCATCATTCTGATATGTAATTGGTAGACCCAATGCTCAGCCAAGGTCCCAGGTGTGTTACTGCAAAATACTCCTGTTGCTCTTCAATAATCAGTACCGCGAAGCTGCTGGAAGTATTATGTTATTGTAATGACTGATTGGTTTCCAAGTTGACATCAAGATTACAAAAAGATTGGCTTATGAATACATTTTTAGAAGACCAAGTTTATGCCAGTGGGAAGCGCTCAGGATAATATGCTTATAACAATTACAGGCTCTGGAAGAAGCCCAACAATTTACTTACCTCAGTAGCATTCTGTCTATTGATAGAGGTACAGCTAAGGACATTAACCATCCAACTGGAATGACAGCGACTGTGTTTCAAAGCCTGTGCCCAATTTGGTCTACGGCAGCCATAAGTATTATCACAGAGATAAAACTTTTCAAGAGTGTTATACCAACAGCAATATATGCTTGTGAAACATGGAAGACTACAACCAATAATTAAATGATTAAATGTTTTCCAACAGCGCTACTTGAGAAGACTCCTCCACATCTCATATCGTATCCACATCCCTAATGAAGAGGTACTGCAAAGATCAAATTTAGAACACCTGTTGAGAATTGTGAATGAATGTCTTGTCGGCCATATCTCACATATGCCTAAAGACCGACATCCAAAAATTGCACTATGTTGGATACCTCATGGAGGAAACCGAAAACAAGGCTGGCCTTGGAAAACTTGGCACCAAACACTTAAGGAAAATCTCAAGATCATTAATATTCCTTGAGACAATGCCGAGGATGCTACAAATAATCACAACCATTGGAAAACACCTGCTGCTCTGCAGAGGACATGGTGATCATGATGATGAATGACTAATTGCAATAATGGAAAATATACAGTATATAGTTCAGAGTTCAATTGTTAAATACTTGTCGCTCCTTGATCTTGGAGGGTTTTTTTTGTTTTGAAGACATTTCATTTCAGTAGTCCTTGACTTACAACAGTTTGTTTAGTGACCGTTCAAAGTTACAAGGCACTGAAAAATGTGACTTATGACCATTTTTCTACACTTATGACCATTGCAGCCTCTCTGTGGTCACATGATTTACATTTGGATGCTTGACAACTGCTTCACATTTATGATGGTTGCAGTGTCCTGGGGTCATGTGATCACCTTTTGCAATCTTCTGACAAGCCAAGTCAATGGGGAATCCAGATTCACTTAACAACCATGTTACTAACGTAACAACTTCAAATGTAGCAGGAAAAATTGTAAAATGGGGTAAAACTCAATATATTTCTCACTTAGTGACAAAAACTCTGGGCTCAATTGTGGTCATAAATCGAGGACTACCTGATTAGCTAACAACATTAATGCTGTTGTTGAAATGGATTTGGGAGTACTTGTTTCTTCTTTATTGTCCCTGTTCACTTGATGCCAATTTCCTAGCTAATGACTAATAGCTATAGTTATTAGCTAATAATAATAATAATTTATTTATTTATTTATTTATTGTTTCAATTTTTATACCGCCCTTCTCCCAAAGGACTCAGGGCGGTTTACAGCCAAAGTAAAGACAGTTAGTACAATTTTTAGCACCAGTTTAAAAGGAAAATTTAAAGTTGGTTGAAGAACTTAAAACCAATAAAACCCCTTATTAAAACCCCACTAGGCCAGTCCTGCACGGTGAAACAAAAATGTTTTCAGCTCGCGTCGAAAGGTCCGAAGATCAGGGAGTTGACGGATACCTGGTGGTAACTTGTTCCAGAGGGTTGGTGCCCCCACAGAGAAGGCCCTCCCCCTGGGTGCCACCAGGTGACATTGACTGGCCGACGGCACCCTGAGGAGAACCTCCCTATGGGAGCGCACTGGTCGATGGGAGGTCGCCGGTAACAGCAGGCGGTCCCGTAAGTAACCCAGTCCTATGCCATGGAGCGCTTTGAAGGTGGTAACTAACACCTTGAATTGCACCTGAAAGACCACCGGAAGCCAGTGCAGCCTGCTCAGGAGAGGTGTTATATGGGAGCAACGAGTCACTCCCTCTATCACCCATGCAGCCACATTCTGAACTAATTGGAAGCCCCATGTAGAGAGCATTGCAATAGTCCAGATGAGAAGTGACGAGAAGTAATAATAGCTATAGTATTTTCTGTATGAAATTCATCAGGTTTCTTTGCATAACCACACAATGTATTGGTGTGTCATTATTTTATTTCTTTATGAATATTAATTGTCAGTACAATCAGTAGTTGAAAAAATTAAACCATATTGGAACCCTATGACCCTCCAAGCTCTTGAGATGTCTCCCATCTCATCCAAACATATTTATTGAGTTATCCCCATTAAGCATTTCTTAATCAAATATCACAAAAGGATTGTGCATGCTCACCTGGGATTTGACAAGGATTGACAATGGAAAATGTTGAGACTTCAGGGCACCAGGTTGGGTTTCCAGGAGGCATTTTGCACCCCAAATTAAAAATAATCAGAAATGCAGTATGAAACCTTAAGATCTTAGATGAGGATGTCAAAAAATGATACATGCAGTTTTGCCAGATTTTTGCATAGGAATTCATTAAATGTTTGCAACTTTTCGATGCAGAAGTTACTGGGCAAAATTGAACAACATTTCAGAGCCTGTGTGCTTTATTCATTGCATATAATCACTTCACTTCAGACAAAGCACTGAGTTGCGCAAATATTTAAGTATGTGATCACTGACCTTCCTTTACTGGGGTTTGCAATTATGAAGTGCTTTGTATTCACAGCTCTCATTAGATATAATGCAAACACTGAATAGGCCCACGATTAGCTAAAGCAGATGAGAGACCCCTCCCCAGATCCTGAATGTAATGTATCGGATTACTCTTGTTATTGGTTGATTAAACATGCTTGTGATATTGTATTGCTACTCGATTATCTGTGTAAAGCCTGCAGCAGAAAAACCTTCTCTTGACTCTAGTGCCTTTTGCTTGAATATTGGTAGGAATATGCACTATAGGGGAATGAAAAATGCATAAAATAAAAATTCATAAATATGAAACAAGCTGCATGCAAAATAACAGTTTTACCGGTAAGTTTGACTTGTTGAAAAGAGAGAAATGGGAGCTTCACTTTTATCTCAGATCCATGGTTTAGAGCTGAACATATCCAAAGTTTGGAAGGAAGGCCATGCTTAATCCTCCTTTCATAGTTTCAATCAAAGGTTATGTTTTGCAACCACTGAGGTTGTTTGGTTGATCTGAATAATGCAAAAAAGATGGATGTAGAGATTTGACAGATCTCCTGTGGCTGGTCATTATCCTCTTGTCAGTAGAAATAGTGAAGATTAAATACATTGTCACAATATCAGTAGAAGTCTTCTTTTTTTTTTGCTTTGTTTTGTTTTGAACACAGGGGCTACCCATAGATTTCCTGCTGGCTGCTCAAATATATCAATAACTGGCTCCTAAATATAATCTGTCACTTGCCATAGTGTGCAGCAGGGGTGTCAAACTCAATTTCATTGAGGGCTGCATCAGGGCTGTGGTTGACCTCGAGAGGCTGGCTGGGCATGGCTGACTGGGTGGGTGTGACCAACTAGGTGGGCGTGACCTGCTTGACGCCATTCCCCAAACTGCTGGCATGTTTCCTCTTTGCACTGGGTAGGCCGGGCTGAAGCCACACTGGCCCGAAGTTTCCTCTTCACACTGGGTAGACAAGGCCGAAGCCACGCTGGCCCGATGTTTCCTCTTCACACTGGGTAGACAAGGCTGAAGCCACACTGGCCCGAAGTTTCCTCTTCACACTGGGTAGACAAGGCCGAAGCCACGCTGGCCCGATGTTTCCTCTTCTCATTGGGTAGACTAAGCCAAAGCGATGCGGACCGGCCCCTTTTATATTTTCCAGGACAGCCCCACAGGCTACATCCGACCACATCGCAAGCTGGATCTGGCCCGTGGGCCTTGTGTTTGACACCCTGGAGAACAGGTTTGCCGTCTCAGCCCCAGGACCCCTCGGGATCCAGCAGCTATAATGGAGCAGAATAACACTTCGATAGAAATTCTTTAAGGCAAAAACATGGCAGGTGGAGACTAACCAGCCAAGAGACTATCGCATGATTGATGGACATCAAGCATGGACAAGAAATGTAGAATAGCAGGAGAGCCCATATTCCAGTCTAAAACGATACCATGATACTCTGATAAAATCAACATGGACTGCACCACTTTTTGCTATCTTCCTACGTTTGCAACTGAAAAGGATAGCAGGGCGACATAGGATTGCAGCATATTTTTAATGCTTTTTCTTCTTCCCAAGACGAAACGGATTTTAAAACAATAAATGGAAAACAATAAATGCTTTTAAAAAGAAGTGATGAATATAGGAAGTATGGAGATTTTGATTCAGTGTTTGCTTTTCCACACAGGAGCATTCTGAATTCTACTCAAAAATGATCACAGTAACAGAAAAGGACAAAGTTTTGTTGCTGTGTGAGGGCAGGTTTCAAGAAGCAAAGAGAGAAGGGAATTGATTACATACCTCCACTACATCAAAAGCCTTTTGATGAAGAATGGAGTCCATCCATTCACAGTAGGCAAAGTATGGATCCAACTTTCTCATTTTAAATCATATTTTTAACTTTTTTTTAAAAAAACCAAAGCTCCTTTGGTGTTGTTTTGCTTGAGCTAATTGTTATGGACGATTCTCTCTGCAGACATCTATAAGCTGGGTAGACCACTAACAACCAAAGCCAAATCCACTCTGCAAAACAGTGTTAATAATTCAAGGCTTACCTCTTCGTGGCTCGCATCTGAAAACATAGGCTGGTCGTACTGCAAAGTTTGGGTTTATAACAATGGCAAATCATTTTTGGATTTTAGGTTTGATCAACGCCTCATAAATTTAACGCATGTCTTGATGTTGTAGGAATGAAGTCATGGAAATGAATTATTCACCAATCATGATAGGACTTTCAAAATAGAAAACTAAATAGAGAAATCACGGATTAATAAGTTTCTGAGATCATGCTTTGTCACTTTGGCTGCAGTCAAAAGGAGATAACATCAGGGGCATAGCATTTTTATATTTCTGCCTCTAAGAGCTCCAGATTTTGATATCACGGTTCCCCAATGCAGTCTTTATAGATATCATCTAGAGCAAGGGTCTCCAACCTTGGCAACTTTAAGACTTGTGGATTTCAATGCCCAGAATTCAAACCTGGCTGAGGAATTCTGGGAGTTGAAGTCCACAAGCCTTAAAGCTGCCAAGGTTGGAGACTCCTGCTGTAGACACCAGCTGCCTTCCCTCTTCATCCTTCACTGGTAAAATCCAAGACTTGCTTGGTGTTTGCTACTAATTATTGTCTCTATGACCAACAGGATAGGCCTGCCACTTGCACTCACTGTTAAAACTTTCATTTCAGGAAAAAAAAATGGTGGAAGTCATTGAGAATCTATAGCTCTCTTGTTTTTTTATTTTTTGCTTTACGGCATTTATCATTTTTTCAAAGATTAATAGATATCAAGGGGAGTGGTAGCTTCTTTCCTTTATTATGACCCTAACATTAATCCTCCTGCAATCATCAGTCAGCCCTTGCAATCCCAGGCTGACAGATCACACAGCAACTGTAAAGGGGCTCAGTGAAATTGATGGAAGAAATGGGTAACTTTGATAAAATACAGTCTGGTTTTATTCATCTTTCCCCTTAATTATGAGCTGTCTATTGTCTACCAGCCACTCCCTTTTCTCATATATTTGCCCTTTCATTGACTACTTTCATGGCCTTATTTTCTTCCCTGAGTCAGGAAGGAAGTAATTGAACCATTTTTTTTATTGTACTTTGCAGAAAACAACAAAGTGAATCTACAGGATGTTGGAACAATATTTCTTAGAGCTTACATGAGAATTTCTCATCATTCCTACCCCACAATGCCAATCCTGTCAGAGAGTGTGCCCGACCCAAAGTCACCCAGT